>NC_091674.1:25585000-26316666 GCF_042453785.1 Malus domestica | reverse complement strand
TAACACAATACGTTGAAATGAAGCAAAGCTTATTTATTGATATCTCCGATAAGTTACAAATATGTACATATACATGAGTCAAAATAAACAAACAAGAGGGAGCCTTCACAAAGGTTGCTTAGGAGAAGTCTCAGCAGTCGGTGGAGCCCCAGAAAGAGAAGGCACCGGAGGAGGATCATTCAAAGCCTCAGTACTGGATAGAACCCTAGAAGGAGGAGGCATCAGAGGTTGATCATTTGGAGCTTCATTACGCAGTACAGCTCCAGAAGACGAAGGCAATAAATGCCTTTGGAACAAACCCATAAACCTCTGATGATCAAGTAAAATCTAACCATCAGATTCCTTCATCTGGTCAAGCTTCATCTTCATGTTTGTAGCATAGTCATGTGCGAGCCGGTGCAACTGTTTATTCTCATGTTTGAGCCCTCTAATCTCTTGTTTGAGACTCATTACTTCAGCCGCCAATGATTCAACTTGACGGGTTAGAGCAAATAGGCGTTGGGCCATATTAGACACAAAACCTGCACACTGAACACTGAGAGCCAGAGAATCCTTAACAGCCAACTCATCAGACCGTTTGGAAAGTAGTCTGTTATCTTTGGGAGTAAGAAGGTTCTTGGCCACCAACGCAGCGGTCATATCATTCTTCATCACGGAATCCCCAACAGTAAGAGGACCAGTAGAGGATAAGAAGGATGGGCGCCATATGTTGTCTGGAGAAGGCGTGGCTGCCTCTTCAACCAGGTTCAAAGCAAAACGATTGTCGGAGGGGCTAGACATTTTCAAAGGTGTTGAAGAGAGAAGAGGTCGGACAAATCAAGATCTTAGAAGTGCAAGAATGGAGCTTCTACCGGTGGAGATTCAAGTGTGCTTTGGAACTTAATGACAGCCTCTATAAAAATCTGCACTCGACGGAGCTTCAGAAATCGAAGAGGCGTTTGCTTTCTCAAAAGCTGGGCTGCTCAAAGACCACGAGGGCCAATCTCAGAAATCGAATAGGCGTTTGAAGAGGCGTTTGCTTTCTCAAAAGCTAGGCTGCTCAAAGACCACGAAGGCCGATCTCAGAAATCGAAGAGGCGCTTGCTTTCTCAAAAGCTAGGCTGCTCAGAGACCACGAGGGCCGATCTCAGAAATCGAAGAGGCACCTGCTTTTTCAGCCTTGTTAGCACTTGTCACATGCACACTCATCTTTGCGGAAACTACGGGCATTCTGTCGAAGATTTCTGGTGAAGTAGAAAGCACGTGAATCTTACTGTTCAATCATCAACTTTCCACACGCAACATCAGCTCATGGGTACCACAGATAACTTTGCCAAAGATCTCTGACAAAGTTTAGACACGTGAAGCTTGCAGCTCCCACTACATCGCTATGACCAAGAAAGGTAAAAGAATAGCAAAGAAACAGCACTAACAAAGTTTAGACACATAAATTTTGAAGGTCTAACTACCATATTATTACCCACAAGGGTAAAGGAACAACACCACTGCTGGATAATTGGAAAGTCCATGTGTGTCAACCTCTGTGCTCCGTGGCAAGGTAGACTAGCAAACATGCCCAACCTTTACTCACATTCGAGAAAACACTCCCAATAAGATTGCTTGCTTTAAAATCGAAGAGGCACCGCCCTCCAAATCTCGAGAGCCAGACTCCCAACATGATTACTTTCTCAAAAATCAAAGAGACACCGCTATCCGAATCTCGAGAGCCAGACTCTCAGCAGGATTGCTTTCTCAAAAATCGAAGAGGCACCGTTCTCCGAATCTCAAGAGTCAGATCCCCGACAGGATTGCTTGTTCGAAAACCGAAAAGGCACCGCTTTCTCAACTTCGAGAGCCAAATCTCCTTGGATAAAGTTTGTCTGTAATCTTCACACGCAACATCAGCTTTCCAGATACCACAGACCACTTTTTCAAAGTGCTCTGACAGAGTTAAAACACGTGAAGCTGGCAGCTTCCACTACCGTGCTATGACCAAGCAGGGTAAAGGAATATCATTACTACTTGTTATTAGGGAGACTCCTATATATGTCTACCTCCATCCTCAACGGACAGGCAGACCTGTAAAAATGCTCAACCCTTCCTCATATATGAGAGGGCACTCCCAACGAAGCCTCTCGAAATACTCAGCTTTCTTTTCCCCCCCCCGATAATACATCTGCAAACAAGCTACACCAGAGCAAGAATATCTCATATCATCAGGGTTAAAAGCAAGAGTATCACATATCATGCTTTTCCCCTGTCTTTTCCTTTGGCCTTGTTCTTACCTGCAAGACAATGAGAAAGAGAGCAATCAGTCAGCACTTGGAATCAAGCTTCCAGTCAGGAACTGACTGCCTGGAACCCCTTACCTGATTACTTACCTGGCATTGCTCTCGAGTACTCATCTTCAACATCTTATGCTTCCAAAGAAGATACCACATCTGTCTGAGGAACAGATAGGGCAAGTGAGAAGGATACAAGGAAGCATGTGGAGACAAGCGTAACAGAACACGAGCCGATGCATCCACTACTTTGTCAACAGCAAAAGTATCTCATATCAGCAAGGTCGAACGTACTCTAGATTTGATGGACTTGTTTTGACCCTCAAATTCTTCAGTTGGCCTTATACTCTGGAGGAAACCAGAAAACCCTCCAGCCCAGTTCAAGAATAAGACTGTGGAAAGTTACTTCTTCAAAAGCAAAAGTATCTTATATCTCTTTTTTCTTCTTTTTATCCTTCATGCTGCCTGCAAGATAGGGAGAATGAGAACAATCAGCCGGAACTTGAAATCAAACTTCTGATCCGGGACTGATTGATTGGAGCTCTGATTGCTTACCTTGTCTGTCACCTCTTTTAGCAGATCCCCTAGCTCGGCGACTTGGGGGACTCCTACTACAGGGTTTGTATCGTGTTTGACCAAGCCTGAAACTACAAGTAAGCTTCAAGTGAAATTGATACATTACCTTGTGCATCTCCACCAGTTAAAGATACCACCTCTGGATGGAGGAAGAGTACTTCCAGAGAAGATGCCACATCTACCTATGAGACAGATAAGGCAAGTGAAGACGATATCACATTTCGGTACTTAGAAGTTTCGTGATTATGAGATCATTCTCCCACAATATTTCCTAATGTCATTTGTACTCAATCATTCACTTGTACTCACTAAAGGAGAGCTTGAACCTATGTACTTGTGTAAACCTTTCACAATTAATGAGAACTCCTCTACTCCGTGGACGTAGCCAATCTGGGTGAACCACGTACATCTTGTGTTTGTTTTCCTGTCTCTATCCGTTTACATACTTATCCACACTAATGACCAGAGCAATCTAGTGAAGATCACAAACTTAATACTTTATGTTGCACCAAAGTCCTCACTGATTTTGTGCATCAACAATCCTTAAGTCCTTACCTTTTTACGTTGGTAATGGATGAGTTAACAGGACATATTCAAGATAATATTCCTTAGTGTATGCTTTTCGCAAACGATATAGTGTTTATAGATGAAACTCAAGAATGGGTAAATGCGAAGCTTAACCTTTGGAGAGAAGTGTTGGAATCTAAAGGTCTTCGCTTAAGCCGATCAAATACAAAATATATGGAGTGCAAGTTCAGTGCAAATGGAGGCCAAAATGAGTTAGGGGTGAGGATCGGAGATCAAGAAATACCAAAGAGCGACCATTTTCGCTACCTAGGATCTATCTTGCAAAAGAACGGAGAATTAGATGGAGATCTCAACCATAGAATACAAGCTGGATGGATGAAGTGGAAGAGTGCATCCGGCGTGTTGTGTGACCGCCGTATGCCACTGAAGCTTAAGGGAAAATTTTATAGGACGGCAATAAGGCCGGCGATGCTGTATGACACAGAATGTTGGGCGGTGAAGCATTAACACGTACACAAAATGGGTGTAACGGAGATGAGGATGCTTCGTTGGATGTGTGGGCACACGAGAAAGGATAAGATTAGGAATGAGGATATCCGAGGTAAAGTAGGAGTAGCTGAAATTGAAGGAAAGATGAGAGAAAATCGGTTACGGTGGTTTGAACATGTGCAAAGAAGGCCTACTGACGCTCCAGTTCGAAGATGTGACTACGGGATAGAAGTTCAGGGCCGAAGGGGTAGAGGAAAACCTAGAAAAACTTTGGAAAAAACCCTAAGAAAAGACTTAGAGTACTTGGATCTAACGAAGGACATGACACAAAACCGAGCGCAATGGCGTTCTAGGATTCATATAGCCGACCCCACTTAGTGAGAAATGGCTTTGTTGTTGTTGTCATTATTGTTGTTGATTACGTTCTACACTCAAATCGTGAACCCCTGGAAAAATTCAATTACAACTTGAAACCAGAAGACAACCGAGGATAGGATACTTCTCGTCACATCACGCGGTCCAGAAAATATGAAATTCTTAAACAAAAACAGAATACAAGAAGAAACCAACATGAAAATATTAAGGGCCAAACCACTTAATTAGGTTCCTGCCTGACCTACAATTAAATTGGAAATTTTCATCTAACTCCATCATCAAAGAGCAAAATCTCATCGCACTACTTTAAGCGCTCTTCGGCTTTGCTTTAATACGCTTCACCCTTGAATACAGGAAAACTCCGGCAAGCGCCAATCCAGTGCCTGCATTACATTGAAACAAGATTATACACTTATGTACCAAGAAAAACTTACTCGTAATTAAACTCGATATCCAAGATGCAACACCAATATTTAAATCCTAACGAAAACCAAGCAAGCATTTTACCAAAAGAGTTAACAGCTGAAACGGGTGTCTTGAAGAAGAGAACCGAGCTCACGATAACCACCACACGCTTCACGCAATTACCCACAGAATGGGTAACAGGTGATACCCTCTGCAATATCATGTATGAAACCTGCATTGTTCACCTCACCAATTGTCAGCAACTTACATGAGAGTACAATGCTGATGACAAGACGAAAGCATCAATGTTTATGAAAATCGAGCATCAAACAGGAAGCTTTCAAATACAGTTAATACACTTATAACTATCCCTTGCATTTTTTGCACCCAGAATTTTTTCGATCTGATTTCATATTTTTACTCTATTCTAATCCAGAGTACAAAATATCTAAGTTCTTATGCTAAGGGTGGCTCCTCAACCCCATCCCATTCCCAATTTTAGCAGCCCCAAAAGGAATCAAAATCTGAAGTCAGCACGAGCACATTTCTGACAGTATTTCAAGATAGTTCATAAACAATCCTTGAAGAAAGCATAAAAGGTAAGCAGTTACGAAGAAATTTTGGGTCAATTTGACTTGACAAGAGATTGAAAAGAAATGCACAGTGCACATGCTGTTAAGCGATATTGAATAAAGTGACCAATTAGAAAAATTACTAGAATGTTTGCTCAGAAACATCATGGATTAGTGACTTTCTGTTACCTAAAAATACTTTTTCAGTACTTTACTACAAGTATGCTGAACATCAACAATGAACTCAATGCTATAAACAAAAGCTCATGAGAAGCCCAGGAAAACTGATAAATAAACGAAAAGGATATTAAACCACAGAACTAGAAAAAAGTCTAACCTGCTGATACGCATGGAAGCAGAGTGCAGCAATGAGAGACCTAATATATACTTGTTTTACATTCAGACCCTGTAATTGGAGAGAGAGAGAGAGAGAGCTAATTAGTTTTGAGTATAATCTACAACAACTCTGTTGCAATGCAAGCTTTAGCTCATAAAAAGATACTCACAGCGGATTGCATGACAGTTGGCGTAAATTTCACCCCTTCCATGAAGATAGCCACAGGAGTTAACAAGAAAAAGGACATGACTGTTATAATTGAGAAGAGTGTAATGTTGTCCATATTTGCCTGCTCAAAACAAACTGATGGTTACGATGCCAATTGAAGACAAATAAGAAACACAAAAGAAGTAAAGAAATAAAAGAAGAATGCAAGGCAGACATGTGAATCCATTCAGTCAATGAGTCCAGTTCTCAAGTGACCAAGGATTCATGGTCAGCCACCCTAAGATTTGATATCAAGAAATGGGATTAAAACATTAAAAGCATATCCATTTAGTCTTCACCCTTGATATCAAATCCAAGGGTGAGTAACCATGCATTCCTTGGTCGCTAGGTGACCAGGAGAACATTTCTTTTCAGTCCATTTTCTTACCAATCATAAATTACCACATCACTACCACTACAACAATAACCAACACAACAGTACTTCTGACATAAAATATGGAAATGTATATTACCTCTTTCTTAACCATGACCTTTTTGCTAAGCACGTTACGAGATTGGTTTGTCAAGTTGGAAGCCATAGCACTCCAAAATCCAGCCCTGTTCACAAACAAAACAATAATTATATTAAATAAATATTAATGCATGCGCAAAATTATTGGTTCATCAATCAAATCTAGACGTTGTGGTTCTCTCTCTTTTTTTGGCATTATTTTGAGTATACTATAATTTCTTACCAATTAAATGAGGCCTCAGTAATTGATGCAAGTCCCACTCCACCAACGATTGGTATCAAGGAAGCAACCACCCATGGAGTAGGTATCTATATGAGCATCAAGACATATAAGATAAATTGGACAACCCAATTGCCTATCAATTGAAAAATAGAAGCCATAAAATCCTACAATTGGATTCTTATGGTTGATTATGCTTGGATACAAAGTCATCACAATTCATACAATTTTTTTAATTTAGCATTTGCACTAAACAAAAAAGTTAAAAACTGCTCAACGTACACACAATGAAGAATTTTAAAAGAGCATATAGACAGTTAATGGGGCAAAACTTTATGAAATCCTTACCTCCCCGAGGAACATGGCAGAGAGGATAACTGAGAAAAAGGGTTCACTAGCTTTGATCGTGTGGGTAAACGAGACAGCCACTTTCCCAAGACTCATATTAGTAAAAAGGTTACCCAAAGTGTGCACAATCGCCAGTGGAAGAATTGCTGCAAGCTGTTGACAAGTTGCTTAAAATAAGAAACACGTAACCAAAAATCAATAACCCATATATCAGACACTCACTTGATCAAACTAATATGTACCTGTGCACTGCTAACTTTCGGCTTCTTGTACAGATTCAAACCCCACATAAGCAGAACAACTACAGTCCCAACAGTAAATTGTATTCCGGTGACAGTTACTGGGTATGGGAACACCTTCAAGACCTGTAAAGAAGAAGTTTCCTTAAGCAAATGCTCCGAAATTGCATGTAATCAAACATAATGTACTCTTATCTCGATCGTTATATTTCAGACTTGTTCAATTTTTTGTTGAATTGGAATAAATTGCATGCTAAAAGCTACATATTCCCTTTTTACCACCTTAAACTAAATCTCCTTCTATTCACTAAATGAATAATGGATCCAGCTTTTACATCTTCTTTCACTTTCTATTCAAAAAATGAAACTCCGATTTCAAGAAAACTTTCCGCCAAACCAATCAGAATCTACCCAAAAAAATATGGATTCTAACAATGCATTTTCACTAAAATCAAACAAATCTACAGCAATAGCACATTAAGCAAATAAGAACACAAGAAATCAAACAAGCAGAAGCAAAATACACAAAAGCTACCTGTTTGTTGTAGATATTGAACCAGATGTTGAAGAGGTACCAGAGGCCGAACAACGCCCCGAGCTCAAGCGTTTTGAATATGCTGCTGCCAGACTCAGAGCTCTCGCCGGCGGTTTCCGCAGTGGCGCGTACCTCAAAACGCTTCGTTACTTCATTGGAATCGAATAACGGCACGGAAGTCCACGGCCTGAGCTTGAAATCAGAGGAAGACGAAGAGAGAGACCAGGATCGGCGCGGCAAAGAAGCGGAGACCGCATCATTGAAATTGCTCGGCTTCGAGGAGGCCGAAACACGTATCGGATCGAATCTAGGTTTCACGGCGGAGCTCACTGACGGCCTCCGAGGCTTCGGAAGGCGGAGAGAGGGCGTGAGAGTGAAGGCAGCGCTCTGCATTTTCGAAGCTCAGAAATGGAGATCTGAGAGCGAGACGCAGAGAGAGAGAGAAGGGGAGAGGGAAGGCCTCGAGGAGTCCGTCGATGGATCGAGGTTTTTGGTTGGCGTTTGTTTATACAGGAGCTGGACCGCAGTGTGATGCAAAATGGAGGCTTCTGAAAATGTCGGATTAGGAAATAATTTATTAAGATTTTTAATTTCTATGGAAATTAGAAATTGAATTAATATTAATAATTTATGCCGAATCCGAAGTTCTTAATTGTCGAACTCGAATATTCTATGCGGCAGACTGTTTGAATTTTATTTTTAATTATTTATTGAGATTTTTAATTTCTATGGAAATTAGGTTTCTTGGTAGGTGAACTGGTGAGGGGCTTATGCTTATAAATGTTTTGAATTTTTATGTTTTTTCTTTCTTATATGTGGTTTTTTTTTTCCTTGTTCATGGTGTTGTTGGTTTGCTTTAAGAAAAAATAACGGGGTGTATTGACATTTTGGCGGGGGTAGGTAGGCGATTGGAAAATTAGATTTGACTAGATGCGGCGAGAAAGAGAAAATTGGATGAATTTCTGTGGTGTGATTTATCACCTTATCGGCAGGAGGTAAATTTTATATCAAATAAATATGTATTTACACAATTATATTCCTAACATAATCAAGATTGTAACACTCCTCCAAAATTTGATATGATATTAACTAGCACTCAAATTAACCCTCTTTTTATCAATTGTAGTAAGTATGTAAGTAGGGATCGTTCTAGGCCGGGGATTAGGAGGGATTGCTAAATCACTTGAAAACTGACTCAAAAACGTAAAAACAAAGTTTAAAACACTAAACTAGACTCAAAGAATGTAAAACTATAACTTAAAACACCAAAACAAACCAAAAGACTCAAAATAACACAAAAACACTCAAAACTGCCTTAAAACCACTTTCTGGGCAGTTTTGAACTCTAAACAAGATTTTGACGAAAATAGGTTTTAACTTGACTCAAAACACTTAAAAACACAAACTAACACACTCTCTAACTAATTTGACACTTGAAAACAAAGGGGGATTTGGTTTTTACGAAATTGAAAACAAAACATAAACTTGTAAATCAAAACAGATTTTAAAACGAATTTGATTGAATTGAATGGATAGAAAGCTAGCTAAGGGATTCATCTCCACACATGTTATACTTGCATTCAAAACGATTTCCAATTGCTTTTCAATAACTCATGAATTCTCAACGCCCCAAGTTAATTAGGTCCGCTTAAATTAACCTTCAGATTTTCCTAACGTTATTGAATTAAATGATTGCATACGACAACCCAAAGCATTCCCCACAAGTCCCCTACATGATTGCATAATAGAGATACAAGCAAGAATCATTAAGTTCTATGAAAACCATAAGCATTGACGAAGCACTTGTTACTATGATTGCATGAAACTTATGCCAAGAATTTACTTAACGCGATTGAGATCATCAACCTTTACTACTTATGAATATAAGTCCATAACGATTAGGTGAAATTTCCTTATATCCTAGCATCAAATTCATGCATGCAAATTAAGTGTCGACCCTCAACCAACATACACAAATCAGTTTTAATTCTTGTAGATAAGTAAATTGAATTCACAACTTATGAAACGCAATTAGAAGTAATCAAATCATATAGCAAGCATAAACATGGTTTCGAATCCCCCCTAGCCAAGGGGGGGTTTAGTTCCTCATACTCGCAAAGCAAAGATACATAAATTTAGAAATTAAAATCCAAAGAAAGAAAACACCTAGAACGCTCCAACTTGGCAGCAAGCGCATCCAAGAATTCTCCTTCCTCATTGCTACGGCAGAGAACTTTAGAACAGGTTTTGGGTGGTATTTATGGTGTAGAATGGATGGGGAATGGTATGGAAAGGTGTAGGGTTGATGGGTGGTGCGGCTAGGGATGATTTTGGGCAGAAAATATGGAATATGGTGGTGGAAAGGTGCGGCAAAGAGAGCCTCTTTGTTTCTGACGTGAATGATGTATAGGGGAGGTGATATTCGGCCAAGGGTTTAGAATGTGTATAAATAGGCATCCAAAACCCTAGGGCAATCAGATTAGGGCCTCTAAAACCCAAACCCATTAGAAATTAGGTTAAAACAATCAGATTTTTAGTGGGAATAAGGCCTAAGGTGCGGCTAGGGTTAGGGTTAGAGATGGGCCTTCTAGAATGCCTTGCAAGGCAAGGAAATCAGATATTCTAGAGGCCTAGGTGCGGCTAGGGTTAGGGGAAAAGGATAGGTCATCTAAAAGCCCAAAGCCAAGGATAGAAACTCTCAAAAATGGAAACCTCCAAGAATAGAAACTTCCAACTTTAGAAACTTTGGTTTCCAATTCTGAATTCTTTGTTCTTCACTTTCATTTCTTCATTTCTTAAGCTCCTTTGACCTTCAAACTCGTCCATTCCTTGTGCTCCAAGCATGTACTTTCCAATCTAAGCTCCATTTTGCTCCAAAAGGCTCCAATTTGCATCCTTTTATGTAATATGCCCTTAAACCTGAAAACATATGAAACTAGCTTAAAAGACTACTTTAAACTAAGAAAACATAACGAAAATGCATAAGAACTAGTTAACTAAGGTGCATAAATATGCTCCTATCAAATTCCCCCACACTTAGCTTTTACTAGTCCTCGAGCAAAACAAAGAAACAAAACAAAACAAAACACAATCTAAACCTTCCAACAATTGCCTCAGGGATTTCCAATGCACATGACATGTTAAAAATCATCACTCCCAAGGATTTTAGTCATCTTCACACTTAAGCACATACTTAATCATAGTTACTACTTACTATTTCACATTTAACCATTTAAAACAATGTTTTTGATGTAGTAACATGCCTTAGAGAATTCACTCAATTCCTTACAAGATATGCACTCAATTTTCACTTAGATTTTCTAACTACACACCCTACACTAGTCATATGTGAGAAGATTGATGTAGATATGAAAACGAATGCTCACATATATGTATTACCAAGAAAGCAATTTCTGGAGTTAATAAGCATGTTTAGATATGACCTCATGAATGGAATGCTACTACTTAGATGCGAGAACCAGGGACACCATATGCTCATACCAAATTCAAACTCCACAAATTGAAACACATAACACTCAAGATGGAAGTCAAGGGTTGTAATGGGGCTTGGGGTATTGGTTAACAAAGAATGGTAAGGGAAAACAACCGTTCTTAAAGCAATAGTAAGCAGAGCAATGAAATCTAGACTTAGAATTCACTTTAGAATGCAGAAATCACTTTTAGACATAAGGGGAAGATTCAAGCAATATTTAGGGCCGAATTCAAAGTTTTAGACCCTTTCTTCAACAAACAATACTTTGGGACTCTTTTTCACATTTTTGCAACTCCTTTTCATTCTTTTCACACACTGTTTCTTTTTCTTTTTCTTTTTCCACGAATTTCATTTTTTTTTTTCTTCTTTTCTTGCCGTGTTCTATGGTACCCAAAATACCCAAATTGAAACCTTTCCCCCCACACTTGTTTTCTGCCAAATATAAATCAAAAGGAATTCAATTTGATTATGCTTTACTATGCTTCAAGAACAAGGGTATGGATGGTCCTAATCTAGGTTAGGTGAGGATAATGTGGGTTAACAAACAACATAGGCTAAACAAGGCTCGACGGGGTTAAACTTAAACATAAAATGATATGGGATATACGACAATTTGGCTTTGGTGGTGGTAACTACACAACTTCATCTTGAATATGTGTTATGCAAATCAATAACATGCTTTGAATGAAATGGGCATGAGTTCTAGCATTTGGAACTAAATGATGAAACGCCTTCTAAGTAGTAACCAAGCAAAGAATAATGAGATCATGCAACGACTTAGAAAACAATAATGCACAGATTTTAACTCTCCAAATAAACGTTTAGGCTCAAGTCTCACAAGGTTGTAGCGTTTCTTTGAGTTCCTTCCTTCAAGCATGTTACAAAAACTAATTTTTTTTCTTTATGATTGCATGTGAATTCATAAGCTATAACCACAACCAAGCATAAGCAAAGAGTAATTCAAACTTTCATCATGTTAATAACTTTCTTTAACAGCCATGCAATTACAAACCGAATCCTCATCATTGTGTTGGAAGGTACCCTAGACACAAACACACAAAAACGACTCAAAACACTCTTTTTAGGTTTTTCAAAACATTTTTTTCAAATTTTTATGTGATTTTCGGAGTTTTATGTTAACACACCAAAACTGCTTAAAACACTTAAAAACAGCAAAGAACAAGTCTCTAAGTAATGGGTGGTACAATCCCACGAATTTGCATAAAAAACACTTAGTTACCCCCCCACACTTAAATCAAACATTGTCCTCAATGTTTCAAGCATAAAATCACACCAAATAAAAGTAAACACATAAACAGCAACTAAACAAATAAACTGGCAGATTAGAAAGAATCAACAAAGAGAAGGGTTTTAGGAACGCAAATATGGAATTGGAGTGATTCCTAAGTCTTCCTTTGTTGAATGCATGGGTTGCCTCCCACGTAGCGCTTGCTTTAACGTCTTGCAGCCGGACGATACTTCTCTTTAAGCTCCCGTAGGTCCCATAGCATGGAATTGATCCTTGAACGGAAGGTGATACTTGAAGTGATCCGGTAATGGTTTAAATTCGAGAGTGGGTTCCTGAATTATTAACAACATGTAAGTATAAAACGTAATGGAAATTGGAGAAGGTGACTTACTTGCTTTGTCCGACAAGAACTTAATGACAAACACCACTTCTTTGACAGTTTCAGGGACTTTGAATTTGGCCAGATTTACTACGATGGTTGTGATTTGTCCCGTGTCATCAAATTCAACTTCTTTGTGGATGGTTGTCTCAAGTACATGCTCTTTGATGAATTCTAGATACTCCCCAGCCACTTTCTTCTCTTGAATCCTTCTTCTTGGTGTACAATTCTCTTCAGGGATTTCAACACAATCTGGAACTTGTTTTGGTGTACCAAGAATTGGGATATCACTTTGCACCTTGGGAAGGGCTTCCACGATGTCTTTTTCACTCTCTTCTTCCTTGGGAATCAAAAACCTACGAGGAAAAGGGACATTTGGTGGAATGGGGTAAGAAAGAATTGAATTTGGAACCAACTTACCTGAGTTGGACGGCATAGGGACTCTAGGAGGCTGCGACAAGGGTTGTTCTACCCTTGCCGTGGGTGTGTCTTCTTCCTCCTCCTCAATTAGTAGATGTTCGTCCTCCTCTTGGCTTTGTTTGGACGCCCTTGGTTCAGCGCTGACCTCCATGGCACTTCCCAAAGTGATGGCTTTAGTAATTTCAAAATCTTCCATTGAATTTACAATGTTTGCGTTGGAGAATTCACTTTGTTCTTGAATTTGTGCCATGAACTCCACAATCTGCCCAACGTGCTTCTCTAATTCATCCATCTTGTTGGCTTGATTTTCTGCTTCATGTGTCAAAGAGGTGAGTAATTGAACAATTTGGTCATTATCCATTGACGTACCTGAATTCGTTTGGGAAGATTGTGGTGGTGCATATGGCCACTGATAGAACTCCTCAGATGGCTGCGAGCATTCTTCTTGTTGTGAGCCCTGCGTCAAAGAGGTTAGTACATCAAGAATTTCATCATAACTCATGGGCATACTTGAATTCGATTGGATTTGTTGTGGGGGAGGTGGTGGTGGCTGCATAGGCGTGGTGTAAAACTCCTCATATGGCTGCCAATATGAATCTTGTTGAGCCTCTTTGGCTTGATTTTGTGAGCCCTGCACCAAAGAATTTAATTTGTTAAGAATTTGATTATAATCTATTGACGAACCTGAGTTTGATTGAGCATAGTGCATAGGTCTTGAATAGAACTCCTCATATGGCTGCCAATATCCTTCGTGTTGAGCTTGTTGAGATTCCCACCACATAGAAGTTGAATGATCACTCCAATCTCTTTGTGGACATTGATTGGTTTGATATCCTTGCGCATAAGACGCACCAAATGTAGGGACACTTTGCATTGTGGTCCTTTCGGCATACTGCGACAATTGAGAAGTAAGATTTGCCAATTGAGCTTGAATGCTAGCAAAATCCATGTCCTACTTCTCTAGTACCTAAAATCAAAGAAACAAAACTATATCAAATATCAAAAGTAAATAAAACAAAGCAAAACAAAATCAGTAACTAAGATAGAAAACAAACGAAAATAAAAATAAAAAGAAACAACGAGGGATTAGCAAAATTGCTAATCCCCGGCAACGGCGCCAAAATTTGATATGATATTAACTAGCACTCAAATTAACCCTCTTTTTATCAATTGTAGTAAGTATGTAAGTAGGGAGCGTTCTAGGTGTTTTCTTTCTTTGGATTTTAATTTCTAATTTTATGTATCTTTGCTTTGCGAGTATGAGGAACTAAAACCCCCCTTGGCTAGGGGGGGATTCAAAACCATGATTATATATGTGAAATAAGTTGATTCCTTTCAGTTATCGTTGCATAAGTCGTGAATACAATTGGCTTAACCGTTTGATTTAGAACTTATTCTTGTATGTTGATTGAGAGTGCACGCTTAATTTGCATGCTTGAATATGGTGCTAGGATATAAGTTTGTTTCACCTAATCGTTATGAATTTATATTCGCAAGTAGTGAAGATCGCTAGTCACGATCGTGTTAAGTAGATTCCTGGCAAGAGTATCATGCTTTTCATAGTTACGAATGCCTTGTCGATGCTTATGATTTCCAAAGAACGTAATGATTCTAACTTGTATCTTTATCATGCTGTTCATATAGAGAACTTGTTAGGAATAATTTGTTTGCGATGCATATTCATCCAATTCAATGATTCTAGGGAAATCTGAAGGTTAATTTAAGCGGACCTAATTAACTTGGAGTGTCGAGGTTCATAACTTATTGAATTGATAACTGGAAATTGATTTACGTTGCATATATTTCATGTGTGGAGAAGAACCCCTTAGCTATTCCACCATCCATTGATTCATCACAATTTTGTCTTACAATTTGTTTTCTTTACAATCTGCCATTTAATTTAAATTCGTCCAAAATCAACCCCACTTTATTTCTTTGAGTCATATTAGTTAGAACTTGTCTTATATTATGTTTTTAAGTGTTTTAGGTCATTAGGAAACCAAAATTCGTTCAAGTTTGCATTAGAGTCCCAAAACTGCCCAGAAAGTGTTTTAAGGCAGTTTTGAGTGTTTTTGGTGCTGTTTTGAGTCTTTTGATTTGTTTTAGTGTTTTAGAGTTTAGTTTTGCATTCTTTGAGTCTAGTTGAGTGTTTTAAACCTTGTTTTACATATTTGAGTCAGTTAAGAGTGTTTTAGCAATCCCTCCTAATCCCCGGTTTAAGAACGATCCCTACTTATCCATACTACAATTGTCAACAAGAAGGTTTAATTTGTGTGTCAACATAATTTTCACATCAAATTTTGGTGTATAAATGCTTAAATAAATGGTGCATCAGATCTTAAGCGATGAAATAAGTTCGTTGATGAAATTGTCAGCACAATAAGCAAGTGCATGTCTTAGTTCAACAGAATAATGCATAAATTTGGAAAGAAAAAATAATTAACATTATTTACCCTTGAAAAAGAAAATAACTACAACTACCACCTAACACCACAAACCCTAACCTCTTACACTACCATTGTGAATGGTACAAAACCTAACCACCGCTTGATGAAGGCTGGAGAAAAGCGGAAAGATGTGTGAATGTTTTCCATTAAAGGATCTAAACCAATTAAATACAAGTAACTACAATTAATACCATAGCCGTATATATAATTGTTTTATGAAAACAATCAGTAAAACTTACTTGAAGAATTCATCATTTCGAGTTAGAGTCAATCTTCTTCTCTCTGCAATCTTGTGTTCAGTTCTCAATAGGACGAACTTCTCAGTATGAACGATAGATTGTGAGAGGAGAGACCAAAACATATATATCTACAACAGTTGACATTTTCATCCTATTAAGGAAACTGTCATCCACGATGTGAGTGATTTAAAAACCACTATTCACGAGTTCTACTCCCACTAAAATATAAATAATAATAATAATAATAATATTTATTTCTTAATACATGTATAATTCTATTTCTTATTTAATATAAGACAAATAAAATGATGCGGTAAACTCACTCACGAAACAATCTTACAAGAGGGAGAAATGATAGAGGTTGAGGGGCCCTAGGAAAGAGCGATCTTGTGAATGGTGAACTGGTTTCTCTCGAGAGGGAATTATTGATCCTTTTGGACTCTACTTCAAAGACAAAGACACCAAGAGTCTTGCTCTTACGGTTCTTGTGGAATGCCTCGTCGGAGCTGCAGTCGCTGTGCACTACAGCTGACGTCTTGAACAGCCTGAAGCTCAATAACCGTTGGATGGAGGACTTCTTTCTCGCCGGTGCTTATCAAGAACCGAGGAAGCACGGTGAATCCTTAAAGAAAATATATCTTAAGGGCGCTTTTGTTTTCAGTAATTACATTCAGGCTCAAATTTCAAAGGCACGATACAATCTCAGGGAATTTGAACAAGTTGAAGCAATTTTTGAAGAACTTTTCGCGAATGACCCTCATCGAGTGGAAGACATGGACATGTATTTTTAGGGCCTGCGTTCTTTTGTGCTTGTTGTATTAACGGGCCTCGTTTTTCAAATAGTTTGGGCCATTTCTTTTACTTTTTTTTTTGTTTTGTCGAAACCATTTCTTTTACTTGGTGCGGTGCGATGAAACAATGTGGATGGGCCGATAGATCTGTCGGGACAAAAGGGACCTCTCAAGCCCAGTTTGGATCCCAAAGTTTGGGTTTATGACTCATTACAGTTAATGTAACAGCTCCTTCCTGATTTTACGATTTTTATAATTTTAAATGAGTGATTTTATCAAAATGCCTTTTGAGGAGAAATCATAGACTTTCGTTGACCCTCATATCGGGAGACGTATAAACCATTGTATTAGTGTAAAAGGTCGTACCCAGTGCACAAGGCTCCCGCTTTACGCAGGGTCTGGGAACTAAGAACTAGGGTTGGCAACGAGGCGGATTAGGTTCGGATGTGCCATCCCCATAACCGAACCCGTTTAATTTCCCCGAACCCGAAATCATAAAATCCCCGAATAGGGATTTCCCGTAACCGAACCCATTGGGTTCGGATTCCCCATCGGGTAACGGTTTTCTCCATTATGATATTTCTTTCTTGTGAAAAATTAAGCAAATGTTTGTAACACTTTCTAAAATTCAACTAATAAAATAGTGATTCTTAAACAACATTACTTAGCTATTCTAGAAAAGTTCATCATAATCCAAAGTACTTCAGAGAAAAAAAGGAAATTCATTAGGAAAAAAAAAAACCAAAATGCTCCAGCTAATGCATTGCCCACATAACTGTTGGAAAATATTAGTATTTAGGTTTATTTTAGTATTTGGGTTTTCCTTGTTAGTTTAGGATTTGGGTCTAGCCCATCTGAGTTAGGATTTCGTAGGTTTAATTCTCTATAAATATTGCTTGTAATTTAGTTTGTGAAGTAAGTTAGTCACAATGTAGCCTTCTAAGGTTTTGTAGCCGTTCCGGCATTCTCATTAATTTAATAATATTCATATTATTTTGTAGTATTGTTCGTTACGCACTCTGATATTCAACTTGGTATCAGAGCAAGTTTGATCCTTAGGGTTCAATCCATTCTCGTTGGTATCAATTCGTTTGCCTTTGTCGTCGTTCGTTCTTGTCCTAGACTAAGGCTTATGAACTTGCACCTGACTCGCATCCCACAACGTTTCTGCATATGGACAGTTGAACCACCATCCGCATCTGCATGCACCCACTGCTGCAATTTATTTGTCCACTCCACCACCAGTTGAATCCGCTGCTTCCCTGCATATTTGAATCCCTCCAGCCCCATCGTTGCATCACCGCATCTAGGCCTGCCTGGACCACTCCTGCACCAGTACAACACCACCACCATCTGCACGAACCAGCTGCTGCACCCTTGAAAGCTGATGTTTGTTTGTACAACAGAGGATGGAAGAAGAATACAGGAAGAAGGATACCAAAAAAAAAAAAAAAAAAGACATGCTGTTTGAAGGAAAAAAGAATAAGGAAAAAAAAGGTAAAAAAGAAATATGGTATGTTTGGTTGGATTTTTTTATTGTTTGTTTGGAAGTTGGTATTGGTATTTGTATTGACATCGGCATTGACATCGGCATCCGCATCTGCATTGGCATTGGCATTAGCACTGGAATTTGGAGTCTTGCATCCACATCTACTTTGGCAAACTCATGTCTATGTTCCGCCATGAGTTTGACGGGGGTGTTAGATATTAGTATTTAGGTTTATTTTAGTATTTGAGTTTTCCATGTTAGTTTAGGATTTGGGCCTAGCCCATCTGAGTTAGGGTTTCTTAGGTTTAATTCTCTATAAATATTGTTTGTAATTTAGTTTGTGAAGTAAGTTAGTTACAATGTAGCCTTCTAGGATTTTGTAGCCATTCCGGCATTTTCATTAGTTTAATAATATTCCTATTATTTTGTAGTATTGTTCGTTGCGCACTCTGATATTCAACTATAACATATTAACATCTAATATTCCTCGCGTCCACAAAACAAGAAGCAATGCTTTATAATGTTCCTCCCTTACGACCATCTTCATGATGTTCCTTATCCACATACATATCCTCAAAGTTTGAGCAGCAACCAATATGTTCTTTATCATCTGAAGAAGTTGTTTATAAAACAACAGCTTAAATTAGTTTGTAAAATTCAATGCACAACAGAATCTACTCAAACAGTAAGTAATAACACAATAAAATTATCTAATTAGCAGAATTTGCTCAAACTAATGTAATCATATTCACCTAAGGTAATTTAATGCAAGAAAAATATTTCCTTTCCTCCAAATATTCGGTCATGCGCTACTTGTTGAATACAAAGAACCAAATGCATTTTGATCACACAAAAGAGTTTGGAGAAAGCTCACTTATTGTCTATTGATGGATTCTCCAAAGAAGAAGAGTTTGAAGAAAGCATACCTACTGATGGATTCAGAGACTTGGAGTTTTGTTTTAGCCAACGCAAGGAAGCAAATGGCTGCTGCTGTCAATTTGTAAGAAAAAAATGAATAGGGTTTCTTTGAAATTTGAATTATTGAACCATATATCCTGGCCTTTGAGCTCTCCCACATTCCATCATTGATTGAAAGGATTGATTTTTTTTTTCATAAAGTTGTTGGTGACCTTTGAAGTTTCCTAGAATCAATTGATAAAGTTGCTGGAGAAAAAAAAAATATATTTATATTTATTTCATTAAAGAATGCAAACGGGGCAGTTTCTAGTATGGGTTTGGAGTAGATACCCTAATAACCATAACCGAATCCGAAACCGAATCATTTACCCGATGGTTATTCATAACCGTAAAATACCCGAAATTTGATCCGTTAACCCGAACTGTTCGGATCGGTTACTTGTGGAGATTGGATTTGACGAGTTAAATTGCCATCCCTACTACGAACGTGTGGGTACAAGCGGAATTGAATTTGGAGCTAGATCGAGGATTTTACAGAATTCGAAACTTTGAGGGTGTTTTGGTAATTTTACCTTTAAGAGATATTTTTATGTTTCATTGGACCTTGTTTTGTGGCCACTAGGGCCCACATGTTCCTTGTCCTCAGACCTCTCTCCCTGTCACTATCTATCTCTCCCTTCACTTTCTCTCTCCTTTTCTCTCATTTTCATCTCTCTGCAACTCTCTCTGAACTCACACACAACAACGACAAGACTTCCAACACCACTACTTATGTTGGCGAGCCACCCCACCAGACCACCACCACCATTTGAATCTCGTCATCTCAAACCCATGTTGGAGAACAATTCAGAAATAAATAAAAATAACAGAAATAACATAACTTGAAAGTCTAATACTTTATTAACCACAAATACTTGCTATACATAATGAAACGCAAAAATTAATATAAGAATTAAAATGGTACTAACTTGATTAAACACAGGTAGAGGCTAGCGCAAAAGCTATGTCCTTCAAACAGTATTTCCGTCCCACTCTTGTGCTTGTAGTTCTACAAGGTCTGCTCGACCAGGAAACAACTACCTAATTCTACAACCCACACTGGATTATAGAATTCTAGCGAATTTGCTTTGTGTGTTTACTCTCTAGAAAGTTTGTAAGGAGGTGAAGGAGGAAGAAAAGATGATCTATGATGGAACTGAGACTCTAGTTATATAGGCTATTTCATACCTCTTCAAATACCTTTTGGATGTATTTGAAGCTACACAACTCTTTCCAAAGAGTTGTGTCTATTAATCAAAACATTTTGAATTAATTTTCATTAAAAACTTAATTCGAATTTAAAATTAATGATCTGATTAATTTTAATTCTTAGGCCCCAAGGCCCATGGTTTAGGGCCCTTGTCTTGATTAATTAATATTAATTTATATTAATATTATGGTATAATCATCAAGCTTAATCCACACAATTAGTGGCTCAAACCTCAATCCTCATTCTAAATGGTCCAACACCTAATCACTAATAAAGGTGACTAACTTAATATAAGAACCTCAAGTTCCCTTGAGTTTCCTGATGTGGGACTAAAGGAGCTCAAAAACTCCAACAACCCAAGCCAAGGCCTTGGGACTCTGACAATGACAGAGGCCACTGTTCATCCTCTTCCTGATGAACCCTCAAGGAGTTTTCGCCATCTCCAGGTAAGTCCCTAGAACCCTTTAGATCGTATTTTAATGTTAGATTAGAATAGTTTTTAAAGTGATAATCACGTGTTGGACGCATAAACAACTCGGGAAGCCATTTCCCAGTTTTCCAGCGAGGATCACTATTTTTGCAAGTGTTTTCCGACCAACTCTGACCACGACTCGACCTCTTTTTGGTACGAATCTCTTCTCCCCATTCCGAGCTTCATTAACATCAGTTGCATAAATTTCAATTGTTGCTCGGAATTTTTCTATTAATTGTGTAACATCCCACATCGTCCAGGGAAGTGGATCCTCTAAGCCTTATATGTATATTCTCATCTTTACCTAGCACAAGGCCTTCTGGGAGCTCATTGGCTTCGGGTTCCATCGAAACTTCAAACTTAAGCAAGTTCATGCGAGAGCAATCCCATGATGGGTGATCTACTGGGAAGTTCTTGTGTGAGTTCCCAAAAACAAAATCGTGATGGCGTGGTCGGGGCCTAAAGCGGACAATATCGTGCTACGTTAGAGTCAAGCCCGAGATGTGACAAGTTGGTATTAAAGTTAATCCCTGGCCGGAAGGGTGCCGACGAGGACATTGGGCCCCTAAAGGAGGTGGATTGTAACATCCCACATCGCCCAGGGGAGTGGATCCTCTAAGCCTTATATATATTCTCATCTCTACCTAATACGAGGCTTTTTGGGAGCTCACTGGCTTCGAGTTCCATCGAAACTCCGAAGTTAAGCGAGTTCGTGCGAGAGCAATCCCATGATGGGTGACCCACTAAGAAGTTCTCGTGTGAGTTCCCAGAAACAAAACCGTGAGGGCGTGGTTGGGGCCCAAAGCGGACAATATCGTGGTACGATGGAGTCAAGCCCGGGATGTGGTGGGGGCCCGGACCGGGATGTGACAAATTGAATAATATATTTTTTTAAAAATACCCTAATTCATGGGATTTGAAATAGGGTTGTCAAAAATAGAATTTAGATTGGTTTAGTAGGTAGGTTAGAAGTAAATAGATGTGTAGAAAGTCTAAAATACCCTTGAATATAACAATTGTTTAGCGGAATAGGGTGAAGTGAAACCAAAAGAGTTGAAAATTACAATTCAAGGGGAAAATGAGACAAAACCAATTTCAAAGAGTAAACTGAGATTAAATGGCAGTTTCATAGGATATTTCAATTAATAAACCTTATTTTAAATAAGAAAAGACATTATAGTATTTTTATTTCAACTTTTGGTTGGAATTATATAAAGTTATAATGATTTGATTAGAATTCTATTCATGGTTTAATATTTGTATAGTTTTCCAAATTCCCAAAGGATACAACCTTTACGTAATTTTTAATTTGAATGTCTGATGATTAATCTGAAAAGGCAACATTACTTTTTGTAGCAAGCTAGTACTTAAAAGTCAGTTTTCTCATTCAGTTTATTTTAAGTAAAATTAATGAAAAAGGTTTCAAACTTTGAGTTTTAACCAAAAATCATCCTATAATTTTTTTTAATGATAAGGACAAGAGAAAGATAAAAAAACAAAAAACAAAAAAAAAACCTAACTAAAGGTGCGTGCAAAGAGCACTCAACCAATCATTCACTTGCATAACCCTTTGATATAATCCAAGCATATTTTATTCCTCTAAAATTAAAATTTCAAATTGAAGTGGGTTTCTTTCGATTCAGAACCACATATGGGGTGGTATGGTTGGGAGGGAGTCGGTTAAGTGTGGGTTGGGATTGTTGGGTTAGGGGTGGGGCAACATCATTGACAACATCGTTGGACTCATCACCCATTTTTCTAGTAATGGTATTGAGCTATTAGCCATGCATGACTTTAACGGCATGGACGTAGATATCTATCAAGTTTTTTTAATTTTTTTATTACATTACGGTAAAAGAACTTGAAAATCTAGGATGAGCATCTACTATTAAATTTTATAAACAGTGTAATATCGTTAAGTTTCATAAATAGTGTAGAAAGTTTCATAAACAATGTAATAAGTTTCATAAACAGTGTAGTAAGTTTCATAAATAGTTTGTGTGAGAGCGTGTGGGTCTGCGGGTCAAATTTTTTTTAAATATAAAAATTATGTCTTTTTTTATTAAAATTTAAGTTTTTTTGTCATTTTTATTAAAATTTAAGAGTTTTTCATTAAAATTTAAGTCTTTTTCATTAAATGAAGTTATAGCATCATTTTTATTAAAATAAACTTAGTTCAAGCCATTTTCATGAAAGTTTCCTTTATTTTATTGTTCTATTGTACAGTGCGTTGATCCTAATGTGATTACATTTATATATAAGGAATTCAGTCAAGGAGCAATATCAAATGGATAAAAAAATTGCCCAAGATTAAAGCTCATATCCTTGTTTTGTTTGTCTTTGCAGAATTGAAGAATATCACATGGGTCCAATCTCTATTAACGAAATGAAAAAAATTGTGATATTAAAAAAATGGTAAGAAGAGTAGCATTTTTGGACAGTAAATAGTGGCGCAACTTAGTCCTCGGTAAAATCTGAGATCTCCAAACTAGCAAGTTAGCAACAACCTCTTTCCCTTGCTTAGTCAAATCACCACGCCGGTAAAACAATAAGAGCAGTGTTGGTGTAATTACAACAAATTAGATCCAATATGTAATTTACCAAAAACTCACCTATTGCTTTGTAGCTAGCTGTTGTAGCACATAGTTTCTTTCATTGCTTTCATAACGTACCTCAAATGTTTACATGAGGAAATCAAGTGTCAACACATGTGAAGACAAACAAATATTAAACAAACTTTATGCACAATTACATGCCTTCCGATAACATACACAAACTTATCGGGTGTTCAAGGGACATGAGGAAAGTATTTGCTTACATGATAAAAGGTAAGCACAATATTGGACAAACATGAACTTATACGAAGAAGTGCTTTTTACGTTACCGAGTGATTCCAGCTATCGGATGCACAAATCTTGATGTGGGACTATCTGAATTCAACAACGAGACAATTCTGAAAGATATCTTATAAATATTTCGGATTCAATGCTGGAGCAATTGTGCGGAAATCTTATACTTGTCAAGTTTCTAAAAGACAAGTTCAAAACACTTGCCTCTACATGCCTTTGCCTGTTCCCAATGACATTTGGCAGGATATTGCTATGGACTTTGCGCTCGGGTTGTTCCGTACGCAAAGTGTTGCTGAAAATGTAGTGGCAGTTCGTGATGCAGTCAAACAACTTAAGCAGACTGATGTCAAGCACAAAGCTGCATACTATTTTTTTCTCTTGACGGATGGAACACCTCATTCGATAAGGAAAGCGCACTTCCTCATCAAAATTCTACATGATTTCCGTGGAACTAGCGCATTGAGATGGATGAGTTATGCAGCTCGACGCATGCGTTCAAGAAGAGTGTTTTCATCTGCCTGTATAAATATATAAGGGAATTGTAGTAACACTCCAAAAATCTCATTTTGCACTCCAAACTATCTATAATTAGAAAGAAAAATACACTTGTAAGGAGTGTGGAATAAAATTTTTGGAGTGCTAATAACAGTTGGGAATTGTTATTAGCATATATATATATATAACAAACCAAATCCAAATCCACCTTCAAGCCCCGGCTCACTACTTTCAATGAAATTGTTCAGTCGAAAATTGGTTGACAAAGAAAAATTACTTAGTTGAATCAAATCTATAAAGAGAAATTAGCAATTTTCGAATAAAAAAGGAAAGAGACATGAATTTAATTGGACATAACTCATCCCATCTAACTCACCAAATGGGTCATTGAGTTTCAAGATTTGAAATTATCGTTGTGTAGTTTCAAGTAATAGTAAGACTCATATGTGGATGCAAATTTTCGTCTTCTCATTTGACGAAAATGCACTTGCAAAATAATAACACCTAAGATTAAGGCCAAAAGCCTCACGCGTTCACGATGAAATGGGGGAGATTTGGCCGAAGAATCTCCGATGCCAAATTTAGAATTATGAAAAGAATGTTTTTAAGAGTTTGTGGGTAGCAATGACTTAGTATTTTAGTAAGATAAGTGGAGCATTTATAGGAGGGTGGCCGACCCTATTGGTGGAGAGTGGCCATTCATATATGGTGTAATTGGGTGAATAATTACATAGGAAGTTTTGGGTGAATAATTACATATATGGCAATTATTCATAAATTAAATAGGAAGTTTTGGGAGTTACCTTTTGAATAAAATCAATAAGGGATTGATGAGGAGTGATGAGAGAGATTTGAATAAATACCATATTGATCACCTTTGACTATTCCTTGATTGAGTCGTTATTGTCTGTTGCATGCGCGTAGGAATCCCAGTGTGCCTCGAGAGTAATTTTGTCCTTCTTGTCTAAAAATCCACGTGTTACCTCCATAATTTTTGGGATTATTTTTTGCTCCACAAATGCCCCTACACCTGCTGGGCTGCTCGTAGGAAAATGCAGTAGGTGTAGAGATCTCCAACCTTGATGCAGATTCCCACTTGGACTTGTAACTAGATTATTCTAGGAAATGGAAATAAATCACCACCAAAGCCTATTTAAGCCTACCTTAAGTAGGGGATTAAATCAACTTGTGAGGGTAATTATTTATCCCTATAAGAAAGAGAGAAAGATAGAGGTATTTGTTCCCATTCTTCTAGCATTCTTCTTCATTTGTCCATACAAAGAGCTGTTTTCTGTTGATTTCTTTGTCTTCTCCGTGTCACACCAAGGTAAGAACAACTTAATTTTCTTTGTTTTATTCTTAGGTGGTGCTACAGCGGGGCAACAGTCGGGGTTGTGCAGCATGTTGGCTGGCAGGGGCCAGCAGTCGACTCGGCATGGGCCGAGAATGTGGTGTGGTAGGGGCCACAACTTGGGCTGGAGCCAAGGACTGGCTCGGCATAGGCCGATGAAGTAGCATTGCATGGCCCATGGTTTGAGCTGCCATGTCTGTACTACTTGCTAAGAAGGAGGAAACTAATTGAGTTTGATTTCTCAGCTGCCATTGATGGAGCAATCAATGATGGAGCTGCCAAGATCAGAGATGTTGAAGATTGAGTATTGCATGAGTAAAGTGCTGAGTGCGAAGTGGATGCTGAGGACAAGATGGATGTTGGAGAGCCTAAGGTCATCCAAGTTGCTAAATGAGTAGTTTACTCTATTTAGCTTGTGTCGGATTTTATCGACCTTCGTATAAGTTTACCAATTTGCTAGAAATAAACTGCTTTCTTCGCCTTACTCAATCTTCATTTTCCTTGAAACTTTGTTTGCTTGAAGTGTTTTACAAAACTTTTAGCCATAGAACTATCGGTTAGGCACGCTGCTTCGAAAAAGTAGACAATCCTATAGAGTCACAATGGTAGTGAGTTTTGCCTTATTGGGCTTCAAGTTGTTGAGTTCGTCGTCGACTACTACTCTATGACCATTTGATGCTTAGTTGGTCTTCGAGTTTGATCATTGGAGTTGTATAGCCTGCATCACAACATAATAAAGATATGTGGAATATGAAAATCTTTAACTAATCACATCAAAATGAGTAGTGTGGAAATTCATGGGAAGTTTGCCCCCTTCCATTGAAGAGTAGACCTAGATGGGTGTCAAAGAATTAGTTTATCATCTTGCACTAGAGAGCAAATCCAGATGGGTGTCGGGAAATTGGTTTACCTTCTCACACTGAAGAGTAATTAGTTTATCCGCTCACACTAAAGAGCTTACCCAGATGGGTGTTGGGGATTGGTTTACCATCTCCCTCTAGATAGCAATTAGTTTATCCTCTTGCACTGGAGAGCAAACCCAGATGGGCATCGGGGAATTAGTTTACCCTCTCGCACTTGAGAGAAATTAGTTTACCATCTCACATTGGAGATCTATTAATTTATCCTCTTGTACAAGAGAGCTTACCCAGATGGGTGTCTGGAGATTGGTTTACCTTCTCACATTGGAAAGCAATTATTTTATTTTCTCATATTGGAGAGTTTACCCAGATAGGTGTCGGGGGATTGGTTTACCCTCTCACACTAGTGATCAATTAGTTTATCCTCTCGCACTAAAGAGCATACCCAGATAGGTGTCAGGGGATTAGTTTACCTTCTCGCATTGTAGAACAATTAGTTTATCCTCTCGCACTGGAGAGCAGTTTACCTTCTCGCATTGTAGAACAATTAGTTTACTCTCTCACACTGGAGAGCAATTAGTTTATCCTCACATTGGAGAGCAGACCCAAATGGGTGTTGGGGAATTAGTTTACCCTCTCGCACTAGAGAGCTAACCCAAATGGGTGTCGGAAGATTGGTTTACCCTATCGTACTGAAGAGCATAGAAGTCATTGTTATGAGTGCAACTGAAGAAAACTGGACTACTAGACAACTAAAATAGTTATCAGTCTGTACGGTCTTGTTCGGCGATCTGCTTGCGATTTCAAATTGCTTGTGGAACTCGTGTAAGGGTGTAAATGGGAAGCGCAATGAGCTGCTCACGGACATTCTCCAAGTTTTGTGTCATCTTTACATGTTTCATCGTGTGTTCTTCTGAGGCTTGGTTGGTAGTCAGTTGAGAATCTAAATGGATTGCAAGCTTCTTCATCGTTAAGTCTTTCACTAGAGGTGATGATAGTAAAGCCTCATATTTTACTTCGTCGTTGGATGCTTTAAAATTTGAAGTATCGTGGGCATGGTCGGCGCGATTAGAAGTTGCAGGGCAAGATCGACATGGATTGGAGCTGTGGTGTAAGATCAGCACTGCTGTGAGCGCAGAACTGAGGTCAGCTTGGGCTAGGTTGTTTGCAATTGGACCACTAAGTATGCGGTGCTCGGCTACTAGGGATGTGTTACTCCAGTATTGAATCGTTTTGAGATGAAAAAAAGATATGCCACTAGTTCTTGGTGGTTGGGTTGGTGTGTCCTTCTAGTACCATTTCATTAGGCTGAGTTGTTGCGACAAAAGTAATCTTTGTAGCTACCAGTGTATGTGAAATGGTTTCGTCTACTCGATCTTATGAATAAAAGGTGACCTACTTATGTTAGTCATATCTTGTTGGAGCGCCGCGTCAGTAACTTCGTTGAGCTGGAAATCGCGTAATCGTTTGGTCAAAAACTTTTTCATGAATTTGCCTCTGCTAGGACATCAGAGTTTCCGACTCCCTCCGGTTGTGACCTGTTAGTCTAGTCTGATTTTCCCTGTACTTGGCTCGTCAATGTTGTAATTGCAATGTATGTGGTATGTTCCTAGCAGGCGAACGGGTTACTCATAAACTGCCAAATAAACTTGAGTCAGATTGAGTAACTGCTTCTCTCCATGCGATGTGCTACCCACTCCGATGTAAGGTGGATGATGCTCATTGCTGGCCTAGCCACGAATAAACACTTCGCTTGGAAGGTTGTTCATGTTGATTTTCAGAGTGTTGGCCCAACCGTGAATGCATTTGTCCGTGGGAGCCTAACTTGGAGTGTACGCTCCTCCACGCACTAAGATGAGAGTATATGCTATCTCGGGAACCCAGGCAGGAGTGTACACCGCTAAAACGCTCGGATCATGGCTGGTCGAGAGGTGGGTTGCCAGGATTGCTAGAAAAAGTCGTCGTTTGACTTTGTCCTATTTCAGGACACCTTGTATGGGGCACACTACATCTCGATGCGCTACAAAAGCTGATTCACTAAGGTCATCTGCTATGTAAGGGTGCTTGTCAACTCTATGACTTGTCGAGATAAGTGTTATTTGCCATACGAGATGCAAAAGCTTGGATGATATGCGTCTTTTTGAGTAGTGGAAAAGTAATGGACTCCAGGTACGAGATTTAAGTTGGGATATGTTAAATCTGCAGAAAATCAGGGTGAAAATACCCATGGTTCAATTGTCGATCCAGAAATCTGAAGCTGGGGAAGTTAAATCAATCTTGGACCAATCGGGATTGCTAGGTGGACGGCGGGAGCAGGTTAGGCCAAAGAAGTGGGCCGAGCCACGTGCGAGGTATGTGGGTGCAGTGCAGTCTAGCCTACTTGGCTTTAGGCCAAGGGTGTATTAGGCTCGCGTTGGGCTTATGCTGAGTCGCAACTCCGACTGCTTTTGGCACGGCTTGGACTAGTTTACCATAGGCATGGGCTGGACTGGCATTGGGTGCTGCTGCCTTGGGCCTACAGTTTCTGGGCTTGCTAGGGCATAACGATTTGTGTTGCTTCACGCTAGGCTGGCTACCTTATGGTATGGGCTGGGTCATCTGATGCAAGGTTGAGCAGGCCTGGGCTTGCTGCTGCATGGTTGCCTGCTCACCGTAGACAGAGGGCTCGCCATGGTCTGCCATAGTGGTGCCCCGTGAGGGTAGTGCCGATCCTCTAGCCATCGTGGATCGTCGTGGTGCGGCTATGTAGCGATCTCTATCACTTGTTCCGGATCTCAAAACGCAGGAAATTCTGTTCGTCGTGGTTTCCAAAATTTCCATCATTGTACTTTTCTTTTACGTTTATTAAAAGAATTTTATAAAAAAAATTATAGGAATATGAACGTACGAAAAATCTATGAATGAACAAGAAATGAGAAACTTTGAATGCGGGAGTCTTCTTCGAGCGTGTGAATCAAACTCTCAATGAAAACACCAATTTGTGGATGCAAATTTCCGTCATCTTCTCCCTTGACAAAAATGCACTTGCAAAATAATAACAACTAGGATTAAGGTCAAAAGCCTCACTCGCTCACGATGAATTGGACGGTGCTTTGGCCGAAGAATCTCCGATGCAAAATTTAGAATTTTGGAAAGAATGTGTCTAGGAGTTTGTGGGTAGCAAATGACCTAGCATTTTAGTGGGATAAGTGGGGTATTTATAGGAAGGTGGCTGGCCTTATTGGTGGAGAATGACCAGCCATATATGGTGTAATTGGGTGAATAATTGCAAGATATTATGTGAAATAATATCTTGCAATTAACATGGTAATTATTTATAAATTAAATAGAAAGTTTTGAGAGTTACATTTTGAATAAAATCAATAAGGGATTGATGAGGGGTGATGAGATGGATTTGAATAAATACCATATTGATCACCTTTGACTCTTTCTTGATTGAACTGTTATTGTCCGTTGCAAACGCGTGGAAATACTAATGTGACTCAAGCGTAATTTTTTCATTCTTGTCAAAAAATTCACGTGTCACCTCTACAATTTTTGGGATTTTTTTTAGCTCCACATTATATGCATTAGGTCAATCATTGTGACAATATCTTAAACTAAATACATTCTTATATGGAAATAAGTGGCATTGTGCTAGACATTTAAAGTATTGCCACGTTACTATTTAAAGTATCTCCATATTAATGTACCGGTATTCTAGAGGCGTAAATAAGTCCCTCATCTTGCAAGATAATGACTTACTCAACATGATTATTGCCACTAACGTAATAGTTTGTGGCAATTATACAATGAAATATATAAGTTTCTTTTAAATAGATTGTATCGTTGACATAAAATGTTCTAATAATAACTTACCCGTGCCATATTGATAGAGCACGTGCGAGGGAAGTAGTGTGAAACCCAAATAAGAAGATACACCAATTGAACACACATGTAACATTTCTTCTATAATTTTTTTATTTAGGAAAAAATACGATGTTCATTTATAAGAAGCAGAATACATACATCATGAAGGATATAATACATTCAGTGGGCCTCCTTCATAATTAGCAAAAAAATCCCCAACCCCTCAATCTGAGGTCCATACACACGAAATTGGATCCCCTTCTTAGCAAATGGTGAGGATCCTCATGACCAAATAACACGGGTCGTTGAATTTTGATCCAATGACTACAATTATTATAATTTTTAGAGGGACCCTTGTTTGTAGCCGTTGGATCAAAATTTAACAGTCCATGTTGTGTGGTCATGAGGATCCCCACTATTTGCTCAGGAGGGATCCATCCAATTCCCATACACACTACACCTCAAATACCACACGTGGCAAAACCTAAAATATCCCCTAATTTCAAATTTTCCAAAATACCCCTATAAGCTGTCCAAGGTACGGCCGTCAGCATATTTTAGTAGGGCTAGTTTAGTAGTTTGAAGTCCAAAAATAGGATTATGGATAAAACGAATTAGCTAATATAGAAATTAATTACGATTTTTTTAATGAAAATTAATTAGGATATTAAGCATATCCTGAAAAACACGTGCGAGCAGTGGGAATGTAGCACCGCTCCAATTCCCCTCAGTTTTCGCTCCAATTCGGAACCCTCCAACCCAAATTGCTCACTATAAAAATTTTCCCGAGAAAATCTTTCAAATTTTCCAAGAGAGAAAGAAAGTGAGGGAGAATCGGAGGTAGAAGAAGATAATGCATTCATTAAGCCTCAAAGTCTGCAGTAATTGCTGTCCGGGGACGACGAGGACGTGTTCGCCGGGGCGGGGGAGCTTCGGCGTCGCGAATTCGGAGGTCCGGAACTTGAGAGTCGGGTCGGGGCATGGGGATTTCGGGAAATCGTGTCGGGTCGTGGCGTGCGCCGTGGAGAGGAGCGGGGGGAATGAGTGGAGTGGAAGTCGGAGTTCGAGTCCGAGTTCTGGTGCGGGTCAGAAACCGAGTTCATTTCTGTCTCGGAGTCAGAGCTGGGCTTTGTTGAAGCAGCAAATGGAGGTCGCGTCGAAATCTGAGGTGAGTAAATTGTAAATTTTAAACTTTCTCGCACTTTCCTTCGTTTGCTCGGAATCCAAACAGAGGATTATGGTTTTTAAGCTTGAAATTGTAGGATTACGAGGAGGCGGCGAGGATCCGGGACTCGTTGAAGTTGTTAGAAGAGGAGGAGCCGGTTTTGTGGCTCCGAAGAAGGATAAAGGAGGCAATTGCTGAAGAGAGATTTGAGGTAAATAAATTGAGTTAATTTGGAGGGTGTTTATTGCTAATTAGCGTTGAGCTGAAAAATGCAACACCAAATTCATTAAAAGTCTTGATTTGATGTGCCCAGGACGCCGCGAAATATCGAGATGAGCTAAAGGAAATTGCCCCTTACTCTTTCTTGAAATGTTCAAGTGATGCAACAACTTTGGTATGAGAATATGCAGTATTTCATCACATAATTACATTGCTGTTTTGATTTAATTTGTTTCTTTAACTTTTGAGATCTGTAGTTATCGTTACTGCACGCATTAATTCAATTGGGAAATAAGATATTTTTAGAGCGGATAACGCGAATTTTGGTAGAATGTGAGCAAAAGAAAAATAATTTTGATGGAAAAGTTCACATGCTAATTTAATTGGATGAATTTGAAATGAAATCTTTGTTTCTTCAGGGTATTCGGGTCCAAGTTAGGAGTGTATTCATAGAGGGCAGAAGTCAGCCTTCGAAGGGGCAACACTTTTTTGCATATAGAATACGAATTACCAATAACTCAGATCGTCCTGTTCAACTTCTTAGAAGGCATTGGATTATCACGGATGCCAACGGAAAATCCGAAAATGTCTGGTGAGTTAGTTTTCTTTTCTGTGATATCTCTTACCTCTTCTGGATTATCTTATTTTCGGTTTCCTGCTCGCAGTTAATGGTAGGATATTTCTTCTTCTTTTACCAAATATATTGTGTATTACTTTTGCTCATCGTAGGGGGATTGGTGTTATTGGTGAACAGCCAGTTATTCTTCCTCAAACGAGTTTTGAATACTCATCAGCTTGCCCATTAAGCACTCCCAGTGGCAGAATGGTAAGCATGAAATCATATTTATAAAATACATTTAATTGGTTTTGTACTTTGATACAATCCGAAATAGAAGGGCTCAAGCTTTATTTAATGTGGCTTGTGTGGTGAGATACCCTTTTCAGTTGCAGATTACGGCATATCTACGGTGAAGCTTTACATTTATGAATATTTCAAATAAGGCATCTCTATAGCTGGAACATTGAGAAATTAAAACGAAAATGTTATTTTCTTTTTGAGTTTTTTTTTTCTTTTTCAAAATGCTTCCAACAGTGCATAAATACGATTAGAAAGAATTTCAAGATGGTACCTAGTTTTTTATCAATCACATTATCACATTCCAATTACAGCGTTCACTGATTTGCCTATCTTTTGGGCATATGTATGATGGAGTATGAATCCATCCATTCATAATTGAGTAACCTATAGGTGTGAACCCCATCAAAAGTCACCTGGCATGTTGCACTTACGAGTCGCCTCCAGCAATGCTGTGTCGTGAGGCTGGCCCCCGGTTTTTCTTATAGTAAAGGTTTCTTTGTCTAAAGCTAGTGATCATGGAAATTTATATATCGCTATAAGCTCTATGAGCAGTGAATGCACCTAGGAGGAAAAGTCTTGGGTTAAAACCTGTGTTCACGTACTTCCATTGTTGGAGAAAAGTTTGATAGTTCATTTGATCAATTTTCTTTTTACTGTGGTTTCCAAATGATTTGATTTTCTTCTTCGTTGAACTAAAATACTCTTATGTTGCTTTTGGATTTGTGGATTTAGAGAAAGGTATTGGGATTTGATTTCGTAGTGCAAATGTGCTAGAGACCCTAGAACTGTTGTTTGGTGTGTTTGTGACGGATATGAATTTAACTGTTGTTTGGTGTGTTTGTGACGGATATGAATATGATGTTTGAAATGGCTGAGAATTTACTCATGGAAAAAGTGCTATTTCAAATCATTCAATAGAGTTTTTCTTCTCAATTATTAGCCGAAGCTTCAATGTTTTCATTTTATGTTTTGAACTTTTGATGCAGACAAACTTAAATTAAACATACATACATCGATATCCTTTGTTTTAAATCCACAAATCCAAATGCAACTTTAAAGAAATTGATACATATTTTGTTTTCATACAATGCAGGAAGGTGAGTTTGAGATGAAACACATCAATAGGGTAAGTTCACAATCGTTTAATGTGGCAATTGCTCCCTTTGCCCTCTCGATATTGGAAGATGACATTGACACCTTTTGAATTGTGAGAAGTAAGTTGTGGCATCCCTACGGAGGACAGCGGAATTTTATTCCATATTGTATTCAGTAATTTAAGTGTAAAAATCATTTCTGTTCCTGAGGAATTGGTACATAAACAAGTAAAGTTCTACGTAGCAGATTTAGGAAAATGATTCATTGGTAAAGATGAAAGTATATAGGTTTTGTGACAATTTTGTAAGGGAATATGTTTGTGTAAGATTCTCAGTAGCCTAGAGGTTGGATGGATACAAGTAGTTTGAAATCCAAGCTTAGGTATCTAGTAGGCTTATATGACAGTCATTCTTCATTGGCATCGTACGCTCGATCGTTCTTAATGTTTCGGTGGCATGGTGCATGATGTGAACACAGAAAGTGCCGAGTATGTTCGGTGAATTGCAGGATGAAGAATCAGGTTTGTTGTTTATGCAATGTCGAATTTAGTTGTTCATCTGGTATCACGTATGTGTTTAAGTTGTTAGTTCTAATCTGTTAATTTCTTTGACTTCTATCCTATGATGCTGTTGCTGGTGTGATGTTGTGTTGCCTCGCGCTTATTAGTTATGTCCTTGCAATGTAGGGTAGTGTTATCCACATACCCATTTTTACTTCTCACACTCCTCTCAATTTTCGGCTGTCAGATGGAATGTATTGAAGAAGATAAACGGCTAAAAATCAACAAGGATGTGAGGGAGGTAAAAATAGGACCTTCCTCAATATATTCATGACCAGTGACAATAAGTCACCATGTATTTACTGGCTTTTGGGGAGCTCATGTGTCCTTTGGAGTCAAATGATAAGTTTTCACCATTCATATTTTTAGCTCCATTTTTTTTTAAAATATTCGTGTCGAAAATGAAAATATTGGGAAATGATAATCACACTTTATTTCTCCTTATACTCGTTCCTCTTTATTTTTGACCATCAAATTGAGTAAATCAAACAAAGCAACGAATATCGTTATTTGGACAAGGTGGATGGGGGCATATAGGAGAACAACTTACCTACACGAGGGTGCATACCTCTTCTTCACGTAAGGCTCAAGTTACGTGATGAGTGCTACATTAAAAGAATATACACCTCGGGACATGCTAGGTTTTCTCGGCACATTGGTTAGGTTTTAATAAGTGTAGTGTGAGGAGGCTTTTGAAACACGAAATTTCCCATAAAAGAGGGATAGACAAGTGTCTGGAAGTCCCATCTTCTGTCTTTTAACATTCTTATACTCAACAATTATTGTTATTAATTTCCGCCCCTTTTTCATGATCATGTAGATTGTATTTATAACAGCATGTACACCTAACCAATCGAGAAATTTTTTAAGTTATCAACCATTTGTATTATTATATTTGGTGTATCGGATCATGTTTTCGGCACACTAAAAAATTTCTCTAACCAATCATTTTGCTAGCCTTCCTTCTACAAATACCACTACACTTTCCATGACCATTCTGTAATCTCTGTAATAGTAGTCACTCGTTTCAAGTGATTAACTCATCGGCTGCTGCCTCTACAAAAGCACTTTTGGGATCCCTCGTCACCATGAGAAGCTTCATAATCGGTCTGCTTCTCTCTCTCTCTCTCTCTCTCTCTCTCTCTCTCTCATTGTTCTTTGGTTGGAATATTCATCATGTTTTGATCATGGGTCTGGTATTGAATCATTTGCACTTGCACCCATTAAGGACAAAAACTAGGTTGGAAAAGAAGATTTTTGTTAGATTTATTGAACTATTATCTGTTATATTTGAAGTTTGTTTTGAGGTTGTATGGCGCTATGAAATTCGAAAACTAGCAAATAAATGAGTTATGCTAGTTGGTTTGGGCTGTTTGCTTGCCTCATTGCACCTAAGTTTGAATCTCTCACTTTGGCAGATTAAGAGTAGTGTAGAATATAAAAAATGCTTAAAAAGGCCACATTTATGAATTAGCTTAGTTGGCTCGGGCATCATCCGTATGCATGCTTTTTTAACCCCGTATTCGAATCTCTCTCTCCATAGACTAAGAGTAGTTTAGAATACTCCCTTCAATTTTTTTCCTTATAAAACCCAACATAATTTTTTTACTAAAAAAAAAACTGTGACTAGGATCCACCTAAGTGAATTCATTAATTACATATTAATTTACACATTTTACATTTTTAGATGCCTAAAATACCCCTATTGCATATTTGATGTGCACAATTAATTCTATGCAGATTGTAAGGAGAGAGTTAATGATTTTGTAAAAAGAATATATTTGATTCAAAATGTGTATAAATTATATATATATATATATATATATAACACAGAGAGCTTAAGGGGAGGGATCCCCATTTTTTGAAAAAAATGGGGATTAGGTGTGGGGCCCACTTCACATCTAATTTCAACGATCCGAACCGTCTATTTTGTTAGTGTCTATTCATAGATCATCCTTACAAAATATTAGCTAAATTGGAAATGTTTAAGACATCTAATTGGGTTCAAGGAAATGAACGAATACTTTGTCATATAAGAAAATATGAAATTTGATATTGATAATTAAATAGGCAAATGGTTTCGGATTGAATTGAATTTTTGCAAGGATGGTCTATGAATCGAGACTAACAAAATAGATGGTTCGGATCGTTGAAATTTGATGTGAAGTGGGCCCCACACCTAATCCCCATTTTTTTCAAAAAATGGGGATCCCTCCCCTTAAGCTCTCTGTATATATATATATGTGTGTGTGTGTGTGTGTGTCTTTATATAATTAGACCATATTAATTTACCTACCTACTATTTGAAATGTTCATTTCCAATGATGCAAAATATTGTATACCAACAACAAATTATTGCATAAACTTAGGAATTGGATCATGCTTTTGATTGTAACTTTTTACCTACAAACAATCATATACATATTACTTTATATATTTTTATCAAAAAATGTCCCTAATAGGCTAATATATATGTAATAATACATGAAAAATAATTTACCTATCATGTATACAAAAATGTTATTTGATTCAAAATATATAATCTAGGTTTTCTCAAAAAAAAAAAAATATATATATATATAATCAAGATGTAGTATATATATTTTTTATATAATTGGAACAAATTAATTTCCAATAATTTACTTACGAAAAAATTATACCCCGTGTGTAATATAATATATTTTTTTCACTAATACATGGAGAATAATTTACCCATAACAAGAAGAACTGTAATTTGATGTATTACATTGAAAAATATTGTGTCATACCTATATTTATACAAGAATAAAACGTGCCTAATATATATAACAATACATGAAAAATAATTTACCTACAAGTTAGAGAAGTGTTATTTGATTCAAAATATATAATATGGATTTAGTATATTTTTTTTAATAATTGGAACAAATTAATTTACTTCCCAATTAATGCAAAATATACATATCACAAAAAGGTAAATTTTTGGTATGATATGGATACAATTAATGCAATACAACAGTTTATATATTTTATTTCACTTTTTCTACAACTTTTAATTTGGAATAAATTTAGGGATTTGGGAAAGTGGCATGGGTGTAAATAAATTGTATTAGTAGGTCAATAGTGTTTCGATGTGGCTGCAGATTTTAAATTTAGGCTTTTATTGGACGTTTATATGTAGATGAGTTTTTATTTAGAAATCATGAATGGTAATGGCCAAAATCTAAAACATCTTTTTGGCATGAACTAACTGAAGAGGAATCTTCTGTTTGAACAAAACTAGCTGTGACGTGTGGAGAATGAATGATTTGTTTGCCACCTAAATCATATTCTAAAACTTCATTAGCATAATTAACAAATTTTTATATTTCACGATCCACCAAAAACAAAACAGATTTGAACTATTCAGTGTTTTCATTTCGAATAATAAACCAATTAGCCAGCGGTGACGATAATGGGTCTTGAGGTGCGGCATCTAATCATTTTTTATAGTCTGTAATAAGTACTTAATTAGTACTTTAATTATAATGTTAACTACCATACTTAGTTGTTAGAGACCAACATGTTCTCACTCCTCATCCTATTCTCTAACCCTTGTGCCAGAGGGAGGAGGATTATCTTCCCTCCTAATCTCTCTCTCTCTCATTTTCTCTTCTCCTACTTAAATGGCTATAATTAAGTCACATCAACATCTTATATAATTTTTATATAAAGACAGTAAGATAAAAAGGAGAGTGTGAGAGGAGGGGAGAGAGAAGGGGATGAGAATAAAAGGGGAGAGAATCCTACTTTGTGTGAGAAACGTTCTTCTGTCTGAAAATCAGACTAAGGACAATGAGAAAGAGAGAGAGAGTGCGATAACAGTTTGGGACAGGTGTGTGAGCCTTAAAATTAGGAGGGTGGAGTATGTGTGGTGTTTTGTGTTTTTGACACTTTGGTACACGTGGTCTAGATGCTAGAATTTATCTTTTTGTGGGCGCTTAAAAGTTGGAAAACTTTTTCATGTTACGTAGTTTCAAACGCTACAAACATTAAATGATCTGAATTTGTAGCCTGTTGTCCAATCATAGTTTAATACTACGTGAATGTCTTTCAGTCCCTCAGATTGTGATTTTATGACAATATATGAGTGAAATCCCCTGATTTATGGTTGCCCATTGTCCAAGCAATTAGTGGTGTCCGCCTAAGATTTCTGCTTGCTTGGCGACCACGCTTGTCACCGTCTTAACTAAACGACTATTTTCTGCACCTTCTTTGCAATGCACCTGTCAATTTCACCTTCATATTACGTAACGCGTTAATCAAAAGCCAATATATATATATATATATATATATAATAAAAACTAAAAAGAACTGTTCTGCAAAACTTTCACTCGTTTTGGGATATCGATGGGATATTAACTAATTAATTTAATTACCAGTCTTAATTTTCTCAATTTTATTTTTATTTTTCTTTTGTATTTTGTTTCTTCGGTGTCTTTTTCTTTCCTTTTTTTTTGTTCTATAACTTGTGATGAAAGCTATAAAGCCATTCAGGGCGGTGAAATTTGTGTTCCACTTTTATAAAACATAACAATCCGTCAACTAGTAGACACCACATTCTTAAGTAGGGCTGCCGCATAGGATAGTTTTATGGGCAATACTAGCGTGAGATCGAATGAAAATAAATATGTAGTGGTGTAGTTTCTTATCGGTTTTGTGATATTGGTTGGAATAGGACAGAATGAAGGGGTGGGACTAGCATGAACTCGGATAAGATTGAAATGTTGAAATTCTCATTCTTTTGTAATGTTAGTCGGACAATTCACATGATTAGACAACTTGATCGAAGATTTTCTCGTAAGAGTATAATTCTCTTCTCTCCAAATTCCATTCCCCCACCTCCTCTCTCACCTTGCTTTTTTTTTTTTCTCTCTATAAAAAGTTAACAAAATATGTTGATGTTTCTTAATCATGAGCGTTCAAATAAATAAAAAAACTAAAAGTGGAAAATTTAGAAGTAAGAGAATGTTTACTCCGGCACGGGATGATATATAATGCATAACCAATAACCAATAAGATGAGATATAGTGATTAAAATAGGTGGCATTTTCTGGTCTAACAGGCAAGTCAGGTAGGTCACACAATCTGTGAGGCTATGAATCTCATGCTTTAACTGAAAGCTAACACAATCATTACTCTTTACACATTAGAGACCCCACCCATTAAGGATTCAACAAGCCATGCAAGTTTCTGAAATTAATGGGTCCTAGTTCCCAATTTTATGATATCTAATTTGATCGAAATAATCATGACTTCATGGGTCCCAAATCATTGGTCAAAAACTAAGTTGAAATCACAAATCATGGCAAATCAATTAACCCAATTCCTTTTGACATACATTTATTAATCCAGATACATTAGAGCTGGTTTGAAATTGTTAGGTAAAAAACACTTGTATGTGCTTTTGTTAAAGTTTTTTTTTTCTTTATAATAATGCTTATTTTAAATCTAAGTGGTTTTTTAAAAGTACTTAAAAGTGTTTTTTTTTTTTTTTGAAAACATTTATATTGCTTCGGAAAAGGGAATATTTTTGCCCATCACCTGATAAGGATGGTGTACATTCCACCATTTGAAGGTGCTAATGTGCGGATAGCACAATCATGTACAACAAATATCATAATACAATTGGTTAAACTAATATTCTCAGCACATTGAAAATTTTTCTCGAGAGTGGGGAACAAAAATGCACCCTATAGAACTTAGGGACGGTTACTTTTTTATGTTTTTTTATAAGTTGCTTTTGAATGGGTTAACTGACTCAAATCGACCCAAATACAGTTTGCTTTATTCCTTGATCAAAAAACCAGTCTTGGTACTCAAAAAGCATATCCTCAAGCATTAATGCCAAATTCCAATAAAAAATTCAGACAATTGTTCCCTGGTTGGTCTCTTATTAAATATTAAAGATTTAATATTAATAAAAATATAATTATCCAAGAAAGTTGATGAAAGCTTACATTTTATCAGTAATTTAATATCTGCATGGAAATGTAGAGAGAGAGAGAGAGAGAGAGAGAGACTCCAGAGGACTTTGGTCTTTTTCGGAAGATTTTGCTGAATATATATATATATTAGGAAAGTGAAAGCCTTGTGCCTTCTGCTCAAAGCATTCCATCCTTTTCCTCTCTCTCCCCCCACCCCCCCCCCCTCCATTCTCTCTCTAGACTTCTCTCCCTCCACAGCAAAGAAGCAAAGCATCTCTAATACCTCTCAAACACCTCCAAGTTTTCTTTGCTTTCGCTTGTAAGTATCAACCTTCCTTTGCTTAGAATTTTGCTGCTGCTGCTTCTTTTCATCCCATTTTTATGTATAATTATAGTAAAATTATCAAAAAAATGTCTGTTTTGTGTGCCTTTCTCTGCAAAAATCTACCTAAAGTTTGGAATCTCTGCTTAATCTCAAGCCTTAATGTGTTCATATATGAGTAGGGTTTTGTTTTCTGGCTTTTGAGTTTGCATTTAATCCCATCAACAACCAAGTTCATCTGCAAATGTGGTTTCTTTGCATTAGTACTGTATTATCTTGCTTCTCTCTTCTTCCTCTCTGGATCTGGATTTTCGTAAATTTGTTTGTCATTTGGTTGTTCCTTTGAGTATTTCGACTTTAACTTTTTCATCACCTTATTTATTCCTCCACTTTATTCTTTTATTTTATTTTATTTTTTTAATTTTCTTGTGATTTTTGAAGTTCTTTGATTTCGAAAACATCTTCTGCCTTTTGGGTTTTTGTAGATATCTCAAAATTCAAATTATTTAATTGAATTTCTAATTTCCTCAGCTGTTCTTCTCTCTCTCTCTCTCTCTTTTCTTTCCCTGCAAGTTTCCCTCTTTTTTTTGTCTTTCCCTGCAAGTTTCCCCTGTAAAATAATTTACAACAATTCTTTATTTTGTAAACTAAAATTTTGTTTATTAACCAAGTTTCTTACTATTTGACGATTTGAAGACAAATTTCCAGGCAACCCAAATCATTGTTTGAGTGAAAAAACGATCAGATAATTAAGTAAAAGGGTTATAACATCATGAGTTTAACAACAGGAGTTCCAAAAGGTTCTTCTTGGCAGCCAAACATGACTGCAGACACAACAACTCCAAGTTACTGGCTCAACTGGCGGGTCTTGCTCTGCACCGTGTGGATTTCGATTGCGATGACTCTTTCGGTGTTTGTGGTGTGCAAATACGAAGCAAGAAGGGGCATTTCAAACCGCGGTAGCAGCGGAGAAACACAGCAACAAACGCCTGCAGGAGCATTGTTTGAGGATGAAACCTGGAGACCTTGCCTCAAGGGAATTCATCCAGCTTGGCTTCTGGCTTTTCGGGTTTTCGCTTTCTTTGTGCTCTTGATTCTGCTCATCGTCACCGCTTTCGTGGATGGAGGCAGCATTTTTCTCTTCTACACACAGTAAGTTGTCATCTCTTAAGCCATTTGATGAACACAATAGCATTTTAGTCTATCTGTGATTATACGAGTCCAGCTTTTCCGAAAAGTGCTTCTCCAAATCTTTGAATTATTTGGCTTCTGATTAGTGATGTTATTTTGGTTTTCGACAGATGGACTTTTGCATTGATCACAATTTATTTTGGGGTAAGTTCCTTTTCTGCTTGAATGTTCTTGTTCTCCTTTTTTAAGTATTTTTCGATTTCTGCTGATGTCGATTTTCATGTGCAGCTTGGATCGTTGCTCTCCATTCGGGGATGCTACCGCTACCATAAGAAAACTGCCGGCGATAGGGTTGATAGTTTTGAGGCAGATACAGAGCAAGGCTCTACTCGTGCGACTCCTTCGCACGTAGTTTCTTGTAGTACTTCAACCACAGAGAAATCCTCAGCCCCCCATGTTGAACAACCTCAACCTCGCCAACCTGCTGGCTTTTCGGGTTATGTCTTCCAAATAATTTTCCAGGTTATTAAAATGTTTTAGGACTTGTAATTATCACTTGGTCTTCAAGAATGTGCAGCATAATATTATTTAATTCGCTTAATCGCCACATTTTTACATGTAAACAGATGAACGCCGGTGCTGTTCTTCTCACAGATTTCGTCTTCTGGTTCATACTAGTTCCATTTCTTGCAATCAAAGATTACAACTTGAATTTTGTAAGTGCAATAAGCCATATAATACTCTGCCCTGCTCTTCTCTGTCTGTTTTAGATTTTCTATCATCTCATAATATCGTGATTAGTTTACGTAAGCAGTGATTATGATACTAAACGAACATGTTTAATCCTTTCTTTGACAGTTCATTATAAATATGCACTCGATCAATGCAGTTTTCTTGCTCGGCGATACCGCTTTGAACAGCTTGGTAAGTTGCCCTTCTCAGCTCAAATTTCCAATTCACTGCAGGGTAAGGGTTTCCAGTTCTTATCATGAATACATTGACGATTAATATCCATAAATTTCTCGATTTTCAGCCCTTTCCCTGGTTCCGAATTGGGTATTTCTTCCTGTGGACAGTCTTTTACGTAGTTTTCCAGTGGCTCTTCCATGCTTGTGTCAAGTTCTGGTAAATTCATCATCTCTTTGGTTTCGCATATTGCAGACTATTTTCGTATCATTTTGCTGCGCCATAAGCTTCTACTTGTAGTGACGATTTTCGCCTCTCAAAAACAGGTGGCCGTATCCATTTCTAGACTTGTCATCGCCATATGCTCCGGTGTGGTACTTGTCCGTCGGTCTACTGCACATCCCATGCTACAGCATTTTTGCTCTGATAATGAAGCTCAAACACCATCTGTTTTCGACGTGGTGGCCTGAATCGTATCAATGCGCGAGGTAGTTCAGGCGGCAAGCTGAAGCCAGACACCGTACAGTATCCCGAAAGAAAATATACTGCCGAAATTCTTTGTAGAAGGAGAGCAAACAGAAGTCCAGAGATGAGATTTTAGAATTATGGATTCAATGCCTTCAACAGATTGAAGGAAAACGTTTGTTTGGTGATTAAGTTTTGGATGCTCAAAGCATTACCCTAATTAGTGGCATATACTTGTAGGTTGCAACTTGCAACTGCATATACTTAGGCATATCAGAAAGAAATTATACTCTATATATCTTATTCCTTAATACCATTCAATTAATCTGCTTTTGTTAATTCCCCACTAATAAATCTTTTATTTATATTCTCGTTCCATGAGAATTCCGATGTGTTGTTGGAACCCAATGAAATAAGAGAGAAAATATGCCCTAATATCAGTTGTTAAGATTCTAAAAGACGCTAGGCGCTAGTCGGGCGGCGGGCTGGGGCCTAGCGCCTAGGCGGATTTAAGTAAATCTATTATATTTCGTGTAAATAAGTGTCTGTTTATACTTAAAATATATATAATTTCATCATAAACTACAAAATATAATGACATATTTATTATAAAGTATTGGAACATGATGAAAACATGGAGAACAAACATATAATGTACGTTTATTTAAGTATTCGACAAGTCTCTTATAATTTATTGAAAAAAAATAAAAGTTATCTATTTTCTGTCTAAGTGAGTCGCAACCTAAGCAGGTCTGGACGAGTTAGGCAGGTGCCTAGATGGTCTAGGCGGGCACCTCAGCAAGTCTAAGGGCTGGTTTGGTATTGCTGTGTTATGAAAAAAAGTTGCTGTGAGAATAAGCAGCTGTGAAATAAATCAGCAGAGTGTTTGGTAAATTTTTTTGTAAAAGTGCTTTTGGAAAAAAAAAACAGTCCGATAGTGGTTCTTTTCATTAAAGGAGAACTGTAGCTCTGTGTGCTTTGAAAAAAAACCAGTTTTCCAAAGCTGCAAATAGCAGCTTCAGCTTTTTCCTTTGATTTCAGCTTATTCTCACAGCAGCTTCTAAAATAAACCCTTTTTTTTTAGTTTACCAAACACCTAAAACCCTCACAGCTTTTTTTCATAGGTGCTTTTTTTTTAAGCACCTCACTCCCAAACCACCCCTAAGCACCCTTTCTTAATTTCAAACGTCTAGGCATTAATCGGGACGATGGTCATCCGCTTAGCGCCTAGGCAGAGATTTTTAGAATAGTGCCAATTATATACAATTATGTGCCTATCATGGTCAGTGAAACCGAAGAATCTCACCCAAATGACAATATTTAAAAGGCGGGTTTTACCGCTAACATTACAACGATGGAGCTGAAAGTTCAAATTTACAATACAAGGACCAGCCAACAAGAATATATTCTTGTCCAACCTTAAGGATTTAGCTACACAATGTTGGGCCGCTATCTTATGATTATTCAATACCAGGTGCAAACAATGAAATTTCCATATTTCAAATCAAGCCAAAATGAATATATATATATATATAATACAATGCAGATGCAGGTGATTATAAAGAAGTGCTTGGTAACGAACCCATTAAAATGACGTTGTCGCTGTCTTTATGTTCCCTCGGCTTCTCTGGCTTCACCTTCGAAAATAGACCCGAGAGTAATCCGGAACCTGACCCTCCCCCAAACAAGTCCAGAAGTCCACTGATCTCAGCACTGACCCCGGAGCTTGCCCTCTTGATAAGCTGTGCTGGTTCGTCTTCCCTGAGGCGTGCCCCGCAAGTGCAGTCCATGACCTTTCTTAAGCAAGGCTTGTGGAATACTGATTCGCAAGACGGACACCTTTCAATTTCATCCTCCTGCCAATAACTTTTAGTCAGATTATAACAACTACGGTTACTAATTCATCACGCAATATATGGAATTCAAGGGTTCCTAGTAAGGGAAACAAAATGTTCAGTTGGTTTGCAAGATGAGGAGAAAAGGAGTGGTATAAAGGTTTGTCGCACGGTGCCCACTAACATTATTGGCCAAAAGCCCAGAGAATAAAGATTTTGGAACATATAAAAACCGAAATACAGACAAACACGAAAGGTCTTGTTATCCACATGAACAGGAACCATATATCGTATAATATTACTGCTGATGCCCACCTGAAAGGGGAAAATGAGAGATGAAGGATCACTGCATGCTTGTCGTGCTCCACAGGGGACTCCCACATCACAGCATATGAGACACTGCTCCGTTATATGGTCCAGAATTTTCCTCAAGGCAGTCTCCACAATCACGGGCAGCACTGCCACAAAGATGGCACGTCAAAAAATATATATGCGCACACATACATATCAGGTCAGGCTATCACATGTAAATTCATAAATCTGTCTTATTTCCGTTATAAGAAAGAAACAGACATGCATGATATGAGATAAAGCTTGTTATTAGAATCTAACCTGCAAAGGCTCCTTTGGAAAGATCAATGAGGTCTCTCAGTGCAAAAAAATCATTGCTTTCTAGAAGATATCTTCGAGACCCGAATCCTTTGTTGATTGACTTACGGAATGGGCAACGAACATAAGGAAGAATGGTTCCTATTTTCTTCCTCACACCCATAACATTAAGCAATGCTGGAACCTTCGAGAAAAGGAATGGATTAACTGCACTGACGCAGAGCATGGGCTGCAAAACAAATGATCCTATAAAGATTAAGTTGGATGTAAAATGTTAAAAATATGTCAGTATATTGCTTACTCATGCAGCTGCAATTCACTGACATAACATATACATAATTTAATCACAAAGAAGGTGTGCTAGTCTTCATGGTACCTGGTCATGTATAGAATCCAGATAAGATTTAGCATATTGCGAAACAGGATATTGCGTAAAATCCCAGTTATGCAACACTCTTGCTGGTATGATTGCAATTTCATTTGCATGGCACGAAGAGCAAAATAATTGACCAGTATATTCACAAAGTCGAGGCTTGCCCCATCCTAGTGTCTGTGCAAAATCCTGTATCAAAGTCCTTCCATCATCAAAATGCTTGTGGCATCCAGCACAAGTATAGTGTTGTGCTTCTAGCATCTGCTTCAAAGATTTGGATTGTCGAATTTCAACAATAAGTGATATGGTCTTTCCCAAAGTGGATATATCTTCTGTGTCTGCTCTTCTAGTTAGAGACTCAGGTGTATATGATTCCAGGGAGCTAGGAACTGAATCTTGAGGAGAGAGAAACCATACTAATGCACTTGGCGGACTGGAAAAGAACCTGTAATGGAGAACGGACCGTAGACATTCTTGGATGAGAACACTTCTCTCTGCAATAACATCAGGAGACGCATTTCCAAAAATCTTTCTGGATTCCTTTTCTACAGCAGACCAGGGAGAAGGTAGATCCCAGCCGTGGTCAGAAAAAAATGTTTTTAATCGACGATAGAGTGTAAAGAAATCGCGATATCGACGTTCCACCTCCCATTGATCCTCGCCACTCAATACTTTTATTTTATACACAGTGTATTCTTTAACTCCCACCAGTCTTTCACTAAATGAGACATCTCCCTTCTTCTGCCTTGCACCCACCACTTCGACCCCATCAATTCTCAACGAATGCTGATTGAACAAATGAGCATCATCTGTACCAGAAGTAGAAGCAGTCGACCCACCATCTCTTACTGGTAGATATTGCTGTGATTGTAAGAACCTGTTGCTATGAGTGAACCTTGCCCCTGGGGACTCAGCAGAGTCGAGCAGAATTTCCTCCATTTCATTAACAAACTCATCATAGAATTCATTAAGCTCAAAATTATCCGTCTGCAGCATTAACAATACAGAAAATGAGATACAGACAACTTAAAAGAGAGACACAAAAATATTCTTATACGGATAAAATCAGGTCGTCATAGCATATAACTACAAATGTCATTAACCAGCAATTCACTTGCAAAAGGTGGTACAACAACTAATATACACACATTGCTTATAACAAGCACTGGTAAGCTCCACTCACGATTAAATAAGAGTATAACATAAGCTACCATCCGGGTAAAGACTTGAAATTCTTCGAAGACAAACACTGCTATATGTTTACTGAGTATGAAGAACTGGACAGAATATAAAAATAGAGATACTTCTCAGAGTATCACAAGCAGCACAATATGCATTCAATATTCACAGAGACATGAAATCGCACGTGGCTTAGACCAATCAAATGCAAAAAATAGTTAAGTTGAATTACAATAATTTAGTGCCACCCAAAAGAAAAAAGTGTATTGAGCATGACTAACCTTAACTGGCATAGGATATTCTTCAAGGATATCTTCTGAAACAGGACTTTTCGTGGTATTATTTTCAAAAGTTGATGGCAGTGTACTTGGCTTATGGTCCTCAAGGAACTCTGTCTTCATATTTCCAGAAGTTCTGGTTGAATAGATGCTAATTTGATTAGTTGAGATATTCGAAAGGGGGTCCAATTTAACTTTTAAAGTCCCCAACTTTTTCTGTTCTAAATCTTGGCCATGATCAGTCCCAAGGACCTCCCCGGTATTCATATATGTATGCACATCAGAAACACCATTATCCAAAATGCTCAAACCCTTTTTGTCAGGAATTTCTTTTGCTTGTGGATCCGGCTGAAGTTCAAGGACATTGCCAACCAAGGAATCTTTATTATGTTTTGCTGATTCATCAGAACCTGGAACTTGATTATTTGTCAAAGGAATATCACTTGAATCTTCTAGCCCTGGTTCTTGAACATTTTGAAAACCAGTCGGGGTAGTACAAGAACTTTTGGTAAACTCAACCAAATCAGCAACAGCTTGAACTTGATAACTGGCCATAGGAATGTCCTTCACATCTTCTACTCTATCGGTTTCAAGAAAACTTGGAGAACTAGCTAGCTTCATGGAACTGTTAACATCTTCTACCGATTTACTATCAGCTTGAACTTGTTTGCATCCAGGCTGCACATCTGTCAAGTCATTTCCTTGCTCAGTTTGACATGCATTCTGATGCTCAACTGAAGTGATGGAAGTGGAATTCGAAACTTTCCTTTTGGTTTCAACTTTCTCTCCTCTCCGGTCCTCAAATATGTTCGTGAAAGAATCTAAATTACTTCCTCCAGTCTCTTCCATGAAATCATCCCAATCATCGGAGCCAAAGGCTACAGATGTGTTAATAAGAAACGGATTTTCATTCTGGGGTTTTTCTTGCTGATAATGGTGGACATTCCTCTGCTGACTAAATCCACTCTTGCGCTCATCATCCGAACCATAGTTGTACATGGACCCCTCTTCCTCTGAATACTCATTAGAGGTCCCTTCCTCCCTACCTATCTCTCCTCCATCTAATTCTTCAACTTTGGGTACAAACTGGTTCCCAATCCCAACCCCTTTCGAATCATTGGTCTCTTGGGCAGCTACACCAGCTCCAACACTATCACTTCCCACAACTCCCCTCCAAACTTCCGTACCTTTTTCACTGTCCTCGTCACTATTATCCGAACCATACTTCACATCCAAACCCCCCCTTAAACCCGACGATCCACTCTCAAGCTTCCAAGACATCAATTCATCCACATCATGAGCTCCACCAGCATCCTCATTGCCATACAATTCCGACCCACTAGACCCGTAATTCGCAGTCCGCCGTCCTCCAATACTACCATCCTCCTTCCCAAACTCAATCCTACCACTACTCAAAACTCTCCGATCCTCTCGATTCCTCTCAATCCTCCCTCCCAAACTAAAATTATCCAAACCACCACTCTCCTCCCCAAGTCTCCAACTTTTCAACGACCCGAATTTGGGCTCCGGGAAATCATTGAAAACCGTGATTGCGCTACACATGCTCGGCTTGCCCATCATCGAGTTGGCGCTACAATAGCGCTCGTACTCGGACTCCCCGAACGAGGAGTAGCGCGACGGAGGCGATCGGGGCGAAACATCGCCATCGAAATTGCCGCCGTCACCAACACCGTCCGATTTGGGATCAAGCGGGATTGAGGGATCCGGAGAGGAGGCCCCGGCAGTCGTCTCTCCATCAATCATTGGAAAGTCAATGAATCATAAATTTGAGTTCGAAATTTATGAAATTCAGAGGGAAAGAAAGATAGAGAGAGAGTGGACCTGACAGGAACCGACGGTTGTGATTGGATTGGGAGGTGGAGCTCCGATGGACTTTAGCGCAGTTGTTGGAAAGACCAGATTGTGAAGCGAGTTTGGCATCGGAGATTTAGTTGCAGAGGATTGAATAAGTGGCGGGAGAGAGAGAATTGAAGAAGACGAAGTTAGTTTTTTTCAGTTTTTTTTCCGTTTCAGGTGTGGAGGTGTGTGACTGGTTTAACTTGTGATACAAAATGATAGATATGCACTTGCAGCCTCCATTGCTCTCCATGCCAATTTTCTTTGGTTTTATTTATTTTCTAAAAAATATTTTACAGTAAATATATTTTTCATTAATACAGCAGAGAACGAGATTCGAACTTTTTTATTAGAAAATTATTGTAAAATACAAGGTACAATACAAGTGTCAGAATACAATTAATTGAAATATTTTCTTTTCAAGTTTCCAACAAATTGTACTATTATATTTGGTGTAGCAGGCTGTGTGTCGGTCATACTGAAAAACTTTTCGAATGTTTTGCTCAAAGACAATCTCATCTAAATATTTTATTTTCTATGGGGCGTTTGTTTGGCCTCGTTAGCTTTCACTGGACTAGATTGGACTAGTTGTTAGTCTAGTCCAGCATTTGTTCTGTACATGGGCTAAGTTTAATGGTACTAAACAAGACTCGTGTGGACTAAGTAGCTCACTAAGAGGTCTTAGCGAGTCCCCCCGAAAATGTTGGTACTACTAAGACATTCGCTTACTCTCCTTCACATCCCAACACCTGCTTCATTTCTTTCTAATAACGGGTTAGTTTCTTCCCTAATTCCCCCGACAGCGTACAGACTATGTGATTACACCTGCGTATAGAAAATCAGGAAGATGAAAATCACGGCCTTGCTGGTCCTCAAGTGAAATCCAGACGAATCTGACCTGATCACCAACACCTCTGATATCAGCCACTTCGGCTACTTCCAAAGGTTTAGGGTTCAGGAGTTCATCGTCTTCATCGGTCGCACCGCCGCCAGACACAACTCGCCCCCAGTGCCAGTTCGTCAAGCACGAAGGGTCTTTTGGTATCTGACATGAATAGGAAGAATGGTTTGTGGATAGCACTTGAGGGATCGAAACAGTTGGAATTTTTGTCAAACCAAGAAAGATTGAAGGAGGAAAATGACGGCGGAGCGGGGGTTGAAGCTTGTCGAAGAAGAGTAAGGAAAGGAATTCTCTGGATGCGAAGAAGATAAAGAAAAGGAAAAGGAAAGTAGAGAGAGGGGAAGAGAGTATTCAGCCAAAAAACAGTGACATTAATAATAATAAAATACTAATAAATTAATTAGAAAATAATAAAAGGATTATTTTTATATGAAAATAATTTAGTCTGTAGGTTAGTCCGACACTGTACCAAATGTTTCATTATGCTTATACTACTTAGTCCATGACAAGCCAATTCAGTTTAGTCCATGAAGCTAGTCCAGTCCGACTTAGTTCGATGCAACAAACGCACCCTTAGGTGAAGATGGTCAGCCGGGTTTGAGTTTTCTTGTTTCATGAGCATTAAGTTGGAGTGGACTAGCTAGGACTATTATCCCATGTTTGTTATGTTTGGAGACTAAGTTAAATGAGACTAGCCTTCACTCGTTTGGACTCAAAGCTTTGTTAGGTTGTCAAATAAGTCCCCTGCTAAACCATGGGATTGCTAAGGACCTCACTAAGCGCCTCTTTCTTTGCTTCCTTGACTGAGTTTTGTTTCCCTCCTTCTTTGCTTCCTTGACTGAGTTTTGTTTCCCTCCTTCTCTTCAGAATCCCATTTAGTATGTAAATCTTGCCACAAATTCGAACCCCAAAACCTTGATTTCACCGATTTCCCCCAAAAATCCTCTTCTTATTTTCCACCGAATCCCCATCAAACCTGCCCAAATTCACATCAATCCATAAGATTCAGTTTCCCTCTAGGGTTTTCAAGGCTCTGTAATTACAGAGATAGAAAGTGGGTAGTCGTCAAAATGCTAGGTGGTTGTACGGAGACCTTCCTCTGCCCTCTTTGACGGAGAAATAGAAGCCTTGTAATAGCACGGTGTGGTTGAGCATCACGAAAATGGCACCGCAGACCCTCTAGAAGCCGTCGTCGATTTTGGCCCCGCCGCACACGATTTAATTGTATAGCACTATTTCGCATAGAAGAGGGATGTGCCCTTTTATTTTTGTTTTTGATATTTCCAAGATGGAGAAGGATTTGGATATTTTCAAGATAGATATTAAAGACTTTTTTTTTTTTTTAGTTTGATATTAAAAGACTTGGAATCAACAAGATTAATTTTTCATAAAAATATGGAATCAATAATATTAATCTTCATAACAGTTTTAATCAGAAAGAAATTAAAATAAAAATTAATTTAGTCATTTTCCGAGCAAACACCAAATTGAGATATTTTTTTCATTATTCTACCTCTTAGTCCGACACTACACCAAACACTTCATTAATTTAGTCTAGCTTAATCTAATCTAAGCCAGTCTAGCTTAGTCCTTAAAGCTAGTCCAGTCCGAGATAATCTGTTACAACAAACGCACTCTTAAAGTCTTAGAGGTGTAGAGTAATTTACAATTTTTTTAATCTTGATTTTTGAATATTTTATAATGAAGCTTACATATCTGCGACAATTCTTATTTTCTCACCTACCATTCTCATGTCTCTTTCGCCAATTGTTTAAACCTTTCTTGTGGTTGGTTCTTCACATATCTTTGGTTGTTCAATCAAATTAATATGTGATTGATTTTTTACTATTTAAAATGCTAATTCAATATTATTTGATTTTTTACCATTTCAAATGCTAATTCAATATTATTTAGTAAAATCAATGACATGCGGGCGTGGCAATTCTCACTTAGTATATGACAAAATTATCTTTCTGCCTAGACTTACTGCTGTGGAGCCAAAAATATTCACAAGGCGACACGTGGATTTTTGGACAAAAAAGACAAAAATACCCTTGCAGTACAACGAGGTTCCTACGCGCAAGCAGCGGGCAACCCTCTTTCAACCAAGACAGAAGTGCCCAAAATAGGTAACAATTCAAAGTCCATCTCATCAAATCCTTTCTACAAGGTAATTCCCAAACACATTCCTTTTAAAATTATGTTAATTGGCTAATTAATGGGTTTATTGCCTAATTAACCCATTAATTGTCAATTAAACTATCCATTATATCCAAATAACCACAAAATACATCCAATTCAACCCTAAAACACTACATGGCCGGCCATCCCCTTAGCTTTCTACCTTCCCTATCTTTTCCCACTTTATTACCTAAATAAAGCTAATCATTCAATTTGATAACCCCCATTTATTTCTATCATATTTTATTAGCCAATAAAGTGGCTAATTAAACCACAAATTCACCAAAAAATGGACAAAGTGGCCGGCCACTTCCTTTGAAAAGTGGACCAACCTAATCCTATAAATAGGGACCCTTTTTCACCAAACACTCATTCCAAACCTCTTGCAAAAAATCCCAAATACTCTAAACACTATTTCTCTCTAAAATTCTAACTTTGGCATCGGAGGTTCTTCGGCCAAAGCCCCCCCCATTCATCGTGGGCGCGTGAGGCTTTTGGCCTTAACCTAAGGTGCTAGTTGTTTTGTAGGTGCAAAATCGTCCAAGATCGAGGAGGAGAAAATTTGCATCCACAAATTGGTGCTTTCATTGAGAGTTGAAATCCATACTCGTAGAAGACTCTCGCACAAAAAGGTTTTTTCTTTATTTTCTAGTCCATTTGAATATTTTTCATACGTTCTTATTATTAGAATTTTTTACTTGCAAAGTTTCTTTGATAAAACGTATAAGAAAAATATAATGGCTAGAAATTTAGAAAATTCCACAAGTGAAAATTCTAATATTCAAGAAATGGGATTGCGGAGATCTGTGAGGCTAAATGCGACAATAAGTGGAGCGGCACCACCACCACGAGTTTCCACCACGGGAACCACCGCGGTGGCTACCTCGGTAGTCACCCGTGGTGAGGTCCATGATGCTTTCACCACGGCCCGAGCCGTGCCATCCAAGGCTCACGGCACCAAGGCCACGACCCAAGCCATGTCACTCCAAGCCCAACGTGAATTTAACGCGTTGCCAAGCCAAGCCCAAACCTCGCACCCATGTGCATCACACTCCGAGCAACCTGCTTCAATCGAGCAGCCCACTCTCGTGGCCCAACCTGCTCCCGCCGAGCAGCCTGCTCTCGTGGCCCAGCCTGCTCTCGACGAGCAACCTACTCCCGTGGTCCAGCCTGTTCCAGTCGAGCAGCCCACTCCCGTGGCCCAGCCTGCTCCTGCCGAGCAGCCTACTCTCGCAGCCCAGCTTGCTCTCGAGGCCCAGCCTGCTCATGTGGCCCAGTCTGCTCCCATGGCTTTCCAAGCAGCCCAAGTCGGCCCAAGACTATCTCAACCATCCAGACCTACCATCGAGCCGGGGGCATTCTCACCACATTTTTTCACGAATTTGACATTTCCCAACTCAAATCTCGTGCCCGGAGTCTACCACTCTTCCATTGCCCAAGAAGGCAGATTCCTTCCAAGCTCTTCCAACCCAAATGGAGAACAACACTTGTCTCGACAAGTCATAGAGTTGACAAGCGTCATCGCACAGCAGACGACCTTGGTGAATCGGCTCTTACAGCGCACCGAGATGCAACGTGCCCCAGACGAGGTGTCCCGAAGTAGGACAAGGGCAGATAAAGAACCTCTTCAGCAGCGTCTCGGTAAGCAGCCACTCGACCAGCCACGAACCGAGCGTTCAGGCAGTGTGCACTCCCGATTGGGCCCCCGAGATAGCGTATACTCCCGTCTTAGAGCGTGGAGGAGCGTGCACTCTCGACTAGGCCCACAGACGAGCATACATTCACGGTTAGGGTCACACTCCGATAGTCAACATGAGCAGCCTTCCAGGCGAAGTGTTCGTTTGCGGTTAAGCCCTCAAGGAGCATCATCCACCTCACATCGGAGTAGGCAGCCCGACAGATGGAGAGAAACAGTCACTCAATACGGATTAAGTGCAACCGGCAGCCTGCGAAGAACTCGCTCGCCTGCTAGGAACGCGCTACATGCACTGCATCCGGGGCATAAACAAGCCAAACACATGGAAGAGCAGCCTAGACCAGCAAGTCACGGTTGGGGGCAGCCGAGAGCTCCACTACCTCAACAAAAACAAATTCAGGAAGAAGTAGAGAGACTCTTGACCAAGCGATTGCGCAATTTCCAACGCAATGAGGTCATCGACGAGGCACTACGACGGAACATGACCAACATAAGCAGGTCACCCTTCACGGACAAGATCGAGCAGGCAGAGCCTCCACGCAAGTTTAGCATGCCACATTTCACATCTTTCAAAGGGGATGAAGACCCGGATAGACACTTAAAGCACTACCGAAGCACAATGATCCTCTATCGAAACAACGACGGTCTCATGTGCAAGATATTTGCCACCACTCTACAAGGCGAGGAGCAAGATTGGTTTTACACCCTGCCGCCACAATCTATCCGGAATTTTGACGAACTTTCTTTGGTTTTCACCAAAGAATATTCATCTTATCGCTCGATCAAAAAGAAGTCCGACCATTTGTTCGACGTCAAGAAAAACCCAAATGAGTCGCTTCGAGACTATGTGAGGAGGTTCAAAATAGAGAAGGCAAAAATAGTCGGATGTAACGACTCGATAGCTAGAGCAGCCTTCCAAAAAGGACTTCCAGCGGACCACCTACTATTCGGAAAACTGATAATGAAAGAATATCTAACTCTGGCAGACTCTTTCGCTCTGGCAGAAAAGCATGCACTTTGGGACGAAGTTCGACGATCTTGAATATGAAGTTCCCCACTACTCTGAAGGAGATTCAAAATCTGACTGGACAAGTAGTCACATCTGAAGCAGAAATAAGCTCTACCATCATACGAAAAGAGCTGGGGGCCCGACTACCTATATTCCACAATTTAAAAGCTCTCATCGATGCTATTAGTTGTATTCCACAGTTTAAAAGCTTTTATTGATGTTATCAGAAATTCAAAAGCTAACTTTGGCAATAGTTGTTGTAACCTAAAAGCTCAAGTTTTACCTTCAAACGCACGCAGTCATCATCATGATGCACCATTCTGCTGAATCCAGACGTGCGACGATAAATGAGTAGACCTTAGTGGATGCAAAGCTTTCTGACGAACACAACAACTCAGCTTAAAAGACACGCCAAGGGCAGAAGAACATTGGAAGGAACACTTAGAAGCAAGTTTTATCCTCGTCGTCCCAGAAGATTCTACATAAGAGCAACATGTACCGGCAGTTGAGCACTATCTTCTGCCGTGCGTCACACGGCCCTAGCCAACCCTTACTCCATTATTCAGCTCTAGAGTGGCCTAATATCGAAAGTTAAGCATCTCCTGCTACATGTAACATGGCCCTAGCTCCACGGCTCCCTGCCGAGCCTTCACGCCTAGCCTTGACAACGCAACAGAGCAGCCTAATGACGCCCCGAAGGCAGTCGAGCACACTTTAGCCGCACCTACTCCCTCAATTGAGATTTCTGGCATTTGCATGTCAACGGCGCATCCAACTACAAAGGCTCGCGAGCAGCCGTGGTTCTTATCACCCCAAACGGTTCAATGCTCGAGCAGGCGATCACTCTAAGTTTCAAAGCATCTAACAACGAAGCAGAGTACGAAGCTCCACTAGCAGGCCTTCGAATGAAAAAAGACTTGGCGGTGAAAAAGCTTTCAATTCATTCTGATTCCCAACTAATCACCAGTCATACTATTAGGGGCAAAGGCATGATGATCGTGGCAACTGACTACTTCACCAAATAGGTAGAAGTAGAGCCCATGACGACCACGATTCAGACGGACACGCCCCGACCCTGATATTCCCCGAATACCAGGACCGACACGTGCTGGCCGACACCCGAGGGTGACGAAAGCCATTAATTGATACAAAAACTAAAAATAAGAAATAAATAAGGGTTATGAATTTAAAAACAATGAATTAACAATTTAGGAACGTGTTCAGAACATACAACTAAACCTAATCACTAAAAAGAATTAAGATAAAATTTAATGAATAAAGGAATGGGTCCTACATCGAGAGGATTCGAAGATGCTGCTGCGGAAGTGCCTTCACGCCGGGATTAGGTGCCTTGATTCTAAGTCCTGAATAGGGGCGCAAAACAAAGGTGAGTGGACCAAGTTTATATATATAATAATAATAAAACAATTATCAATGTACTAACCCCCAAAGTTTATATATAATGAAAACTACTAGCATAATAAGTGATGGATTTAATAAAAATCCTAGCATGCCAAAATATCTCAAAAGCCATATCGCGGAATATCATCGCGTAAAACCAAAGCATGAATCGTCTCACAGATCGTCTCGTAAACGCGGTGTGCTGCTAGTAAGATCACCGAATAAACATAACTCCCGGCCCAATGCCTGCACCTAAGTCTCTGTGCCCATAGCCAGAGATAACTCCCTCTCGGCCCAATGCCTGTCACCGTGTCCCTCAGCCTTTCGCTAGGGATTATTTCTCCCGGCCTAACTGCCAACACCAGATCCTCGCCCCAGGCGGCATAGTGTCTACTAGGTACGCACAAATATTTACGTCTCTCACAAATAACCACTTCATAGCATAGGTTACCGATCATTGTTTACACTATAAAGAGGGGTTCAAAAACATGTTCTAGCATCCTATCGTCATCTATCAGATAGTCTACCAGTTCATGGTTTTCATAGAAAATATGATATATTAAAATATAGCTCAATATAGGCAAACAATTATTTCCTCACCAAAACACGAGACGAAAATCAATATATTAAATCAACAAGCTTCACATAAATCAAATCATAAATCCGTAGGCATGCTAATCATTTATGCAATTAAATTATCAAATCATGTAATTTTAGAAGGGGTCCACTCACAGTACTTAGTTGCCAAAAGCTGCGCCACTAGCGAAGACGGAAACGTCACAATAATTGCCCCTAAGCACATAAAGAGCCCAATAAATAAAACTATATAATAGCTATTGAATTTGGGAAAATGGACATTGGAAACGGATTCAGAACGTCGAATTACCCTAAGAAGAGTCTCGGACGAAAACCCGAAAAGTCAACCCTAAAGTCAACGTTGACCGGGGGTCAACGGTCAAATTAGGTCTAACGGGTTTTAGGCTTGAAATCCGGATTAGGGTTTAGGTTAAATAGGATTAGGATATATTGGGTTTTGGGTTTTCTAAGGTTTTTGGTTAAAAAGGGTTAGGATGAAAAATTGTGGTTTGGGCTTAAGCCCAAACACACACACATACACCACTAACACACACACACACATGCACGGGCTACACACACACAGCCCATACACATATACACACAGGCCCTAAGGCCTTATTAAAAAGGACAGGGCTTTAAGCCCTTTAAAATAAACCGGCCCAAGGCCATTTGGGTCTTTAAAACAATAAAAATAAAAATGAAACGGGCCAGGGGATTGGGTTGGTCCAAAACGGGCTAAGGCCCGTGGGTGAGAAAAATCCTGGATGGCCTGGGTTTGTCGAAGGAGAAGGCCGGAAATTCAGCCGGAAAACTACCTGACTTTAAACGGCCATAACTTTTTATTACTCAACGAAATCAAGCGAGACAAAACAAAAGTTGTAGCCCTGGAAGAGACGAAGAGAATGATACCTCACACGACGTCTAACTCGCCGTGGTTTGGCCGGAAAATGCCTCGAAAGCCTCGGAGGTCGCCGGAAACTGGAAAGATTCAAATGAGTATAACTTCTTCAATACTCAATGAAATTGAGTGAAACGAAAGTTGTAGTACTCAGGGAGACGAAGAGATTGATACCTTACACGCCGGCCAACTCGCCGTGGTTTGGCCGAAAATGGCCTCGAAAGGGACGGTGCTCACCGGAGCTCGTGAACGGGGCTTCATGGTTTGACTTTCAAGATGCCAAGACTATGGTTGAGTTCGTAGCGACGAGATAAAGACGATGGCGATGTTTGTTGGTAGTAAAAACTCTCGGATGGGTTGAGATAGAGAGGGCCGAGAGAGTGAGGGAGAGAGAGTTGCGGAAGAGGTGAGGGAGAAGAGAGAACTGAGAGAAGAGAGAGGGAGACAAGAAAACATAAAATAAAACAAGGTGGGTCCCACGGGCTCACAAATTAAGGACTAAACAAATTTTAAAATATAAAAAGGGGGGGTTGGGGTGTTTCATATGTCCACGCCGAGATATCCTCAAGGCAATAAGCGGGCCGAAACATCCAAAAAGACGATCCTCAATTGCCTCAAGAAATCCTTCACCAACAAGAAGGGAAAATGGCCAGACAAACTCCCCGGATGTCTATGGGCATATTGCACCACCAAAAGACGAGCAACCGGTGAGACTCATTTCTCTTTGGCATTTGGCTAAGAAGCAATCATTCATCCCAATGTCATCAAGCCAAGTATCACCGCTCTACTACCAAGCATTGAGCAGAACAGTGAGAAGATAGCCACAAGATCTGGCAGAGGAGAAACGCGAGCATACAAATACCCGCATTGCAGCCTACTAGCAGCAGCTCTTCTCCAGCTACAACAAAAGAGCTAAGATTCGGCAGTTCTAGCCCGGAGATCTAGTCCTAAGAAAAGCCTTCATCACTGCCCGCGGAGAGGACTCCAAAAAGATGGATCCCATCTGGGAAGGCCAGTATAAGATCAACAGAGTAGGCGGCAAGAGTAATTACACCTTCGCCACTATGAAACGACAAAAAAGATCGAAAAGCAGTGGAACGACTACAATCTGAGGAAGTACCATGTGTGACCTCCCGCTACATCAAAGCCTGAAGACTCAAACAGCTCGACGGGCACCACCTCACAAGCTGAGGACTATCCAGTTGTTATGCAGTTCCTACCTTACAGTTAAGTTCTCGTTCGTTTCACTCATTTTTCAATGAGAAATTCAGAAGTAATCACAACTTGGCTCGGCTGCATGCTTACAACAACTGATCATTCCTGCACTTCAAAAGAAGACTGCGCCTTTCTTAGGGACTCATCGCAGGAATTGCGCCCCCCGAAGGACCAACCATGCTCTCCAGTGCGAGAGGGTAAACCAATTCCCCGACACCCATATGGGTCAGCTCTCCAAGACGAGAGGATAAACTTTACACTCTGAATATCCAGACGTGGATAAGCCTGGCTGCCCTAGTATAACTAGATCCACGATGGCTTGCGCCGGGATTCCTAGAAGTAGCCACAATGGTCTTTTTCAAGGCTTAGCTAACTGAAGGATTTTGGGTCTCTTGGCCTAATCCGTGGGGAACCGGGCCCTAGAGACGGAGGGGGCACATTACGCAGTACGCCCTATAGACGGCTGCCCTGGAACCCTAAAGCTGCTACCGAGTGCACTAAGGTAGCCTACGGATTCCGAAAGACTGCCTACGGCTTGCCCTTCGAGCAGTAAAGCCGCACTAGACTTATATAATCGCACATTTTTGTGAAAAGGTTAAACAAGCTAGCGCGCATATACGAAGTTTTATCCACTGCCGACATGCTACGTAGTCGATAAGCTTCACATCTGCCAAGCGCGGAACAACCTACACCAAGTCCTAAAGTGTTGTGATACTTGCTACGCAACCTACGGAATTGAAGAAAGTCAAGGTTAACAGCCTAGTGGTTACGCGGACTTGTCTACTTCTGTAAGTAAGGCATCCGGCTGCCAACCCTATGGCTAACAACTTTGCAAAGTTCTACACCAACACCTACGGCTGTATAGGCTACACGAGCTTGTCTGCTTATAAAAAGTAGCATGCCTGCCACTGGTCTATCAAGTCTAAAGGTTAGGGCATGAGCAAAATAAGCGAAGATGAAGAAAAACGAAGGAAAACATATTTATAAACAAATAGCAAAGGCCGAAGGAGTTCAAGCAAAACAAGAGCTACAAGGAAAAACAAAGAAAATCCTAAAGGCTACCTAGAATACTACACTACAGTAGCTTGGACATCCCACAACTACTCGGTCGCCACACCTTCAACAGCCGTAACGCTCTTAGCAGCGGCATCATCCGGCGCTTCACCCCTGGCTGCCCCAGCCTGGGCACTAACTTCTCCAACTACTTCACCAATAGAAGCCTTAAAAGTAAAAGCAAACAAGTCTTCCGGAGAAATAGAGAAGCTCATCTACTCCCTTTTCAGCATAAGCAGCATTCAACTTTTCATCCTTTGCATAAGCAGCAAAACGAAGCTCAGAAACTGCAAACTCAAGATCTTAAATCTGAGGTATTGTAACATTCAATCTCCTTCTCTGTACTTTCATACTTAACTTGGATCGCATCAAGCCTAGTCTTCAAGTCAACAATCTCGTGGCGAGCGGTCTCAAGCTGCAGAGAAGCAGGGGCATAAATAGACCACTTCAAAGCAACAAGCTCAGAATCCAACCTCTTAATCTCCTCGACTGAGGAATAAGCTTCAGCTGCCATAATCTTCGCCACCTCTTTGACGGCCTTGCTATATATGCATCATAGCAAGCAAAGCAGTTCTATATTGGGTCGTATGTTTCGTAAAGGAACTTGGGCAAACAACCTTTTTACCGCTATAAACAAACTTGGCACAAACATTCATGACTTCAAGCAGATCTAGTTTTAAAAGCACATAGATCGCAACAGCATCCCCAGAAGCAGGCTTAGTGGATTTCTCATAGCTGCCCACGCGAGCAATATCTTCTTTCCTAGCAGGCGAATCAATCTCAGCAGCAAAGAGAGTAGGCTTTGACGCCACTTTAGCAGCAGAGTCCACTTTACCACTCTTCATAATAGCAAGTTTCTACAAAGGTGAACCAGACATGGCTCCCAACGAACGTCCTGGTACAGACTTCGGCACTGGGGGCATGATAAAACCTTTACGCTGAGTAATTTTATCAACAATTGTACTAGCCATTCCCAACATGGAAGACGCCACATGCTCAGATCTAGCAACCTTATTTTTCTTCCCATTGGAAGAAGTCATGTCAATCACATACCTCTCGGTAGCAGGCGGACCCTCATGAGCAGCGGAAGAAGCCTTCAGTTTTTTCTTAACTGGCATCTCATGAGCAGGCGGGGAAGATCTCTTCTTTCCATCTTCATTCATAGTAAGCTTCATGACAGCGATCAGACGAGCCAATGCATCCGCCTTGATCCTCTTTACCTCCTCTTTCGGGAACAACCCACATTTCTCTCAGCAAAGAGGACTAAGCAGCCAACGACATTCATGGTACTCAGCAAGGGAGCTCAACCCAACATTCCAGCAGGCAGGAGGCCTGCATGCCCAACATTTCAGCAGCCCATGAGACCCACAATCTCCTCATTTCTCTCAATCGCCAGCCTGGCCCAAGTCAGGTCCAAAAGCCCAAATGACATGAGCTATGCGGCTCGCCTAGCACTGCGCCCCAGTGCCACAATCCGCGACCCCAGCCGCACAAACTGCCCTTAGCTCAAGCCAAGCCAAGTTGTCCAAGCAGTGGTCCCTGCCACGACATTTCCTCGGCCTATGCCGAGCCAACTCCTGGCCCTTGCTAGCCGACGTGCCGCACCACCCCGACGATTGCCCCGCAATAGCACTATCCGAGAAGAAGGCAAGAAAAATTAAATTTTTCTTACATCGGTGCGGCACGGAGAAGACGAAGAAATCAACGAAAGACGGTCCTTTGCACGGGCAAGATGTAGAAGATTGCTAGAGGAGGGGGAACAAATATCCTCTAACTTTCTCTCTCTTGTGTGGTAGACTAAATTGCTCTCCAAAGTTGATTTAATAACCCACTTAAGGTGGACTTAAATAGGCTTTGAGAGAAGTTTATTTTCCCTTCCTAGAAGGATCTAATTTCCAATTAAAGAGAGAATCTACATCAAAATAGGAAGCAGTCCTAAGTTTCCTAAAGCAAGAAGATCTCTACACCTGCTGCCCTTTTCTGCGAGCAGCCCAACAGGTGTGGGGGCATTTGTGGAGCCAAAAATATTCACAAGGCGACATGTGGATTTTTGGACAAAAATGACAAAAATACCCTTGCAGTACAACGAGGTTCCTACGCGCAAGCAGCGGGCAACCCTCTTTCAACCAAGACAGAAGTGCCCAAAATAGGTAACAATTCAAAGTCCATCTCATCAAATCCTTTCTACAAGGTAATTCCCAAACACATTCCTTTTAAAATTATGTTAATTGGCTAATTAATGGGTTTATTGCCTAATTAACCCATTAATTGTCAATTAAACCATCCATTATATCCAAATAACCACAAAATACATCCAATTCAACCCTAAAACACTACATGGCCGGCCATCCCCTTAGCTTTCTACCTTCCCTATCTTTTCCCACTTTATTACCCAAATAAAGCTAATCATTCAATTTGATAACCCCCCATTTATTTCTATCATATTTTATTAGCCAATAAAGTGGCTAATTAAACCACAAATTCACCAAAAAATGGACAAAGTGGCCGGCCACTTCCTTTGAAAAGTGGACCAACCTAGTCCTATAAATAGGGACCCATTTTCACCAAACACTCATTCCAAACATCTTGCAAAAAATCTCAAATACTCTAAACACTATTTCTCTCTAAAATTCTAACTTTGGCATCGGAGGTTCTTCGGCCAAAGCCCCCCCCATTCATCGTGGGCGCGTGAGGCTTTTGGCCTTAACCTAAGGTGCTAGTTGTTTTGTAGGTGCAAAATCATCCAAGATCGAGGAGGAGAAAATTTGCATCCACAACTGCGTTTGACACACTCTGACCGGAATCGAGGCATGCTGCCCGTCAACCGAATGTGATGTAACCAAAAGTGTAAGTGATGTAAAAATGTGAATAAATTAAAACCGAAACTAGAACTTATTTAAACTAATAAAGTGAGTGCGCAGTAGTGGGTAGAACCCATATAATACAAATATTCAAAGCATAGATGACAAAAGAGTGTGCAGTCGAAACTAGTTAAAGTACTTAGTACATAATCGGGAAAAGTCCCTACATTATTTATGGATATGTCATAACCGCCGGATATTCCTCGTCAAGGTTCTAAAAAACGCTAGGCACTAGTCGGGTGGCCGGCTAGGGCTTAGCGCCTAGGCGGTTGAGGCGGATTTAAGTATATGTGTAAAATTTTAGGACTTTTTATGTTGATTCTGTAACATTTAATCAGCCCATTTATTTTAATCATTGTTGGGCCTTTGTTTTTCATTAAAAATGAATTGGGCCTTTGTTTTTCATTAAAAATAAATAGGGCCTTGTTTTAAAAAAGTTCCTAACCAAAATAAACCCTAACTCTAATTGCAAAATTGGACAGCCACCCATTTTCTCTGCAATTGCAAATACCTCTACCGCTTTCTCTCTGTATCTCTCTGTCTCTCTCCCTCTTCATTTCCCCAACCAAGCTGTCCCTCTTCTTTCTTCTTTACCTTGCAATTGCATATCCACTATCTCGTCCCACATCTTTACCCTTTAATTGCAAATCGCTGTCTATCGCTCTCATCCCAGCCAAATCGTCTCACTTCATTTTCTCTACAATTGCAAATCGAAACCCGTCGGGATGGTCGCCCAATCGTCCAACCTCATTACCACATCGGAAGAACGGCGTTGTAATTGACTTACCATCAAAGCTGCTTAGCGATCACCGAGGCCGCCTAGCCCGTCCAATGCCCGTCTAGGCGTCGCTTAATACCCTTTCCGATTTCTTCGACGATTTTGGTTTAATCGCAGCGGCGAACCACTGCCTAACGCCTAGGCCGCGTTTTCGAACACTGTTCCTCGTACACCACATAGTAAATCAGCTAACTAAGACCTGTAGGGGTGAAAAACAGAAGTGTGAGTGGGCAAAAACAAAAGTTTATAAAATCTATTTATTTTCTGAACATACTAACCCCTCACCGTAAAACATTTATAGTTTCCAGAAAATCATATTACGTATAGGTATGAAATCAAATGCAAATCAACAGTAAATCCAGAAGTATGCCACATCACAATATCTCAACAGTAATATAAGTAAAATCAAGTGTTCATTCAATCTATACTAGCACACAAGTCAAAGTCGCCTAATGCTACCTGTACGACTGAACTGATGCTCATCAATCTATGTTAGCACATGAGTCGGAGTTGCCTAATGCAACTTGTACGACATGACTAGGTGTAATCATAATATACGATCTAGTGCTACAATCACGTGAAGACTTGTGCTATTCACGGTCACCTACGAGTCGGAGTTGCCTAATGCAACTTGTACGACAGGACTGACACCTACTTGAATCCAAGGCGAGTGTGCGATGCGAAGGTGAACATACACATGAAAGACTGGTCCTGACCCTAGGTGAACACTAACACTAGGGTGCAGCAATGATGAGCATACTACATAATATAAGGAAAACTAACTAAAAGTCTAAAAAAACTTCCATTTTTAATGAAAAGTCTTTTTTAAAGGTATAGTGAATAGTGACAGTTAAAGGTAAAAATGTGGTTTTTCATTTAAAATGAATAGTACCGGGAGTGTTTTGTTAAAACTCCCTAATATATAAGCATGTCATAACGATTCAATAATTCTAGTCAACATAATAAACTTACCTGCGCATCCCGTAGGATTATTTTAGCATTTCACATTCACAACAGTACAACATTTCTTATAACATTATTTAAACATGGCATGATATACATAAATCAATTCAAAAGCATTTGTAGAAACTATAAAATATATATAGGGATATGATCAAGGGATAAACATTTTGACAAATATTTTTACACTCTTTTTAAGCCTTTAGATCACATGACATCCAAGGGCTCTTATTTATTCATTAAATGACATGGATGCTTATGTGGAATTTAAGAACATACGTCCCTAATTTTCTATGTAATTTTATCCTCGAGTGTGTAAATTGACAGTTATGCCCTTTTTGGCAAAAGTGGAACATGACGTGGACATACTTATTCGGCTTTTAATTATTTTCCTTATTATCGTAATTAAATAGTACTCGTTGTTACGATCGCGTGAGAATGAATTAGACCCGAATCAGATCTGTAACGAAAAAGTTACGTTTATTTAAAGTGCATAAACAACGGGAAAAATAATTAAAAGCCGAATAAGTACATTCACGTCAGGTTCCACTTTTGCCAAAAAGGGCATAACTGTCAATTTACACACTCAAGGATAAAATTATATAGAAAATTAAGGACAGATCGTCATAGCGTTGGTAAAAATCCCGTCACTTGTTTGTAAATGATTGACTGTGCATATTACTTCTCAAAAGAACAACGTTATAATCTCTTTTCGACACTAAAAAGAAAAATACTACTAAATTAAAGATTTATATATATTTTTTTTATTTTGTAATTTTTTAGGATTTTATAAAAATGAAATGGATCACGAAGGCAAAATATCCTATCAAAAAAAAAAAAAAAACAAAGGCAAAATATTTCGTTTTTGATTTTCTGTTTACAGTGGCCAAATATTTTTCAAATTATTAGCGAATGAAATATCGACACGTAGACAATAGCTGCTCCCTCCCATCTAAAACCCTAAACCCCGAACCGGCTGTCAGAAACAGAACACAAATCCAAAAGCTCGCATTTTCGCTCCATCTATGGCGATCAAAACCGACGCCCTGAACTCCCTGAAAGCCACAGAACCGACGCAGCTACTGGCGCCGAGCCCCGCGCTCTCTCAAACGGCTCGAGCCGCCCTGCAGAGCCTCTTCTCCTCCATCAGGCCGTTCACGCCCAAATCGCCGTTCGATCAACTCTTGGTCGACGGATTCGACGCCGAGCAGATATGGCAGCAAATTGACCTCCAATCGCAGCCGCTCATCTCGACCCTCCGCCGCGATTTGAAGCAGCTTGAGAAGAACCCGGACGAGATTAAGACGCTGAAGGTGGTCGTGCAAGGGGAGGAGAAGGTTCTGGAAGCTGGGAACCAGGGTTTGAAGGCGGAAATCGGGGGCTTTGACGAGGAATTGGATGGATTTGACGACGAAGGTGACGACGAGGAGGCGGAGGAGGAAGAGGAAGAAGATGAAGGGAGTGAGAGTGAGGAGGTAGATAGAGAGGATGACGAGGAGAGAGAGGAAAGTGAAAGCGAAGGGGAAGGTAATAATGCGATAGAGGATGGGTTTTTCAAGATAAAGGATTTGAAGAAGTCTTTGGAGGAAAGTGAAGCAATGGAATATGGGCTAGATAAGACCGATAAGAAGAAAAAGAAGAGAGGGGATGACGACGACAATGAAGACGACGAGGATGAAGAAGATGAGGGGGTGAGGATGTGCTTAAATGTTATGTTTGTTGGGTTTTGGCTCTATGAATTTCGCTGAAAGCTATGTCTTTTTCGGTTTCTAACTCGATCTTGTTTTGTCAATTTAGCTTGGAGATTTGGCCATTGGCGACGATGAGGATGACAAAGACAAGTTTGCAAGGTGCTACATTTATCATTTGTCCTAATTGCTTTCTTTTCGTTTCTATGTTTATTGTACGATTGTTGATTATATGCATATGGATCAGTCAGTAATTGATTGCAAATTTATGGTTCATCCGCATTTGTTTCTCTGGTATACCGTATACAGTTTAGTTATTTCTTTGTCAGTGCATCCATTATATGTGATTCATCTGTGAATATGTATTGTGAGCATGTATGTCTCTATTAGTATATGCTTAAGCTTAACTGTTGCTTGTGTGCGACAGATATGAAGACTTCTATGGAGGAAAAAAGGAAAAGCCTTCTAAACGGAGATCAAAGTTGGTTGATGAATCAGAAGATTTGGGGACAAACGATGGAGAAGAAGATGAAAAAGACGAGGAGGAAGATGATCAAGATGAAGATGATCAAGAAGGAGATGAAAATGAACAAGAAGATGACAAGGTACTTTCAAGCCAAGTAATGTAACGGAATTTGAGAGCATGGTCTTGCAGTTGTAGATTCTCCATATTCTCAAAAGGAGTTTTATCTCATTTATTTTTATATTTTTTAATATACAAGCAAACAGCCCTTTCGACCCATGAAAAGAAGCTTAAGAAGCTTCAATCCCAAATAGAAGAGATGGAAAAAGCAAATCTGGAGCCAAAAAGCTGGATCATGCAGGGAGAGGTAATTTTTCTGTTTCTACAGTTCTTTTTTATTTCTATGCCGGACAATAGTCGTATTAGTTATGTCATTGTCATGATACCATGTATCTTTAAATGAATTACATATTTCAATTGTGGCTTTGGGAAACAGGTAACTGCAGCGACAAGGCCAAAGAATAGCGCGCTAGAAGTTGATCTGGATTTTGAACACAATGTTAGACCTGCCCCAGTAATCACAGAGGAGGTTACAACATCAATTGAGGATATGATCAAGAAAAGGATCGAGGAGGTAAACAACATCTTGAGTGAATACATTCCGGGGCTTTGTTTTCTTGCCATCTTTTTCTTATCTAAAATGTTCAGTTCAAAGTTAGCTATTTTTTATGAACCGCATTTTGATCGCTCACCTCTACTTGAAAGTTTTCGACAATTTATATTGATCCCTATAAGTCAGAAATGAAATTTAATTCTCATATTTTTTTTCAACGGTCAATTTTTATTTCTTTTGTTGCCATTTGATTTATATTGTTGCTTGTTTCTTCTACTCTGTGTGTGTGTGTGTGTGTGGAACAGAACCAGTTCTAAAACTGCAGTTAATGTCTTTTACAGGGGCGGTTTGATGATGTTCAAAAGGCTCCTACTTTACCCTCTAAAGCACCAAGAGAATTTAAAGAGTTGGTAAGCATTATTTTTTGCTATATTTGCATTCTAATTTCGATCCATTGTTTCTTAATGAAGCAACTTGTTCAATTTGTCTGATCCTTTTTGTTCAATGTGTAGGACGAGAATAAGAGCAAGAAGGGTCTTGCCGACGTCTATGAGGTATGGTGCTCCTGATGCAAAATGCATCACTAGATAAGCTGCCCAACATGCTTCCAAGTTTTGATCTCCTTAAGCTGGATTTCCGTCCATGTTAACATCTAATTGAGAAACGTAACAATCTTTTGTTGTTCAATTTTCTGCAGGAAGAGTATGTTCAAAAGACGAGTTTGTCTTCTGCTCCATTGTCATTAACAGACAAACAGAAGGACGAGGTGCATGCTTTTATCTTTTTTCTTCTATCTTTTGTTGTTTCATTTGTGTAATAGTTGGAAATTAATTTCCATGTATGCACATGTGTAGACCTGGCATTTTGGACCCGACCCCGTTAACCCGACCCGTTAATATTAGTATTTGGATGGATGATTAATGGGTCGGGTCGCTAATGGGTGAACCCGTTAAATAACGGTTCACTTTGGGTCAACCCGTTAGACCCGTTAGCACCCGTTAGTTGAGGATGTTTTAGTAATTTCAGTAAAGTCTTAACAACAAAAAATAAACTGTATGCCAAAAAAAAAATAATAATTGTTAACGGGTGTTAACGGGTGATCCGTTAGTTTAACGGGTTGGGTTCGGATGACCCGTTAACTTAACGGGTCGAATTAAACCCGACCAAAATCCGATAAACCCGACCCAAACCCGATAAACCCGACCCGTTTACAGGTCTACACATGTATATACTAATATATGTATGTGTTTATATGAGTATATATTTAGATTTTGTTCTACATTTTCTATCCTTATATTTTCCTAAAGGTGCTCATTTACTAACCTTGCGGTCGCTATCTTTGATCAGGCAAGCAAGCTGTTCAAGAAACTTTGCTTGAAGTTGGATGCTCTCTCTCATTTCCACTTCACTCCAAAACCTGTATGCTTCTCAGTCATAAAATTTATTTGTTTATATGCATGCAGTGTATACTTATGTAGTTTGTTAATTGCTTTTTCTTGGACTCGATGTACGCTATCTGGTAGGTTATCGAGGATATGTCGGTACAAGCCAATGTCCCTGCTCTAGCAATGGAAGAGGTAATGTGAACTCTACTTTTTCTACTATAAAGTTGACAATCATAACTGAAGTGTGTGTTATCTCTTCACTGGGCAGATTGCACCTGTGGCCGTGTCTGATGCAGCAATGCTAGCTCCTGAGGAAGTGTTTTCCGGCAAAGGTGACATCAAAGAAGAAACAGAGCTTACACAGGCAGAGAGAAAGCGGAGGAGAGCTAACAAGAAAAGGAAATTTAAAGGTAAGTTTGGACGACAAAAAGTTAGATTATCCTCTTCGCTTTTCATTTCTTCTTCTTAGTGACAAATACTTGCGGCCTTACAAGCGAAGCTCAAACCTAGGCATGCCCCACGAAAGAGGTAGTTCGTAACCACTAGTGTCCCCATGCTTATCCTGGGGTTACTAGTGGTTAGGAACATTCGACTCTTTCGGCCAGATGACAGCTTATGTTCCGCACAAGCTGAATAATCATCTGGTCGAATGACTTGCTGAAGAAAATATTTCTAGGATTGTCTTTCAATTGGACGTGTAGTAGCATTTATTTTAAGGAAAACTAATGAAAAATGTTTGAAAACTTTGAGTTTTAACAAAAATGACAAAATAAAGGGTAAAGTGAATGGTATCAGGATTGACTTTTTAGCGTAAAAATGTGGTTTTTCGTTACAGTGAACAGTACCGAGAACTTTTCGTTAAAGTTCCCTTTATTTTACTCTTGTAATGTATATCTGCTTGTTCATCCCATTTTTATTTCCAGTATTCACCTTTAGTTATGGACAACATTACAGCTAGGGAAGTAAAGAGGGCGATGAAGAAGCCCCGGGACAGCCTGAAGGATGTGAAATAAGCCGTTATACAGCAAGGTGCTCTCCACAAACGAATGAAAATGCTTTCGTAGTTTGATTAGTGTTGCTTTCGCGGCTCTAACCGTTGTGTATGTTGCAGCCAAGGAAGGATAATGAAATGGTGCTTAAGTTAACTCAAGCCGTGGTCGCCACTCATTGATTGATTAGAAGAGAAGAAAGAAGACGAGGGATTGGGGGAGTGAGCAAAAATGGCGTCTCGAGTCCCCCGGTTGCAACGACAACCCATCTGCAAACAATTTCTACGTTGACGAATTCATTTTTTGGGTGGATCTGGAATAGCTCAAAAATACAATTCCATGATTGTGTTTGCAATTATCATAACACTTTTTAATGAAAACACCTTCAAAATATTCACCAAGTGTCGTTATTCCTCAATAAACGCAACAACAAATAGTGCAAAGTTCTTAGCTCATCTTACTACTTTTTCTCGAGTTCCATCCTTCTCTTTTAGTGCTGGGCAGCGGGGAAGTCTTGCCTCGCTGAATCTTCTGTTCTACTTATTCAAGTTTTCTTCCAGCCTGTCAATTGCAGCACCAACACCACTCCTTGCTTCTCTTTGATCTGAATCAGGATGTGCAGCCAGATTCCCTTCATTTGCCTTCCCTACCAGCTTCAAATGGGCCCACCCTGCCACGAAATGCATCAACCCATGTTAGCGACTATAGAATCGACTGAATGTACACTTGGAAAATGACATGGTTGAAAGTGTTACCAAGTGGAAAACCAAACGCCGCCCCTAGGGCAGTACCCAACATCACGTTTCTTGCTCGCCAAGCCAACGATCCTGGCACTGGTTGAAGTAGGAAACAAATGTTATATAACGAGAAGACATTGCATTCCATTGAATTACTTTTAATTCAACATTCTGAAAGGGCCACAAGCATCCACTCAGAAGTCGATGCTTCGGCACATGCCCAATGACAACAACCAGTTAACCAAAAGAAGCCCAAAGATCAGATATGACTCGTACTTATTAGAGCAAACGTAGCAGCAGTGGCTGAACCGGCTCCAACAACATTGAAAACATCATGCACGCCCCTTTTCTCGGCAAGCAGATTCTGCATACCACAAAAAGTTGCAGTAAACAATCCAAGACGCACTCCACCAACTATCGAGCCCCGAGTGACACGAATGAACCTCTTCTCCATTGCATCTCTCATGAGACGATATTGTTCACGCTTGTCTGGCGTGCTCCCCAGCTTCAACATTACTTCTGCATCTTTGCTCTGCCAATCAAATATGTCTGTCGATATCCAATCTTTTCGAAGATTACAACACTAATCAAACACCTCAGTTGTTCAAACATTGTCATGACTAACTACAAAGCATTAAACAAGCACTTTGGAACATTGTTAATTTAGATACAAACTTACAACTGAAGCAGCTGCTTCCTTGCTACCACCGTAAAACAAGCCTGCAAACACCCCGATGACAGTCGCCGTGCCCCAGTTGACAGTTCCTGCTAGTTTCGGAGAATGCTAATTCAAAGAAAACAATGCCATCGTCACTCTCACAGGAATTTCATCAAACACATGGTGGGCAATTCGAATATGATAAACCCCAAGTTCCAATAACATTTAGCAAATCAAACCCAAGTTTCAAATTCTCCAAATTTAACATTTTTTGAGGACCCAATTAAACAAGTTACGCTAAGATCAATGATCATAAACTTGACCCAGAAATGATGATCATAAATTTAACGTTTTTGGAGAATTATCATATCAGAATAGCAGAAAAGTTGAATTTTTGAAAGGATTTTCAGCAAGTAAAGTTAGCAAAGGATGATCCATTACGTTTGAGACGCGGTCTTCGGGAGCTTCCATTTATCAAACAGTATGCTATTTACATGAACCACCCAAAGAGAAAGAAGGCCTTCTATAACACTATGGTGTTTGGTTTCCGAGAAAATTTTCAGCCAAACAGAAGATAGAAAGCAGAATGCAGTTAAGAGTTACTGTTATTCAGGGCAGCCAAACACAAGGTAAGAGGCAATGCGGACGGTGGTAATGAGTCTCCGCCACCGCCAGATTTTCTCGCTCGTGTGCGGTGGCACGTGGAAACTTCAATAGTCAAAGTGAGTATCACAAAAACGACGCGTCGTTGTTTTTCTTTCTTCTTCAGACGTTTGGCATTAGGGTTGAGATGGTGGTTTGTTCACGCCATCATGAGTATTTTAGCCATATCAAAGCTCATTATCCACGTGGTCAACTTTGATTGGGCGTGGTTAATTTATGTTTCCACAAAGGACGTAGAAGGAAATTTTTGTCAGTAATTTCATCTCGGATAATGTTTGTGTCCTCCATAAGAGAACTTACTTGTCCTCTTACTTACGATGAATGAATCTTTACTGTCCGAATATCATAATCGAAACTATTCATTCTTTTTATCATCTATAGACCATATATGCAAAAAAATATTCATTTGGAGCTTTTAATCATTTATAGCACAAAACAAATAAACGGTGCATCATGATAATACTACTTGTTACTAAAAAAATTTATTGGTTTAACACGTAGGGATAACTAAACGGTCTCCAAATTGAATATTTTTTTTTTTGTAGATATGAAAAGAATGAACGATTCTAATTATAATGTTCAGATAATAAAGATTTGTTAATCGTAAGGGAAAGAACAAGTGGACACAAGCATTACCATTAATATCACCTTTTAGTTTTCATATGCTTTTATTTCACCTTCTTTGTTTTTTTTGTTTTTTTATTTATTTTATTTTATTTTATTTTTTTATTTCACCTTCTTTGTTAAGTAGTCATGGAAAAGCAAAAACAATGGAACATAATGCAACCCCATCGGAATCATTTCATGCAATTTTATTACCCTCCCAAGACCCAAAAGCAAACTAAAGCTTCTGCAATATTTCAATTTTTCAAAAGCATACACTAAAGTTTTATAAACAAATAATTCTCCCACCAAAAAGAGGAGCAAAACCCATAAACAACTCGCCAAAAGGAATTCTCAACGCAAATCATTCAAGCAAGGAGAGATTTTTCTGTCAGTAGAGAATACAAATTGATATATTAAGTGTCATAATACAAGTAAGTAAATGTTTAAAAAAATAATTTCAACCACTTATATTATAACATTTTATATACCAGCTCATGTTCTCAGCACACTGAAATATTTCTCAAATCATCCAAGCAAGGTATCATTCATTTGCATTATCCACAAGGTCACTCATATCACCAACCACACCTCTCACTCAAAACTCTCTCTCACTTGCTTCCATGAGTAGCAATACTACTACAACTATGCTCATAATTTCCAGCTTCCTCTGTCTCATATTTTCTTCGTTTCTTCCATCAAGTTCGGCCAACACCTGCAGATCGTATTGCGGAAACCTCACCGTAGATTACCCGTTCGCCGTCCACTCCGGCTGCGGCCACCCGGGTTTTCGAGATCTCTTATACTGCATCAACGATGTGCTCATGTTTCACATAAGCTCGGGATCTTACAGAGTCTTGGACATAGACTACGCTTACCAAGCCCTCACGTTACACGACCCTCACATGTCAACATGCGACAACATGGTGCTAGGTGCCAAGGGCAACGGCTTCTCCGTCGAGCAATGGCGGGCCCCGTACATGAACCCGACCGCCGACAACGTGTTCATGCTGATCGGCTGCTCGGCTCAGTCGCCGCTCTTCCAAGGCTTTCCGGGGAAGCACTTGCCATGCAGAAACGTTTCCGGCATGAGTTGCGAGGAGTACTATGGTTGTCCAGCGTGGAATTCGTTGGGCCATAGGAGGGTGGGCTTCTGGTCTGGGTTGGGCCCACCTGAGTGCTGTGCAGTGCCGTTTGAGGCCATCAAGGCCGTTAATCTCACCAAGCTTCAGTGTCAAGGGTATAGCAGTGCTTACAATCTGGCCCCACTGAAGCTCGATGGGGCCCACGGGTGGTCTTATGGTATCCGAGTGAAGTATTCTGTTCAAGAAAACGATGAGTTTTGTAGAGCGTGTGAGGCAACCGGTGGCACGTGCGGTTACGGTACCGATGGCATTAAGCAATTGTGTATGTGTGGGAGCTTCAATTCCACATCAAATTGTGATTCCGGTTAGACATCCCCATCATGATTCTCCTTTCTATGACTTAACTACGCAATCTGTATATTTTAAACGACTCTAATTTACGAGTAGGTGTATTCGTATTTGAGCATTAAGAGACGGCTATACGATCCTAGCTTGCTCGCCTAGTCATTTATTAGTGCGTAACTTAATTGATGATTGTTCTGTCTGATGTGCAGTAAAATCGGCATCAACAAGAACATACCCTATGGTGGAGAGTTACACATTGAGAGGTACTTTCTTCTGCTCATCGTTATAGTACAACGATTCGTGTCAAATTTGTCATTTTAGCAACCTTGTAAACGCACAAACTAGTTTCGAATGATATAACTTTGGTCTCTGATTATTAATGAGTTTTTTTTTTTTTTTTGCAGGATTACTGTTGTGTCTACTAGCTTGGATTACAAAGAAACATTATTGAAATGGATGTAGAATTTAGCATATGTATGCATTGAGAGAGAGAGAGAGAGAGAGAGAGAGAGAGAGAGAGAGAGAGATGTAAACATAACTTTGAAACTTATTTGCTTCCATTGTTTCACATATTCATAACACTTGGTTTTCGAGTTGCAGAGGAAGAGAGAAAACACAGAGAACAGTAATTATACAAAATACAACCCTTTCCCTTATTTTGTTCTCTCAACTGCGTTGACCTTGCGTAAAGCGGGAGCCTTGTGCACTGGGTACGACCTTTAACTGCGTTGACTCTACAATGGGTCTTCATCGTCGAATCTGATATCCAAACACGTACCAGACATCGTCCTTAGTAAATAATTGTATCCTTAATCATTGTCTGCAGTCATTAAACAAAACGGATTAACGAAATTGATACGTTTAATCACAAAATGAAGATACGAATATATGGCGAGACCACTTACATTGGAGATTGCTACCCATTGGTCAAGGATCCTAATAGCTTTCCCTGACATTTGTGTTTCACGAGCCAAAGAGATACCTTCAGCTAAGGTGTTCACCCGACCGCTGACCAAGAGAGCTGCTGCAGCGGTTAAGATCTGGCCAATAGTTGTAATGAGTAGATTTATCAAACATAGGAAGAAAGTAACAAAGTTCATATTTTGTTGTAACGATTAAGGAAACATACAAATGCATCTGCAACGGAACCCTTCTCCCCTGACAATACACGCTTTAGTGCATCAGCATTATACTCCGGGTCTCCACCCCGCAAATCATCTAAGGTGCAGCGAGGAATTCCAAAATCCACTGTATACAGGGAAAATTACGAATTGATGAGAACAGTGAGTTGAACAAAAAAATCATCCAACAAACTTTAAGTACAAGAATCAACAGTCGAAAACTAGAGACAAGATTCTCACATGGATCAAAGGAGAACTCCTCAATCTTATTAGGAGTCACATCAAGGATATGCCCGGGTCCTATATTCAAATCAATCACGTAAAAGTGAGGCTTTATGTTAAACTAAAAGAAAAATAGTGATGATATTGTATTAGCTCGGACGTAATCTAAAATAAAAAAGGAATTTTACCAAGTGGACTCATTTCATCCAAGCCTTCAGAGTGAACGACTAATGCTCTCTTCATTCCAAAGCTTTGCAAAGCTTTGGCCATCTTTAAGACCTATCCAGATACATGCAGCTCAGTAGTTATAGTGTAAAGTCCAACCTTCTCCAAGTTATCATCGTTAATGCTAAAATTCTAAGAATAAACACTCACCAAGTCATCCTTGTATACACCAACAACAGCAAAAGGTACTCTTGCTGGATTCAACAAGGGTCCCAATATGTTAAACACGGTCTTTACTTTCAGTTTCTTTCTGACAGGGTGGACAATATGCATTGCTGGATGATATTTGGGTGCCATCATAAAGCCAATGCCTACTTCGTTCACACATCTAGTTACCCCCTGTTTCAAGAACAATCCCAACCTGAATGAGCATCTGTCTGGCCAAATTTGAGATCACAACTGCACATTTATTTGAACATTTTAAAAATAAAATATTTAGTGCACCAACCTCAGGGTCCAAATCAATTATTATCCCCAAAGCATCTAATACATCGGCACTTCCACATGCAGAGGAACTCGAACGGTTTCCTTGCTGAGATACAAACAATTGTCTGATAGTATTAACTTTGATACGAGAAACAAAACACAAAAATATCACAATATCAATATAGATGGATGTTACCTTTGCAACTTTTGCACCACAAGCTGTAGCAAGTATTGCAGCCCCTGTGGAAATGTTTACTGTGTTTGCGCCATCACCACCAGTTCCAACAATGTCAACCACATCTCCTAAGCCTTCTATCTTCAAACTGTGCTTCATCATCGCCTTTGCCAATCCCACAATCTGTTTAATAATAATAACCATTAAAATAATTATCCAGGAAATAAGCTATATCACGATATGCTTGACCTACTGAAACAACAGGATCAGATCAGAAAAACAATAGAAACAACCTGAAAAAACCAAGCCACCACAAATGCAGAACAGACCAACAAACTAATAAGATGGCACAACCAGAAGAAAAACTATCAACCCAAGTTCTGTTATCATGCACCCTCGGAACAGAAAGTGATGCGGGAGCAAGCATACAACTTGGAAATTGCTCACATGCATTGGAATTGGAATAATAATGGCAGTGCACTTTTAATTACTTTGAAATTTGTTAAGTCCATTTAGAATATGGTGAGAGTCTTTTAGGAAGTTGTAATTCATTTATACTTACTTGATCTTTGTTTCCTTTAAATTATGATGTAATACAATCATTTGGGGGAGAAAATGATTAATGAAAAATAGTTTATTTGCCTTGTGATTATCAACTTATCACATGGATGCTTATTATTAGAAAAAAAAAAACATTCATATTTTTCCTAGACGAGGCTCTGTAGTAACTTACACATTCAATCACCAGTTCGCTGATTTCTACTTTGTTCCAAAGATGCCATTATGTAGTCAGTATTCCTTGCTAACATACTTATTCTAGACAAAAGTATTGCATGCATTGTAAGCAATTTTCAGATTAACGAGGTAAGCCTTTTCAATCAGCTGCAACCATCCACCAAGAATCAGATCCTGTGAACCGGATTAGTTATGATCTTTCACATGACCGACTAAAAATGCAAAAAGGTCCCTGCTTCCTAGAATAGAGGAGCACAGAAGAAAATCCCATTGAAAGAATCTGTCTGTACATTTAGATACCGAAATTTCACTCACCCTTATGACGGCTAACTCAATCAAATTTGAACGGATAGATGCACAGAAAGGAGGAAAAAGTAGCCTTTCCAACAATTACTGTCAATGTGGACTCTATAGTTCACAAATTTCACAAACAAAAGTTCACAGTTCTCTAATGGTAGCATTATTATTCAAAATAAAATCGATTTCCGAACGGATTATAGATTCTAGATTGGCTTGAGTAACGAATAATATGTCCACGACGAAAACACAAGTAAAAGAATGGCCAATGCGTGAGAATGGATGCATTCGCATAGAAGTGCAATCACATAATTTGATCTACTCAAAATTCAAAAGTTTCTTTTTTCATAAAGAATACTTACTTCTTCATAAGTCTCTCCTTTGGCTCTCAACAACACAAGAAACGCACTGATCAAAGCCTCATTGGCACCATCCAGCAAGAACTCCAACGACGCTTCAGCTTCCTCCTCCGTCAAATCCACCCGACTAATCAAAGACTCGATCAACTGCACAAACCATACCAAAATCTCACAACCCAATTCATGTTCTCCCCCAAAACAAAAATCCAAATCACAAAATCCACAGAAAAAAATTTAAAATTTAAAGAACCTCAATTGTCACCTCACTGAAAGAAGCTATCTGCGGCTTCGAATTTGGTTTCTCAGAAACGCTGGGCGCGGAGGAGAGCACGGCATTGACACGGCCAGCAGCTGAGCTTCTCTGCATTGTTCTGGTAACTGAAGGAATGCAGCAGCTGCTTCGGAATTCGAGCTTAGTGCAGTGAGTCAAGGAAGCAAGACTGGTCACAGATTGGAGCTGCGTTGAAACTGCCATTGCAGCAAAACCTCTGAGGTTTTGGAACTGAGAAGAGTCCTACAATGTCTATAAATTTCAATTTCCAAGACGACAATCCAACTGCCCAATAAAAATTGAGCGAAATCTGGGGATTTTGAGGACTTTTGCTCCGGATCCCCTCCGGATTCAAAAAATCTGGGCGTAATGATAAAATAATTCAGACTATTAAAATTTGATCCAACGGTTACAAACAGTGTCATCTAAAAATTATGATAATGTAGCCGTTTGATCAAATTTCAATGGTCCAGATCATTTGATCCTTGGGCTCAATTCTTTTAGGTCCGGAGGGGATCCGGTTCCTGAGCCTAAGGATCAAATGATTTAGACTATTGAAATTTGATTAAACGGCTACAAATAAGGTCCCTCTAAAAATTATAATAATTGTAGCCATTTGATCAAATTTTAATGGCTCGGATCATTTGATCCTTGAACTCGGTTCTTTTGGATCCGGAGGGGATCCGGTTCCTTTATAAACATTCACAATTCCCTTTTGTGGAAAATCAGTTCCCATTTCTTTGGCTGGTAAAAAATCAATTATTCTTTCCTTTATTTTGTGATTTTCTTCTAAAATGCGCACAAAGTGCAAACCTTTTTCTATTTACAGAGGCATATCAGTTGGACCAAAAAAAAAGGAGGTGTCTTTTAAAGAGGAAATAAGAATCCTCTGCAAATTTTTTACCTTTTTAAAACTAGACATTCGTTTCATTTTAAAATAAGAAAAACTAAAAAAAAATTTAGTTTTAATGAAAAATAACAAGTAAAGGTGTAGTAAATAGTACCAGAGAAAGGTAAAATATGATTTTTTGTTACCGGATATGTTTTGTTAAAACTCTCTTTAAAATACGGAGGTATTTAATATTTAATTTTTTTACCTTTTTTAAACTACCCACTTAGTACTACGATTTAATGTTATTTTTCTTTATTTGTAAATGAAAGTCTTAGGTTTGATTATCGCCAAAAGAGAATTTGAACTATTTTTAAAAAATAACAAACAATTAACCGAGATGTATTCAATTGGGAATTTGAGAGATTTCAATGAATTTATAAATCCATGGATTTTTATGGAGTCTAATTGATTTGTAGAGATTCCATGTAAAATTTTGATTCAATTCTATAAAAATCTCATATAAAGAGGTGAGATTTGTGGATACTTAAAATCCACTACAAAATCTCTCAAATTCCTCAACGTTTTCGAATTCTTTAAAATCAAATTCTAATTGAATATACCTGGAATGTTATAAACTTCTTTAAAATTCTAATTGAATACACTCGGTTTCTAAGGATTTTAATACATTATTTTAAAATCCTAATTGAATACACATTGAATTTTAAAGAATCAGTTAAAATCCTGATTAAATATCCCTAAATTCATTAAAAGAATTAAAAATCCCTTAAAATCTTAATTGAATACACCCCCTGTCACATCCCGGCCCGGGCCCCCACCACATCCCGGGCTCAACTTCGTCGTAGCACAATATTGTCCGCTTTGAGCCCCGACCATGCCATCACAGTTTTGTTTCTGGGAATTCACACGAGAACTTCCCAGTCGGTTACCCATCATAGGAATGCTCTCGCTCGAACTCGCTTAACTTTGGAGTTCCGATGGAACCCGAAACCAGTGAGCTCCTAAAAAGCCTCGTGCTAGGTAGAGATGAGAATATACATATAAGGCTTACATGATCCATTCTTCTAAGCGATTTGGGATGGTACAATCCACCCCCCTTAGGGGCCCAACATCCTCGTCGGCACACTTTCGGACAGGGATTGGCTCTGATACCAAATTATCACATCCCGACCAGGCCCCCACCACATCCCGGGCTCGACTCCGCCATAGCACGATATTGTCTGCTTTGGGCCCCAACCACGCCCTTACGGTTTTGTTTCTAGGAACTCACACGAGAACTTCCCAGTCGGTCACCCATCCTGGGAATGCTCTCGCCCGAACTCTCTTGACTTCGGAGTTCCGATGGAACCCGAAGCCAGTGAGCTCCCAAAATGCCTCGTGCTAGGTAGAGATGAGAATATACATATAAGGCTTACAAGATCCACTCTTATGGGCGATGTGGGATGTTACACCCCCTAAGTGTTGTTCATGAATTAAAATTCATGAAAAATAACCTGAGATTTATATAGAGGGAGAGAAAGAGAGGTTGAGAAAGGTGAAAGAGGAAAAAGGAAAAAGGATAGATGAGAGAGAAGTGGGCAAGCGTGAAGAGGAAAATATGAGAGAGTTAAAAAGATGGACTCATAATTCTTGTCCAACTTTGATTTATGCTACCACATTCAGGATCAGACATACCATATACTTATTTAAGGACTTACAGATGAGTTTTAGCCCTTTTTTTAAGTTTTTATAGATCGCTCACTAAAAGAAATTGCGAGACTCAAACCTAAACCTTGATCTAACAAAAATAACGATCAGTACCCACTTAATTAATCTTGTTGGCGGACCATGTTTCAATTCTTCATCTACCTTCTACCTCGTTTTTCTTGTAATACATGAGGCTCTACACAAGTACCATTTAGTAAATAGTGTCTTCAAATTGTTGGTAATTAGTGTCTCAATTAACATGTAATTATTTAAAATAAATTGAAGGCGCCTCCGTAATCCTTTGCCTGATTTATACATCTCAATTCCCACCTACCTTAGATTTCACGAATCGTTATGCTAATATAACCAAAACGTACACGGGTGTGCACATGCTTGAAAACTCAAACAGCATTAATGGGGGATCAAGCATTAATTGAATACTGTGAGACTATTAATGTAACATCCCACATCGTCCAGGGAAGAGGATCCTGTAAGCATTATATGTATATTCCTACCTCCATATAGCACGAGGCATTTTAGGAGCTCACTGGCTTTAGGTTTTATCGGAACTCTGAAGTTAAGCGAGTTTACGCGAGAGCAATCCCATGATGGGTGACCCACTGGGAAGTTCTCGTGTGAGTTCTTAGAAACAAAACCGTGAGGGCGTGGTCGGGGCCCAAAGCAGATAATATCGTGCGGCGGAGCCGGGACTGAGATGTGACAGAATTGTATCAAAGCCACCGGACAATATGGTGCTACAGTAAATGATGAGGTTATTCCTTCCTAGTGCTACAAACATGTTGAGTATAAGAACACAAGTAAGGGTGTCGAATCCACAGGGACTAATTAGACCTATATAACCACTTGTTTTGCAAGAACCCTAACAGAAAGTAGAACTAAACAATTTAGGCAGTTTTGAGGTTGTAACTTGAAATACACGGAAATGAAATGAATACAAGTAAATGAATCACAAGTAATGTAATGAGGTAGAACCAAGGGAGTTGAGGTTAGGGATTGTAACAATATGGAGAAGGCTAGGGATTCGATTTCACCTTTTCTAATCAATTCCATATTGTTAATTCAGATTATGCTCATCAATCTATCTATTTCTTGAGTTTGTTTCACTTAGATATGATCATCCATATGATGTGTGGTTTTGATCAAATATTCCTAGTCATGAACCTAATTGTGATGTGCAACTTTGGTTCCTAAACAAGAATGTATTAAGCATAAGAAACTTTCACAAAACCAAAGGAAACACTTGGCATGATGTTTGCCAAACATTCCCTTCAATCATTCCCATATCTGCCAAGGTTATGCATGATGTGTGCTCTAAGATTGGCTAAACAACTTATGGTTAATTCAAATGGTGATCAAGCATTAAAATCAACACACAAAGTCACAATTAAATTAGAGAATGAAACAAGAAATAGAATGATAAACTGAGCATTCCAAATTAACTACATGGCAATCTTTCTAGGCTACATCGAATCCCTATAGAGAGATTAGTTACACTTCATGTTTACAAAGATTTGACATATAAATATAACACATGAGTGTACATAAAATTGAGAAGAAAAACCCCTTGAAGCAAAACTGGAATCGAAGATCACTTGAGAATGGCCTTCGGTGTTAGCTCTCCAAGTGTGGTGTAACTCCTCCAAGAATGATGTATAAATGAAGGTGGTACGGTTGTGGTGAAATGGTTGGTGTAATATGGTGAAGAGGATGGACAGAAAATGGAGAGGTTGTGTGTAAGAAGAATAGAATGAATGTGTAAGGAATGTCGAATCTGGAGTGGGATAGATAGAATGTAGGTTATGGAATGTAGTGTATATAATGGAATGTAGAGTTGGTGTCCAATTGAAGATGGAATTCCGAGAGTTTCAGATTTCTTGAAGGAGCTCACTTAAAGGGAATGGATGGAATAGCTTTTGGATTCAGATCCAAGATTGGATCTTAACAATTGTAAAATATGGAGTGCTAGTGTGTGTAATGATGGGGTAATTCCTTTCTGAAATGGATAGTGCACGGCATGGGGTTGAATGGGCAAGCATGTGGTCATTTAAATGGAGGAGCATGTGAAATCTGCAAGGACAGGCTGTCAAGGATTAACAATGCACGGCATGGGTGAATTAGTGGGTGAAATGTGGCTGAATGGTGTAACTAATGGGGGGTGAATGTTCTAGGTGAAGAAAGGGGGTTGAAAGGGTAACCAAATGCATGGCAAGGTGTGTTAAACCTCCCAATCTGAATCCAATGCATGTGCCATGCATAAAATCACCCAATCTGGCCGAATTGCACCCTTTGTCAATTCCTGAAATTCTAGCAACCAACTTGTCCTCAATTCTTCACTTGGACTTCAAGTTAACTCACAAGATGTTCTCCATGCTTGAACTAGCTCTCGGTCACAAAATGTGGTGTTTTTGCTTCATTGCCTTCCAATTGATCCTAAAACAAACTTAACTACACACTAACACCAAATAATGTAAAATGCAACAAGTTTGATCAAAAACATCACAAAGACACAAAATATGAATGCTATAAATGCATATGAAATGTGAACTAACAGTAAAGTCGAGCCCGGGATGTGGTAGGGGTCTGGGCCGGGATATGACAATTTGGTATCATAGCCACTCTGTCGTGTGGTGCGAATGTGCCGATGAGGATGTCAAGCTCCTAAGGGGGGTGGATTGTAACATCCCATATCGCCTAAGGAAGGATCATGTAAGCCTTATATGTATATTCTCACCTCTATATAACACGAGGCCTTCTGGATGGTGCTACAGTGGAGTCGAGCCCGGGATGTGGTAGGGGTCTGGGCCGGGATATGACAATTTGGTATCATAGCCACTCTGCTGTGTGGTGCGAATGTGCCGATGAGGATGTCGAGCTCCTAAGGGGGGTGGATTGTAACATCCCACATCGCCTAAGGAAGGATCATGTAAGCCTTATATGTATATTCTCACCTCTATATAACACGATGTCTTCTGGGAGCTCACTGGTTTCGGGTTCCATCAGAACTCTGAAGTTAAGCGAGTTCGCGCGAGAGCAATCCTATGATGGATAACCCACTGGGAAGTTCTCGTGTGAGTTCCCATAAACAAAACCGTGAGGGCGTGGTCGAGGCCCAAAGCGAACAATATCGTGCTACAGTGGAATTGAGCCCGGATGTGGTGGGGGCCCGGGCCGGGATGTGACAATTAATCTATGGAGCCTTTCATTAATTGGGTTTGTCTTGGCTAGCCATACACTTCATATTTTATTAACACGCTCTTAACAATATTTATCCGAAATGTATTGAGTTTCAAAGACACTTTCTTTTTTCGTGTAAAAGAGTTTAACTTCATCATGTTTCATTAACACACAATTGACAATGTTTACTCGCCACGTGTTGAGTTTAGTTCTCTCTTTCTTTACTTAAAGATGGTTTAACTCTCTCGTATTGCATTAGCACGAAGTTAACTTTCAACCAAGAATAAAACATGAGCTTACCACCAAGTCATGAGAGAAGAGTCAATTCTCTTTTTCTTAAGTATTGCTTGTTATACTTGTGCCCCACATTTTTCAGTTTTCAATTCGTTTTCATCTTAAAGTTCTAGTTCTATGACCTCATCAATTCAGTACTACACGATTGCGAGAGAGCAGAACGTACTGTCCTGTCATAATTGCGAGTGTTTATAGTTGTGTCTTTTGTCATAGCCAACAAGGTTGAAACTTCCAAGAACAAAATTTGAATTGAGAGGGCGATCTTGCCGATGAACTTACCCTAAACCGACACAGATGAACAAGTAAAGTATACTAGAACTCTTGCGAGAACCATGTCGAACGAACTCGACATAATGACCCGTAACTTCAGAACAAGCGATGCTAATGATATTTCTCTTTATTCGTAAATGTAAAATATTACATTCGAATCTTACGGATAACATGTTCACAACAAATTTATTCTTCCATCTGTTACTTAACGTAAATATCTTAATTTATGTGAATTTAGTTAATGTGAAAGTCAAACAGGCCGAGATGGGCCTGAGGACCAGTCCATCCATGAATGACAGGCCCGTATTACACTCTTAAGGCAAATTGGACTGTTCGTCAAACTCTTTGCAATTCTAATTTGGGTCACTGTTCAGTAGGGGTGGGTTCGGTACAGTTACCGTACCAAAACTCTTGTACCAATTACCGTACCAAACTTTCGGTTTGGTAAAATCTATTACCATTACCGTACCAAATTTTCGGTATACCGAAGTTCGGTATTGCCAAAAATTCGGTTAGCATGGTATGGCAATGGTAATTGCCATTTTGTTTTGGGACAAAATCTGTTTTTGTTTTTTTAACCCAATTCAAGGGCAAAACTTTTTTTTTGTACCTTTATCTCATACATTATAGATTAAATTCATCTATTATTCATTAGTCACAATTCACACACATAATAATTCAAATGATGCATCAAAGATTCATCATGAAAATTAAGCTTACAATCCAAATAGAAGTTATGAACCAAAACAAATAGAAATTAACAATCCAAATAGAAATCAAAGTTTCAAACCAAATGAAAATTGGAAGTAAACTTCAAAAAGGAGAATTCATTGATCAGTTATTCAAGCTTGAGATGTCGAAGCTTTTAGAGGAGGCATTGAACTTGTAGAAGATTAAGTTTGTGTCAAGCATACATTACAAACAAAGAAAACATATTAATTAGTAGCAAGAAGAATTAAAGTTGAAAACCATTTAATAACAAATTTACTAAAAAAATTAAAGCATATCTTTCTTGTTTTCTCTTCTTCCATTTCCTTGTAAAATTGAAGCATATCTTCCGTTGGTTCCTTGTAGAAGTTTACTTCATCTGCCCTAAGCCAACCACTAGTACGCACTATTGCCTTCATTATTTTAGGAGTCAATGATACCCTAAAAAGGTCCACAACCCTCCTCCCTAAGCTAAATGCATTTTCACTAGCAACAGTAGAAGTGGGGATTACAAGGATATTTTGGCTATTTGTGAAAGAATTAGGAACTCTTTTTTGTTTGATTTTCACAATTTTAAGAGATCAAAGTCACCAACAACAATGCTAATATAAGTAGGGTTTTATTTTCAAATTATTGGAATATTATAAATATGTGTTATATAGTTATCTATTATATAATTTATCAATTATAAATTATATTATATTTTCGGTATGATACGGTAATACCGTAGTAATTGTATCCATTAACAATACCGTACCATGAAATTTCGATACGGTACAATACCGTACCATTACCGATTGGTACAAAAAATTTGGCACAAAATCGACATGGCGCAATTCGATTGGCATGGCAATTTGGCAAAAAAATCCACCCCTACTGTTCAGTCAACTGGGGACCATGACTTTAATCTCGATATGGAAAGGGAAGAATATGCCATATTTAGTAAGCATCCCGAAAGTGTTAATGCAAATTATTGCTTTGACCTTTCCCAGTAAACCTTTGGAATTCCGCACATAAACAATTTTCTTTACCAAATGGAGTAAATCAAATGTATGATATCATCGATAAGCATATATATATATGTATCATGTTCATGCATGTATCATGACTGAATATATCATGTATGTATGAATGTCTGTATGTTATGTATGCTGAGACATCCAAAGAGATTCTGCAGAAATCGCACATAACCTCTTAAAGAAGCAAACAGCTAACTGAAGCACACAGAAAATGAGCACTCAATTTTTTCAGTCAATCTGTGCAAAACATGGCCGCTCTGCCCATCATTTGTTGCATGCGGATGGAAGATTTTTGCACCCTTCTATATTACACATACATATCCACACACACACACACACACACACACACACACATATAAAATCAAGAACATCACAAACTTAACTAGCAAGGTGCTAAAAATGACCCGTTTGATATATAACCATTTCGTTTTTAATTTTCAAACAATAAAAATTTGATAAAGATAATACTATCAAACGAGCTGTAAATTGATCAAACATCAGAAAACGTTTGATGACCTCAATGATGCGAGAAATAGACGATAATCAAGCATCATTAAGCTAAAACATGTTTTGCAGAAGAAAGAAAAGATAAACCCTAATGGCATACAAAAGCACAAGGGAGGAAGGAGGAAGACGAAGGAGGCTATGCATATGAAATGAAGAGGATCTTGCTATGCTTTGGTTTATATAAAGGATCTGAGAGGGTCCAGGGTCTTCTAGGGCTACTGGAGAGGGGGTTTGGGGCAACGGGCAGGTTTGTGGCATCGAAGGATGGGTTTTGGGCAGGGGTGTCTGAGCTGCCCAAATAATAAACAAATCTGCAAGTTGGATGCTTATCTCTTGGTAGAGTAGGTGTGACATGTAATGCATAAATGTAAAATATGTGTGTGAAATATACAGTAACATTTGTCAAAAGCACATTATAGCTCAGTGTCATATGAAACAGAATGCGCTCATGTTTTTCCCTTTTTAGGGTCATGAGTCGGTGGAGCAAGACAAACATCGAACTCTCAACTTATTTCGATTTGTTGTTTTATTTTTCTTGATCATTACACTAAAGGTTTGATAATTTCTAGCACGATTTGTTAACATGTAAGGATAAAAAAACAATAAATTTTGGTTAATTTGTTAACGAGTCAGAGATTATCAGGTTACCTGTTAAAAATTCATTAATGAATTTGATCGTTATCAGGTCACTCATTAAGAACTCGTTAAAAATCCGTTAAGGTTACTAATTTGACATAATACGACCCATTAAAATAACAAAAATAACACACATACAACACGACAAACACAATCCGTCTAGATATAACTAGTTCTAAGAGCTTTTGTGGCTCATTATTTCATTCTCTTTGTCGCTTGAGATAATCTCAAGAACTTTCCTCGTGAGGAAACAAATCTATAAGATTAGCCGTGTTTGTTTTTCGTATAATGTCTCTCATAACACATGAGCATGACTAAAGCAAAATGATTTATGCATTTCTGTTCTTCCGTCTGCCCTCCTAAGTGCATCGAAAGAAAAAAAATGAGTGCGAAAATCATTTTCCACGACTAAATATAGTCCTCATCCATATAATCACGAGTGCATGACCAATTAGATTGGCTCATAAAGCTAATAAAATCTTTTTGCTCACAATTTTCACAAGATTTGAGGAAATATAGGTTTCTGATTTCCATAAGATCTTAGAGATGTTATTAGCACGATAAATAAGAGTGCCGTTTAATCACAATTACACAGTTGGGGTTGGGAATTTCCAACTTTCAAAATTACTGCCTACAATATATTGTAAAAGCTGACACTTTTATACAATTATTTGGGACAGTGCTATCCACACACCTATTTTTATTTCTAACACATCCCTCTCAATTTCCGACCGTCCGATCAAACAAATTGAAGAAGACCAATAGCCAAAAATCAATAAGAGCATGTGGGTAGTAATAATAGGTGTGTAAATAGCACTATCCTTACTTTAAATTGTAACTGTAGTACTGTACTGTACTGTACACATATCTATGCATAATACATGAACAAGCTATTCCCAGCAGCACTAGCAATCAAGTTTGTTTCTGGATGCCATGCCAAATGTAGAATCTTGGAGCTTAGGTCGTAACTACTGTCATTACCGCCCGAGCTTGAATTTTCATGCCCTGAAAACTCAGAAGAAGGACGTGTTTCAATCCGCAGATAGAAGCATTCTATATAAGAAAAATGCACGGGAATATAATGAGGTTCAGAAGCCCAACCATGCCGGTAAAATCCTCGTGCCAGGTTGCTCAAGGATGACCTCCTTGCCCTTGGAGCAGTCTGGAGAATTGGCTTCCTGCTTTCAAGTTTAGAAGGGAAGTAAAGGGTTCAGAGAATAAGTTAAACATAACTTGCATCTGTATAGCACAGAAATTATGTACACTTTTTAAGTGAGAGTTGACTTGGTTTCACAATTCGGACTGTCTAGTATTATGGTACACCATTTTGTAAGGGAGAAGTGACCATTTCGCACTGAGAAAATTTAAATAGAAAGTTTGAAGAAAATTTTCATAATCCCTCAAGCCCAAGGAGATATCTACTTCTGGAAGAGGATCCAACAACGAACGGTTGTCCCACGAAAATGGACCCTGCCCGCTTGACTATAAGGTTCCATTGCGCCAACTCGACAAATTACAATTTGAGGGAATTAGGACAGACCTGTTGGGAGTTTTGCTAGCTTCTATTGTAGCTCCTTCACTTCCATCTCCATGGGAAAAAATGCGCACTAGGTTGCTAAGTCAAAATAAAAGAAAGTTGTAACAGTTGGGCAAAAGCAAGCAAATACAAGCTCCACAATTTTGATTGGTAACAACGGTACTGACTGAATATGTGAGATCCTGTCAAAGGGGCATACCTATAAGACCCGGTTGCAAAATGAAGTCCATCTCCACTGAAACAGCACCCGAATTTATCAAATATGCGATCATTGTTATACAACTCAGATAACTGCATAGGAGAAAAAGGCTGTCAGCAGTAGGGACTACGGAGATAGGTTCAGGAAAGGTTGTATATGTGAACTTATGAGTAAAAGCTAATGATACCACATGTCTGCTGCAAGGGCAACTGGGTAAGGGACCTAGTTCAAAGACAAGTTGAATCATAATGACACCCATTCAATTCATTTGAAACTCAGTTCACAGGTTTCAAAAATTAATGTGGTGATATTTTAATGTAGGAAGTTTATGCTCCAATTATCCAAGAACCTCTCTTGGAGCCAAAACGTTGGTTTTTCTCCGCTTACCTTAGGGCGCAGTTGTTCATGAATCTTGTATATTGCAACTGGTGAAGAATCCATATGCATGTCCCAGATCTAAAACAGAAACATAAGCAGCAATCGAATCAAATTTGCACCAACAGAAAGAACTTTGAAAATGCCATCATAAACTTGACGATGACATAACTTTATAAGCATCACATTTTTAGAAGGAAAATCCAAAATCTAAAAGTAAACCTCAACCAAAATAAAGCACCTTTAGATTCATGTAGTCGCGACTTAAGATGTGCCGCCCATCCTTAAAAAATTTTATATCAGAGATAGATGCAATAATTTCTGTGAAAAATGACTTTGGCACATGGGAATCTCCATCTTGTAATCTGTCAATCCCTCCAATTCCAAATAACGAGTATCAGTACATCCTCATGCACTATATCAAAACTAATACCACACAGATCACAAAAACCAACAGAAACTGAGATTAGACTCACATTCTTGCACTGTGATCACATAACGCTGACTGCCGCATGTCAACTAAACGAATAAAACCTCTTGAGCTGCTGTATGCAAGCAGATTACAATGAATTGGATGGAATTCAGCCGCTGTTAAGACCTCTGGATAATAATTCATCATCAGCATATATTTTCATTTGATAGATACATTGGTAGAGCACAGGAATTGTTTTGTCAAAACTGAGTGAACAGGTTGGTCAGATATTGACACCCCTGTTGGTTAGTGTCCCATCATAAATAAGGAACTGCGGTCGAAAATTATGGAAGCAAAACCTAATGCCATGGCTAAATTGAAAGAGGGAGAACCATTTAGAACTTTACAGAATCTGAAATTTTCTCAAAATTCAATTCTCTGAAAACATACAAATTTTAATCTTTCTATCTCAAACATTCTAACTCAATTCCAAACCATCTTTCCCACAATTTTAACCTATATCTTGATCGGTATCTTCCCACAAATGGAACATATCATCATCCGAAAAAAAAATGAAATGTTTGGATGATATTAAGCATGTTCAATTGAATATATAAATATAGGCGTTCATAGAAATTATAAGATGTAAAGACTAAGGGTAGACTACCAGTAAGGTCCTCCATGTTTGGTGGCTTCATATCAAGGATATTGAAACACTGGTCACTGATCTCAAGATTCCACAAGTTTATTCTAAGGTCATCCGCAGAAAGAAATGTTTCACCATCGCTGTACAAGGGTTTAAAGCAGATTATCTTTTAGATGCTATACATTTAGTTTAAAACTTATAAAATCCATGTTATTTCGGCAATTTAAAGAAGCAATAAGGACAACCAAATAAGGAAAAAAATACACGAAGGTGCATCTGCATAGTGGATAAACAAAGTGGCTTCTGAATATCATAATTTTTCTGGCAGAGGAAATTTTTAGCTAGACGAGATACTGATTTTGAAATAAAGCTATCCACAAACTTTACCTATTATTTGAGATGGAGTTAATATTAAAATCATGAGCATGGGCATACACCTTTCGGCATCTTGTATGAGCATTGTCTTCAATGTCAGCAACCTAGTCACATAAACAAGTTATAAATAGTAAATTTGAACACTGTGCAAAACTTCTAACAAGTTACAACACAAGAGCGATGCCAACAGATAAAAAGAAACTTTACTAAAACGCACGGGTACTAACCTTCGTATGCATGTCTTCAGAAGATGACATGTTTTTAGTCATCTTCTCTATCCATTCCCGACGATAGCCATTAGGAAAAGGTGGTTTATCTTCTCTGCTAATGAAACTCCTTTCTGCCAGAAGCAGATTATCCGAAGATGCCAGTGGACAAGGGGTCATTTCTTTTACTTTCTTCACCTTGGATTCCTTAACCTGTTCCCAGAAACAAGAAAACGAACTAGTCAAAAGTGGAAATGCAATATTAATAGAGCTGTGATATGCCTCTAATTTGGTTGTGATAATTTCTTGTTGTTGGACAATAAAACACGTAAAGTAGCATCCTTTTCAACACAAACTGCTCTATCTTTGTTTCTTCACTGTTGTTTTCTCATGTATCACTTGGCACATTAATTTTTCTGATTTTTGGTTTTCTGATGCATTTTTTCATTCAAGAACACAACTCCATTGGCTAGCAGCAAGTGTCCACCATTTTAAGTAAAATGATTTAATTAGAAAAGTTCATACCTTCCACAGTTTTATCGTCTTGTCATTTGTTGAAAGCATGAACTGGGATCCACTAGATGTTGCACACCATCTTACTTTGTTGATCTTCTCTTCAATCTCCACACTCTTTAAGTAGTCAAACTGAGTAAAACGTAATAGCATGATAAAGTAATCATCCCCATCGCACAAATAGAAGCGACAGAACAAAACACATGCACCGGTATTACCCAATTTAGGCATCAACGCGTATCATACATGGTGCATCATTAAATACAAGATTTTAAAACATACCTCAGGTTCATGACTCTGAAACTCAGTCTTAAACTGAAATTCAGGATGCTGGGTGGACGTGAAATCCAACTGCTCCAATTCATGTTGAGGGCGTTGCTGATTTAAAGTCTACGAAGCCAATTAACAATTAAGGGTAAAAAGAACGTAAACCCAATTTCATCCAACATTAGATGCCAGCCTAACAAGGAAGATAGCCCCAAGTGAATTCAAAAGTTTTCATATTTGAAAAATGTCCATTTAAAATTTTCCTGAACGATAAAAAAACGTGTTGGCAATTCTCACATGTTTCCCATCCTTCCTCTCGAATATCACACATCGGCCACCCCGATCTCCAATGGCAAGGAAATCACCACTCTTGTCGAATCCAATTGCGGATATCATATCACCTACACGAAAAAACATCACTTCTGGAGTTCATTTCTTTACTTCTTTACGTAATCAACGTAACAAAAATATATTTGAAACAAAATAAATCCAAGTTCTTCATTTGGTTTCGAAAAGAATGAATCTTTGGAAAAGTAAAACCGACATCTGCATTCCCATTTAAACCAAAAAATCAACCAATTAAAACCATAGTTTTAAAGTCATTTATACATTTTCCCAGCTCAAAAGAAGCAAAAAAGTAAAATTATCGCAATTCATCTCCATTTTCCAGAACTTTCTCAGTAACCAAACACAGCATAAGCAGGAAAAATGAATATTTCAATCAATAGCACAACATACATACGTATATACATACCTACACACATACACACATACACACATACACACATACACACATACACACATACATACATACATACATAGAGAGAGAGTATAACCATCGTGAAGGTCTTCTCCGGGAGCTCGTTCGCCGAAGACCTGAGAGAATTTCCACTCTAAAGGCAGAGGGGCCGGAGGGCCAGAGCTCAAAGTCATGGCTGCTGCTGTGGGCTTCCAATACGACGACGCTGGTGGTCGCTTCGTTGGTTTTTTTCTTTGGTAAAGCTACAAGTCTTCGTTGCCGAGTCTCTGAGATTCCCAATCTCCGTCAACCACTCGAATTTCCCAGGAAAATGATATTTCCAGATATGCGCCAAATTTTTGCTTTGGTTTCAAGGCTGGGCTCAGTTTCTAGTCCATCGGTTTTAAGGCCCAATTACCTTTTTCTCCGAGCGGACTCAACATTATTGCCGATTGATGTGTGTTCCTTCGTGCCCAATTCGAATCCGCCCTTTACCTCGGAGATTTTTCAATGAGGCTGTTACACTACGTATCACAATATAAATGAAGTATCACTTAAATTTATTTTTTTTACCTATATTATGACACATGATATATGAACTCCTATTCTGAATTCATGAAATTATGTTTTCTAGGAAGCTACTTGCATGGAGTGTGACTTCCCGTTCTTATCAAATATTGTACGTGTAAATTACTATTAATTGTATAATCTTGCATTATTGGATTGTGAATGTACGCGATCTATCGTCACATACATTCTCAATAATTTATTGTTCGCCCTATTCAATTCAAGCAGCCTCAGCCCTTTGGTTGAAAAGGCATTGTGGTTAGGTTTATGTTTCTTCTGATTCAGTATAACTTTTTTTTCGTTATCAATGAAATTTCTCTCGTACCGTTGAAGTTTTCTATTTGAAAAGGCATTGGATGTCAATAATTTCCAGCATCTTTTGTCCCCTTTTTTGGACAATCCATGTTACTTGTTTAAATACAACATTCATACTTCGTACAAAGTACTGGACTCTGGGGACCCTATTCCATCTCTTGTTTGTGACGAAGTGTACTTCATAAAAGTTTTGGACACATCTGAGTTGAGTATGCTTGCATTCAAAAATGGAGGCTGCTTTGGTGAAGGGATAACATGTTTTTCATCAGTGAGCATCCGAACCACCTCGGCCATAGATGGTCTCACTGCAAGAGAAGCTTGTGTGCACATAAGCCCGATCTGAAGTACATCGGATGCCCCTCTCTCGGGGAATCCACCTTTCAAGGTCGGATCAACAGTTTCGGTGATATTTTTTTCCTTGTAATGCTTCCAAACCTAATGTCATAAGGAAAAAATAAGATGCTACTTACGTGTTAAGAAATACGCATACTGGAATTCGTCGTTGGAGACTTTGCTTATAAAATCAATGATAATCACGTCGTTTGATTGAGCATATCACTAGATGTACCAAAGTGTAACAAATAAGGGAGATGAGTCTTACAGAGTAGAGAACTGAACTTGAACCCTCTACGAAAACACGGTTCTTCTTGCCGCATACTATCTCAAGAACCATCACACCGAAGGCATAAACATCAGCTTTATCAGTTAGTTGTCCTCGAACAAGATATTCAGGAGCCATATATCCCCTGCAACAAAAATCAAACTACTTTGTAAGTTCTGTATGTAAAAGATATGCATCAAAGTCAAAAGGTGGAACAAAATTACTGGTAGCGATTTCTTGAATTCTTACAGTGTCCCCGCGATTCCTGTGCTAAGGTGAGATTTATCCGGCCCAACGCATCGGGCAAGTCCAAAATCAGCAATCTTCGGAATAAGATTCTCATCAAGGAGAATGTTGCTGGCTTTTATGTCTCTGTGAATAATTTTTACTCCACAACTTTCATGAAGATACACAAGTCCCTCAGCAATTCCGCAGATGATATCGAATCTTTGTTGCCAACTTAGAATTTGCCTTGTGTCGTTACCTGCACGAAATAAGTAAACTTGTATTAATGTTATATATGTACACAATGAAGTGATGAATTAAGATGATAACTAGCTAGGTTGGAGTACTCACCAAAAAGGACTTGATCAAGGCTTTTGTTGGCTACATATTCATACACCAAAAGACTTTCTGGACCTTCAATGCTGCAACCCAGAAGCCTAACAAGGTTCTTGTGATGGATGCCGCTGATGAGATTCACCTCATTGAAGAATTCGTCCACCCATTGGCGCGTATTGAAGTACAATCTTTTAACTGCAACAGTTCTACCATCTGGAAGAACTCCCTTAAATACGGAACCAGCTCCTCCTTGGCCTAATTTCCTCAAGGCATCAAAGAAATCGGTGGCCTTTTCAAGCATTTCGTACTTGAAGTTCAAATTGTTCTTGTGTATAGAAATGGAAACCCCAATTGGATTATTGTACACTAACAGAAAAAACTTAAGGATCCAATGAGAACATGTAGAACAAGAATTAACTAAAAATAAGAGGTTGAATTAGGACTGTAAGTTCAAGGTGTTTACCTTCGGTTCTTTTATAAAATCTCTTGTACGCCATGAAAACTCCAAAGAGAGCAAGCAAAGAACTCGCCATGGCAATTAGAATGGTAGCTACAGTTTGCCTCACTTTTATAGAAAAAAGAAGAAGAAGAAATTACTAAGATATTGAAGAAGAATCATTAATCCAAAGCCCATGTAACAAACAAATTTTAAAAAGATATCTTATTTAGACATATCCCAAGTGTAATGATATTTAGACACTATTCGTGACAACATTACCCCCACACTCTCTAATGTAGATGAGTTTCACATAGAATGGTTAGGTCCACCTATACTAGAAAGAATCGATAATGGTGTTAAGATTTTGTGTCTAAATAGCATTATTGAAATTGAAAAGAGAAAGAAATATTGAAATTAGGCTCACCAGAGTCATTTGAACCATCTTCAATTCCATAGAAGTTCTCATTTGAATACCTCAAAAAACACCCTGCAAACATAGCCCTGCCTTCAACTCCAGGCACACATCCGACGAGGCTAGCCCCGGCTTCTTCCAAGCACTCTCTGCACCCGCTTGCATTGATTGTCTTCCAGCACTGAGCCAATGCATACACACTCTCCACTCCTCCTCTCTTCCCGAAGACACCAAAGCCTCCATGACTTACAGCCAATTCTGTCACATTTCGAATCACACCCTCCACCTTTCTAGCAAACTCCTTTGTTCTGAACTTCGAAGCATCGATTCGCGAGCTAACACACTTAACATTCTTGTACTCGTCATCAACTGCCTGGTGAGAAAACTCATGATCATCATAACCAAGAAAGCAACCGTCAAGATATATACGAGCCGAGGTGGAGGGAAGGCAGAGGGGGAGCTTTGTTCGAGACACTGCAAAGCAAGCGGAGCATTCGGTTGGTGACAGATCATCATAGCATTGAGCAAGGGCATACACTTCTGGTGCTGGTGAGGCAATAATGTATTCTCCCCAGCGTTTTGCATTGACATTGTTGGAGATGAAGTTCATTACGTTTACGAAGTTTGGAATGAAGTTGCTGCTGGAGTTATGCTTGCCATGTCCACAGAATCGACCCGCCTCGGAGATTCGAGGGTGTGAGACGGAGGGAGAGAAGAAGAACGCGGAGAATATGAGGAATATGTAAATGAGGTTTTGAGGATTTGGGATTGGTAATTGCATCTCATTCAAATGGTCAATGGGTTACTCTTTCTCCAGAAAAATAGTTATGCATGAGAGAGGGGTTGGTGAGGCCTCAGCGTCCATGTTTATCGTTTTCCATGCATGGAAGATTCAGTTGGAAGCCAAAGGCCAAGAACGAGCCGCCTAAGTGCACCATTATTGACACTTTTAGGGCCCAGTAGGCAGAAGCTTTGAACCTACTTGCTTAAACCCTACGTCGACGTATATTCTAAGTTTCTATGATTGAGTATTTAAAAACTAGCTCTTATATATTAATCAATGGTCATGGTGGAATTTACGAATGAGCACTAAGAGGTGCGCGGTATAACATTGAAAAGGTACCTCTTATTTTTGGTGTGCCTCTCTAACTAGGACAATTATGAGTGAGACTGCATGAGGTCGATGATTGTTTGACAGGTATATTCATCTCTACTACCAAAACTAGCCAAAAGAGTTTCTTCTCATCCACCTCCTCCAGAATTAAAAGATTACAAATTAATATACACAGAATCGTGATTCTTTGAACATTTGATCTAATCGATTATGAATTAAAATTTTTTGTTTTTTAATATATAGTTAAATATTTAATCTACAACTAAAGTCACTTTGGTATAACGTAATACTCAACTGGAAGTAAAGTTGAAATTTCAGCATGCTTCCAGCATCAAAGTTAGAAGTTTGATGAACCAAATGTTACCATGCTGCTAAACATATTGATTTTTTGGTTCGTTATTTTTAATACAAATGTCCGGCATGATGAGAGAGAAAAAAAAGGGGGGGACTGCTTAAAAGAAAACAACATCAGTAACCCTTTAATATTGTTTTTTGGTCAAAAGTAACTGTGTTAGATACAATAATTAAAATTTTCAGGCGTAAAGGGTAATTAATAATTATAAGTGCTATTTCAATATGAGATGCTGATCAAATTCCCATTATCATATTATAAGCCATCACAAGAATATGTAAGAAATTAAAACTTGTTTTATCTGCTACATTCGTTTAATGTTTCTGGGAGTAACTTGCAACCAGTAGTTTCCTTTTCTTTTTTATTTCTTATCCTACTCAGACTTGTGGTAAACGTGCAAATAGGACTCTAAAAAATTAATATACAGTAAGACGTTTATATAGTCATAATGTTGGGGCTAAACCGATTTTATATTTCTAGAAAGGTTATTACTTAATAAAGGTGTACTTAAAGAATACTACTTTTTGACTTAATGATCCTTATTGAAAGTTGTATGGACACAAATAACTGCATTATCAGCAGTGGAGCATGAAAAATTTTAAGTTGCATTAGTGGAAGACACCTAATCTTTAAAAGCTAGTGCATGCATGTAGTGCTCACTTTGATACTTTCGCTTTCTAAGTAAATTTTATATAACATTGTTCAGGTTGACGATGTATTACTTGCATACTCAAAGACCTGACATCAAACAACAAAAAAGTATTGTCCCAAATAACGTTAGAGAAATAGTTTAGTTCATCATAACTTGTATTGCGACATTTGAATATTATTTGTACTTATTGATAGTTATTATTACGTAGAGATAAATTTCCTCAAGACGAACCTAGTAAAATGATAACTTATTATAATATGGAATTTATTCTACACATAACTCCAAGTTGGGACTAGAATATTTATTGTACATATATATATATATATGTATATTTATCTGCAAGTGGTTTCTTGCCTTTTCTCTTTATCAGATTCTTCCTTATCTGATGCCATTAAACAATTTTATTGGACAATAATTCCATTAAACATAATACGAAAATACAGCCATGCAAACGTAGATGTCTTTGTTTTCTTTGTTTTTTACTAAGCAGGAGAGAACCACTAGGGAGCCTAATATAAGGGTTGAGTGCGGTTTGGGTTAGTTCGAATTTGGGTCTAACCGCACATTGTGGTTTTGTCTGAATTTCATACCAAACTGAAACCCAATGGCTTAATACCGACATATATCGGTTCAATAATGTTTTGGTTAGGTTTTTAGTTAGGTTTGTGGTATAACGTGCAACTATTACCAAAATAACATCTCAGAGCAAAGCCGAAATAAGTATTAGAAAAAAATTATTATTAAAACATCAATTTATAAGAAAGTTCATCTTCAAACTATCAACCTTGATACTTAAATTTGCAATCTTATAACTACAGAATACTTAATTTGTTGAGGGCAGAAATTTTCTAGAGGCAGTCATCATAAAAACAAGTAAATTCTGTTCACAATTTTACAAAATCCATATTCTTAGGGCTTTTGTTGACAATATACCTAGTCTTTGTCTTTAGGGTTTTGTCTGTCATTTGTTTTTTTTAGCCTATTTTCCTCTCCGGTAATTCTACCTTAGTAAAATCGAAATTAATGTGTGCCCACCCTTCGGTCTATATCCGCATGCTTAGCCCAAATCCTGAGACAAAGCTGATAGGGCCACTCAATGCTTTTAGCAATGAGAACTTAGCCCATCTTAATTAACTAATTTTCTCACTGGTGGTAAATCTTAAATAGCACAAGTTTTCCTCAATAAGAGCTAATATTGCGAGACATTCTATAGTCAGTTTATTCGCATCTCGTAACTATTCTGCATAACAAATCTGTCCTTACACGTGCTAATAACAAAACGAACATTAGTAAAGGAAGATGTAACCAAAGCGAATATGCATATTTGTTCCCAGCATTGGCTTAAGATCGACCGAGGTTCATAATTAATCTTGGTTTCCATAAAGACTGTCCATAACAGCATATTGCATGTTCTCTGATGGCTTCCAATGGCGCTTCCTTTGATTTATAAACCAATTGTTTATTTGTTTCTGATCCAGTCGAGTCACTTGGGCAAGACTAATTTTATCAGCTTCCTGCACAATACCAAAAACAAGAAATTTCAAAGGAAAAAAATAAGTATAAAGTATTGGTCATACTTATATAATGCGAGTGATTTCCACACTCCATTTTCTCCTCTGGAGTACTTTGTTTATTTCTAACTTTCAAATTGAATAAGCCCAAGGGGATCAATAGACAAAAGTATACAGAGTTGTGCACAGAGAGAAGACGGGTATTGAAACTTATAAAATCAAGCTGTTATAATTTATAGTTACCGTTGGGTAAGGCCATTTATAGTGAAGGTTCCACCAATCAAAGAGAATTTGCCTCGCTTCTCTAGGGAGCTTTCCATTCTTCTTCTTCTTGGTAAACTCACGTTTAAGAGTGCTTATATAGCCACTGTATCTACGCAACAGTTTATCCTTTAGCTCATGATTTTCATTTGTCCGCGGAGAGTCTTGAGCCTCTATCTCTCCTCCACTCCAGTCTTCTTCGTCTGATGAACCAGCAGCGTCGTCTGCAATGAAAAAAACCCTGATTTGTACAATTGAACGGAAATCCAATATGCCAAATTTTAAATAACTTGTTCTGTTGTTTATAAGTAGCAGAAATGTGCTCCTAAATTAACCACCTCCACAAATAAAGGTCACAAAAGAAGGAATAAAATTCTACCCATAATATTTAATTGAAACTGCTTTAAGAAAACCCTATGGAATTGGTTCCACACTCAACTGCTTCATGGTTTCATTCCTAACATACTGTAAGATGTAATCACATAATTAATTAATTTCTACATTCTAATTGTCAGTGTATAAGCCAAGGCGACAATGCTAAAAAATACTCAATTCTCTCTCAATTTAATTCTTCCAATTCCGGTTATGGATTTACCAAACGAGTCCTTCTATTTGTTAAGTTTTTTTTTTTATTGTCAAATCTTTTTATTTGTTACGTTTAGACTTGAGACTTTGAGTCTCGACCATGTGAGCATGGAGAGATGGATCCCCATGATCCCAAATGGGCATGGAACAGAATTGTGGGACCAATTGATGAAACAGTGGGCCAGCCATGCACATCAGCTATGGAACCATCCATCCATTGATCATCTACGAGAGACCCTGCATGCACACATGGAGAGCAGGATTTCATGTTTCCAGGGATGTGATGTATCATAAAGCCATGGTGCTATACTGATGGCGGGGTCCGGTAACATCAACTGACAGCCTGAAAACAAAAGTTTTGAGTTTAAAAAGAAAACCAAAAAGAAATACTGAAGAAGTTCGTTCTGTCGTATCGTATGCAGTCAAGTATGAGTGGGCTCATCGATCGATCTGTTCTTTCAGTCTGAGTGGTAAGGTTACCCGTAAGGCACGGCACTATACGTATTATGATTCTTCTACACTCAACTCCAAAGAACGCTCATTGCCTGACGGCCTGACGGCCTGCCTGCAGCCTGCTACACTCTCAAATCTCCATCAGTTCAGTTGACTCTCAAATCTACCGTGTCAACTTTTTTTTCAATTTCTTGCAGTTCCGAGAAAGGTTGCAGAAAGCATCTATACCTTTGTGCTTTCCCATTTCCTTTTTTCCTGTAGTCCTATGGAAATTGGTGCGCAACCCAATTTCATATGACCAAAATAGAAAATGTCAATCTATTTATCTAAACAGCACAAACAAAACCCTTTTTCAATCTAATCAAAGAACATAGTAACACATTATATAAATGATATATGTTTCTAAAAACAAATGGTAAATATAAAAAAGAATATATAATTTTTCGCACACATTTTTACGACTTTTAATATACCTGTTTATTTCAGTTACTTGGTTACCACTTTCTGACACGCCCCAATTTGAACCCAAACTAGCAGCGCAACAGTGCACGCCCCGGTGAATAAATAAAGTTACAACGTATAGAGCCAACACCTAAATGTAATGTTATAATTAAGACAAATAGTAGCAGTAAAGCTTTTGAAATTAATCAAAATCAAACCTCAATTGCAAAAAATGAGTTTGAAATTCGTCATTTAGTAATTACGATAGTAAAAAACTTGTAAGAATTATGGACGCAGATGTGAGTATTACATGAGTGCTACATACAAGACTGGTTTGGGTTTCGTGCCAGAAATATGGATACAGAAGATCATTTAACACATACCACCTAAGGGAAGAAAAAAGCATCGGATGCACCAGCAGCCACCACAGCTTCAACCAGTCTTGCTTCAAGTTTGAATGCTTAAAAGCTGAACCCTACCTGCAGCGGGAACTGCGGGGGTCCTTCTGGTCAACAAATCAACCACATTTAAACTTCTTCCCCGCTATCCAATCTATCGATTGACCTTTCTACCCTCTGGCTGTGCCCTCGCTATGCCCTTTGTTTTTCGTTGTCCCCTAATAATAATACACGGTTTCCAATGCCCTCACTAGCTAGCTAGTGGGTGGGTGCACCGTGCACATTTACTACTGCACAGCATGCAATGAAATTTCAAATCACTCGTGCACGCACAGTGATTGAGCACATGTAGCAAAACCTAGCTGCATTCTTTACCTGACATGATACATGTGAATTTGGACTTTCATTTCAATCCAGGGAAGATGACAAACATTGCAGCAGACCCAAACGAATAGTTAGTGCTGATTTAGTATTGAGATGATTTTGAAAAAAGCTAAGAGTTTTTTATGTTTAGTAAACATTTAGCTTCAATTTTTTTTCACAATTTTAGATGAAACAAAAAACAAGAAGCTGCAAAATCCAACTTTGAAAAATCAGTTTTTTTTCATATCTGTTTTACATAAAAATTTACCAAACACTATAATACTTCTTTTTTTTCAAAAGCATTTTTATAAAAAATTTTACCAAACAAACACTCTACAGTTTTATTTCACAGCCGCTTATTCTCACATCACAACAGAAACAGTTTTTTTAAAAACATATCAATACCAAACCAACCCTAAGATCTTAAAATTGGCGTTTGGGCGCTCTTGTTTGTGGCATGTATATATGTACTGTTTGTATTACGAATTTTACTTCGTTGATTTGCTTTAGAACAAAGAATGATAATGGATATGCAGACATAAGACTGTCACAGTTCAAAACTTAAGTAGGCAAAAACACAGAAGGTTTGGAAGAAAAATTCCCTATGCTAGGAAGTAGAACCTATAGATACATAGATAACCAATGATTAACACCAAAACCTAATGCCTATGTACCAATTTTCAATAAACAAAGTACTATATTTAATCATTTACTATTTGCATGCAAGTGTAACATCAATATTTTAATTAATCTTACTACTAGAACTTTGGCTATCCCAAAATGAAATGGCAGTTAAGGCAAACCTGGTGTTATAGCTAGATGTGACAATGAAGGAACATGGAATTTCAAAGACTAATTTTCCAAGATGCTCCATAAAAATGAGGGTTTATTAATTAGCCGATAAGAGATACTCCCCCATCATACACGAAGTACTGCTAAAAATCATAACAGATAATACACAAACTGCTCTTGTTAATTAGCCGATAAGAGCTACTCGTAGAAAAAGGAGTAGCTAAAATTTGAAATTCTTTTATGTACTCACCTTTACTGGAAAAACAAAGGAGGAATGACTAATGAGAGGATTATTTTAGAGTGCTACTACCATTTCCATTTATAAATTATATAGACAAAACTTACTAGATATGATTTAAGACTTTCAAATTTCAAACTTGTTCCAGCTAAGAAACGTACAATCTGCAGGTAGAGAACACCCAAAACATACTTGGTATAAAGCTTCAACAGCTCTTAACCATTAACATAATAACATGAATAGATGGCACATGCCAATTTCATTTTATCTTAAAGACTGCATGTACATCGAAGGTATCCTCGTGATATAGTATTTGAAAATTAAAAAAGAATCTGCTCAAGCATGTCATTGACAGAAAAAGGACACCCTGCAAGCACAATAAGTAATAGAAGCTTTCAAACTCAGTAGCCGAGAGCCTTAAAGGTGATGAACTCTTTTGAATTTAATGTTAAATTATAGTTTCTTTGCATGCCTAAACCAATTAAGTAGTAACAACCAGGTTCCCACACCAATGTTCCCAAACATAATCCATAACATCCTATGAAAAAAGCTTGCTTTTAAAGTGGTGCAAATAAAAAAAAAAGCATATTGTCATACTATATCTGCAAACTTATTGCCTTAAGCACAAAAGGTAATGCTAAACTAATGATTTCAATGAGAACATCAATCTGTTGCAAGTACGAATCTCATGGATTAAGCCATTATACAAATATATGCACAACCTCAAAAGTTGGAGATAAACGGTGAATGAATACAAGGTAAGTCCCCAAGGCAGACAATTTTGGAAATGTAACTTAGCCTGATATGTATATAAAACTGATTTTCGTCACATGATTCCATACGAGGAATCTCCTTGTCTTCATCATGTGGATGATTAGAAGAAAAGTGGTTTGTTTCAGCTTGGATTAAATTTTATACAGTTGAAACCGCCACCAGTTATTCCTAATAATTCTTGTAAGTGCTCTTTATTTGGTTATATGTAAGAATTTGATCAAGTACAATTATTTTACCAAGGTAAAGTTCTTAATGCCCTTACATGACATGCACAAAAACTCATGCTCTATTGATCATATCCAAATAACTTGAAGATTTAAGTTAAGAAACCCACAATCAATATTTTGACCATTCCAATAAATGAAAGTTTAGTATAAATGCAAAAGCCAAGAGCCACTCACACAAGGAAAATTAAGCCAATCCAACTAGATGCATACATTAGATGTCTCCAATTAGATTATACACTTTACCGTGTGAGCAAGGAACAAGCAGACATTAGATTATTTTCCCCCTCTAAACACTTCTTAGCATCTCTATAAGTTGGATAAAAAAAATGACTTCACGCCCATACTAAAAAGTTAAAAACATTTAAGGAAAAAAAATTGTGTAAATAACCTTTTTTTTTACAGGTATACAGAGAATAATACCCATATCTATATGGGCAGATACCAACACAAGTTATATAATCAGAGGCCAATACAAATTACCTATAAATAAAGCAAAACTACATATAAAAACAAGGTGGTTCTTAAAATATGCAAACTAACAAACAGAAATCAGTTTATGTAGACCATATCATGAAAAAATAATCGAAAAGTATATATAACTGTGAGAAGATATATTTTCGCTCTTCCCAGATTTTTCAAAAGGTTAATTATTATGTCAAAATTATGAAAAAATAACTTCTACCAAACTCTTGCGCAAAACATTTATCTTATGAAAATACTTCTTTAACACACACTAACCTGCCACCTCTATTAAAAAGAGAGTTAAAAATGGGTCAGTTTTTTGCGTCTAAATAGCATTGCCCTAATAATATAATATGTTCTTCTAATGTGCAACATCTACATAGGAAAGGTTCTCCCTTAATAGAGGCGTCTTAAGATGCCTCCTACCCATCCGCCCAAGTAAGATAGTTCAATCACTTGAAAAACATTATCTCATGAAAATACTTCTTAACATACTAAATTGCCACCACTATTAAAAAATGTGCTAACAAGTGAGTCAGTTTTTTGCGTCTAAATAACATTGCCCTATAAAAATACTTCTATTGTGCTCATGAGGTGATGTTTGGATAAGAAATGGAAAAACAAAACTTATACAAAAATGCTACTCTAAAAATACTCAAACTTATATACATACATACATACATATATATATCTCAACATCCGCCTCAAATTAAAGCTCACATTTTTATTCTATTTTTTGAGATAGTCGCTCAATTAACTAGCCAGGACCATAAGCAGCTAGACACGAAAATTAATATGTATCATATGCTATAATCTAGGGCACTGCCACATAGAGAACTCGTCTACATCTGTGAAATCAAGTGTCACCAAATACCTTCAAATCACACTGTTTCTGATCTATTTAGGGTCCCTTTTATCTATTCTAGGGTTTCTTAATTTACCTGATCACAAGCTTAATTTGTACACAAGTATAGTACTGCTCTCTTCCTTCTCCTAAATGGATTAGAGTTAATTTCTGCCTCTTGTAATAAGGTGCACAGCACTAACGCGCGCCTATAGCTAAATGTATCACATAAAGCAATACCTAGAGAAAACAAAGATTTGGGTTAATTAAAAGAGAAAGTTGAAGGAGAGAGAGTACTGGTATTATTGGCGAGCGCGTTGAGCTGCGTCTCCATCTTGTTCAAGAAGGTGATTGCTTCATCGAATGGCCTCGTAAGATCCGATTTGTACTTGAACAATATATCGCAGTAACTTTCCTAAGAAATGAGAGAGAGAGAATTAGCTAGGCAAAACACAAAGGAGATTTCATCATACACAGTTTGAATAGAGAGAGAGAGAGAGAGAGAGAGAGAGAGAGAGAGAGATACCATGAAGAGATCGAGGTCAGGATCGGCAGTAGCCATGCAAGTTGAATCGGTGGGTCTCCTGGAAATTAGATGATCACTTTGTGGCCGGATTTCGTCCAACACACTTGCTATTTCTGGTGGCGCCCCCACCTACACATTTGCTATTGTAATTCAGCCAAATTAAACACCAACATAAACAATTAATTAATAAACTAAAGAGCATCCAAAAAAACATAAAGCCACTTCATTACTAACTAAATGGTCACATATACTTATCAAATCTCCAAATTTGTTGAGGATAGAAACCGTTTGATTATCATTTGTTTTCAGTTTTTATTTTTAACTTCCTTCTGAAAACTCAAAACTTATTTGCTAACCGTTTCTACCGAGACTAGCACATATAATATAACATCTTTATTTCTTGGTATTCTTGGATAGATATGTTAGGGTTTACTAACTATATAGTAACAGTACTACACCTTTTGGCAATCGATGTAAGCTTGAAGAAGCTTAGGGTATAGAGGATGTGAAGCGATCATCTCATTCATTTGACAAGAAACCTCCTCTCCCCAACCTCTTTCCCCTCCTCCTCTTTGAATCCCAGCAGCCACCACCGAAGCAGCGTCCGACACTCCGGACGACGACCCTGAAAACATCTGGTCCGGTCTCATCGTCCCGGGTATCCGCTGCTCCCCCAAAGCCGCCGCTAAAGGCTCAAAGCTGGCGCTCCTGCTCCTGTAGTTGCAGTAGTAGTCCAACTGATGATCAGGAACCGTCTGATTCGCCGAGAAAGGCATAGCAGCCATTGACGAAGAGTAGTAAAGATCAGAGCTGAAACCAGCTGAAGGCGTTGACGATGAGCCGGCGAGGCCGTACAGATCCTCCATCATTGGTGCGTTTCCAAGAAGAGATCAGGATAAGCTATATCTGCTTAGGGAAACTGGGAAAGACACAAAGAAGAGAGCTTCCAGCTTATTATTATAGGGATGAAAAGTGGAAGTGTGAGGCCAGAGAGAACGCAGAGTCTTATCATTATAAATTAATTTAGGTTTAAAGTTGGTCACTAATCGTAGCAAAATAACATACGGAGGTTGTACAAAGCGGTAAATTACTGGTTCAAATACTTTCCTTTTGGCGTGGGTTTTAAAAAATGAAAACTAATGAAAAGGGCTTGAAAACTTTGAGTTTTAATGATAAGGACAAAATAAAGGATAAAGTGAATAGTACCAGGATTGACTTTTTAGTGTAAAAATATGGTTTTTCGTTAAAATGAACAGTACCGGGTGCTTTTCGTTAAAATTCCCTTTTAAAAATGTAAGCTTATATGTGTGTAGATTTTTTCAACAACTGTATGTAGATGCATCTACGCACATATGATCAACTGGCATCCACATGTATTTATGTAAGAGTTAATTAGTTGATTAGTCACTTGATATTAAATTTAATAGTATTTTTTTACTTAAAAGTTTTATGTTCCAATTTCGTCGGTAACAAGTTCGATCTTAAATTATTAGTTAACTTTGTGTGTTTTTTGGCTCGTTTGAAAGCGCTTTTAAAATAACTAAAAGCTCTTTTTGGATAAGTGTTTTTTGGTTCCAAAAGCACTTAAAGTACTTCCTACAAGAAACACATAATTGGTGTTCTTGCAATAAGCACTTCAAGTGCATTTTCAGGATTTACTTACGTATTTTACTAAAGATTGATCCCAAAAATATTTTAACTAACAACGCTTTCAGCTATTTTAAAAGTAGTTCCAAACAAGTCTATATATAATCTCTTACTGTTTAATATAAATGTATCGTGTATTAAAATAATAATAAATTAATTTTGACAATACTAAATTAAGAGTAATGATAGGTAGATTAAATTTGTAAACTAAAATGACGTGTTACTAATAAATAATAAGTACTTTAATCAAAATTTAAGTAATAAATCTAATCATCAATTTCTATATTATTTAGTTTACAAAATTTAATTTACAAACTTAATTTCTCTAGCATTACGCTTATTTTAATAGTGAGTATTACTTTATGAAGTGCTTGTATATTGGGAGTGTAAATATTTAGCGTACGAAAAAAGAGAATCCGGAGCTATGCCTTGTTCACAACCTGATTTTACTTCTTTTCACTCTCTGATGATGACTTTGATTTAACTGACCGAAAAACATTTCAGGACTTGGTCCATGCAATTGCACAGAGCGTTCCAGTCAAATTCCATACTCTTATTCGTATAGGCCATAAATATTGATTCCCAATTTCTGAGTCTAGTACGTTTACTAATTCATAATTAGATTTGAGTAATTAAATTAAGAAGGAATTTAATTAAGAAGGAGTTGGATTGAGTCAGATTCATATAAAAAGTTGTTTACTAAACTATCTAGAATTAAGTATGCATAATGCTAATTCTTAAAAGCTGTTTACCAAATACCCATAAACTAGAATTAAAGCTAGTATAATTACTAAACTGCCTATATTCTAAATAAGTTAATTATGTGCCAGGTAATAACTTCAATTTTCATATTAACATATACTTATAAATTATAGAAACTTTCTACCTCTTCTTATAATGTAAACCATAAATTTTTGCCCCATTTCCACCTTTTAAAACCTTTTTTTTTAAATAAAAAATTACCTATTTTTTGCCCCTTTATCATTTAGTACTACGGTTTAGTGATATTCATCTTCACTTGTAAATGAGAGGTCTTAGGTTCGATTCTCGTCTCATCAAATGCGAGTTTGAACCACATTATTGTTAGCACATTGTCATGCTAAGCTCATTCCCTCCCTCTTAATGTAGATAATATCGTTCCATAAAATAAAAAAAAAGGACCTATTTTGTTGCAATCTAACTCTCTAATTAAGCGCTTCTCCAAACTGCTATAAATACACCTAGGCAAACTTTAATTTCCCTAACTGTTTTTGTTTATGCCATCATCTCCAAACTGCAATAAATACATCCTAGGCAGACTTGAATTTTATAAAATATGTGGGTATAATGAGTAAAAATCATGCAGTCCTGATTGCCCACAACTCCTGGAATTCAATTCCCACCTCTCACCTGGGAATCCAATTCCTCCAAAAGGAGGAGTTGAATCCTATTTTTATGTGGACCCCATACAGTTTTGATTTCTCCAAATCTTAGTAAACACAAGAATGATTCATAATCAAAATTTGATTCTTTATTTTCATTTCGATTACGGATGCGTAAACACTCCATAATAGTATGTCATGCACCAGTTTTACTATCTACAGTGTATCTCATGGACTAATGTATAGTAGACTTTCAGTTTTTGTTATCTACAACTTCACGCATAAGGAGAATGTGCTCTTTGTAAAAAAATCAAAGTTTCATATGCGGGCATAATATTTTATTTTTCTGTTTTATGAAGTCACTTGAGCATAGGTGTCAATGCCTAATTTTAGATAATGAGCAATAGTTTCTTAATGATAAGTAACCATGGAGTGTCCGAAGCTTTTGAGATTAACAATATACAAAATACAATCAGCTTGTTATTGTGTATTATGTCGATTATTCCATAATAAAGTCACTGGTGTTACATATACTTAAGTTCTGGTTGTACACATCACTTGTAATTAACATCAAATGATATTGAAACGTGATACAAAATTATGATATTTTTCAGCACATCTCTTTTTACTTCTCACGCAGTTCTCAACTTTCGATCATCGAATTGAAATAGTTGAAGAAGATTATAAAACAAAAATTAACAAAAAATATGTGAAAAGTAAAAATGGATACGTGGATAGCACCACCCTATTTTTAACATTACACTTTTTTAATTACAAGCCAGTATTGATCAAAGTGACGATTAAATTCACTCACATTCTTCTCAAAACACAAACAAATATTAATATTACGAATCCATCTCTCGTTTTGCTCTCATACATATTCTGAAAACAATAAAACCTCGCTAAACTAACCATTATTAAAGGATGAGTTCTATGCTTCATCTTCTAAACACTGATAAATTATCATTAGTGATGCATGTGAATCTTTTAAAGGCACTAGCTGAAATAAGTATTTTTAATATTTTGTTGGAAAAATAATTCATTTTTATCATGTCATCATTACATTATCGTTGTGTGGTCATTATGTCACTGACATATGATCAAAATTATCATTGTTACTAAAAATAATCATTTTTATAATCAAACATAAAAAACTGACAATTTCAACTAATTGCTTATCTCTTTACAACGGCTAAAGTTGTGCGCAAATTACTGTTCCTAACATACATACATACATACATACATACATACATATATATATATACATACATACATATATATATATATATATATATATATATATATATTCGTTCAGCCAATTATAATTGTGTGAGACGATGAGTGTTGTTTGTTGTCCACGCGTATTAAGGGCGTTTATGCATGGATTGCTTGGTTTAAGTCCTCCAGAGGCCAAAGAATAAAATAAGCATATGATCTCACAAAGGATGTCGCCCACTACATACGCTTTGCTACCTACCATATATGACTGGTACGACTTTGTATTATATGACAGAGTATGACGAGAGAGAGAGACTCAGTGGTTTATACTGTTGAGTGAAAGAACTGATATACCAATGATAATTAATGGCGATGCAGAGTAGCGTATCGGAATCGGATGCATATCTAATTAATCTCCTATTTTTATACAATCCCGTTTCATCACCATAATAAGCAGCATATATATTAATTAATCAAGGTGTTTGCTTTTCTAAGTTTTCTTCCCTTAAAAAAAATAGATTGAGATTATATTAGGGAAACGAATGTCAAAACATAGATAAAGTTGGTTTTCTTTGGATAAAGTTACCAATATCCTCTTCCATTCTTTTTTTCTTTGTTCTTCGCTTCGTGTTATTTCAGTAGTTAATAATTGTTATTACACATGATTAGTTGATTTAACATTACCTAATGTTCTCTTAATTGAAGGGAGTCTCAATTTCAAGCTTTCAGCTTATACAAATGAAGACCTGACAAATAAATTATTATTTTCGATTTCAAGTTGGGTTGAACACGAATTGCAATGGATTGACACAAACAACCGCATTAAGTTAACAAACATCCAAACACAAATATGACCCAAGAATGAACGAGTATATTTTACTAAATAATTTATTTACTTAAACATCATACATAAAAACATTGAGTTTGATTAAAAACACAAAAGAAACACCCAAAGATATTGTCCAAGTTATAATATCAACAGCTTAAACATATAATAGAATACAAGAACTTAAATTATCAACAGATTACTAATGAATTTCGTTGGTTAACAGGAACATGACTTATTTTAAAACGGGTCCATCCTAAAACAGTACGACCCGCGCTATAGTTCATAATACAAAATTTTTGTGCATGTTTGTGTCATGTTAACAAACCGTACATGATTTTATAGAAGTTGTTGATGTACAAAATCGGAGGGGTCTTGGAACAATGTAAATCCGATCGTGAATCTGCAAGAAAGTAAAGAACACAAGATGTATCGTGGTTCACCCCAATGTTTGGGCTACATCCACACTGATATTGTATTTCTCTGTTTGTGAGAGGATTGTGAGGGTGAGAGCTCTGTAATGTGAGAGTGAGCTTCTGAGGGTGAGAGTAGGAATGGGCAACAGTTATGGCGGGCAGGTAACCGCGGTTATTTACCCATAACTGTTTATGCTCATACCCGCATAACCGTTTACCCGTTAGGTAATTGCATAAATGGTTATATCCATACCCATAACTGTTTATAAACGGTTAACCATACTCATAACCACATACTCATTTAACCGTAACCGTTTAATACCCGTTTACCCATTTACCATTTTTAACCCGTTTATCTTTTTTTTTTTTACCATCTCCCATTTTTCACCCGTCTACATGTTTTTTAACAACTTGAAAATTTAAAAAAAAATGTCATAATTTTTTTTTATGACAATTAAACACTGTTATAGGTAGGTACATTCATCATACATTTCCGTATTTTAATTTTTTAAGTCCTTATACTATTCCAATAATTGAAATAATAGTTTACGGACGATATTTTTAACTGTTACCAATGAAGGTAAATATAATATTTGCTAAGTATTATTGGGTTACAAAAATTGTTTAGAAGACATTTCTGTCAATTTCACGGTTACCTGTACAACAACAACAACAACAACAACAAAGCCTTTTCCCACTAAGTGGGGTCGGCTATATGAATCCTAGAACGCCATTGCGCTCGATTTTGTGATGTCCTCCGTTAGATCCAAGTACTCTAAGTCTTTTCTTAGAGTCTCTTCCAAAGTTTTCCTAGGTCTTCCTCTACCCCTTCGGCCCTGAACCTCTGTCCCGTAGTCACATCTTCGAACCGGAGCGTCAGACGGCCTTCTTTGCACATGTCCAAATCACCGGAGCCGATTTTCTCTCATCTTTCCTACAATTTCGGCTACTCCTACTTTACCTCGGATATCCTCATTCCCAATCTTATCCTTTCTCATGTGCCCACACATCCCACGAAGCATCCTCATCTCCGCTACACCCATTTTGTGTACGTGTTGATGCTTCACCACCCAACATTCTGTGCCATACAACATCGCTGGCCTTATTGCCGTCCTATAAAATTTTCCCTTGAGCTTCAGTGGCCTACGACGGTCACACAACACGCCGGATGCACTCTTTCCATCCAGCTCGTATTCTATGGTTGAGATCTCCATCTAATTCTCCGTTCTCTTGCAAGATAGATCCTAGGTAGCGAAAACGGTCGCTTTTTGTGATCTTCGCTAGATTGCTCCGGTCATTAGTGTGGATAAGTATATAAATGGATAGAGATAGGAAAGCAAACACAAGATGTACGTGGTTCACCCAGATTGGCTACGTCCACGGAATAGAAGAGTTCTCATTAATTGTGAAGGGTTTACACAAGTACATAGGTTCAAGCTCTCCTTTAGTGAGTACAAGTGAATGATTTAGTACAAATGACATTAGGAAATATTGTGGGAGAATGATCTCGTAATCACGAAACTTCTAAGTATCGGAGTGTGGTGTCGTCTTGACTTGCCTTATCTGTCTCATAGGTAGATGTGGCATCTTCTCTGGAAATACTCTTCCTCCATCCAGGGGTGGTATCTTTAACTGGTGGAGATGCACAAGGTAATGTATCAATTTCACTTGAAGCTTACTTGTAGTTTCAGGCTTGGTCAAGCGCGATACAAACCATGTAGTAGGAGTCCCCCAAGTCGCCGAGCTAGGGGGTCTGCTGAAAGAGGTGACAGACAAGGTAAGCAATCAGAGCTCCGACTGATTGTTCACCTTCTCCCCATCTTGCAGCAGCATGAAGGATAAAGAGAAGAAAAATGAGAAGAGATGATATGAGATACTTTTGCTTTTGAAGAAGTAACGTTCCACAGGCTTATTCTTGAACTGAGCTGGAGGGTTTTTTGGTTTCCTCCAGAGTATAAGGCCGACTGAAGAATTTGAGGGTCAAAACAAGTCCATCAAATCTAGAGTACGTTCCACCCTGCTGATATGGGATACTTTCGCTTTTGACAGAGTAATGGATGTATCGGCACGTGTGCTGTTACGCTTGTCTCCACATGCTTCCTTGTATCCTTCGCACTTGCCCTATCTGTTCCTCAAGCAGATGCGGAATCTTCCCTGGAAACATAAGATGTTGAAGATGAGTACTCGAGAGCAATGCCAGGTAAGTAATCAGGTAAGGGGTTCCAGGCAGTCAGTTCCTGGCTGGAAGCTTGATTCCAAGTGCTGACTGATTGCTCTCTTTCTCCTTGTCTTGCAGGTAAAAACAAGGCCAAAGGAAAAGACAGGGAAAAAGCATGATATGGGATACTCTTGCTTTTAACCCTGATGATATGAGATATTCTTGCTCTAGTATAGCTTGTTTGCAGAGGTATTATCGGGGGGAAAGAAAGCTGAATATTTCGAAAGGCTTCGTTGGGAGTGCCCTCTCAGATATGATGAAGGGTTGAGCATTTTTGCAAGTCTGCCTGTCCGTTGGGGATGGAGGTCGACATATATAGGAGTCTCCCTAACAACAAGTAGTAATGCTATTCCTTTACCCTGCTTGGTCATAGCACAGTAGTGGGAGCTGCCAGTTTCACATGTTTTAACTCTGTCAGAGCACTTTGAAAAAGTGGTCTGTGGTATATGGCTCTCGAGATTCGGAGAACGATGCCTCTTCGATTTTTGAGAAAGCAATCATGCTGGGGGTCTGACTCTCGAGATTCGGAGAGCAGTCTCTTCGATTTTTGAGGAAGTAATCATGTTGGGAGTCTGGCTCTCGAGATTCGGAGGGCGGTGCCTCTTCGATTTTGGAGCAAGCAATCTTGTTGGGAGTGTTGTCTCGAATGTGAGTAAAGGTTGGGCATGTTTGCTAGTCTACCTTGCCACGAAGCACAAAGGTTGACACACAGGGACTTTCCAATTATCCAGCAATGGTACTGTTCCTTTACCCTCTCTTCGATTTTGAGAAAGTAGTCATGTTGGGAGTCTGGCTCTTTAGATTCAGAGGACGGTGCCTCTTCGATTTTGGAGCAAGCAATCTTGTTGGGAGTGTTTTCTCGAATGTGAGTAAAGGTTGGGCATGTTTGCTACTCTACCTTGCCACGAAGCACAGAGGTTGACACACAGGGACTTTCCAATTATCCAGCAGTGGTACTGTTCCTTTACCCTTGTGGGTAATAATATGGTAACTAGACCTTCAAAATTTATGTGTCTAAACTTTGTTAGTGCTGTTTCTTTGCTATTCTTTTACCTTTCTTGGTCAGAGCGATGTAGTGGGAGCTGCAAGCTTCACGTGCTCAACTTTGGCAGAGAATTTTGGCAAAGTTATCTGTGGTACCCATGAGTTATTGTTGCGTGTGGGAAGTGAGTGATTGAACAGTAAGATTCATGTGCTTTCTACTTCACCAGAAGTCTTCGACAGAATGCCCATAATTTCTGCAAAGCTGAGTGTGTGTGTGACAGGTGCTGACAAGGCTAGAAAAGTAGGTGCCTCTTTGATTTCTGAGATCGACCCTCGTGGTCTATGAGCAGCCCAGCTTTTGAGAAAGCGAGCGCCTCTTCGATTGATTCGGAGAACGATGCCTCATCGATTTTTGAGAAAGCAATCATGTTGGGGGTCTGGCTCTCGAGATTCGGGGAGCAATGTCTCTTCGATTTTTGAGAAAGTAATCATGTTGGGAGTCTGGCTCTCGAGATTCGGAGAGCGGTGCCTCTTTGATTTTGGAGCAAGCAATCTTGTTGGGAGTGTTTTCTCGAATGTGAGTAAAGGTTGGGCATGTTTGCTAGTCTACCTTGCCACGAAGCACAGAGGTTGACACACAGGGACTTTCCAATTATCCAGCAATGGTACTGTTCCTTTACCCTCTCTTCGATTTTTAAGAAAATAGTCATGTTGGGAGTCTGGCTCTTTAGATTCGGAGGACGGTGCATCTTCGATTTTGGAGCAAGCAATCTTATTGGGAGTGTTTTCTCGAATGTGAGTAAAGGTTGGGCATGTTTGCTAGTCTACCTTGCCACGAAGCACAGAGGTTGACACACAGGGACTTTCCAATTATCCAGCAGTGGTACTGTTCCTTTACCCTTGTGGGTAATAATATGGTAGCTAGACCTTCAAAATTTATGGGTCTAAACTTTGTTAGTGCTGTTTCTTTGCTATTCTTTTACCCTTCTTGGTCAGAGCGATGTAGTGGGAGCTGCAAGCTTCACGTGCTCAACTTTGGCAGAGAACTTTGGCAAAGTTATCTGTGGTACCCATGAGCTATTGTTGCGTGTGGGAAATGGGTGATTGAACAGTAAGATTCATGTGTTTTCTACTTCCCCAGAAGTCTTTGACAGAATGCCCATAATTTCCGCAAAGCTGAGTGTGCGTGTGACAGGTGCTGACAAGGTTGGAAAAGTAGGTGCCTCTTCGATTTCTGAGATCGGCCCTCGTGGTCTCTGGGGAGCCCAGCTTTTGAGAAAGCGAGCGCCTCTTCGATTTCTGAGATCGGCCTTCGTGGTCTTTGGGCAGCCCAACTTTTGAGAAAGCAAACACCTCTTCGATTTCTGAGATCAACCCTCGTGATCTCTAAGTAGCCCAACTTTTGAGAAAGCAAACGCCTCTTCGATTTCTGAGCAGGCGCCTCTTCGATTTTTGAAGCTCCGTCGAGTGCAGATTTTTATAGGGGCTGGCATTAAGTTCCAAAGCACACTTGAATCTCCACCAGTAGAAGCTTCATTCTTGCACTTCTAAGATCTTGATTTGTCCGACCTCTTCTCTCTTCAACACCTTTGAAAAATGTCTGGCCCCTCCGACCGTCGTTTTGACTTGAACCTTGTTGAAGAGGCAGCCCCGCCTTCTCCAGACAACATATGGCGCCCATCCTTCGTCTCCCCTACTGGTCCTCTTACCGTTGGGGATTCCGTGATGAAGAATGATATGACCGCTGCGGTGGTGGCCAGGAACCTTCTCACTCCCAAAGATAACAGACTACTTTCCAAACGGTCTGATGAGTTAGCTGTTAAGGATTCGCTGGCTCTCAGTGTTCAGTGTGCAGGTTCTGTGTCTAATATGGCCCAACGCCTATTTGCTCGAACCCGCCAAGTTGAATCATTGGCGGCTGAAGTGATGAGTCTCAAACAGGAGATTAGAGGGCTCAAGCATGAGAATAAACAGTTGCACCGGCTCGCACATGACTATGCTACAAACATGAAGAGGAAGCTTGACCAGATGAAGGAAACTGATGGTCAGGTTTTACTTGATCATCAGAGATTTGTGGGTTTGTTCCAAAGGCATTTATTGCCTTCGTCTTCTGGGGCTGTACCGCGTAATGAAGCTCCAAATGATCAACCTCTGATGCCTCCTCCTTCTAGGGTTCTGTCCAGTACTGAGGCTCCAAATGATCCCCCTCCGGTGCCTTCTCTTTCTGGGGCTCTACCGACTGCTGAGACTTCTCCTAAGCAACCTTTGTGAAGGCTCCCTCGTGTGTTTATTTTGACTCATGTATATGTACATATTTGTAGCTTATCGGGAATATCAATAAATAAGCTTTCCTTCATTTCAACGTATTGTGTTAAATACACCAAAGCCTTCTTCGCTAAGTTCTTTGAATTTTCTTTTGTTGAAGCTTGTATGTTGAAGCTTGTATGTTGAAGCTTTCTGAGTGGAGCATGTAGGTTGGGGTAGTGTTCCCTTAATTTCCCGAGTGAGGAAAACTTCTCGGTTGGAGACTTGGAAAATCCAAGTCACTGAGTGGGATCGGCTATATGAATCTTAGAACGCCATTGTGCTCGATCCTGTGTCATGTCCTTCGTTAGATCCAAGTACTCTAAGTCTTTTCTTAGAGTCTCTTCCAAAGTTTTCCTAGGTCTTCCTCTACCCCTTCGGCCCTGAACCTCTGTCCCATAGTCGCATCTTCTAATCGGAGCGTCAGTAGGCCTTCTTTGCACATGTCCAAACCACCGTAACCGATTTTCTCTCATCTTTCCTTCAATTTCGGCTACTCCTACTTTACCCCGGATATCCTCATTCCTAATCTTATCCTTTCTCGTGTGCCCACACATCCAACGAAGCATCCTCATCTCCGCTACACCCATTTTGTGTACGTGTTGATGTTTCACCGCCCAACATTCTGTGCCATACAGCATCGCCGGCCTTATTGCCGTCCTATAAAATTTTCCCTTGAGCTTCAGTGGCATACGGCGGTCACACAACACGCCGGATGCACTCTTCCACTTCATCCATCCAGCTTGTATTCTATGGTTGAGATCTCCATCTAATTCTCCGTTCTTTTGCAAGATAGATCCTAGGTAACGAAAACGGTCGCTCTTTGGTATTTCTTGATCTCCGATCCTCACCCCTAACTCGTTTTGGCCTCCATTTGCACTGAACTTGCACTCCATATATTCTGTCTTTGATCGGCTTAGGTGAAGACCTTTAGATTCCAACACTTCTCTCCAAAGGTTAAGCTTTGCATTTACCCCTTCCTGAGTTTCATCTATCAACACTATATCGTCTGCGAAAAGCATACACCAAGGAATATCATCTTGAATATGTCCTGTTAACTCATCCATTACCAACGCAAAAAGGTAAGGACTTAAGGATGAGCCTTGATGTAATCCTACAGTTATGGGAAAGCTTTCGGTTTGTCCTTCATGAGTTCTTACGGCAGTCTTTGCTCCTTCATACATATCCTTTATAGCTTGGATATATGCTACTCGTACTCCTTTCTTCTCTAAAATCCTATGGTCGATGAATTCCTTACTAATTTATTGGATGCTAAGTATTATTGAATCAAGAACATGATTTGTGTTAGTTTTACATATATAAAATAAGTGAGTAAACGGTTACCCGTTTATAACTGCGGTTAATACCCGTAACCTCCCATTTAAATTTCGCGAGTAAACGGTTATACCCATAACCGTTTATTTATCTAAACGGTTACCAATAATCGTTTAATTTAAATGGGCGGGTAACCGCAGTTACCCATAACCAATGAGTATTTGCTGAGTGAGGCTCTCTCTTTGTGAGGGTGAGGAGACCCTTTTTATAGAATAAGGGTTCCTCACTTATTACATATTTGTCCCTTCATTTATTACATAATTACATTTGAGTCATCCGAGTATTTATACGAAATGTAAATACGAAGACCCTAAGTATGATACAAACAGAAGTAAAAACGACAAATGGTCATGCTAAGTTCAATACTAAGCTGTGCCTATTATAAGTGAATTAAATAGACAGAAGAAACAAAACAAGTATATCGTTGTCTGATTATACTAATTAGTAAACATTTCTCCATGTACGTCAGGTACTACGGTATTGCCCTATCCATCATATCGGGGCCAAGCTGGTTTCGTGGGATTATCAGTATGTTTTTAAGCAGCAAAAAGCATATTCAACTTTTCTTTAGCACGAAATTAAGGAAGCCTATTCTCGTACATCATACAAATGCAACAAAAGACTAACACGGTGACTTTTCAAAATTATTAAAAATGATGGAGCCCGGGACGCATTTTTTACACAAAATTTGACACACATTTTGTAAAGCTCACATTGTAATGTATTTTAATGATTTGAATAGTTTTTCTTTTAGAACATTAATCATATATCATTCTTACAAAAACTCAAAATCATTAAGACAATAATTTAGTTAAGAAAATTGACGAATACGATTACCTTAAAGTTAAACTCTTAATCCAACGGTCATATGGTTTCAGGTTTTGTTAATTTTTGATAGACATGATTCTTTGAATGAATATCTAAAAGATAGATGATTTGAATCGTTGAAATACATTACGAAGTGGATTTGTAAAAAAATGATGTTACGGATCTGTCTTCATTAAAAAAAAAGGACAAATATATTATAAAGCTATGAAAATGATGATAAAGTAAAAGTTTGAATCGTTGAAATACATTACGAAGTGGATTTGTAAAAAAATAATGTTACGGATCTGTCTTCATTAAAAAAAAAAACATATATATTATAAAGCTATGAAAATGATGATAAAGTAAAAGTTTAATTAAGTAGCACGGCCGAATTAGGGCAGCGAAACGTGACTAAAACCCCATCAATGGAATATAACTGATTCGCCACAAGCTTATGTCTCCAAAAGCAATTCTCTTGTGGGCACACTTCTAAGTTCCTGAACCATATTATACAACAGAATTAGTACATATATGGAATGACTTTGGCTTTGGATGTATCTGGAGTCCTGATCATTTCGTCCCATGCATCTATTGGTTATTTTGATTACGAGCTTGCAAAGCAACTAAATAAAGCAGGGGACGAAATGATATGCCTAGCTGCTAATCTTTAATACCTGAATAAGATTAGGAAGTACGTTCCAAATCACATGCAAGATAATTTATATAGATAAGAGAATCACACTAGATAGTAGACATGAATAAGCTATCAATCAAACAATGTGATCAAAAGTATTGATATAGTGAAGGACAATATTGCATTGTAATCCCAAAATGAATGAGTTCTTCAATCAATTCTACTTAGGTAGTCATGATATACTGTTATGTGTCACTCATAATTTATGGAAGCCTTGAAGATTAGCAATCACTAATATTTAAAAAAAGGAAGAATTTTGAAAGTTAGTTTCAATTGATAACCGATTGTTAAGAGTTATAATCGCCCACTATCACGCTAATTGGAATCTAATGGATCGTACACCATGTAAGGATGAATGTGAAGAAATACCAATAAGTTGAATAAGCAATTAAATAGTTTTAAATGTGGAAGATTAAGATTAATTAATTAACTAATTAATCATAATAACAAGTTCGTATTAGGCTTTAAGTTAGTTTTGGGTTTTCTAGCCCAAATGAGTTTTGATCCACAAGGCCCATTAAGCTTAAGTTGTATAACAACTTAAACACAATGAGATATTAACCCACTAACAATAGGAGGTCGGGTTTTCAACTTTGGAAGTTTTGGAGATCTTTTTTGTCAAATCCTCAAGAAGTAAAGGAGCAATGTTTCATGGATATAAGATCCAAAATACAAGGAAGCATCCATAGAGTTTGGAGTGATCTTTAAGGTCTTCCGCTTGGGTGATAACCTTGATTTATGGCTTTTGTTTTCTAGGTAGTGAATTCTTAATGCGTGCGGTTTGTTTTGGTGAATAAGTACTTCCTATGTTGATGCACAAAATCAGCGAAGACTTTGGTACAACAGAAAGTGTCAGGTTTTATGACCTTCGCTTGGTTGCTTCGGTCACTAGTGAGGATAAGTACGTAAATGAATAGAGACAGAGAAGCAAACACAGGATGTACGTGGTTCACCCAGATTGGCTACGTCCACGGAGTAGAGGAGTTCTTATTAGTAGTGGAGGGCTTACACAAGTACAAAGGATCAAGCTCTCAATTTAGTGAGTTCTTGTGAATGATTTCACACAAAATGGCATTCGGCCATATTGTGGGGGAATGACCCCTATTTATAGAAAAACTTGTAGCTTTGTCACATTGACATGTGTCATGTTATGATTGGTTCTTGATGTTGACACGTGCTGCGCTCTGATTGGCTTCTAATCTTGACACGTGTCGAGTAGTGATTGGCCTCCTGGTCGGAGGGGAACTCTTCTGGGTCCTTGACAGTATAGCGTTGGCCGGTGCTCGGTAGTTTCGGGATTGGTCAAGTATGGTACAAACAGTGCTCCCCTAAGTTCCCGAGTGAGGGAAACTCCTCGGTTGGGGACTTGCAAGATCCAATCCCTTGAGTAATCACGAAACTTCTAAGTACCGAAGTGTGGTCTGATCTTCATCTGCCCTTCTCTGGAAGTACCTTTCCTCCATCCGGGAATGGTGTACTTAGCTGATGTTGACGCACAAGGTAATGTATCAATTTCACTTGAAGCTTAGTTGTAGTTTCGGGCTTAGTCAAGTGTGATACGAACCCTATAGTAGGAGTCCCCCAAGTCGCCGAGCTAGGAGATCTGCCGAAAGAGGTGACAGACAAGGTAAGCAGTCAAACTTCCAAGTAAGCAACCCAGGATCAGAGGTTTGACGTCGGCTTCCGGTTGATTGTTCTCATTCTCCTTGTCTCTCATTCAACTGCCAGGATAAGGAGAAGCAAATGGATAAGAGATGATATGAGATACTTTTGCTTTTGAAGAAGTAACTTTCCACAGGCTTATTCTTGAACTGTGCTGGAGGGTTTTCTGGTGCCCTTCAGAGTATAAGGCCGATTCAAAAATTTGAGGGTCAAAACAAGTCCATCAAATCTAGAGTACGTTCGACCTTGATGATATGGGATACTTTTGCTGTTGACGGAATAATGAATGTGGTATGGAAAGGTGTCGTGCTGTAGTGATCTGTTTCAGCTCACCGTTGAACCTTCTGCTTCAATCTTTTGCATGGCAGAAGTGGTGTGCAACCTTTGCATTTAAATGGTCCTTCAGAACATTCCTTCATAGTGACTCATCCACGCTTGGCAGCTCCAGTGTAAAGAGCCAATATCTGATCAACTGTCATGAGGTATTTGCCGGTGGAATTCGTGACCTTGACAGCAGTTGAGGATGAGTACTCGAGAGCAATGCTAAGTAAGCAACCAGGCAAAGGCTCCAGGCAGTCAGTTCCAAATTGGAGGTTTGATTTCAGGTTCCGACTGACTGCTCTCTTTCTCCTTGTCCTGCAGGTGTGGACAAGGACAAAGACAAAGACAGGGAGAAAGCATGATATAGGATACTCTTGCTTTCGACCCTGATGATATGAGATACTCTTGTTCTTGGTGTGGCTTATTTGCTGAGGTATTATCGGGGGGAAATAAAGCTGAGTATTTCGAGAGGTTATGTTGAGGGTGCCTCTTCGAATGCGAGAAAGGGTTGAGCATTTTTGCAGGTTTGCCTGTCCGTTGAGGAGGGAGGTCAATGTATATAGGGATTTCCCAATAACAAGTAGTAATGCTATTCTTTTACCCTTCTTGGTCACATCAATGTAGTGGGAGCTGCCAGCTTCACGTGTTTTAATTTTGTCAGAGCACTTTGAAAAAGTGGTATGTGGTATCTGGAAAGCTGATGTTACGTGTGAAGATTACAGACAAGCTTTATCTAAGGAAATCTGGCTCTCGAAGTTCTGAGAGTTGTGCCTCTTCGGTTTTCGAACAAGCAATCCCGTCGAGGATCTGACTCTCGAGATTCGGAAAGCGGTGCTACTCCGGTTTTTGAGAAAGTAATTATGTTGGGAGTCTTTTCTCGAATGTGAGTAAAGGTTGGACGTTCTTGCCAACCTGTCTTGCCGCAAAACACGGAGGTCGACACACATAGGGACTTTCCAGTTGTCAAGCAGTGGTGCTGTTCCTTTACCCTTATGGGTAATAGTAGGGTAGCTGGAACTTCGAAATTCTCGTGCCTAAACTTTGTCAGAGATCTTTGACAAAGTTATATGTGGTACCCGAGGTGTTGATGGTGCATATGGAGAGCGGTGATTGAACAGTAAGATTCACGTGCTTTCTACTTCACCAGAAATCTTCGACAGATTGCCCGTAATTTCCGCAAAGCTGAGTGTGCATGTGACAGGTGCTGACGAGGCTGAAAAAGCAGGTGCTTCTTCGATTTCTGAGATCAGCCTTCGTGGTCTCTGAGCAGCCCATCTTTTGAGAAAGCAAACGCCTCTTCGATTTCTGAGATCGGCCCTCGTGGTCTCTGAGCAGCCCAGCTTTTGAGAAAGCAAACGCCTCTTCGATTTCTGAAGCTCCGTCGAGTGCAGATTTTTATAGAGGCTGACATTAAGTTCCACAGCACACTTGAATCTCTACCAGTAGAAGCTCATTTCTTGCACTTCTAAGATCTTGATTTGTCTGACCTCTTCCTTCTTCAACACATTTGAAAATGTCTGGACCCTCCGACCGTCGTTTTGACTTGAACCTTGGAGAAGAGACAGCCACGCCTTCTCCAGACAACATATGGCGCCCATCCTTCATATCCCCTACTGGTCCTCTTACCGTTGGGGATTCTGTGATGAAGAATGATATGACCGCTGCAGTGGTGGCCAGGAACCTTCTCACTCCCAAAGATAACAGACTACTTTCCAAACGGTCTGATGAGTTGGCTGTTAAGGACTCTCTGGCTCTTAGTGTTCAGTGTGCAGGTTCTGTGTCTAATATGGCCCAACGCCTATTTGCTAGAACCCGCCAAGTTGAATCATTGGCTGCTGAAGTGATGAGTCTCAAACAGGAGATTAGAGGGCTCAAGCATGAGAATAAGCAGTTGCACCGGCTCGCCCATGACTATGCTACAAACATGAAGAGGAAGCTTGACCAGATGAAGGAATCTGATGGTAAGGTTTTACTTGATCATCAGCGGTTTGTGGGTTTGTTCCAAAGGCATTTATTGCCTTCGTCCTCTGGGGCTGTACCTGGTAATGAAGCTTCAAATGATGAACCTCCAATGCCTCCTCCTTCTGGGGTTTTGTCAAGTACTGAGGCTCCGGATAACCACCCTCCGGTGCTTTCTCTTTCTGGGGCTCTACCGACTGCTGAGACTTCCCCTAAGCAACCTTTGTGAAGGCTCCCTTTTGTTTGTTTATTTTGACTCATGTATATGTACATATTTGTGGCTTATCGAAAATATTAATAAATAAGCTTTGCTTCATTTCAACATATTGTGTTAAATACACCAAAGCCTTCTTCATAAAGTTCTTTGAATTTTTGCTTTTGTTGAAACCTGTATTGTTGAAGCTTTGTGAGTGAAGCATGTAGTCTGAGGTAGTGTTCCCTTAATTTCCCGAGTGAGGAAAACTTCTCGGTTGGAGACTTGAAAAATCCAAGTCACTGAGTAGTCACGAACTTTTGAGTACCAAGGCGTAGTAGCATATGGTGGGAGTCCCCCAAGTCTCTAGTCGAGGGAGTTGACGAATGAGGTGTCTTGCTAATAGTCCATGTCGTAAGTACCAAAACTTCATTCTTTTGTTTTCTAAGTGGTAGCCCCGGACTTTTTCTTCATAGATTTTGTTTATGAAGGTTGCTAGGCCCGAATAAGTGGAATTGCAGAAGGTGTAACCGTTGGTGCATTAACATCATAATGGAAGCATCACAATGATGGAAGCATCACAATGATGAAAGCATCATAATGATGAAAACACCATAATGATGAAACATCATAATGATGTTTCTTTGGTGGAATTGTTTTTCATTTCCCCTAACAACCGGAATTGTTTTTCAACATAACACCATCATCTGTAGGTCGAATCACAAAGTTGTCTTCATGAAAGTTGTTCGTTAATTCCTTAACTACAACATATCCAAATTGGAGAGCCATCGGAGCAGTACAACTCCAGAAATCCAGGTATGATGAGTGACTGTTTATCATTTGTCTGTCAACCCGTCAGATTTGTTGTGAGCTTTGAAACTCTATTTTCTCTTGCTCAGATCAGCATGCTTTCTTCATTGAAGTTGTTCCTCAGCTTGTGAACTACAACATATCCAAATTTGAGATCCCTCGGAGCTGTATAACTCAAGAAACTCAGGTATGATGAATGACTGGTTATTATTTTTCTGTCAAACCGTCAGATTTGTTGTGAGCTTCGAAACTCCATTTTCTCTTGTTCAGATCGGTATGCTTTCTTTATTGAAGTTGTTCCTCAGCTTGTGAACTACAACATATCCAAATTTGAGATCCCTCGGAGCTTTATAACTCAAGAAACTCAGGTATGATGAATGACTGGTTATTATTTGTCTGTCAACCCGTCAGATTTGTTGTGAGTTGCGAAACTCCATTTTCTCTTGTTCAGATCGGTATGCTTTCTTCATTGAAGTTGTTCATCATCGACTCTTTCATAACATATCAAAAATTCAGGATGAACTAACGGTTAAATATTTCCAGATCTTCGAAACATCACAACAGCTTCGAAATCTGCAAAAAGCCGACTATCATGTTTGGAGCTTCAACACTTTAATTTCCGTCGCTCAAACAGAAATGGTTCCTTCTTGAAAGTTGTTCATATGCTCAAGAACTATAGGGTGTCCAAAATTCAGCTCCATTGGAGAAGAGCAGAGGTTGCAGAAATTTGATAGATGAAAGGAGGCGGAAGAGGGAGAGAGAGAAAAAGTCTCTTGGGTTGGATTTCTATTTTGGGGCAGATTCCAAGTTTTGTAGCACCTTCATTATTGATGAATTGCTTGTACTTTTGTCCATTATGAAACTTGGGACTTTGGCTTGTTGTTGGATCTATTATAATATGTTTGGGAACATATATAAGTGAATAAATAAGAAGGAAAATTTTGGGCCCTTGTGGGTGTAAAACAAAAAATGTTTATGTTTACCCAAGTGTTTTTGTACAAGTTCAAGGGCATCTTGGGTTTTGTGAACAAAATTTGTTTATTTGGAGCAAGGTTTTGTGTTGAAGCTTTGGTGTTGAAGCTTTGATGGTGAAGCTTTAATGGTGAAGCTTTGTAGATGAAGCTTTGTAGGTGAAACTTTTTTAAGTGAAGCTTTTCGGGTGAAGTTTTTTTTTTTGGGTGAAGCTTTGTGGGTGAAGCTTTTTAGGTGAAGCTTTTTAGGTGAAGCTTTGTGGGTGAAGCGTTGGAGGTGAAGCTTTTCGGGTGAAGCTTTTTGGGTGAAGCTTTTTAGGTGAAGCTTTGATGGTGAAGCTTTGTAGATGAAGCTTTGTAGATGAAGCTTTGTAGGTGAAGCTTTTTTAAGTGAAGCTTTGTGGGTGAAGCTTTGTGGGTGAAGCGTTGGAGGTGAAGCTTTTCGGGTGAAGCTTTTTGGGTGAAGCTTTTTAGGTGAAGCTTTGATGGTGAAGCTTTGGAGGTGAAGCTTTTCGGGTGAAGCTTTTTGGATGGAGCTGTTTTTTTTTTTTTTTTTTTTTTTTTTTTTTTTTTTTTTTGGCGCTTGACACGGTCTTCATTTGCTTGTTTTGTAGTGACTGTGGAAGACGGATATAGCTCAATTACCTCTTTATTGAATTCATTGCCAAATGGCCTTCATTACATAGGATGCCGAACGGCTATAGCTCAACACTTGTACATCGTGAGTCTATTTATAGTAGTACTTCAAGTGATCAGCGTTCCATGGATGGCCAAGGGTCTTGCCATCGGAGCTTCTAAGTGTGTAAGAGCCAGGGCGACTGATGCCAATGACTTCATACGGTCCATCCCAGTTTGGACTAAGTGTGCCTTCACTCGGGACTCTGTCGCAGAGTAATCTTTTCTTTAAGACCCAGTCTCCTATTTTGAAAGAACGAGGCTTGACCCTAGAGTCATAATAGTTGGAGATGCGCTGCTTGTAGGTGACATTCCTCAAGTGAGCTTGGTTTCTGTGTTCCTCGACTAAATCCAAGTTGAGGGTGAGTTGTTTGTCATTTTCACTTTGAATGTAGTTCTGGACTCGGAATGTTGCTTGCTCGAGCTCAACAGGGACAACCGCCTCTGTGCCAAAGGCAAGTGAGAATGGAGTTTCTCCTGTTGAAGTCCGATATGAAGTGCGATATGACCAAAGAACTTGGGGTACAAATTCTGGCCAACAGCCTTTAGCTTTGTCCAAGCTGGTTTTCAAAGTGCGCTTGATTATTTTGTTGATTGCCTCAACTTGTCCATTAGACTGGGGATGAGCTGGAGAGGCAAAGCATAAGCTGATGTTGAACTTAGAGCAGAACAACCTGAACTTCTTGTTGTCAAACTGTCGCCCATTGTCAGTGACTATCGCATTGGGAATGCCGAATCTACAAAGGATGTTCTTCCACACGAAGTCTTCTATCTTTGCCTCAGTAATGGTTGCCAAGGGTTCTACTTCGGCCCACTTTGTGAAGTAGTCCACTGCAACGACTGCGTAACAGACTTTGCCCTTCCCTGCCGGCATTGGGCCGATCAAATCAAGTCCCCACTGGGCGAAGGGCCAAGGGCTGATCATAGGAGTAAGAGGCTCTGGAGGGGAATGAGGAATAGCCGCATATCGTTGACATTTGTCACATGAGCGGGATACTTTGATGGCATCCTGGTGGAGTGTTGGCCAGTAATATCCTTGGCGAAAAGTCTTGTGTGCTAGGGACCGAGATCCAGCATGATCTCCACAGACTCCCTCATGTATTTCCCGAAGGACGATTTCCGCCTCGGCAGGCGTAAGACACCTTAAGTATGGCAGGCTAAAACCTCGCTTATAGAGTTGATCATTGATGATCAGGTAGCGGGTAGACTTGTATCGAATTTGCTTAGCCTGGACTTTATCATTTGGGAGGATGCCATGAGCAAGGAAATTATAGATCGGGGTGATCCAACTATCCCCCTGTTGTAAGTTGCATACTTCTGCGGCCATGGTGCTTGGTGTTGCCAACAGTTCGACATGAATTTTTCTTCCAATCTTGTCTTCCACAGCCGAGGCGAGGCGAGCCAGGGCGTCTGCATGACTGTTTGCCGCTCGAGGAACTTGGGTGATCTGGTAGTGGAAGTGCTTGAGCAAAAGTTGTGTTTGCGCAAGATATGCTGCCATGGAGCTGTCCTTAGCATCAAAGTTGTTGGTAACCTGGTTGACCACCAATTGGGAGTCACTGAAAATATCAATTTGTTTAACCCCGAGGTGTTTGGCCAAACGTAATCCTGCTAGAAGGGCTTCATACTCGGCCTCATTATTTGATGCCTTGAATTTGAAACGAAGAGCATACTCCATTGCTACTTTGTCGGGTGTAGTCAAGACTAGTCCCGCTCCACAGCCCTGTTGGTTGGATGAGCCATCAACATACAGACTCCATGCTGGGGTTGTTGGTTCTATCTTCTGAGCTTCTGGGGGTAATGAAGCCACTGCTTCAGGTGTAGAAGCAATGTCAACCGGATATGTGAAGTCGGCAATGAAGTCTGCCACTGCTTGGCCCTTCTCAGCTGGCTTTGGTTGGTAGGAGATGTCAAACTCACCCAACGCTATTGCCCATTTGATCATTCGCCCTGAAGTGTCAGGACTTTGGAGTATCTGTCGAAGAGGATAATTGGTAAGCACGATGATGGAGTGCGCTTGGAAGTAAGGGCGGAGTTTTCGAGCAGACATGACCAATGCCAGAGCCAATTTCTCAATGTTAGAGTACCGTGTCTCCGCATCTTGTAAGGCTTTGCTAGCGTAGTAGACAGGTCGCTCAATATTCCCATCCTTTCGAATGAGAACGGAACTTACGGCTGAAGCTGATACCGATAGGTAGATAATGAGAATGTCTCCTACCTCGGGCTTGGAGAGTAGAGGGGCTTTACTCATGTACTCCTTGAGGTTTTTGAATGCCTCGGCACATTCATCAGTCCATGTAATGTACTTCCTACTTCCCTTAAGTGCTTTAAAAAAGGGAGCACATTTGTCTGTGGCCTTAGAAATGAACCTGGTTAAGGCTGCCACCTTGCCAGTAAGGCTCTGGATGTCCTTTGAAGTTACCGGTTCCTTCATGTCGAGGATTGCTTTGATCTTCTCGGGATTAGCTTCAATGCCTCGTTGGCTAATCATGAAACCTAAGAATTTGCCAGAGCCTACGCCGAAGGCACATTTGTTGGGGTTTAACCTCATTCGATACCTCTTCAAAATAGTGAAAGTTTCAGATAGGTTGGTGATGTGTTGGTCAGCATGTTTGCTCTTGACTAACATATCATCAACGTAAACTTCCATGCTCTTCCCAATCTGCTCGGCGAACATTGAGTTGACTAGTCTTTGATAAGTCGCTCCTGCATTCTTTAGGCCGAAAGGCATGACTTTATAGCAGTATAGTCCTCTGTCGGTAGTGAAGGCTGTGTGTTCTTGATCCGAAGGGTTCATGAGGATTTGGTTGTATCCTGAGTAAGCATCCATGAAGCTCAGGAGTTCACACCCGGCCGTAGAGTCTATAAGTCTGTCAATAAGAGGAAGAGGGAAGCTATCTTTCGGACACCCTTTGTTTAGGTCGGTGTAGTCAACACACATTCTCCACAAGACCTTTTGAAGCAAAAGACTTTCTTTGGTCGGATTTTTCTTAACAAGGACCACATTTGCTACCCATGTCGGGTAATTGACTTCGCGGACAAAGCCTATGCCTTTGAGTTTTTCAACTTCTGCTTTCATTGCCTCGTATCGTTCAGCGTCATAAGATCTTCGCTTCTGTCTCACCGGCTTGATCTTGGGGTCAATACTCAAACGATGACAGATGACATCGGGAGAGATGCCTGGCATGTCCTCGTATGACCAGGCGAAGACTTCAGTGTTCTCTTTCAAAAAAGATATCAATGCTAACCGAAGGGGTGGTGACAATGTGGTGCCAATCTTCACCATGCGATCTGGATAATCTCTTGAGATAGGTACCTTCTCCAACTCTTCAGCAGGTTGGGCTTGCTGGGTGAAAGAGTCATCTCGAGGATCATCGGGTTGATTGTTGCTATCAGGAAGATCCAAGTTCGCTTCATCTAGGCTGGTCTTTGTGACTTAGTCATGTACAGACAGGGTTTCCTTGGGTCCGGGCAAGTGTTGTTGCTTAACTGAAGTGTTGTAACATGATCGTGCACTAAGCTGATCTCCTCTGATGTAGCCGTTGCCATGGGGGGTTGGAAATTTCATCAACAGCATATGCGTGGATACCATAGCCTTGAGATCATTGATGCCTGTGCGCCCAAAGATGACATTGTATGCCGTTGGGCAGTCAACCACTAGGAAGTTAGTGGTAATGGTAGCCGTGTAAGGGCCTGTACCAATAGTAAAGGGTAAATGTATGCTCCCTAAGGGTTGCACGATATCACCGGAGAAGCTTATCAGAGGAGAAATCGAGCGATCGAGCAAGTGTTCAGCTACACTGAGTGCCCTGAAAGCTTCGGCAAACATGATATTGACCGAAGCCCCTGTGTCTACGAGGATTCGTCGAACATCAAAGTTGGCTATGTGAGCCTCCACGATCAATGGGTCGTTATGAGGGTAGATGATGCCTCTTTCTTCCTCAGGGTAGAAACATATCGGATCCCAGTTAGGCTTTTGATACTTCCCTCCCCTGATGTCTTCCACGTGAAACACTTGGTGACCAGGCCTCAGAATTCGTTCACTGTTTTTCATGGCCCTATTGGAAGATTCAGATATGGGTGTGCCGCCGCTTATGGAATATATGACATTCACCTGGCGTTGGTTACGGTTATCCCTTTGAGGGTGAAGGAGGAATTGATCAATTTTTCCTTCTCGTGCCAAAGCTTCAATACGATCACGGAGGATGATACATTTCTCGCTATCATGGCTGTTATGCTCATGGTAGCAACAAAACATGCCCGCGTTATTCGGGGGCGTGTAATCTGGGTGCCTCGGCTTTGGCTTTGGTATCAGGTGAGCTATGCTGGGGTAAATGGCCGCGCATGTGGCATTCAAGGGCGTGTATGTCTCATACCTTGGGGTAGGGGGTATCTTGACGCGGGTTTGACCCACTGCATTGACTGCCTGGGGGCGAGCGTTATTGTGGCGATACCCTTGGTTATCGGGATAGTGTCCCTTACTCTTTTTACTGAAATGAGAGTGGTGAGGATGGAAATCCTTCCTCTTGCCTTGAAATTGATATGTCTGTTGATTCGGCGAAGCATTATGCAAGGCATGGGGAGGTGCCACTGCTGTTTGGAAAGTCGAGGTCTTCTCATTTAGGTGAGTCTGGCTTCCACCTCCCACTTGTTGATAAAGGATGGTTGTAGGGGGTTTCTCCTGATATGTCTTTGCCTCGGCGGAGGCATGGTTATAAGCCTGCGCCATCACCTCAGAGTAAGTCTTCCAAGTATTGGCATTGATCATGTATTTAAAGAAACAATCACGTAGGCCTGCCGTGAAGGCTTTGAGGGCAGTCTTGTCGTCTGCCTCGGCACACCGGGAGTATTCATGGCTGAAGCGGCCAGCATACATACGTAATGACTCATCTGGCTTCTGGCGGATAGTGTACAGGTCATCTGCAGAGTGCAAGCGATCGGTTTGGAAAATGTGTTGGGAAACAAATAGTTTCCTCAATTCCTCAAATGAGTCTACCGTCTCAGGTGTAAGACGACAATACCAATTTAGAGCTCCGCCAGAGAGGGTGGAGGGGAAGAGAAGACATCGCTCTTCGTCGGTGTGCATTCGGTATGCCATGGTGGACTCAAAGAGGTTAAGGTGCTCAATCGGGTCCTCTTTTCCAGTATAAAGTTGCAAGCCAAGCTTTTGCTTTGTCTTTGCTTGAAGGGGGGTGTTGAGGATCCTCCTTGTAAGAGGGCCAGGCCTGGGTTGGTTCCAGTCAGGTATTTCAGCCTGTCGTTCAGCCTTCAACTTGTTTACTTCCTCAAGAAGTTGTAGGACAAGGGGGTCCTGAGCGGAGTTATGTGCCACTGGAGCTTTCTTTCGTAAATCTCCATCTCCTCTTGGAATTAGGAAGGTTTGATCAAGGGCATGTGATTTTTCCCTGGACTCGTTGTACTGGCTTCCAGGGTATGTCTGTCGGAACACCTCTGAGTCCCCTGTACCCTCATGTCTCTCTAGGACTTGTTGCCCCTTCCCCAAATTGGTGGCCGGCTCGGGCCGTGGCAGGGGACCGAGTCTCTCAGAAATCCTTGGGTCATTGATCTTTGAGCTTATATGGATGGAATTCTCTCGACGTTGCTTCAGGAAATCCCGACAATCGCGAAAGACGGCTTTCGATCCTTCTGCCCCTTCAGCAAAGAGGTGTCTCCCTCCACTTCTCATGGTTCGGGTCGAAGCAACTGGGTTAAGAGAAGCCTCATGTTGATTATCAAGTCGAAGGGTAATCTGTTCCCTATCAGGGATATCTATGTCGAATGCATGTGACCCTCCATGTTGGAGGGCACCCAGTTGATGGTTGACTTCCACGGGGGCAACAAGCTCGCGTGTCTGAGCTTGCCTAGCTTCGTGGAGTGTCTCGAAGAGCTTCTCATATTGCTCCTGGAGGACCTCATTCCTCATTGCTATCTTGTTGTTCTGAGCTTCCAACTCATCGACTTTAGCTTGAAGAAGAACTCGTTTTCCTTCCTTCTTTCGTTGTTTCGCACTATGTGCAAGGGGGGTGTCATTCTGTGTGCTGTGGCTTCCTTCGCTTCCCATGTTGGAGAGGGATGCCTGGTCAAAAGAAAGTGTACGAATGATAGAAACCAGCTTGACACAGCTGAAGAGAGTAGGAATAAGTGTCGTTTCCCACAGACGGCGCCAAATGTTGATGCACAAAATCAGCGAAGACTTTGGTACAACAGAAAGTGTCAGGTTTTATGACCTTCGCTTGGTTGCTTCGGTCACTAGTGAGGATAAGTACGTAAATGAATAGAGACAGAGAAGCAAACACAGGATGTACGTGGTTCACCCAGATTGGCTACGTCCACGGAGTAGAGGAGTTCTTATTAGTAGTGGAGGGCTTACACAAGTACAAAGGATCAAGCTCTCAATTTAGTGAGTTCTTGTGAATGATTTCACACAAAATGGCATTCGGCCATATTGTGGGGGAATGACCCCTATTTATAGAAAAACTTGTAGCTTTGTCACATTGACATGTGTCATGTTATGATTGGTTCTTGATGTTGACACGTGCTGCGCTCTGATTGGCTTCTAATCTTGACACGTGTCGAGTAGTGATTGGCCTCCTGGTCGGAGGGGAACTCTTCTGGGTCCTTGACAGTATAGCGTTGGCCGGTGCTCGGTAGTTTCGGGATTGGTCAAGTATGGTACAAACATCCTATATAATGGAAAAAACACTCAAATATCAATCTCATAAGACGGGACATATAAAAGCTTTAGAAGGCACACCTATTTTTTCATTTTCTTTTTTCCGTTTTAGTTTCTCAATTCAGTTGTCAAAGTTATTTTCTTTCTACTAACGTGTGTTTTTTCGTTTTAAGGAGTATCATTTGAGTACAACTTTTTTAGAGCGCTCATAAAATAACTTTTTGATAATTTTAGCTAAACTTTTGCTATAAATTAGAGAGCATGATTAGAGATGCTTGAAAACAAATCAATAAACTTTTAATGTAATTTCATTATGTGATAAACCCAGACTAGATCACAGCAGCAAAATGATAAACTCAAATCCCACTTAAATTCAAACAGCCAAATTATCAGATCTCCTAAATATCACAATTAAAATCTGAAACCCATTGCAGTACCAAAAAAAAAACCCAATTCGAATTGACTGTTTTGAAACGAGAATGAAACTCTCTTTGTGCGGTGGTTGGTGTGAGTGAGTTAGACAGCCAGTGAGAGAATTTGTGGGCATCTCCAATTATCAGATGGAGAGTAGGCGACGAGGAAGGCCACAAGGAGATGACGATGAGGATGAAGAGAGCATGGATGGCGAGAGAAGGCAATGGCAAGAGAAGGCAACCGGGAGGACGACGATGACTAAAGAAGGTGACGGGGAGGACGATGACGCTGAGAGAAGGCAAGAGAGAGAGGGTCGAGTTCATGAGAGATGAGAGCAAAACCGACTAATAATCCAAGCCTTTTGGTTGGTTTTATTAAGCATGTGTGTTGATGCACAAAACCGGATGGGTCTTGGAACAACGTAAATCCGACCGTGAACCTGCAAGAAAGTAAAAAACACAAGATGTATCGTGGTTCACCTCAATGTTTGGGCTACGTCCACACTGATGTTGATTGTATTTCTCTGTAACTGTATGTATGGATTACAAATGTGAGGGGGAGTCCCCCAGAGAAAGAGAGAGTTTGAGAGAGCTTTGCTCTAAATATGAAAGCCTATGTTTAGGGATATGAGGCCCCTTGATTGTGAGGGTGAGGAGTCCCTTTTATAGACTAAGGGCTCCTCCCCTTTTACATAGATCGCTTATTTCATACGAGTGAACGTCAAACGACCGAGTCCATATAACTAGTTCTATCTGATTCTTTATACGATCTACCAAACGAGGCCTAATAATTGTACATGACATTCAGCGCCCTGGAGTATCTGGATCTACTGCAGGAACTGACACAATAACACAAATGCCAAACTTAAGGGCTAGTATAAGAGTCAAACTTAAAGGCTAGTATAAGAGCATCTTTAATAGAAACAGTAAAATCACTAAAACTCTATTTCAAAGAGTTAAATCTAAAAATCTCATCTCCAACAACCTCTATAAAAGTGTATCTATTATAGCAAAATGAACAGTTACCTTTTGGTTCTTTACAGCTACATTCATCCTTCCTTTTTCTAGTCTATTTTTTCGTTGCTATCAATTTTATCTTGGTTATGTGTATGTTCTTTTCTGTTGTTCCTTTTTTTTTTTTTTTTTGTGTATTTTCATTTGTTTGCTTTGTTTTTTTTAATTAAAGATGATAATTCTACACTTGATTTACAATAAGAGAGCGGGAAAAGCTTGACCTTGGACACAATGAGTTGAAGAGGAAAACCTTAACCACTAGGACAATCCACTACTTGTGTTTTGCTTCATTTTAAACAAGTCATGAAAACTAAAATAAAAACATTTAGGTAGAAAAAGCTAAAGTTAAAACCTTGTGTTTCATTTTGAAAATGTCCCAAACTGTAGTATGTAGCACGTAAACTACATTTAGTCTTTGTAGCTTGTAACGTTGTTTGTACAAAGATTAGGAATGAAAAATTTGTAGTTTATCGTTTAATTTTTCAATATTATTTTTATCTAATTTTTTTAGAGCTTTTAGATTGGGACCACCCGAAAAAATTCTGGATCCACCACTAATTAGAGATGGTCCGTGATAAAATATTAGTTAAACAAGCAACGATAGAGTATCTAATCCTAGATTCCTAACACATTCTAATGGAAACAAGGAAAGCAATAACAATTGATGAATTATATTATCCTTTATTTCTCATTTGTATCTTTGCTCAAGAAATTATTTTGATGAAATGGGTTTATAATATGAATGCATTAGCTTTAAATACTAAAAAAAATGGCATAATCACGAATCCTTTGTCAACAGGTAATCAATAAAAGAGGACGAAACATAAATTTGATTTGAAAATCCAAAAGGACTAATATTTTTTTTTTTTTTTGAGCTGTGTTTGAGGTTACCGGTTTTTTCCTTAAGTTGTGTCCGCACTCTCCGCGTAACAAAACACACACACCAAACACAACCCAAACTTCGTTTATTTTCAGAAAATTTTTCTTGTGACTGGAACACGGATGGTACATCACGTGTTTTTATACAAGTGGTGGGAAATTGTTTTTATACTCGTGTTCCGGTCACACTAAAAATCTCTGTTAATTCAAATACTCACCGGCTTTTGCAGCCGCCAACAAACAAAGGTAACATCTTCTTCTATTTAAATTGTGAATCTAATTTTGGTCGAAGCCCACACCTTGACACAAATTATAATCCCTTCAAGTTATGCCTGTAAGGTGTTTATTGTTTGACGAAATGCCTAAGTAGTTTTGAATCGATGAATGAGTTGTTGAATTGTAATCTTGTCTTGGCCCAAAGATAATGGATCTAGCCCATACACAAAGAAAGATCTATGCACATGCTAGAGAATTCTAGCAAAGTTCAAGTTGGTGGAAGAGTCTAGAAGAATGGTGAGGATTCCACCAACATACAAGATTAGTGTTGATAATTCTAGTATAGGAAGGTAGTGGAATTGTCTAGATATATCTAGCATGATATTTCCATGCTTCTCCAAGGTTCCATCCATGCCTATAAAAGGAGAAGGCATCCACACCATTTGAAACAACCAAGAGAGCAAGTAGTGAGAAGTGAGAAGAAGCAACAAAGCTTCTAAGAGTGTTTGAGTGTTTCCTCTTGTACTAGTTTGTGAGTGAATAAAAAATCTTGTGTAAAAATTTTGAGTGTTCTTTCTTTCTCTTGCCTATGAATTTCGCTGCATTACATTCTTCTTTGTGAGATAAACATCTCCAAAGTAGTGAAGTCTTTTTAAGCCCCAACAAATTGGTATCAGTGCGGTACGATCAGGGACCGTCTCTATTGAAGCTTTTGAGAATCGTGAGAAGTTTAGTACTTCGCAAGATTATTGGTTAATCTTGTTCGGCTTATCGAAGCTCTGCCGACACGATGGGAGACCTTCAAGTTGTTGGAGGAATCAAGAAGTTGAACAACAAAAATTACAACACATGGGTGATGTGTATGGAGTCTTACCTACAAGGCCAAGATCTTTGGGATGTCGTCGCCAGTAATGAAGTTATGCAGCCATATAAAGACACCAGCTGCACTTTGAGGAAGTGGAAGATCAAGGCAGGTAAGGCCATGTTTGCCTTAAAAACCACAGTTGAAGATGACATGTTGGAGCACATATGGAAGGCCAAGACACCAAAAGAAGCGTGGGACACCTTCACCACACTCTTTTCAAAGAGGAACGATACAAGACTGCAGCTTTTCGAGAATGAGTTGTTATCGGTGGCTCAACGAGACATGACGATTGCCGAATATTTCCACAAGGTAAAGTCTATTTGCCGTGAAATTTCTGAATTAGATCATAGTGTTGCCATTGTAGAATCCAAGATAAAAAGAATAATTATCCATGGATTGAGACCCGAATATCGAGGTTTCATTGCCGCTGTACAAGGATGGCCGACCCAACCATCACTTGTTGAGTTTGAGAATTTGCTTGCTGATCAAGAAGCTTTGGCAAAGCAAATGGGAGGGGTCTCGTTAAAAGGTGAAGAGGAAACGCTCTACACCAAAAGTAAAGGCAGCTTTAAGCACCATGCTCATGGTGGATCTAAAATAAATGGTGACAAGGCGAAAGGTCATCAAAGAAGAGGGATTTCTCGACCAGGGGGAGCTCCATCGTATCACGACAACCGTGGTCAGTCCCAAAACAATAAAAGGTTTGAGGGTAAGTGCTACAATTGTGGAAAGAAGGGCCACATGGCGAAGGATTGCTAGTTCAAAAAGCATGCAGAAAGTAACGTTGTCAACTCAAAGAAGAAAAGTGAAGATGATTGGGATGTCGTAACATATCTAGTTATGGGAAAGAATAAGACGCTGAAGCATCTTTTTGGTGGTGCTCAAAAAATGAAGTGTTGCCTGACTCAAGAGAGATTAAAGATATGTTGCAGGAGAAAATGGGAGACCAAGCTGCCCAAATCCAATCGAGTCCAGATGAGCTCAAGGAATTGCTTGATGGTGACGATGTCAAGCAAGAAGTACCTAAGAGTCATTGGCAAGTAGGTGTGTATCAACCACCAAGAGAAGTAAGACCTAGTGAAGTGGAAGTATCAAGTCCACAATCACAACTGATGAGGTCAACGAAAATACCAAAGTCAAATCCCAAATACGCCAACGCAACCATAGTAGAAGAAGCAGTTGAAGCTGAGATGCTTAACGAAGCATCACAAAACTCTGAGTGGCATAAAGCTAGAAGAAGAGGTCGATGCGTTAAAGAAATGTCAAACTTGGGATCCAGTGGCAAGGCCAAGAGATGTGAAACCCATATCATGCAAATAGGTGTTCAAGATAAAATATCGACTCAATGAGAAGAAAAGAATGAGCTGGTGTTGAGGGGGAGTGTTAAAGATCAACACCAGCCCATTAAGATCAGTTGCTATAAAGAAACTAGATTGTTCTAGTTCAAACATGCATGGGATTGTGCTAGAAGATTCTAGTAAGTAATATTGAAGGTGGCCGATGCATGCTAGGAAATGCTAGATAATTCTAGCAAGTTGTTTGGATGGTGATGCATGTATAAAAGGTGCATGCATATTAAGAATATGCTAGAAAACTCTAGCCAAAGTGCAACGATTAGTGTTTGGGTTGAAAAGCAAGTCCACCGACTTAATAGGCTGGAATAATCTAGAATAACTAAGTTTGTGGCTAGGATGAATTTAAGCCATGTTAACCGACTTAGTTAGTCGGCAAACCTCACTATAAATATGTATGTATGTTGTAATATAAGTAAGCAATCAAACAAGCAACAATCAAGTAAGCTTGTAAAGAAGTAGTAAGCAGCCAAGTGAGAGTGAGAAGCAAGAATAGTCTTGCAGGAATGTGAGTGGTCTAGAGTTTGTCTCTACAAAGTGAGTGAGTGTCATTGCTTCTCAAGTGTGTCCTTGAGAGTTTGTTGTGTTGTTATATTTTGTGAGTGTAATACAAGTAATTTGTTTACTTGTGTTGTCTTGCCAACACTTGTGTTAGAGTTGTGTACTCTAAGTTTTTCCTCAACATGAGTATCTAATTTGTTCGAAAGTAATCCGGGAATGGATGTGGCACGTTGTAATTTGGAGGGCAATGCTGACGCTGTAGAGTTTTGTCCCCACGACAGGTGCCGCCATGTTCTGACAGCTTCAACATACATACTGCAAGAGGGTGATCGGCCGAGCCAAGCTGGAAGGATATCACTTTTTAACGTTGGTGCTGAATTGGGTCGGCTTGATTTGTTTCAGCGGATTGAAACAGCGGGTATTTTCAATACTAAGTGGAACCCAGTTGGAGACAGTGTGAGTCTCTTCTTGCTCAAGCCTACGTTGATGGTTACTTGAGAATTCACGGTCTAGAGTCGTGCTCAGATGAAGCTCAAGGAATGGAATGCTTATGTGTTCCTTGAGTAGTAAGCAATGAAAACATTTTAGGGTTTTCAATATGCTAAAGTGTTGTGAAATTTTGGTGCAGGGTTTTATTTGAAAGAGATAACTTATGAAAAGATCAGTCATTCCATGTGCCTTTTCCTAGATTGGAACCCTTCAACGACGTCTATCACCGTGGGGCTTTCAGATGGTTCAATCCGGGAATCCCAACTTGAGACAAACGAAATGTGGAATGCGCACGATTTTGAGGTTTGGACAACTTCATTTGATATCCACCAGCCCCAGTTGGTAAACTGGTTCAGATGACTGCAAATTCAAATGCTGGGATTTGCAGGACGGTCCTTCCAACTTGGCATTTCAGAACACAAAGGCCCACACAATGGGAGTTTGCTGCATAGCCAAAAATCCCAATGACACGAATAACGTAGTTACTGGTAGCTATGATGAGTACCTGAGGGTGTGGGATGTAAGATCAATATAAAAAACCTGTTAATGAAGCCTCTATTTGCTTAGGGGGAGGAGTGTGGAGAATCAAGTTCCATCCTTTTGCAGCTGGTCTCGTATTGACACCTTGTATGCACAACGGGTTTTCGATTGTCAACAATAATGAGGATAATACTGAAGTGATTGAAACATACAGCAAGCATGAGTCATTTGCATATGGAGCTGACTGGCACACAGACAAATCACTCAATGAAGGCAAAAGGAATAGCACTTTAGTTGCTACTTGCTCATTTTATGACCGGCTTCTTCGGATATGGACACCGGAAAGCAATTCGCAAGGTTTTTCCATTTGAGTACATCACTTTAGTTGAGCTGGGAACGATCCAAATGGTGTCACTTTCGGGGATTCTGCATTCGCACCTCATTAGGTACGGATTAGTCATGGAACCTATCTGTTGACTTTTGAAGTTTCTGATTTTTATTATGGAAATCATGATAAGAGCATACGCAGGTTACAAATATATAGGGGAGTTTGAGTGAGTTGTAAACTACACTCAACACTCAAGTTACCTATCCCAAATCTCCTTGAATCATGCTAAACAACCAGCATAGGGAACATAACTAAGCTCCTTGGATTAAAGAGTTGACAACAAGATAAAACCTTATACAAGTTGATAAGAACAAGAAGAAAATAAATGGCTATTAACTAGGTAAAACACTAATAGGGTTGACAAAAACCTTATTGCCCAGATAATACCAAGAAACCCTAATTATGAGGAACCCTAAGTAACCAGAGGTCTTTCAATACTCCCCTTCAAGCTGGATCCAGAAGGTTGATGGATCCAAGCTTGCCAAGAAGCTTTTGAAATTGATGGGAGGCTAATGGTTTGGTGAATAAGTCTGCAAGTTAATCGTAGCTCCTGACAAAATGAGTTTTGATGACCTGTGATTGTACTTGTGCACGAACGTAGTGACAGACAACTTCAATGTGCTTGGTTTTCTCGTGGGAGACGGGGTTGGAAGCAATGTGCATTGCTAACTGGTTGTCCCAAAAAAGGGACATGGATTGAGGAGTGAAGACACCAAAGTCACAGTAGACCTTTCAGCCATATTAGTTTACACACAGTAGATGCCATGGCTCGATATTTAGCTTCAGTACTTGATCTTGCAACGACTGTTTGCTTTTTACTTTTCCATGTAACAAGGTTACCTTCCACAAACGTGCAATACCCTGTTGTAGACTTACGATCAATAAAGTTGCCAGCCCAATCAGCATCATAATAACCTGTGATCTGAGAGCTCTCATTCTTCTTCATGATTATGCCACGACCCACTAAACTTTTTAGGTACCGAAGTATTCTTTTAAGAAGATTAAAATGCTCCATCGTGGGAGAGTGCATAAATTGGTTAGCAATGCTTACTGAATAAGCTATGTCAGGCCTTGTAATAGTCAAATATATCAACTTACTAACAAGTCGCTGATAATAGCTTATGTTTAGAAGTGGTTGCCCCTCTAAGCTAAGTTTGAGCTTGATGTCAAGAGGTGTATAGACAGGTTTAGCATCACTCATGTTTGCTTCCTTGAGAAGATCCAGAACATACTTCCGCTGGCTGAGAAAGAAACCCTTGTGAGAGGTTGCCATTTCTATGCCAAGAAAATATCTCAGTAAGTGATTGCAAAACATTGTTGTAGTGAATGCTTGAGCTAATTTATTTCTTTAGAATTGTCTCATGTAATGATCAAATTATCTACATATACGAGGATTATTAATTTCCCAGCAGTTCCTGTGCGCACAAACAGTGAAAAGTCTGCATTGCTTCTTTTAAAACCAACACTTGTAAGGATTGAACTGAGCTTGGCATACCAAGCTCTTGGTGACTGTTTAAGACCATAAATTGATTTGTGCAATTTACACACAACATCAGGTTCATGACTTTGAGGATGACCTGGGGGTAATCTCATGTAGACTTCTTCTTCAAGATCACCATGTAAAAAGGCGTTCTTTACATCCATTTGATACATAGGCCACCCTTTGTTAACAACAACTGAAATGAGTACTCTCACTGAGTTCATCTTTGCAACATGAGCAAAGGTTTCCTTGTAGTCCATATCAAATGTTTGAGTAAAGCCACGAGCCACTAATCTTGCCTTGTGTCTTTTTATGGATCCATCTGAGTTAAATTTAACCTTGTATATCCACTTACAACCTATTGTCTTCTTTCCCTTGGGCAGTGTCACAATGCTCCAAGTTTTATATTGATTAAGGGCATGCAGTTCATATTGTATATCTTGCTGCCAAACCTGTGAATGATTTGCTTCTTGAAATGATTGAGGCTCAACATGCTCAGATACATTACAAAGAAAAACGGCGTATTTAGATGACAGTTTTTGATGGGACACAAAGTTGGACAATGGATACCTTGGCTTGTAAGTGACAAAGTCTTGCAGTCTTGCTGGATAATGTCTTTCACGAATGGGATTTCGTCGAGGCGCAACAGAAAGAGACTCGTATGGAGATTCCTCAGGTGCAACGCTGTGGAGAGATTCATCTTCAACAGAAGTGTTGGTGTCACCACTTGAATCTGGTTGGTTAGTTTCAGCATGGAACTTTGTGTGATGTGCAAACACTATTGCCTTAGATTGAGTGACTTCAGTGGCAAGTATCTCAGTCTTTGGCAATGGAAAAAGGTCCAAGAAACACTCCCCCTGACTTGTACTATCCAGAGATTTGCTGTAATAAGGGTTAGTTTCATGAAATCTAACATCCTTGGAAACAATTAATCTCTTAAGTTATGGATTGTAACATTTGTATCCTTTTTGTGTGGACGAGTAACCAAGGAAAATACATTTGGTTGCCCTAGGATCTAGTTTGTCTTGATGCAAGGGTTGAGTATGGATAAAACAAATGCATCCAAAGACTTTAAGGTGTGACAAGTCCACTTTTCTATTGTTGACCATTTCCATTGGTGATTTGAACCCCAAAACCCTACTAGGTAACCTGTTGATCAGGTAAGCTGCTGCCATAACACTTTGAGACCAAAATTGTTTTGGTACATTCATTTGGAACATTATGGCCCTAGTTTTTTCAAGAAGATCTCGATTTTTTCTCTCGACAATACCATTTTGTTGGGGTGTGCCAATACAACTAGTTTGATGCATGATGCCATTGTAGCTTAAATATCGAGTCATGACTTGGGACATGTATTCGGTGCCATTATTAGACCTTAGAGTTTTGATTTGAAAGGAAAAATGATTTTTAACAAGGTTATGAAAGTTCTTAAACACTTCCATCACTTCACTCTTTGATTTTAACAAATATAACCAAGTGGCTCTTGAATAATCATTAACAAGGGTTATGAAATATTTGTAACCATCAGAAGATTCACTAGTTGGTCCCCATATATCAGAGTGTACAAGTTTAAAAAGATGAAAAGCCTCTAGACAAAGATGAACCTAGAGGTAGTCTAGTTGCCTTTGACATATGGCAAGTTTCACAGTGAATTTGTTCTTTGCCTAAGTCGGGAAACAAGGTTGACAAAACATGTTGAGAATTGTGAGTTAGTCGTTGGTGCCATAAGGAATGATCTTGAATGGAGGCATGGATGAACTTAGACTTGGCTTAGAATCCACTAGGAAAGCTTTTCGATATGTAATAGAGACCATCTAGGTAAAACCCTCACCAATCGTCCTTTTGGTGACATAATCCTGAAAAAATGGCTAAGGGCTGGTTTGGTATTGTTGTGCTTTGAAAAAAAACTGCTATGAGAATAAGCGGCTATGCTGTGAGAATAAACGGCTGTGAAATAAATCAACAGAGTGTTTGGTAAATTTTTTTGTAAAAGTGCTTTTGGAAAAAAAAAAAGCAGTCTAATAGTGGGTCTTTTCATTAAAGAAGCACTGTAGCTCCGTGTGCTTTGAAAAAAAACCAGTTTTCTAAAGTTGCAAACAGCAGCTTCAGTTTTTTCCTTTGATTTCAGCTTATTCTCACAGCAGCTTTCAAAATAAGCCTTTTTTTTTCAGTTTACCAAACACTTAAAACTCTCACAGCTTTTTTTCATGGGTGCTTTTTTTTAAGCACCTCACTCCCAAACTAGGTCTAAATAGTTTAAGGAATTTGTGATTTTTCCTACTGAGAGAAGTTGGAATGGAAATGAAGGAACATATAAGGCCATAAACTCTATTTGGTCTGATATCAAGTGAATTTTTCTATTTCCTACAATCCTAGCACCATCACCATTAGCTACAGACACATGTGATGGTTTATGAAGTTTCTCAAATTTATGCAAGTTTGACACTTGATTAGTCATATGATCTGTAGCACCTGAATCTGCAACCCAAAAATCATGCAACTCATTGATTTTAAGAGTAGTTTTGAAAGCATTCACGATACCTTTCATGTCTTGTTGAGGTAAGCGATCAACATCGGCCAAAAAACCTACAAACTTGCCCAACAATGCAGTGGCACTTCTATCTTCATGGTCAACAGCTCGATCTTCCCTTCCTTTCTCCTGTTGGAAATAGGCTGTAAACTCATTTATAAGAGTAACAGGATTTGCAATGAACTGTTGGCAAGAGAATATGCTCGACTTGTCTTATGTGCAGTCTTATCCTTCATGAATTCATGCTTGAGCTCTGGATGCAGGATCCATCACTTATCTCTTACATGCTCGATGTTGTCACAGTGTAGGCACTTCAGATAAAGGTTTTTTCCTTTGTGCCTTTTTTCATTTGTTAGATAAGCCCTAGCTTTAGTCACATTGGATTTTGTACCACTGTTCATGACTTTTCTTCTTACTTCCTCATGTTGGATGGTTGCACAAATGCTAGTGAAGGATGGTAGCTTAGGATTCATAAGGATATGACTTCTCAAATCCTTATATTTTGAGCTCAAGCTAGACAACAATTGAAATTTTTTATCTTCTTCAGTTCTTTTAAGAAGCACCATGGGATCAGTTGTGTGAGGTCTGTAGACATCCATTTCATTCCACATGCTTCTCAGAGAACCAAGATGTTGAACAAAAGTTTTACCTTCTTGTTGAATGTTGGAGATATCCTTCTTGAGTTGAAAGATGCGTGCAGAGTTGTTTTGATTACCATACATCTCCTTCACAGTTGTCCAGAGAGTGAGAGATGACTCGGAATAGTTGAAGATTTCAGCAATTTTCCTTTCCATGGAATTAAGCAACCATGACATAACCAATTGATCTTTACAAAGCCACCCTTCATATTTTGGAGAAGTAACTTTAGGAGTAGGATGACTGCCATTGATGAAACCAAGTTTGGATCTTCCACCAAGCACAAGACTAACATCTCTTGCCCATGACAAATAATTAAACTCATTCAGTAACACTGAACTGAGTCGTTGATTTGGATTGATATCCATTTCAGAGATGTGAGCAGAATGAGAAGCAATGGTGCTTTCATCCTCTGAATTCTCATCAGCCATATTTTTGTTGAAGGAAAATCACAACAAGTGAGATATACAGAGACAGGCTCAAAATGATGCCCACTTTGATAACATGTTGACTTTTGAAGTTTCTGATTTTATTATGGAAATCATGATAAGAGCATACACAGGTTACAAATATATAGGGGAGTTTGAGTGAGTTGCAAACTACACTGAACACTCAAGTTACCTATCCCAAATCTCCTTGAATCATGCTAAACAGCCAGCATAAGGAACATAACTAATCTCCTTGGATTAAGGAGTTGACAACAAGATACGACCCTTATACAAGTTGATAAGAACAAGAAGAAATTAAACGGCTATTAACTAGGTAAAACACTAATAGGGTTAACACGAACCCTATTACCCGAATAATACCGAGAAACCCTAAACATGAGGAACCCTAAGTAACCAGAGGTCTTTCAATACTATCTATCTTTTCTCGATTAAGTTAATACGAGAAATTCAAGTTCTGGCTATGTTAAGATTAAACAATGAACATGGTTACTACTTTCTTAACTAAAGCTAAGACAGGAACCCATGAAACATGGTCTGCTTTTGCTTCTACGATTGTTCTCAGTGGAGTTTGAATTAATCATTTTGTTTTTCTATTAATTACTTCAGGTTCTAGTTGTCTTAAGATTAAGCAACTAACACTTTACTAATTGCTAAGATTGGACAGCAACCTTGAAACAGGAAAAAGGGGGGGGGGTCCTGCTTTACTGGGATATTTCTGTTAGGAATGTCGGTACTACAAGATAGAGAATGCACAAAGTAAAGTAGAAAATGGACACCAAAAATTTATGTGGTTCGGCAATTTATGCCTACGTCCACCAAACAAGGATCAATCTTCACTATATGAAAAGATGAGTACAACAAGAGTAGTCTTACCAAGCCAAAGACAAGGCTTGATGGATACAAGAAAGTAGGACACACACTTTCTATCACACTAAACTTCACTCACACAATGTGTAGTGGAACACTCTCACTCTCACTCTCACTCTTGGAGTGGAACTCTAGCTTTGGACTTGATCCTTTGCTACTCACTACTCTCTTGATTTGTTGGTTCACTACAACATCACACCCATATTTATAGGTGAGGGTTTGGCATTCTACTAGTTTCTAGTGTATTCTTCAAACCTCTAGCATAGAAAGATCTAGACTAGCCACAAAAGTGTGGCTTCTAGATCTTTCCATTTGCAACCAAGGAAGCTAGTACTCTCTAGCTTCTTCCATCAACTTAATAACATGCTAGAATTGTCTAGCATGCTCCAGCCATCTCTCTTGCTTACTAGAATAATCTAGAACATTGATCATGGGCTGGACCATATACCAACAATCTCCCCCTCCAGTCCATGAGGGAGGAATTCCGATCATGACTCCAAGTTACCTGGAGTCCATCCCAGCAGCCTTAATGCAGAATTCCAACTTTGATTTTGTGACCACCTTTGTCAACATGTCTGAAGAATTATTATCGGTATGAATCTTCTTCAGCTGTAGCATCTTGTTCTCGATAGCATCTCTAATCCAGTGATAACGAATATCAATGTGCTTGGTGCGTGAATGGTATGCAGTGTTCTTGCTCAAATCCAGAGCACTCTGACTATCACAATAAACGCCATAATCACTTTGCTTAAAACCCAACTCTTGGAGAAACCGCTTCAGCCACAACAACTCCTTGCATGCTTCTGTAGCGGCTATGTATTCAGCCTCGGTTGTAGACAAAGCAACACACTTTTGCAACTTGGATTGCCAAGACACGGCTCCCCCTGCAAAAGTAAACAAGTACCCAGACGTAGATTTTCTGCCATCCAGGTCACCTCCCATGTCAGCATCTGTAAATCCTTCCAAGATTGGTTTGGAACCGCCAAAGCACAAGCACATCTTAGAAGTCCCCTTCAAATATCTGAGAATCCACTTAACAGCTTCCCAATGGTCTTTCCCTGGATTAGAGAGAAACCTGCTCACCACACCTACTGCATGAGCAATATCTGGCCGTGTGCACACCATTGCATACATGATACTTCCTACTGCTGAAGAGTAGGGAACAACTGCCATTTTCTCCTTTTCTTCATATGTTTTTGGACACGACTCTTTGCTCAACTTGATATGATTGGCTAAAGGTGAGCTTACCGATTTGGCTGCTTTCATGTTGAACCTTTCAAGCACCCGTTCAACATATTTTTCTTGTGACAGCCACAACTTCTTGGATTTTCTGTCACGAATTATCTCCATGCCCAAAATCTGCTTGGCTGGCCCTAAGTCCTTCATGTCAAAGGACTTAGATAACTCTTCTTTGAGCTTTTTAATCATAAAAGCATCTTGACCGACAATCAACATGTCATCAACATAAAGCAACAAAATGATGAATTTACCTCCAGAAAATTGTTTGATATAGACACAAGAGTCAGCATGAGTTCTCTTGTACCCATTACTCACCATGAATGAGTTGAACTTCTTATTCCACTGTCTCGGACATGCTCTCGGGCTTAGCGGCATCTCCTTCAATTGGCTCATGCAAATCCTTGCAATAGAGAATGTCCTCCATCCTTGGCTTCCATGTTACCCAATTGGAGTTGGTGAGTTTGATCATAGTGCCACTTCCTTCCATCTCGTAGTACGAGCCAACCGGGCTCTGATACCACTTGTTAGGAATGTCGGTACTACAAGATAGAGAATGCACAAAGTAAAGTAGAAAATGGACACCAAAAATTTATGTGGTTCGGCAATTTATGCCTACGTCCACCAAACAAGGATCAATCTTCACTATATGAAAAGATGAGTACAACAAGAGTAGTCTTACCAAGCCAAAGACAAGGCTTGATGGATACAAGAAAGTAGGACACACACTTTCTATCACACTAAACTTCACTCACACAATGTGTAGTGGAACACTCTCACTCTCACTCTCACTCTTGGAGTGGAACTCTAGCTTTGGACTTGATCCTTTGCTACTCACTACTCTCTTGATTTGTTGGTTCACTACAACATCACACCCATATTTATAGGTGAGGGTTTGGCATTCTACTAGTTTCTAGTGTATTCTTCAAACCTCTAGCATAGAAAGATCTAGACTAGCCACAAAAGTGTGGCTTCTAGATCTTTCCATTTGCAACCAAGGAAGCTAGTACTCTCTAGCTTCTTCCATCAACTTAATAACATGCTAGAATTGTCTAGCATGCTCCAGCCATCTCTCTTGCTTACTAGAATAATCTAGAACATTGATCATGGGCTGGACCATATACCAACAATTTCCAGTGGAAAGGCACCTTCACTATACATGAGCTTTGTAAACTAAAGAAATAGAGGGAGAAATATATATATTTATATAAAGGAACAATAAACTAATGTGTTCAAGTTTTCCGATGATAAATTTATATGAATGTCTTCCTTCAAGTGATGACGCAGTTCTCTTGTTTTTTGAGGTGATAAACATTGGCCCTTCCAGTAAACAGCGGTTTCTATTAGTATACAGTGGCTATAATTATGATAATTGCATTGTTCAGTTGGACAGTGAAAATATTAAACCCGAAGCTGAAGATCTCTCCAATCCTTATAATGTTAACAGGTAAGTTAACGGTAGTCATTATGTACATATGTTACCAAAACGGATATACTTCAAAGTGGGAGGAATAAACACAAAATCAGTAGTTCTTGTGTTAAACCTCAGGTTGAAGTATGAAAGAACGAGTTATCTTTTTAAAGATTTTGTTTCCCGTGTAGGTGGAGGAATTTTGATAGAACGATGTTCTGTTTAGCTGTGATTTGTGGAAGTTTGATTCTGTTACGTCCTTTAGTCCTTTTTATCCTGAAAATGAGGAAGAATTCTGAGAAACGGGGATGTTATGGAGCATTCACATTCTCCAGATTTGAGATATTTCTTGTAATACTTGCATTGTCTTGCATTAATGAGGCCTCTGCTGCTCTAGTTAGAGGTACTTTTTACTCTAGAACTGTTTCTTTTGCGCCCTCGTTTCTCTAAGTTTTACCATTGGCAGGAGTCGAAACATCTTTAGATTTGCTTAGATTTTCTATTTCATGTTTTAGTATATACAGACGAGTAATTGGATATCAGCATCGAGTCATAACCCGTTTATTTCCTTAAACTAGAACCCAATCAACATGCATTTTGTTGTTTGCTCTCTCATTCGTGACTTTCGGAAGGTAAACAATCCTTAATCTGACTGTTTTGGGAAGAGTTTCGAGCAGTCACACCCGAACCAGATGGAGCGGGTTTTGGAGTGCGAAAGGGGGCGAGAGCTCCTCAACTCCGAATTCTTCTATTGATTACAAATCAAAACCAAGAGGGTTGTACAAAGATTTAGAGGCTATTTTTGCATCCAAGTGAGAGAGAGAAAAGAGAGGAGTTTTCCCAACAGCAAAATATGTTCCAAATTGTTTTGCAATTGCTTGTATCTCAAGTCTCAACAGATAATGTATAGTTGACAGAAATCACATAACTCGTGATTCTAACAAGGATTGGTGGGTTCTCTCTCTCAACTTTCTGTTTTGTTTTTGTATGAATGATTGATAATCTTAAGACATCGTTTCGTACATTAAGCGGAATATTAACATACAAACAGTGTCACTATGTGCACACAGGACTTGAAAAAAAAATTAAAAAAATTAAATGCCATCTGGAAGAAAAACTTTAGTAATGTCCGTCTTATCACAATTTGCCTTTTGAACTTTCAATTTGGTCATGAGTTTGTTAATTGTTTGAAACGTGCCAAGTTAAAGGGTTGTTTCGTCTACCAAGTGCGAAATCATGTGGCTTTGCGAATGATAAATTATTCTGGTAGTTTGGATCAAATGAATTGAAGAAGATTGAGAGACAAAATGAATTGAAGAAAATTAAGAGACAAAAATTAACAAAAATATATGGGAGGTAAAAAGAGGTGTGTAAAACCCATTATATTTTCTCTGTAAGAGCATCTCCAGCAGAAGCCTAACTGCAAGGTCATTGACGAATCAACAGCCACTGCGCTGGTGACCTGCTCTCCCATAACAGATTGCACAAATGATTTGATTTCCATTCTATATGAATGATGCTTACAAGGTTCGAATTAATGTGATTTGATTATATTTAAATTATAATAGTTTGTGTATATATGATATCATTTTCTGCTTGTTACCTTGTGCTTGCTGCCTTATTAAAATGGCATGTACGATAGTAGTTGTTTCTTGCCTTATGAAACTATGACATTCTATATATGCTTACGAAGTTTGTGAACTATTAAATAATTTGTATTATAGCAATTGCTACTGCCGGTTGTGCCATTTACCAACCAAACCAGCCAACGGTTTTGGTTAAACCGATTTTCGGCAATCGCAAGAGAACGGTTGGTTGGCGATAGATGATTTTCGGTAATTGTGTATATATGGTTAGCTGGTAGCACAAAGAATTTGGCACAGTTTTCCAGTCGAACCCAACCCTAATTAGATTGACTGACGTCTGGAAACAAAGCCCCCCACCCCACCCCTAACCCCCGCATGGTGCCACACAGAGCCAAATGACTCATTGCCTTTCAATCCGAGCTGTTGGATTTCAAAGGGTTAAAAAAAAATGTCATTTCTTCTGCAACTGCCAGATGGGTAGATCCTGCCATCCAACGGCAATAATTTTGAACATCAACCATCAAGATTATTCTTACGATAAAACATTAAAAAAAACAAAAATTTTGAAAAAACAAAAAATAACCAAATTTTTTTTCTATAAATACCCTACCATATTCTTCATTTTCCACACCACAACTCAATATTATTTTTGCTACAATCTCTTATATAAATTTCTACCTTCCAAATCCTCTTGTTACCAATAAAATATAAAACATATACATGTATGTGAATAGTAATCGTCTTTACCTTGCCCTTTCACCTCTTAAACGAGTGAACCTGCACAAATACCATTTCTATTTAAAGTAAATAATAAGAATAATTTCATTGCCTTTCAGATGCTCTAATCCATTGCGTTCCGTTTAAACTCATTTCAAACTGGGATAATATAAATATATTATAACTAGTGGCTTTCGCCTTAAGCGAAAACGACGGAGTTAAAGGCATCACCGATTACGGTGTCGCTAAGAAAACGACAGAGACAAAAGCAACATCCAAATTGGAATTACCGAATCGAGTTCCTCGCTCTGTCTCGTTGATCGGCGAAGCTGATAAAATCACAGCTGATCTGATTCCAACACCTGTGCTCTTCCCTCCCTCTCTGTTCTTGTAATCTCTCGACACTAAGCAAACACATCTCCCTCGCTCTCTCTCTCTCTCTCTCTCTCTCTTTCAAATCGCATATAAAAAGGGGTCAAATGGGTTCACTGTTCACCAAGAGTATCAGCGAGGAACAGCTAGAAATGGCGCTCACCAAGGTCAAAAACATCGTCAACTCCAACCCAGTTGTGGTTTTCAGGTTTGTTTTTCTTTTAATTTCTCATCACCCAATTTACCAATTTCATGTATTTCTTTCTTTTTCTTACACATAAATTGTGGAATTAAATGTGTTTTTTGTGCCAATTAATTAGGTGATTAATCCAATTTGTTGTTAAAAAAATTTCATTAGCTTTGCTTAATAATTTGATGTGTTGTGTTGTTTGTTGTTGCTGGCAGTAAAACTTACTGTGGTTATTGCAAGAGGGTGAAGCAGCTGCTCACTCAGCTTGGAGCAACTTTCAAGGTCATTGAATTGGATGAGGGAAGTAAGTCTCCCTTTATCCTTTTTATTAGTTTTTGTTTGTGATTTGGTAGAATTTATTTTCCAATTTCATTACTGGACCATCAACTTTAAGAAAATAGAGTAAATCATATGGATTTAATAAGATTTTAACAAGGTTCAATGCACAATTAAGAACTTAATAGTCTGGGAGTCTTTAATTTATTCAAATTATAATCCTAACTGAGTTAGTAGCTCATAAAAAATATAAATTTGAAGTCTTTATAAAAAATATAAATTTGAAGTCTTTATTCCTGTGAAAGGAAGGCCTACTGACGCTCCGGTTAGAATATGCGATTACAGGACAGGGGTTCAGGGTCGAAGGGGTAGAGGAAAACCTAAAAGGACTTTGGAAGAGACTCTAAGAAAAGACTTAGAATACTTGGATCTAACGGAAGACGGGACACAAAACCGAGTGCAATGGCGTTCTAGGATTCATACAGCCAACCCCACTTAGTGGGAAAATGCTTTGTTGTTGTTGTTGTTGTTGAAGTCTTTATTCTTAAAGGAGTAAGGATTAAGGATATGACAAAGGAATCAAAAGTCCAAACAAGTCATCAACATTTAGAACAAATTTTGATGACTTTGCAGAACATTCCAGCAACGTAAATTTTGAGTCCTAAAGCAGTGAAAGGGTTTTTCACATAGAAGCCCTTTATAAGATTACAACTTAAAGAAAAAGCTTCAAACCCAATACTAAAAGCACCCTTCGTACTTTGCAATGGGACAAGTGCATCAAAGGAATATTGCAACTAAGAATCAATTAGAACATGATAAGTCGATAGTTGACGGGTTTCTTTCTCCAACTGAGCTGTTTTTTACAACACTAGTGTTGAGAGTATCAATCCCACATTGGAAAATGAGGGACTTTGCATGTGCTTATAAGTAGTTTGGCTATACTGTGGAACCTCGACTTCTTCAACTAGTTATTGTTATAGTGCCTAGTCCATTCCTAAGAAATTGAAACCCGAAACGGGTAAATGCTAATTCAGTGTCATGACAAGTAAACTGAGAATCTTCTTCTGATTGGTGTTATAAGAAGTTTCTAATGCTAAGCTACCCCTAAACTCGTAATACCAAATTACTAAGGAAGTCATGTTTGATTTTTGAAGTTGATGGAGGTGAAATGCAAGCAGCTCTAGCGCAGTGGACTGGGCAAACGACTGTACCTAGCGTGTTTATCGGGGGAAAACATGTTGGTGGTTGTGACTGTAAGTGCATATATTCTTGCTTATTCCATGTTTACTGCAATATGATATCAAAAAAAGACCCCTCAATTCATCTCAATTTAGTTGTTTTTCAAATAGTAATTTACTTTTTTTGGATCGTACAGCTGTTTTGGAGAAGCACAATGCAGGTCAGCTTGTGCCCCTTCTCACTGAAGCCGGTGCCCTTGCCTCCAAGTAACGACTTTGTCCCGCGAATGAAGAGGTGAAACTAAACTTACCCATATTCCTCCATCGGGGTTGAAGAAACGGACCTACATGAACAATGTAATAATAGTTTGATGAAAATAATGTAGCTACTTGAATCATTGTGCTTGAAAAGTCGTCGTTTTTCTGCCAAGTTTCCGTTGCGAATTTGACTACTTCTTTCGTTTCAAACTGAAAATGCTGAGCACACAACTGACATTGGCAAACACCAGCGTAAGTCTATACGCTACTTGAATACGGCAGTATATTTGATAGGGATGGTTGGGAGGGGACAAGATTTGGAGATGTATATCATCTCTGATACAGTAGTATATCTGATAGGGATGGTTGGGACTTGGGAGGGACAAGATATTGAGACACATATTGGGTGGATTCTGTCATAAAACCACTTGTGCTTTTGCAAGTTTGGCATCGTTGATTTAGGGCCTCAAAAGAGTGGTAGAGTTTGAGTTGTACAAGGAGGTGCGGCCCTCTAATTATGCAGGTCCAAAGTTCAAACGCCTGCTTAGAGTCGGCCTAACATTTGAAGACTCGGCAGCACAAGTCTTTGTTTAGTGAAAGAATATTGTCGCTATGGTGTCGGCAAATAACATTGGTGGATAATATGTCAATATCAAAATGTATCAATGTTTTATTAATATTTGTATTTTTATTACATATACAAATATCGATAGTTTTATCAACTATCAATACTATAGATACAGAAATCGATGTTATCGTTATCAGTACATTGGTGGATAATATGTCAATGTTAAAATGTATCAACGTCCAATTAATACTTGTATCAATATTACATATACAAATATCGATAGTTTTATCAACTATTAATACTATAGATGAAGATATCGATGTTATCGTTATCAGTACAAAACCCAATGACGAACGTATAGCGTAGAGAATTTCTACTCTTCTTTAGAACAAAGAAATATGGAGCAACTCAACATTGGTTGGTGTGAATCACCCACTTCAATAAGAGAATCCAATTCAAAATGCCTCTTTACTGTAGAAATCTATACGCTGAAAAAACTCAACCATTTCCACCCAGGTTTAAAAAAAAATACTGAAAAAATTAAAGTAAAGAGAGATTGTACAACAATTTAGTTAAAAAAATGTAAGAAGGAGGTAAAAGATGACTTGGGTAATTTCCATGGATTTCGAACTCTTGGGTAATATTCATGGCTTCGAACTAAGTTATTTACTATTTACCATGGCATCTTCTTTTCACTGTGTGGTGTAGAGTATAGTGCATGCTGCTGTTGCTGCATTTCTTCATCTTTTGAATTGACGAGAGCCAAAGAGTCCACATTCCAACACTCACCACCCCTCTTCTTCTCATTCCCAAAACCCCACAACTCCTCTTCCCTCTTGCACTCCGCCCCGCCTCCGCCGCCGTCCATATTCGAGACGGAAACTCTTCTCCAGTTGCACCACATCCTCAGCATGACATAAAGCATCGCCAAGCATATTACTGCAGACGTTAAAACAATGGCCACTGTAATCCCAGTCTCTGCAGCAGCAGAAAGGCCCTTCTTCCTCTGCCTTTCGGATTCCGAACACGACGCTAGTGGTGGGCCGCAGAGCTTTGGATTACTCGAGAAGGAGCTGGGTGGGAATCCTGAAAAGGTTGATGGGATTTGACCTTGGAGGTGATTATTTGATAGGTTTAGCATGTGCAGGCTTGTCAGCTTTCCGAGTGAGGACGGAACTTCTCCTTGGAGTTGATTGGAAGAAAGATTCAATCTCTCCAACTTCATTAGGTTTCCGAGGGATGATGGGATTTTTCCGGAGAGGAAGTTTTCGCTTAGATCGAGGATTACTTGCAGCTCAGTGAGTTCTCCTAGCCCGGATGGGATCGAACCGGTTAAGTTGTTTTCTGAGAGCCTCAGTTCATATAGCTTCTCGCATTGCCCGATCGTTGATGGGATTGAACCCGAAAAACTGTTTCTTTGAAGATTGAGAACATTGAGAGAAGTGAGATTTCCTATCTCCTCCGGGATCATGCTTGAGAGGCTGTTGCCTTGCAGAGAAAGTTTCAGTAACTTCGAACAGTTGCCGATCTCTGCCGGTAGTGTTCCTTGGAAGTTGTTTGTTGACAAGTCAAGTTCTCCCAACTCTTGTAAGCTCCCTAACCATGCAGGTATTTTTCCTTCGAATCGGTTGTTACTCAGTAGAAAATGCTCGATAAGCTTTGCAGAAGACAATTGAGGTGGCACTTCTCCTGTCAGATTGTTGAATGACAAGTCAAGAAATTTGAGCTGTGTGAGCTGGCCGAATTCAGAAGGGATGGTGCCGGCGAGGTGATTGTATGCAAGGCGGAGACGGGTTAAGTTTCTAGCCATCGCTAGTCTAGAAGGGATTGAACCTGAAAAGCTGTTGTTTGTCAAGTCCACTTTGGTCAGAGAACTCGAACCAGACAGTGGATAGAGGCTTCCATTAAACCGGTTGTGGGAAAAATTTATGATCTTGAGGTTTTTGAGAAGAAAAAGGGATGCAGGAAGAGGGCCTTCAAGGGAGTTGTTGTAAAGGGTAATGGTGCTTAGCTGAGAAATGAATCGAAATGTGGGTGGCAAGGTTCCGGTGAGTTTATTATCTGCCAAGGCCAGTAACCGGAGACTTCTGCAGTAACCTAAGCTTGGCGGGATAGGTCCTGACAAGCCGTTCTGCCTCAGGTGAAGCAGAACAAGACTCTTAAGCTTTCCAATCGTTGCAGGGATGGAGCCCGTGAAATGGTTTCCGAAAAAATCAATTTCTATTAGCTCTGTGCAATTGGTTAACTCTCTTGGTATGGATCCTGACAGCTGGTTGTCATACAGGTAAAGGGTTTTCAAAATTTTCAGCTTCCCAATCTCTGCCGGGATTCTACCTGTGATCATGTTTCCGAACAGATACAGATTTTCTAGGTAGCTCATGTTTCCTATTTCAGGAGGTAGAGTTCCAGTGAAGCTGTTGTTATTGAGTACAAGATCTGTGAGATTCTGTAGCTTGTCCAGGGCAGTTGGCAGCTCTCCTTCGAAAGTGTTATCCGAAAGGTCTAGCTGTTGGAGTGAAGAGCAGCTGAGTAGGTCTAGAGGAAATTTTCCAGTGAGCTTGTTTCGAGCGAGAAGAAGTTGTCGAAGATTTGAGTTGCTGAGGCAGAAATTGCTTGAAATTGTACCTGTCAAGGCATTATCAGACAGAACCAAAGATTCGAGATTCTTTAGTTGCGTGCTGAGGAGGCCTATGCTTCCTGAGAGGTTGTTTCGCGACAAGTCAAGAATCTCGAGCTGTGCTAATTGGTTAAGCCCTGAAGGGATATCGCCGTTCAATCTGTTCCCTGCCAAATTTAAGTAGTTTAAATTTGCGAGCTGGCTTAGCGCGTAAGGAATTGTTCCAGAGAGGCTGTTGTTGGCCAGGTTCAAGATTTGCAGCGATTTAAGTGATCCGATCGAAGAAGGGATATCTCCTTCAAGCATGTTGTTGGATGCTGCAAAGTTTTGAATCTCTTCGAGGCCATGAATCTCTTCTGGTATGAGGCCAGTGAGGCTATTGTTCTGCAGATCAAGAGATGTCAGCTTCTTCAAATCACCAATTTCAACTGGAATGCTTCCATTTAATTGGCAGTAGGCAAGTCCCAACACTCTCAGCTCAGTCAGGTTTCCAATGCTTGGTGGAATTGCACCTGAAAACAAGTTATCTCCTATCCGAAGAACTTGTAAGTTCCTCAAAAGGCCTATTTCTGCAGGAATCTCGCCGGAGAGAAAGTTCGAGTAGAGGAGGAGTGTTTTGAGACCTTGAAGCTGTCCCAACTCGGGAGGAAGTGGACCAGCGAGGGAATTTGAAGAGAAATCGAGTGTTTGGATCGAAGAGAGTTGCGAAAGCTCGCGAGGGATTTGACCGGCTAATCCTGATCCCGATAGGTTAAGACCAATAATATGCAGCTGATCGTCTGAACACGATAGGCCATTCCAACTGCATATATGAGCACTTGGAGACCAGTTGCTCAAAACTCCTACTGGATCAACAAGTTCTGATTTGATTCTCAGAAGTAGGGAGGAAACCCTCGAATCGTCTCCGAGAGAAACAGCAAGAACAGCATAAATTATTCCAAAAAACAGCAAGAAATGAGACATTTCAACGCTGCCAATTACAAAATGCATGATCAAGATCAAGCAGAAACCAAACTATCTGAGATCAATTTCGAAGATTTAGTAGTATTTCTACTCAGAAATTTCATGTTGAAAGAAATACAAATGGAAACAAGAGATGGAATGAGAACCGGAGGAGGGAATTTGATTAAGAGTTAAGACAAGAAGTTTAAAACTATGGTGGGATAAATGGATGCCTTGGAGTTTAAATACTCTTCTGCAGTAGAACTAGGCTTACCTAATCAGTTTGAAAAGCAAGTTGATAACTAACATGCATAAAAAATAATTAGGGTTTTTTTTTGTTTGCTCGATTGTAGCGATCAGCTGATTAAAAGCATTCACCTCATGCACTTGAAGTCCCGATTTTGACCCCTCCTTCCCCAATATCGCTTATATCGAAAGTAATTAGGCTTTAAGCACAGAGGTCTTCTCTTTTTTAAGGTAGCAATCTTTCTCACCTTTTTTCTAGTTCTGCTAAAAGATATGATGATTTTCCTCTCCTTTTTCTTCTCATCAAGGAATGTTATGGATGCTGAAAGATGTTTTTAGAATCTTATGGAGGTGTGGGGAAGGGAAGTGCATGGAGAGATAAGGGTAGTGTAAGCATGGCTAAAAGAAGAAACGCTTAGTAGAAAAGTATTCCACTTGCAACCTAACAGTAAGTTCAAGAGGTGGACCTCACTCTAGGCTCACTTTAAATTTGAAGTTGATATTCGCTGTCTGATTAGGACAATTCTTACGCTGAGTGTCAATGTAGAATTAGCTATAACTAAAATACAGAGTCTCATAATTTTACGAGAAGTGCCCTACAGATAACGTGGTTAGGTAGTATTCCCCAAAATTTCTTCTTTAGTGTGAATATACTATCGGCTATCCACGTAGCTGTCATGATTTTTTTTTTCTTTCTAATATCCAATTTACAATTATTCCAAGAAGAATTGAGTAGCATTGGACTTTCTTATGGACATGTTCAATTTAACTTCTAGGATTGTTGGTCCACTAAATAGGTACAAATCCATGATGCTGTTGTAGCTACAGAATGTAGAAAAAAGGGCTTAGAAAAATTGATAGATTCATGCATCTTTCTACTGTCAATTTGCATTAGGGTTTCCACGTTCCAGGATCTAAAAACAACTAAATGAGGAACAAAAGGAAATAAATTCTGGCATGTACAATTGAATGCTTTCCTTCTTATTGACAACTATCGTTCATGAAATTAGAATGTTGTATTTGTTCCAACATAACGAAGACTAAACGTTACTAGACCAAATGACTAAGTACTCAAAGTTAGTAGTTCAATGAAGTGAGATTGAATGCCTATATTAACATAGTTTCTAGCCCTTCACAAGTTTTCTTATGTTTGAAGTATATATATGCTTTTGGTCGTTTTAAAAGATGGAGTACTAGTTAGAGGAACTCTACCTTACGAATTTTCCTGCCTCCGCTTAACCTTTTCTCCCCCACCTAGAAAGGATTTTGCTTCCCTGATTCGTAAAAGAAAGAAGAAGAGGGCCGACTCTGTCATTTCGAGACGGAATTAGTTCTTTCATTCATTTTGGGATGGGTCGTGACACAATTTTTTTGCGGAGCTCACTCCATTATATATTTTAATGATCTAACCGTCTATCTTTTAGAAAATTATTCATTTGATGATGTTCTAAAAAATATATAGATCAGATCGTTAAAATATATTACGAAATGAATCTCACCAAAACTTGTATAAATAAAGTAGTGACACGGATCCGTCTATATATATATATATTTCTATTGTAACCTAAACTACCAAATACCAAATTAAATACAGGAAGAAAACACAAACCAAAACAACCTCATTGGACTGATCAATCATGGTGAAACGCGCAATAGAGAAGATCCAAATATCATGTGAGGTTTGGTGTAATACATTCAAACATGCTGCGTTGGCCAGAATTAAATTTAATTAGGTATAATCTAATCAGAATATATATAATTGCCTCAGTAATTGTATAATTAATGTATTATTGAAGGGATTATTCTTGCTACTAGTGAACCCTAAAACAAGAGGACAAACAAGGTTGCTTCAAAGTCGGGTTTCTAAATCTTTTGATAGAGAAGTTCTCTCTAAGTGCTTAGCTATCCGCCATAGCTTTATATCTTTTCGACTTTGCTTGGTTTTCAGGATCAAGAAAGAGAGAAACAATATGGATGAATCAAGTCTGAAAAATTGTTGTGGTACTAGATTACCGTCACGTAGTGTGATTAGTTAGGTGATAGAAGATGAAGTAGCGATGAACTTTAGAGTAGTAGTATGACTTTTTAGCGAAAATGGTTTCTAAGATTGGCATAACTCTTCACTTTGGTCCACTTCTATTTATTTCCAATCTTAGGGACCAAAGTGAGGAGTTATGTCAATCTTAAAGTACATTATTGTTAAAAAAAACTTAATAGTATTATAAATATACACGTGTTATGTTATGATTATCAATCACGGCTTGCAGTGGTGTTACAATCTCGCAGAAAAGTTGCCCTCAAATGCTTGATTAGGAAAGGGAAAGATCATATCACGCCCAAATGCTTATTTTTCACTTCTAGTTTTTTCTATATAGGATACCTTTTTTTTCATCTTTATTCCTTTCAATTATTTGGACAAGAAAATTTGAAGTAGCAATTATTTTCTAGAGTGGATATAATTACCAAATAGACTACATAAAGGTAAAAAGTGAACCAAGTGTTTGCACATGCAACAAGTTGGTACTAGGTCACCAACATTTTCATGGCCGCAAATCTACTTGCTCAAGATGTGCTCACATATGAGCTTGAATTTAGAGAGCCCTTCAATAAGGTTTACTTTGAATTATATTTCAGTTTATCTAAATCGCTGAGGAAGATTTAGAAAGACTTAGAAAGAGACTTTATGTTAGATCCCACATCGTCTAGGGGAGTGGATCATCTATGCCTTATATGTACATGCCCACCTCCTTTAGTATGAGGCATTTTGGGAACTCACTGACTCGAGTTCCATCGGAACTCCGAAGTTAAGCGAGTTTGGCTAGAGCAATCTCAGAATGGGTGACCCACTGGGAAGTTGCTCATGAATTCCTAAAAACAAAACCGTGAGGACGTGGCCAGACGGAGTCGGGTCCGTGATTTGATGCTTTAAGAGAAAATATAGAGTACTTGGAGCAAACAAAAGATATGGCGTAAAATCGAACGCAGTAAAATTCTAATAGTCATACAGTTGACCCCACTTAATGGAGTAAAGCTTAGGTGTCACTTTTTTTATAACCATTTGTTGTCTTGAACAACAATGTTCGTTTAATTTTAACTCCAACTAAATGTCTCTCTCTCTCTCTCTCTCTCTATATATATATATATATATATATATATATATATAGTATTATATTTTCCTTTATATATTATAGATTTATTCGGTTTGTTAAACACCTAATATATATTCTTTTGTAGTTTTCTTTCTGACTGCATATTATACATTCTATCACCTTATTTTATTTCAATACAAGAAATAAGAGGAAAAAAATGTTAATCTCCACCAAACCAGAAGACAATTAAGTTTAAATTATATATAATATCACTCAAATAATTAAGCAACACAGACAAAAGAGAAGGTACATCATTAAAGTCATTTCAAAGTAATATTTATTATGGAATTTTAACGAAAAGTTCTCGATACTGTTCACTTTAACGAAAATCCATTTTTTTACATTAAAAAGTCAATCATGGTACTATTCACTTTATCCTTTATTTTGTTCTTATCATTAAAACTCAAAGTTTTCAAACCTCTATCATTAGTTTTCCTTATTTATTAATTATATCAACACCAAACAAACAATTTTAATTATTTCTAAAATTAAAAAAAATCCTCCAAATAGTGTACTTTTTTACTTTTTAATAAATATATTAATTAAAAATTAACTTATTAATAATTAATCCCGGATTATAATTTTTGATGACATGTAATACTCTCAAGAACATGGACTCTTTTATCTTTGAGAAATGAGAAGTCAAGTATTAATATCCTTCTAAACCTTTTATTTTTTTAGTTTATATATTTCCCTTGGATCTTTCGGGGCATGTTGACTTTACTTTGCTTTTTTTTTTCTATAAATTTTATTTTTCTTAGTTTAGTTGGTTGGCCAACTCTATTTGTAATTTTGTACAGGCTCTTCAAAGCTGGACCACCGAAAGTATATCAGGTCAGGGAAGAGACTGATTTAATTCTCTAAATAATAAAAAATGGCTTGTAGGGTACTCACGAAATTCTATTATGTTTCGAGATATCCTAAACTCTAGGATTTGTGGCAGTTATATTCTTAATTAAGGTTTCAACAACTAAAAACTCCTAAGTATAGGATACTCTGGAATATAACAGCAAATCCCAGTTATTTAGGGCAAAAATGTAGAACTTGGACCGCTAGGGTTTCATTAGACGTGAGACTTGTGATAAGTAAGATTATAAATCGCTTAGGCACTCGTGGGTGAGCGGCTGACCGTAGCAAAGTCCTTCCTCTGTTAGGATAAGCGTATGGTTAGCTAAACTTTGATGGGGTTTCATAAAGAAATCAGATAAGCTTGGAACTGAGTTCTCTGTTAAATTCTAAACAAATAGGATTTAATGAAACAAAAATAATCTTATGTGCAATGAAAATGTAGTAAACCAAATCATATGGAAATAGCAGCACAAAATTCTCATCAACTTTGCTCTCTCTCTCTCTCTCTCTCTCTCTCTCTCTCTCTCTCATTTTAAGAATCTCATTTACAAAATCCTGCAACTACCTTCTGACTTTGCTTGAGACCAGTCAAAACTTCAATGGCCACTTGCTGTCAAACTCCAGCCCGAGCGGAACTAAACCACGGAAAAAAGGAAATTGGATCCAACTGATATTCATTTAATTTTCTTGAAAGAAGCCGGATGACATTGTAGCTGAGTTACATGATCCGTACATGATATCGCGGGCTTTAAGGTGGATTAGCAGTGGTGGAAGAGAAAAACCTCATAAGGAAACTTGAGAGAGACCAAATGCAGATAACTCCTAGGCATTGAAGGACATTCAACAGTGTGCCCAAGGAACTGTTTATTGCCAAGTTGTGCGGTGTCGTCTCAGCGCCTCTGACTGTAAAGGACAGAGCAGTCACCAGTTGCGCTGCTCTATTCAGTTGATGCAATCTATAGACCTGCCGATCATAATGGAAATAAAAAATTTTGATTCGTAGACCAGCATGTGTACACAATTATAAAATACATACAGGAGGACTTTCTTATCATTTTCTCGTTTTCCAAGTTGAATTCAACTGAGATTATGAAATCACAAAGAGTTTAATGACGGAGATTGATGGATGCATATCTAATTAGACAGACTAGAATTTAAGAACTATCATCCGGTAGTAATCCGACAACCTACTAGACAACAAGAGAAACAAGATTTTTCATACAATCAAATTCAATTTTCTTGCAATATCCATAAGGAAAAGGAACAGATTGGCTTACTTGAAAGATGACAGGGATAACAGGCCATGAAGGTGACTTCTTATATCTTGCGTACTGCTCAAATGCAAATTGGACCACTATACCAACCAGATATGGAGCAAGAGTAGCAGAAGCTGCAGGGCCAGTCCATGGCCAGACATAACCCATAGTCACCATAGGAATTATAAGACTGAGTACCAAGGAAGCAACAGATGAGATTCGCTGTCCTAACTGAGAGGCTGGGGTTCTGTTACTGGGGACAACCAATTCTGGTTCAGCTGTCCTCCTTGAACAGTCAATCAGAAGAAGAAACACTGCAACACCACTGTAGAAGAGAGCTTCCGTGAAGAACAAGATGAGAAAATCTGAGAAGAAACATATCATGGTTTAGACGGGAGAAAAAGGTTTACTTTCTAAACTGAAAGAATTAAATGAGTTTATAAAGAAAAATAGAATGTATATGTTAAGAAGGATATGAGCCAAAAGTTGTGATACGCTATAGACTCTATGAACGTGTCAACTTTTTACATAATGCCAACGTTCATTTAGTTCCCAAGAGTTGAACCAACAACAGACATTACTTTGCCAGTCCATTGAGCCACATCTAATGTTACTTCTTAGAACTTCAAGTCATTATTCAATATTTTCATCCATGTTCCATTGATTATTGCCCTTCACTTGTAGATATTTCTCTGTACCACAACCCTCTAGTCGTCTATTTCTATCATATTCATGTTAAAATTATCCAACCTACTTCACAAGTTGCCCAAAATCACTTCCAGTCCCTTTCCTCTGTCTTCACTCTTCATTAGAAGCCCTTAAAGTTTCCTAGGATCATTCCTTCACCAACAACTATCTAGAGTCCCTAACCCTCATCCATTTGAGTGGGCTGCACTAACTTTCATCCTAGAATAATCACCCTAGTAGAGTCACTCCAACACCCCAAGATAGTCTTACCCGAAATAAAAACAATGCAAGTTGTAGTGTATAGAAAGTGATACACAGAAAGGTGTATACAGATATATGTAAGGAGACAAAATCTCAAGCTGGCGAGACAAATTTTCTGTGCCTATCCTATCTACTACAATCATAGTTTTAGTTAAAAACAAGTGATGAAAAATACCGGAATTTAATAAACATAAAATCACGACATATAGATATGCATCCTCACCTGTCAACAAAGAATCCTCAAATATAGTAGATAGTATTTTGCGCAGATAGAGTGAGGGGAAAATGAAAGAAGCTAGGAGAACAGCTGGACCAATGAACCATAAGAGGCTGTTTTGGTTCCTTTCTGGATTATTTGTAGAAACTTCTTCTTCCCCTTTATACGGACGGTTATAAAATGAGATTAAACCCGGTTTTCCACCAGTACCATCAAAATGGATATATGAACTGTTAGAAGGAAATATATCTTCAGAATTAGGAAGGTGAGTTTCTTGCTCCATAGCATCTGTTTTTATCTCACTATATTGTGACTGATCTTCAGCAACAGCAAAAAGAACACTGTGACTGTTTGGGATCCTTTTGCTTGACTGCCCTACTCGATGTCTCAATATGCATGAATTACCTGCTTACAGTGGCAGAAGAAATAGACCAAACATATTTAGAGCAATTCAAAACAATCTCGCACTTTTTAAAGAAATGGCATTACAGTTCATAAACTATTTGGTAAAAAGGTTAATAATGGTCAAATTAGAAAAAGTAGCTTCAATAAAATGAAATCCATAGGTTCCCTTCTACAACTATACTATGCTCAGTACCTCGGGGAAAAAACAAATCTTATGCTGGCTATATTGCACATAAGGAAAATTTGAAGACTTCAGTAATTATGCAACAAATATGAAAAGCTACCTTTAGCATATCTCAGCTGTTGACCATTACGTTGTTGGCTGCAGTACGGTACACGCAATAAGCTCAACTGCATATCAAAGGAATCAATTTATAAGCTGAAAAATCGATAAAGTTCTTCTAAAAGGAGGCAGTCATTTGACATTATCAGACCAGACTCATACAATACAACTAGAAGTGAATTTTAAAAATCCTATACAGAAATGACTCCAATTAGAAGTGAATTCGAGCATAACTTACTTCAGCATAGCAAAATGACTCCAAATAGTCAATAACGGTAAAATCCACCGCGCACCGTGCATTCAAATGTGTTAATGTGTATCATCCCAAGAAGCTTAAGCTCAATAGTAGTAGCATAAGTAACAAATATATATATACCTAGTTCATGTACAAAACATTAGAGGTTATGAACTAAACATAATACCCCAAAGTAATACCTCTAACTTCTCACAAAGCCATGTCTAATCCGTAAGATTTCAAATACAAACACCACCAGTGCAACTAAAATCTCTCCAAAGCCAGGTTCTTTAACATCATAACACCCTCTTTCGTACATCAAAGAGCTTAAACAATATCCTACTTTTATTTTCTATTTGTGGAATCAATTTCACCTACCAATTCCACACCTTTTCACCAAAAAACAAACACCAATTCCCCACCTTTTGACCAAAAAACAAACACCAATTCCCCACCTTCTGACCAAAAAACAAACACCAATTCCCCACCCTTTTACCAAAAAACAAACACCAATTCCAAACCTTTTTAGCTACCAGATACAAACTCAGCATGCATTCTCACAAGTTCACATGCAAACATCAAAACAAAAACAAAATAACAAAAATTTGGGGGATATCAAGACTTTTTCTCAGTAACCAAACAGCCCTATAACGCACCTGGGAACCCCTTGTGGTTTGGCAATGGGAAGCAGGATAAGTTGCCAGGCAAGAAAACGAAGAACCACATTTAATCGCCATATCTGTGAAGCAATAACAAGAGGCCGAGCTTGTCAGAGACTCAACGGCTGCATGCTGCGGGATTCTAACGCAAACCCATTTGATTCGAGGAATATATGAGGCCACCCATAAAGAAAATTTTCCGGGAAAATGAAGGAAAGGGTGAGAAAGTGGAGGAATCCGGAGAAACTGAGGAGTAGTTTTGGAGTTATTGCGGAAGACAGCGGCTTTCGTTTGTTGTGTGTAATTCGGTGGGGGCGAAGCGGGCGCCTATAGTTTGGACAAAATCCTATTCTCACGTTATATTTATGCGGATTTTGTTTTGTTTCATTTCCCTCTCTTTGTTTCTCACCAGATTTTTTCTCTTATTTGTTTATCTTTTTCTTTTTTTTCTCTCTTTCGAGCATGTATAAAACTGTTTCTGAAAAAACTAAAAACGATGTGATAATTAAAATGTTTGAGGTTGCGTTCGCAAAAAAATTAATAATATTTATTCAAAAAACACATGATTTTTTATTAAAGATTTTAACTTGTCCATAATAAAATCACTTCTTAAAAAAAAGTGCTTATAAGTGTTTCTACACAAGATATCCCAAGAGAAACCTTCATTTATGTTCTTGCAATTTTTTTTAGTGCGACAGTATGCTTATAAGTGTTTCTACACAAGATATCCCAAGAGAAACCTTCATTTATGTTCTTGCAATTTTTTTAGTGCGACAGTCACATAATATGATTCATTCTCATCCGAGTATCAATCCCGACCATACTTTTATCTCTTCCAACAACGGAGTAGTAGGACTCGATCCGGCCCTAACCCTAATCGATTTTCCAAAGAAGAAGAGGAAGAGAGGATGGGGGGAAGAATGCAGAAAATTTAAAGTGAGATGCATGATGATTCTCAGAGTAGCTGCCATAGCAGTAAAAGAACAGAATAAGTTCGATAACATCCAAACCCCAGAAAATAAGTGACTTGCTACAGAAGTTGAAAATACTTCCTCAATTTGGAACCCCAAGAAAAAACATTCGTGGCAGCTGAATACAATACAGAAACAAAATAATTGGGAACTCATCCAAAAATTAAGAATGCTGCCTTGAAAAAATTACAGAAACCGGACAAATCCGCTTGTCATGATCCTCGGCTAGCTAGACATCAAGAAGAACCCCGATCTAAAATGGGGTCGGTTGGCTCCTCGAAAGAAACTCCAACTTCTAAACCATCATCAGGAGTAACTCCGGATTTCAGCCATTGCTCCCACAGAAGACATTCCTCAGATGCATCTAAATGAGATTAGCCCTCTTTAGGAATCTGATTGTTCTGCAGTAATAAGGCCATATTGATTCCACGAAATCAAGGTATTTCTCGATTATCAACCCTTGCAATGCTTTCATCTTTCTTCTGGATAATTTCTTGTAGTCTAAGTTCTTAACGTTCAGTAAAGGTTGCCAGAAACGAGCCCGTATTTCCTCTTTAAGCTTCCCATGTGTAATGTATGTATAGGCCACCATGTAGTAAGTGGGTAAATTCTTGATTACTTTAACAGTCTGCTTGAAGCTGAAAACATAGAGTGCACACAACCACTGAAGCATCTTGATGTAGAGTGCTACAATGAGGGGTCCTAAAACCCACAAAGGTGTCAACTCCTTTGAAACTTTGGCCCCATGAATCATATTAACTGCCAGGTACATGGGGATGCTGCATATTAAGTGAACAATTAAAATGATGTTGTAAGATAAAAGAAAATAAATCCAAGACGTCTTATGTTAACCGCATAAAACCAGAAGTTCGTTTAAATAGAATAATTGCAGACTTGAAAAAACAGACAAGCAGATGGAGAGATAGAGCACACATTATACTTACAAAATAAGTAAGGGTATCTTTACTGTAGCGTTTAGACCCAGAAAATTGCACCAAACCGTCCGTAGAATCCCATCATTTTCCTTGTTTTGAATCTCATGCTTAGTTTCTGATGTCTCCATTGGAGGCGGTTCTTCCCCCAAAAGCCCATCTTCTACTTCACTTGGTGATTGTGTTCGAAGCATTCTCAACCATTTCTTAAATAAACTATGAATGACGGGGGAAGATGCAATTCTCTCATCTGCTTCAGAGGCATAAGAAAGAGGAATATCATTTGCCTGAGGAGATCCCGTGATAGTATCCTCATTCTCTTTTAGTTTGACCGAATTCTTGGGAAGCTTTGATCCATTTGTTCTACCTCCAGATTTATCATTCTGAGCACTGCCCTTGAAGGCTGAAACTCTGAAAGGTTTAACTTTTGGTCCCCGCATGAGAGAAGCCCCTACACTGAAACAAGTTCTCTGAATTTAAATGGACACGATAAAAAATGTGTATTTGGTCTGGATGTGGGTGTGCGCGTCCATTCCCTCATAGTGCATATGTGCTCCCACAAGTGCAAGTAGAAGAATTTCAATGCAAACCACAAAGTTCAGCTGGTAGGAGACCTAAAGAAAAGTAAATAGAACAAAGAAAAAGATAACAAACTTATAGAAGAAAAACTCCCACCTTAAACAAAGGTTGCGCTTTAGCATAAAGCACTTCTCTTTCCTCCCGACCATTTGATGTGTTGTTACACACTGCTTCAACTTCATCCCTTTGCTCCATGACAAAGGCCTAGAGGGATAAGTCACATAAGAACCCTGAAATGCAACAGTAAAAAAAGAAACATGAGCATAAAAAGAGAAAGCTAGCAACAGAAAGATAAAATCCCAAATTCAAGAACTTGGCGGGGTAAACTGAAAACCAGTAATCTCAAAACATGTGAAGGGGCATAACCTCAACATAGATCATTTCTCTCATACATTAAACGGATACAATGTAATATGCAATTCATGGTACTCTTAATATCAAATTACCTGCATTTGATGGGTAACCAAAGCCATCGTCTTCACCCCAACGACCAAATCATTTACTCAGCAGGGCCTAATTTCATAAACAACCACACATAAGCACTAACTCTTGCAGCAAGCAAACCAGAAGGAACAATTCAACACCATCAAAAAAGAATTCAAAAACTTATCACAAACAGTTAACAATCCAAAACCAAGAACACCAATTCATCTTAAGCTAGCGTACTACACGAAGATTCGGACAAAAGAAACACAAACATTCAAAGGAATCCATAAACAAAATTGAGCAATAGCTTGAAAACTCTTTGCCCTTTCCCTTTTCCTCAAAATTCTCAGCAACCCAACAAACAAATGATTCCCAAACCTACTAAATCACCCAAAGAAAGCAAAAAGAAGCTCAATTTTCACCAAAACAACGCAAAGTTCACAGCTTTATACTTCGTTTCCTTCCCATTTCCTCCATTTACAAAAAACCAAACAACCCAATAACCCCAAGCTCAGAAATCAAACCCTAACTAAACAAAAACAATTAAATTGCAAGAATTGAAATTCAGAACGGGAGAATTGACGAGTAAATTCAAACTAACCTGCCATGAACTTCCCTCCCTTGACAAAAATTGTTGAAATTTGGGGAAAAATAGCTAAGAGTGCCGCTTTTATCTTTGTCGCGCTCTCCGAATTGAATTATGCTAAAAATAGAGAGTGGATAGAAGAAAGAGATAGACAGAAGAAAAAGGGGAAGAAGGTCTTGGACTCTTTGTGGTGAAATTTAGGGGTTTTATATGGATTTTTAATTTATTTATTTTTCAATTTATTTTTTAACAGCGGAATGTGGAGGATAATGAAGCACACCGGAGGAGGGTAAGGTGAAATTGAAGCCGGAGCGTAGAGGGAAGCAGATGAAAATCTAATAAAACTTTGGACCGGGTCGCTTTGTTTGGACTTGGGCCGTTTCGGTTAGCTTCTTTGAGCGGAGGATACTACTCTTTACTATACGCTCAAGCATGGGACAATTTGTTTTTTTTTATTATTTATTTGTAATTTTTATTTATATTTTAGTTTGAACTTTTTAAAAATTAAGTTGTTTTATTTTAGAATCCTAATTAAGAATGGGTATTTTTGGAATATAGGAAGCTTCACATTTTGCATTTTGATAAATAAGAATAGAGTGTTGATAAACTCATCCCATTGTCTTATTTTCTCACCCGTATTTTAGTATAAATTTTAATGTTAATTTTACCCTCTTGTAAAGTGACATGTAAGGACCAAAACAAAAATGTACTGCAGATTGCCAATTTCCTTGTGCCCACCACACATTGCCGGATTGCCCCATTTCCTTATGCCCGTTCACCATCTCTGTAAAAGAAAAAAAAAATCCTTCTCTCTTTCAATTTAATTATTGTGCCTTTCTGGGACGAAATCTCATCTCTTGTAAACAAGTATTTCTACTTCCATTGTTTCTTTCTCCAAAACCCTAATTTCAAGGATCTAATCAAATGCGAACCAATCGATCATATATCACCCATCATTGCTTCATAACATCCATGGCTTTAAACTCTCTGTACGCCCAGCCCCTTCTTTTGTTCTAATCCCAACCCAAACCTCACCTCCCTTCTCTCTAATTTCCTTTATTCTAAAAATTTGAATACATAACTCACCCATTGAATTCCATTGCAATCTGCAATACTTGAAATTCATAGGAAAAATAAAATATCTAGACTATGTAGGGAACAAGAAGATGAGTGGTGAGGCAGTTTTGCTGTCATGGTGGTGTTCTGATGGTTGGGGGACCTTGGTTGGGTGTTGGGAGTTGGTGCGGCACGCCAGCAGAGTAGGGGTGTCGAGGGCTGAAATCACATTAGGGTATTTTAGGAATGATGGTGGGTGAGAAAAGAGTGTTTTCTTCTTTTAACATTTTTGGTGGGTGAAAAAATAAAATGAAGTGAGAAAATAAGACAATAGGATGAGCGTAGTACCACTCATGAGAATATCATGTTTGACCATAAACGAGTGTTAAATGGTGAATATATTAAGTAAATGTATATACCGCTGTTGGAGTCCGGTCTCAAAAGTTTGTAGAGCGGTAAACGTTGTTAATCCCTAGACACCTTTCAACTTTTATCAATATGGAAGTCCTATTTCAGACAAAAAGAATCGATTGAGTACAGCCTTGCAGCAGCAAAAGATGATATATTCGTCGAGGAGTCGCTCTAAAATAGTAAATACAAAGGCCAGAACAAGCAGAAAAATGGTAAATCGTTCCATAGGAAACAAGGGGTGACCAAATCACAATGTTTCACATCCGATTCAATTGAAACACGAACAAAAAAATTAAGAAATAAGACACGTTCGACTACCTCCAACCGCAGCTAACTACTTCAGCACCGTCTACTTTGCCGCAAGCCCTGCTCGGTGGACAAAAGCCGTCATTTGTCTAATTAACATGTACGAACACAGTTGTGAATTTGACCAATTGAAAGAATACCTGAGAATGCTATCGGTCAGTGCTAACCATGCGTGAGTGGTAAAGAGTGGGTTTCACCCGATAAAAACCTCATCTTCAGAATCTTTAATCCTTCTAGCTACTGCTCAATATCTGCATCTACTCGGACAGCGCCACTTTCCCGTCCATGGAAGTTACCACCACCACGTCGTGGATGGCTCTGACCTCTTTCCTTGACTCTTCCACCTGTATTGTAAGAACCATCTCGCGGTTCCTCGGAATAGTTGAATTTTTTGTTGTTGTTGTATGGCCCAACTGGCTGGTACTCAAAATGCGAACTGTGCCTCTGTCTCTCCCGGTTTGCAGGGGGGTTGTGCTGCCTGCTATCATGCCCCGAGTAATTCCAATCCCCACGAGACTCTTGACCTCTCCCAAAACGGCCGTTTTGGTTTCCATTCTTGCGGAACCCTGTGTCAAAATGCTGCTCTTGTCTAGCATCCATACTAACAGGAGCTGTTTCAACAGGGGTAACATGACCCTGGTTCGGAGACCGGGGGAGTCCCTTGAATGAGGCTTTCCTCTCTCTCTTATTATGTCCTTCCCCAGCATTGTTTCTCTCAGATATCACCTGATCATGTTGATGCTGGGCCACATATTCAGTATTATCCTTGTTAGGTGTTGCCTGACGTGGCACCCCACCTCGGGGACTGGTCTCCTTTTTGAAAGTCCGACCAACTTCCACAACAATGTTTTGACCACCATTGGCCCTATTTCCTTCTTGACTATTGCCTGAAGGTGCCTTAGATTTGGGTTGCCAATGAGGCGCTGCACGTTCCCCAACAGCTCGATTCTCTTTGGAAGCGGCAGCTAAGTCTGTTTGACCCGTTTCAGAGGCTGAAAATTGATTGTTATTTTTGTAGGTATCCCCCCCTCTGCTATTTTTCTTTTCAACCAGTTCATGATTATTTCCCATGGTTTTGTGTCCCTTTAATGGATGCTGTCTTCCTCTTCTCTGGTCTTTTGCAGAAACAGAGACTGGTGCAACAGCAACAGGCTCTTCGGGCATGTTCCATCCGTCAGAATCATTCCAATCATAACTCTTTGGTTGCTCTCTCTCTGAGACAACATCAGGCTTCTGGGGTTGATGATGCTGGACTGAATTTTTATCACTCTGACCAACATTTGAAGTATATGATGGTCCATCTTCCGAGCAATGCATGGTAGGTGATTCTGTTGACCCCCGTTGCTTCCATGGTCCATGTGCTTTTCCAGGCTTACTCTCTCTGCTACTCCCATGCCTCAACTCTATGGCAATCCCCACTTCTCCAATAGTTAGAGTAATAGGTTGAGAACTTTCAGCAACTTGAGGACCAGAATCTGATCTCTCAATGGTCTTGTTTATTGCAGTTTGATTGTTTACAGAGGCCACTTGCTGTTGTGTGCTTCCTTGATGCGCCATCTCTTTAGCTACAGGTTTTGGAACATACCTCTCCATTTCTGCCCTCTTATTTTTTGAACTATTTTTTGAACTATTTTGCACTTTACATTCAGCTTTTACAGCACTAACTGCCTCAACTTCATTTTTAGGGATGGCTCCATCAGTTACATCAGCTTTGTTCTGTGACCGCACAGGTGCCCAGACAACAGTATCAGTGCTGTGAGACTTTTCTGAATGCTTAATAGCTTGTGAATTCCTTGACACCCTGCGAGGATGCTGAGGTTTCCGCTGGCTATTTCCTCTACCTTGAGATTCTTCATTTGATAGAGACAAATGTTGCTCAGAAGACTGGTATGCATCCCTAATAACGGTCTGGGACTGAACTGAGGTAGGATCGAACTCCAACTCAGATACCTTTGGCATTCCACTTTCAACATTGGCATTTGCAATATTTGTTTCTTTTGATGTAGATGATGTCAGAGCAGCAGCTGTCGATGTACTCTCTGTTTTGTGCTTATTCTTGCCATTTCTGTTGTCTTTCTTTCTCAGATGAGAAGATGACTCAAGTATGGCACTGGGATTAGCAGTCAGGCTTGACTCACTGCTCGAGGCTGTTTCATTTGGTACAAGTCCAAGTGATGTGGGAAGATCTGTCTGACAATTTGTTGCATCAGCTGTGCTGGTGGAAGTAAACTTTCCAGTAGGCTTCTTTTCTAACTGATTGTTATGTCTTTGTTTAGGGGCCTGCTTCGCCCTAGTGGTATTGCTTTCATGAGCCTGGGGGGCATTGTTGTGATGAACGACATTAGCAACAATAACCTCCTTCGGTTTGGGTACAGATTCATCATGCATCAGAACAGGTTCCTTGCAGACATTCTTTAGCGTATCTGAAGGGAGCTCACTTGATGGAACAGTTGACTTTTCAGCTTTTCCAGTGTTACCCTCGCTAATCTGTGAAGCACCATCCAGATTAAATCCTAAAGCTGATTTCATGCCAGCAATTAGTGGTTCACCCGAGGTTTGAGACACTTCTTGCTTAATCTGGATGGCACCACTTGAGTGACTTTCAATCTTCTGATCTGAACTCTCCACTTGAGTACGTCTGTTCAACTCTTCCAATTTTGCACGAGCCTTGGCCATCTGCCTTCTTGTCCGTTCCTCCTCTTCCTCCTGTAACTGTTTGGTACGTTGCTTGGCTAATTCCCTCATCTTAGCACGCTGGTAAGAAGAGAGGTTAGCTGCAAAGCTCTGACACAAAATCTAACAAGAATTGGAATAAAATGTATACCTGTGCCTCAGAATCATTTGGATCAACCATTGGAGTGGCAGATTCCTCCTCATGTCTGCCTTGTGGATATGACCCTGACTTTTCAGTTGCTTCCGTTGAAACAAGGTGGTCATGCACATGAACATTAGAAGGCATTTCCAAATGTGCAGTTGATACCACAGTTGTTGGTTCGACCAAGGATTTCTTTGCCCACCCTTCACCTTCTTGATTACTAAACCTTCCTCTACCACGATGATCTGATCTACCACCATGTATGGCATGATTGGGTCGCCTGTACATCAGAAAATCAGCATGTTCCAATAATTTCGAATAACATGTACATTCTCAGAGAAAACTAAAAAGTTGCCAACAAACCTGGAGATGGAAATTGCACTGCCCACTTCATGAGAAGGATTTACACTCTCAGGGACATGAGATCTTTCCAGATTTACACTACCACCACCAACAGGTTCATTAACTGAAATGTTAGCTTTAGCATTGACTTCGAATCTGTTATTCTGCTCCTCTCTACTGGAAACAGATGATGTATCACTTCGTCCATCAGAAATACGTGCCTTTGCATTTAATCCCTCTATTTTCTGAATCAGACTGGAGTCTTTTGCAGCAGCCAGGAGCGGTTGTGCAACTTCTGGCATGCCAGAGGCTTCAGTTCCTGATTTCTTCACTGAAATGACATCAACTGTCTTTATCTGTTCCAAACTTTCAGGAGACTTCACTTTCTTTGGAACAGAAGAGGCTCCTTGGTTGTCAAACTTCCTTGAAGCAGCTTCTTCACTGACAATTTTCCTTTGATCCCTCACTCCCTCCTTTCTGTGGTCGGATCTCCAATCATTCTCTGCTGCCAAACCTCTTGGTTGGTCCTCCCTCACAACAGATGATGCATCAGTTGAAAGGCTTGTGACAGTACCCTCATTCCTTTGCTCCTCATTTCTTCTATCCCAACCATCATGCTGCTTCAAAAGAACTTTGTAAGGTCCGTGAGAATCAGGTGGATGGCCAGGTTCTAATTGCTCGGACATCACCTTTGGGTTGGGAGGACCATATCCACTGGGTCTGCCATGAGAATTGGCAGGCCCATGAGCGCTTTGGCTAGGGTAGTTATTATAAACAGGGGGACCAGCTGTCATTCCCACAAATGGAACATCTCTTTCATTTGGATTGCAGTAACCCATTGGAGAATTGTAATAGCCCTCAAAGGCCACTGGACCAGGGTAAAAGCCAGGTCTAATTGGCATAACAGGGCGAATATATGTATCCTGCATATGAGGTCTGTACATATCTCCATTTTTAGGATGGTGTCCTCTTGGTCCTGCTCCAGATGGAGGAACAGATTGCTGATTGCCAAGAGCAGCAGGTGGTATCTGTGGAGGTCCTGGAGGATAATATGGAAATGGTTCCATTGGAAAGCCCCCAGGAGGGACCGGAGCTCCGTAGGGAGCTCCAGGAGGTCCTCTGTACCAAACACCACCTTGTGGATTATTTACTGGACCACCATGCCATCCATCATAGTGTTGGGGAGGAACATTAGCACTAGGGTAAGGGTGGGGATTTCCCTGCCACTTCTCCATACCATGTCTACCTCCATCTTTGTACGAGGGATTTTCTCTTTTCCATGAATTAGTGGTTCCACTCTTCACATTTGCATTTTCAGAAACCTCGCCTACATATGGAAACCAAGCACATACTTAAATACATGAGCGAATGAGAAACCACGGACATTAACCAATAAAAGGATCAATATTGCAACATTCTAATAAAACATATTAGAATTAAGAGTATATGCACAAACCAACTACAGAAGTCCCAGTCGTCTCTTTTGCCGCTCTACCAATAGAAGAGCCAGGACGACTGTAAGAACTGTGATCTGTCATAATGATTGATCAAAAACATTCAGTAAACCGAAATGGAACATCAAGTTCACTACAACATACTTGTACTCATTAATGATATCATATCCTGTAAAACAGTTGCTCGAGGGAAACACAAACTTGAGCTCAAGAAAATATGCGTAGTCATTTTTTTTTTCTATTTTGGCAGTAAGGAAAATGTGTTTAAACACTTAAATAACAAAAATTGGCAGCTATTCCGGACGTGCTAGAAAAAACAATAAAATAACAAAATCGAAGCTAGGTGTAAAGTTATGCAAAATATTTTGTAAACATGAGATGGCAGTATACACATCAGTGCCACATCAATTAATGAAAATCTGATGGCACTGCCAAAAACAGTCAGATGAGGTAATGCAATGTGTGGCATGCCAACTTAACTATCATGTGAAATTTGAAAAAATCTTTGCACACACAGTGTCTTCAACTTTTAAATTATATAAGTGAAATATAGGCATAAGACCTTGCTGCTCGGCACTCTTTCCAGGATTATCTTTTTCTGAACCAAGTGTTGGAAAATCTCCAGAAGTAAGTGAAAACCCATCATTCTTCGATGACATTACTCCCTGCACATGTATAACAGTGGATAATAAAGATAGACTTCAGATTAGGGCTGCAAGTTGGAATGGTGCTTCCAATTCCAATAGTAAATTTCCAAATCCGAACCGAAAATTCCGAAGGCAAGTGTATTTACCCGTTTTTACCTCCCAAACACCCTTATTAATTTTTGGCCATTGATCTTCTTCAATTCATTCGATCCGACAGCCGAAAATTGAGAGGGGTGTGTGAGAAGAAGTACAAATGGGTGTGTGGATAGCACTACCCAATTCCGAATTAGAATATTTTCCAAAAAATTGGAACGGAAATTGGAATGCAATTAGATTCTGAATTTTTCCTAAGTGTTCCAATCTTATTTCAATAAAAAAAAATTCTGATTTTTTATAGTTATTTACTCAAATATAAATTTCGTAATGGGACGTTTGTATTTTATTGTTAGTTTTGGATAAATTTTGTTCATTTTTTTTATATTTAAACATACACGTATTAAAAAGGATATGCAAACTAGTAGATCACAATATTAATTGAATTTATACATAAGCATATACCAAATAACAATAAATTGCATGTACGAAAAAGTTAGAGAATGTCAAAAACATATAAAAAAATATAAATTTCCAAATTATGTTCCGAAATTTCTAAAGATTATTCCGATTCCGATATTTCCGAATATGCTAAAAATTCTGAATTTGAAAATTGTGATATGATCCAATCCCAAAATTTTGGACGGAAATTGGAATGTTTCTGATCTGATCCTTCCGAAAAAACACCCCTACATCAGAAGTTCAGATAAATAGCACAGACACCCCTGCAAAAGAATAAAAATAGCAGGGGCAGTGTTCAACTACCTTGGACTCCCCTAGGAATGAATTGGGTGAAGCATAAGGGGCAAAACCTCAATCCTAACCCTATTTGACCTTAATTCAACTCCCCTAACAATTAAAATTATTTTCCCTTACGATGTTGCTCACTAAAAGCGAACTTAAAAAATGTCATCCTGCACTTCTTTTTTAGTCAATTTGTCCCCTGCGCCTAATTTCATTAGCCAGAGTGGATGAAAGAAACACTCACCGTATATAAATTTTTCACATAACAAGTTAATAACAACCCATATATTCTTTAAAGGGTGTAAAGCTTCCAATAAAATAATAATAATGGGCAATAATACATATAGAATGTAGCTATTTAGTCCTGAAATATTTAACTGCAAAATAAATCCTGAAGTACTTATCAAGATGACCATATTTTTCCAACGTGTAAGAGCTTTTGTGGAAGCAGCATAAAGAGAAGGTCAGATTGGATTGTGTGATTTGGACGAAAAGCCAGTATCATGCTTAAGACTTAAGAGTTAAGACATGTTGTCCAGCAATCCTAACGGAATTCGATGAAGGGACCAAGTTGACATAAATTGGAAAATACAAGTTAACATGGTTTAATTAAGACTAGAAAGACCGTAGTAGCACAAACTGGAAACAACATGGTTAACATGATTAAAACTGAATCTAGAGCCAGGGTGAAATTTTCAGTCAACTGGGACCTTGGCATTTGTATACTGTTAAGAATGAGCATGTTATACGATGAAAATTTAATCCACACAATCAAACATAAGGCTAGATCAAGGATTGCAACATTAACATTATCGAAGGGAAATAAGGTAGTAAATTCTGGTTTGGGGCATTACCAGGATGATCATTAAATTTATTTCAATACAAAGGGTTGCCAAAATATATAAACATTCATTATTGGAGATGGAACGGAAGAGAACAAAAGATACTAATCAGCATATTGTCGACATAGGGATTTTCCAATGCTTTATAGCATATAGGACATTTTCTGGGCTCTTTTATCAAAACCCCACCACCCAAGATAAACACCTTATCTGATAAAGACCATAGCCAAAACATCCAAGACTCACCTACCACCTATCTAGCTAGCAAAAAACACGCCTAAAGGCTAAAAAGAATACGATCTTCATCAAATCAGATGTTAGGTGAGTCTTGTATGTTTTAGCTATGGTCTTCCTTTTTTTTTGACATCTCATCGTTTTATCAGCATTTCTATTGTTGAATATACCTCTGTTGAATTTTCTATTGAGATCAACATTATAAAGGTTTCCAACTGAACCATCTAAATTGGAATGAGAGGTTTCCAGGGTGATCACTCTCTGGTCGGAAGCTTTATCAACCAAGTAATTGTTGGTAATACATATTCAAACACAAAGTTATGAGTGAAGGACCATACCAATTTTTCTGCCGTCCCCGGAGCACTCCATGCCACTGGATGGTCAGAGTGTTCAGCAAATCTTGACAACTGTGAACTACCAGGTCTTGTGTCTGCACTGTGAGGACGCAATGAGGTCGGTGTTGTCTGATTTGATGTCAAGGCCCCAGAAGCCGATGATGGCCTAGAGTTTGAACCCCATGCATTAGAAGAAGGTTCATGCCCTTTGTCGCTACCAGCAGTTGATGGTCGAGTACCACTTCCAGATGAAAGGTGGCCACTGAGATAGCTTGGTGAAGTGCCACCGTCAGCTTTTGGGGACAATGATGATGAACCCCATGCATTGGATGCAGAAGATGATCTACTGCCCCAACCAGGGGTACCCCTACAATAGTTCAAATCAAGAAACACCTAGGTGATGAACTAGTACTAGTAGCAATGAAATATTATACACTGACTCCAACAGAAATTGAACTGGAAAGAGAGAGAGAGAGAGAGAGAGAGAACTCACTTGGGAACGATTTCCACACTTGCGTCCACACCATGATTTTCTAACCTTGAACAGCCAACATAGGTAAAGAATTTTAGCCAAAAGAAAATGGAGCACAATAAACTGACTTAAGGACAGTTTAGCAGGAAGAATATACCTCTGACTAGGTAAGTTTATAGGTTTTGGAACTTTCCCTAAAACAGTCATTCCACTTCTTCTGGAGGAAGCCATCCTGCAACAGTAATGACAGAATTAAAAAACCACTTAAGGATAAGGATGTTGATATCTATGTGCTTGTCTGTCTCCGCATGTAAATCAGTTTTTCCTCAAAAGTCCCAATGGTTTTTCTTTAAATCAACCAATATCAGACAATTCACAAAAATTAAACCAACAATTTCCAATTGCTGAAACATTGTGAATGTTGCCAGATTTTCATACCTCCGGTCCCCAAACAACATACTCGATGTCATGTTTCAATCGTTGCCACAAGATCATTCGAGCCAAATTTTCAAAGCCTGGAAAAATAGGAGACAATTGCAGATTCCATCAGCATGACATTGTAGTCATTGAAACAGGTAAACAAATAAAGCATAGTTTTAGTAGGGTTAGCAAATGGCATAATACGCCACAAAGAACCCAATTTACATATCTTCTATGAATGTTTTATAGTTCATGTTACATGCTTACTGGAAACATTTTTTTATTTGCAGAACGAGACTCCTGATTCAGCATTACAACCAAAAAGTACAACATGGCTACTTCAGGTGCATGTGTTTGCTCCAACAAAGCAAAAAAGACGCAAACTTCATCATTCTTAAGTAAAGCTCAGCGGTACGATCAATGCTAGGTCACAAAATTTGTTACTCTCTTACGACTGGAGTTTGAGCATTTTATATAGCTTCAACCGCTACACTAAACCTATCAAGTTCTCCATTCCAAAAGACGTACTGCACTATTAAAGTGAGACCAAGTTTTCGGCAACAACAAAAAATCCCCAATTTCGAAAACCTTTGTAGTAAACAATGGGACAATACTATAATAAGAATCTATACAACCATGATAATATCCAAAAAATCCTTCAATACCCAATGAAACAAATGATAAGCATATACCTGAAAAGACTGTATAACAAATAACTATATACAAACATATATATACACATACAACAACAAAGCACTGAATCCCACCAGACAAATGCAATCGCTGAGTTGGGCAATAAAGCATGTAAAACAATAAGAACATTCCAGAACAGATTTAGCGTGCAAATTACAGTTTTCAACAGCAAATTCTAATTTATTTCATCCTCGTTCACTCTTTTTACATAAATTCTATTCCTTTTATTTTCTCGGGAAACAAACACGCTAAATCAGCATAAAATTGTCGGGAAAATTAAAAAATAATGACTTGCCTGGTAAAAGAATAGGTTTTAGGGGGTTCCTGGAAACCCTAGCAAAGTTGATGTGGGTTTTGGGAGATTAACGATCAAAACGCAGCGTATAAGGGTTTGGGAGATCGCGACTCGCGAAGAAGGTTCGGAGAAACAGAGATCTCTGGGAGTTGGAAGAGAGAATCTGAGTGTGATTGGATTCAGATCACAGGAAGGCTAAAGGGCGAAGAAGAGAGAGAGAAAAGAGGAGAGAGAAAGGGGGGAGAGAGAGGATGTACGAGTCGTAATCCGATGTAAATTTGTAAATACACAGGTCTTTCAAAATTACCGACTGGTTTAAAAATATTTTTAAAATGATCGAATTTTTAAAATCAATTTTTAATAAAATTAAACTAATTTCTTAAAAAGCATTTCTAAACGAAAACATGCAACACATACCTTGTGTTTTTTCTAAAAACATTCCAAGTGTTTTTGGAATAGAAAATAAATTTCGCCAAAAATGATTTCAATCATTTTAAAAGCAGCTTACAAACGAACTCTTAAATTCGAATTTATGATTTCTAAGAAATTTTTGGATTTGTGATTTTTTAACCTTTAATTTAAGGGAACTTTAACGAAAAGCACTTGGTACTGTTCACTTTAACGAAAAACCACATTTTTACACTAAAAAGTCAATCCTGGTACTATTCACTTTACCCTTTATTTTGTCCTTATCATTAAAACTCAAAGTTTTCAAACCCTTTTCATTAGTTTTCCTTTAATTTAATTTTTTGTTGAAAAAGGGCAAAGTTCTTGTTTTTTGTTTGAGATCATAAATGGGAGGGGTAAGAATGTCATTCTAAGTTTATGGTAGTGAGATTTAGGTATACGATCATAGGACTAATGGAGGGTTAAGAATGTCCTTATCCTAATTGCTTTCGTTTTAGGAAATTGAACGGAAGGTCAGCATCATCTTATACATAAAGCCAGCAAGCTCAATGAATGTTTTTTTGGTGTCACAAACTTCACCAAAAAATAATTGAACAGAAATACCCCTCAAACAAGAAACTTCAAAAGCAACTCAAAATAATGCATCAAATGTGGTAGGGGTATTTTCGTCATTTTAACAGTATTTTTTATAATAATTAATTTTTTTTGTACATTTTTTTTAATTAGTACCTCTCAGTAGGCTAGTAATAATGTGATTCTATCAGTTGTTCATTAAATATTATTTTCTCTATTTTCAAACACATTCAAAACATCTTGATAGGCTTGTAACGTCGGTTATAAAAAAGGTCTATAGCACGCGGATAATAATGTGATTAAATTAGTTGTCAAATGATTATTTTTATTTTTTTAACAAACGATATTATCTACACTAAGGGGTTTCTTCTAACATGATCTAAGATTATTCATTTACTTCCAATATTTGACTTTCCTTTTGTCAATTCACCCATATAAATACATTTAAAACGTGTAAATCGTGCGTAGCATACCGTAATTCAAAAAATGTCTTCACACTCGTGCATGAAGGCTAGCGGGAATAATGCTTTCACAAATAGAGTAATAAAGTTAGGTGGTTTTTTTTTCGTTTTATTTCAATATAAGCAAAGTGAGGGTGAAATCGAAATCAAAATCTTTAGTGCAAATATGTTCACAACCATTTGAGTTAACGCTCAGGTTGAGGGGACTCTTTATTTTTCTTTTTTCAATAATCGAGGCGAGACAGAGAAATCGAACTCAAAACAAATAATATCCATAGCCAAAAGCACGACGCCTTTGCTAAATACCGAAACTCAAAAGCACGACACTTCTTGTCGAGTGACATTTCTCAGTCTCTAAATTTAGCAGGCACCGTCGCTTCTGTAAAATACTCCTTTCTGACGGTCTCCACGGAGCAAAACCTCACCTTCAAAAGACAAAGACTTCAAATGAAACGAAGGTAGACAAGTAACAATATCTTGCAAGAAAATAAACACCAAAGATCTCTAGAAAGTTTACGGTAGGGAGGCTGCATTGAAGAGAAAACTTTAAGAACTCTAGTAAAAAACTTCCAACAGTCTGCTCAAGGTCACGGAGTAAGGATATTTGAGGCAAAGCATGCTTCTGGTTTGTAATGCTACATCGGTTTTTTATTTATTCTCCTTTTTCTTTTTCTCTTATGCAAATAGGTGGAGAAGTTTCTTAAAGCAAAAGCTTTAAGAACTCTGTCGTATATCCTCCTCCTCCTCCTAACAAGATATGCACATACTAAAGGTATCAAATTCGAATGTCGTTCGAGTACAGAGCACAGTATGAAATTTCCTTTTGAACAAACGTAGGGTATGTAATATTCATCTTTGATTGCAATACATACCAGCGAAGAATAAGATTTTAACAACGGTTTGGCGAGCTGCCAAATTGGCTTGAATATAAATGGAGCTTCCACGAAGAGGACTTGGCCCAATCGCTTTGGATAATAGTAGTAGAAAACATCAAACTGCAAGAGATAAGGAATCAACTTACAATGGCCATCATATAATCGTCTTGACAGTTAATATCTAACTAATCAAGAAAATATGATTAGCAGGCCAAAGAACTTCAATTATGATGTATGACAAGCAGAAGCAGCAACAAGAAAAAACGCTAATTCCCCTATGGTAATTAATCAAGGGAGCAATCAGCAGGTAGCTCGGAAAGCTTACCAAAAATGTAATGAAATCTAAATCTGCATTTTCTCTACCAAACGCTCGTAGATTGAATATTCCTAGTATTTCTTCGCTCCCTTCTGGAAGGGCACTCAATGCCTTCTCAATCAAAAACACGCAGAGCTTCTCATTCTCAGCAGGATCATGCACCTGTGGCACTTTTTGTACAGTTACCAATGTACCATACAAAACTTGATCTAAGCCAAAGGTAGCAAAAAATTGATCACAATTCGAAACGGCGTAACACTATTTTGTTGATTAAATTGGTATGTTAAACCTCAAGAATATTAAGATTATATGGTATGGAATCGGACATGGCGAAAAGAATAAAACTTACAGCAGGAAGATGCTTAGAAGCATCCACTATGAGAACTGGTCTGCCGTTAACATCAAGAAAGTCATGTACGTAAGCTTTTCCAGTTTCGGCTATACCCTTCACCGAATCTTGAGACAATTCGGACACTCTGAATTCTCGACGCCATTTCTATCACAGGATTAGGGAAATACCAAAAAAGAAACTGTAATCCTAATTACATTAACCCTTTCCGGCTTTAAAGGGGGAAAGAATCTAAAAGGAAAGAAATTTCCAATGTAAAATGTAAGTGACTAAACATGTTCAAGCAACGACTAACGCAAATTATGCAATTGATCAAGCTAGTGAAGGATACGATTGCTTTATTCAATCTTTCGACAGCATCTTCGACTGAAAACTTGCGGTCCTTGAGAAACCATAGGATCATATCTTCATCATCTCTTCCATTTTTCCCTACAGGAAGACTCTGATAATCTTTCTCAAGCTTCTCCTTCACTTCCAAAACCAGCTGCAACTTCATAAAGCACACAAGATAAGAACAACCACAAAATTTTTTATCAGCAATTCAGAATACAATGTAAGAAAAATCAAATCAACAAGACTGAGAAACATCAAAATTCAAACTTGCATATCGAAGAATCATAATTCACAACTTTTCCAGTCGCTTTCCCGCACTTTCCGAGAATCCAAACAGATTGTCGAGACCAGGGTCCAATGTAAGCAACCCAATTTGAGGAAGATTAAGAAACATAAAAAATTAAATCTTTATACTCTTCAAAATGTGAATTTAAAAACTCAAACTTCAAAATTCAAACTTGTACATCTAGGAATCATAATTCACAATTTTCCCAGTCACTTTGCACATTTTCCGAGTATCCAAACAGATTCAAAGTTAGTGTTACTGGTAGGTGTACAAAAATCCAATCTTCTCCACAAAATGTGAACTAAATATACAAACTTCAAAACTCAGCTGGCATATCTAACAACCATAGTTTACAACTTTCTCAGTCACATTCTCACATTTTCTCAGAAACCAAACAGAATCCAAGTCAGTGGGAATTGCAGGTGGACTTACCTTGTGTGATTCATTGGGGTCTAAGCGGCAGCTCCGAACTGAGAAGCTGCGAATTCGGGACGATTTAATTTGATGGGAACAATTGGAGAGCACAGGAAGATGACGCAGAGGATTACAGATACTGCGGAGCTCCATTTCTCCGATTAGTGGTCCGAAACCGCTGAATCCGATCGCGGTTTTGGTAGGAGGACGATGAGGCCGCTGTCTCAAGCAGCTCACGGTGGCGCCACGTTAGCCGTACAAAACTATTTGTCCAAGAGGACCGGTTGGTAAATATATTAAAGAGATACAGCGACCTTGGGGATAATATACGAATTGTGAGAAATGTACAATGTCGGTTCTGCCCTTCTACACAACAAATCCTACCCACTTGCTCCAATTGATATTTTCTTGAAAGATTGGAAAAAACAAGATTGAATTTTGATTTGGTGAATAAGAAGATTTATTTTACAAAGGATGTCAATTTTGGTTCAATAGTTAACAATATATTAAGGGCTCGCAGCTCGAACTGTACTGATTATTTTTTTCAGATATGATAAATGCAACTCGATAGTACTGACTAAATTAGTTGAACGTTTGGTGCAATACCAGACTAATAACCATATTATTCATACTATATCGAATATAAATTCAATGTAATTATCTAAAAACCCAAATACCTTTCAAATGCTAAACTTCAAAATAAAAAACCCCAAATTAAGCAAAATCTAATTTCAAAAAAAAAAAAAAAAATTTGCCCAGATGAAATTTTTCCTAATTTCCAAGTTCTATCATCATTCTCAACCAAGATTCCAAAATAGACCCAGATCAAATCAGAAGTAGCAAAATTATCCAATTCAAATTCAATGGGGAGAACCCAATTCAAATTCTTAGCCAAGATTCCCAAATAAACCCAGACCAGATCAGAAAAACCCAATTCGAATTCGACTGTTGTGAATTAGAATGAAACTCTCTTTGTATGGTGCTTGGCACGACGAGGAGAGCAGCGACGGGCAGATCGACGTCGGCGAGAGGAGGCGACAGGAAGAACGACGGCGGCCATAGGAGACGACAATGGCGAGAGGATGACAACGAGAAAGACGACGGCGAGAGGAGGTGTTGTGGAGAACGAAGTGTGAGAGAGGAAAGGGAATCATACTAATAATCCAATCCTTTTTGGAATGGTTTATTAAGAAGGTGTATACCTGACTAAATAAGCAAACTGATTAAATTAATCCGGCGACTATTTAATAAGTGAGGACACCAAATGACCGGTCCGTATTATTAGTCATATCTGATCCTTTATATGACCTGCCAAACGAGGCTTGAGTTTGAACCAAAAAAAAAAGTTAACAATATACTAGTGGCACCGTCATATTAAGGGTGAAGTACGGATAACTACCTAATTTAGGAATGATTTCAAATTAACCTTAATTATTTAAAATATCCTAAATAACTACCTAACGTTTTAATATTGGACATCTAGTAGGTCATGAATGTTAAATACTAAAGCTGTTTTTTCACTAATCGTCATCTTTTGGAGCTCTAAATCACTAAATCGACTCTTATTCATCAGTTGAAACCTAAATTTGCTTAGCTAAAAGTGCTCGATTTGGGGATTCAAAGCTCCATAGATGACTTAAGTGTTAAAATTTTCTTCAATATTTGTCCACGTCATTTAACATTAGTGACCAAACATATGTCTAATTTTCAAAACGTTAAATAATATTGTAGAATGTTTTAAACAGTTGGGGCCAATTCAAGAAATAGGCTTGCTCTAGGATGCAGGCCAGCATCCTTGAGTGTGATCCCCATTTGATCAACTCCATACACTTTTCTTGGGAAGCTTGACACCAATCTGTAGTTTCCTCCTATACCAGGAACACCCAATGAATCTATGTATCTGTAAACCGCTTGCAGTTTGTCTGTGCACAAGAAGCATTGCTCTCGTCTTTCGCCATTCGGAAATCTGATCAGTATCCGGGCAGCCTGAGGATCTTGAGGATCAATAGAAGCCTCTCTAGTTTTTCCATGCTGTTTTTGGGCAGAATGGTTTTGAAGCCTCTCATGATTTGCTTTGTTTGGGGCTTCTGCTGGTTTTTGAGGTCGAACAGGTGGAGGTACATTCTTTAGTCTCTCCTTTTGCTGCAAGTAGGCAAGAGTATGAGTTACTCTCGACCTTCTAATTGGTTTTGAACTCCATTAAATTTTAAAACGTGTCAATTTTCCTTATATCGTAAAATCTATCACATTTTTCTATTAGTTTCCCCGCTTGAACGAAAGTTCAAGTCGAAAATAAAAGTAAGGCCTTAAGTTCAGGGGTGTCGCTAAAAAATTTCCTTTATTACAAAACGAAGTGTAAACAAACCTTGTCTATTTGTATAGCTGCAAGATATGCTGCATCTTGTTCTTCCCTCAGACGGCGGTCTGCTATTATTTTTTCTGCCTTCTTGGCCTTCAAACTGCGAAACGCCAGCCCTTGTTCCTCCAGCGTCCGCTGCAGAATCCCCACCAGCTCGGTTGGGGAAATTGGCCCTTCCATCTAAACATGGACAAAGAAATAACAAATAAGAAAATAAAGAAAGTTGAAGATAGTACCCTTATCGTTAGTATTGGAAGCTGAAACTGTTGTTGTTACTGAAGAGACTCACCTACGAAGGGAGGGCCACTGTGGCGGTATCTCAAGTCAATCATGCACTATATATGATATGTTTTAACTTTATTCACATGATAGTAAGTAATTGGCTTGAAATACTGACACAATAACGTCTCAAGATAAGTTTTGTTAATACAATCATTGACGAATGAAACTTTTGGCATTCAACAATAAATTTAGAACTAATGGATGATTCATTTATGAAGTTGCTAATTAAAATCCTTCAAGTTTAGGTTTCAGTTAACCTGCTGCATCACTGCTATGTTATCACCAGCAACAGGAGCTATAACAGCACAGAATGGAAAGCAAGCCGGGCGAAGAGTTGCACTCATTTGTAGACCTTCATCTCTATCTGCAATTGCTCCCCAGGAAACAAAGTTAGCATCAAGAAACTGCACCACCGCCTCAGAAGACAGCGTCTCCCTACAGAAAGAAGGTGTGAAAGGGTGTTCCGGTGAGTGGAGATACAAGAACAAGAACTTGTGCTCATCCTCAGCAATCTTTAGGGTTTCCATAAACCGGCATGCGTAAAAGAATGGATGCATGGTGCCATACTGCTGCTCGAAGCTAGTTAGAAAAGAGACCGATACTTCTGGAAGGATTAGAGGCTCTTCTGGATAATGCATTGGAAAGTTTGATGGTAGGGTTTGAGTTCTTCTTCCTGATCCTATTCCTATAAGGTGTCTGCCGTGCCCCATTGCTCTCGAAAATCCTCCCATAAGGCTGCTCGGAAGGCTTACCATCCGGCGAACGATCCCATTGCAAGATGCCTCTGCAGCTGATCTTATGCCTTCCCTCATTGCCATCAACAATCGAAAGTTTCTTTTTGTAATAAGATCAATTGAGATATAGGGTTAATTTCTTTTACGCGAATAACAGTTAATTACAACGAGAAACCTCTAGTGAAGCCATTACGAACATGAGAGCGGAGCGAATTGAGATATATGGTTGTTCAAAGCAGTACAAACAATCAATCAGTTTCATTGTTACTTTATTAGATTAAGTTTAATTGTGGAGATAAAAAGAGAATTATGGGAGAATGTGAAGATGCTTCTTCTTTTTAGCGTCTAGAAAGATGAAAGGAGAGGATTGTGCTTTGCTTGTGAAACAATCCACCGTTGAATGAGGAAGAAATTCATGAGCATCTAGGTTGAAACCGATTGATCCATCATTTTTCGATCGATCAATAATTCATGTGCACTTTTTGCACGTATGCATATTTCCTTCCCCTTTTCATTTTTTTTTTTTTAATCTGAGAGAAGCATATTTCCTTCCTTAATACCACTTACAATGACTATACAAATTGATCAGTCTTCAGAATATGTTCTTCCATAATGTGAAATGAAGGGCCGGAATTTAGGAACAAAGATAAAAGTTGGAGTGAATAATCTTATGTGCAGCGACAAGACTTTAGATGTAGAGGTAAAAGTTCTTAATCACTTGAGATTCAAATACGCTAATGAACAAAGATAAAAGTTAAAGTGAATATTATGTGTAACAATTTGATTTTCACATATCTTCGAGCATCCGTTTTTTCTTTTAATGCAAGAGATTTTGGGGGAGGAGATTCAAACACGCGATTAGAGTGCATGAGCAAACGCTTTTAACTACTTTGAACTACAAGTCCCTTACATAACATCTTTTTTAGTTTGTCAATAAAGCACAACTGAGAAATTGTACCTATATATGACCAAGGGTATCCCTTTTCCCCGATTAGCATGATTATTATCTTCAAAATGTCAAGTTTAGCAACTGATGGTGGTTTTAGTACTTGAGTTGCTTGAGCACCTTCCCGTCTTCCAGACCACTTTTCTCTGAAGAATTCAAATTAGGTCTTTCATTTCTTTCTGGGAAAATCATGATGACAAGAAAACTTTTTGACCTCCAAACGACAAACCCACATTTTTTTCAAAATTTTAATACAATAAAAAATAAAAACCAAATAAATTCTAGCATTTTGTGGGATGGTGGCTACCCATGTGACTGTAAAAGTCCCTACATTGTATAATTCCATCCTACCTTTGAAGGTTTAAAGTGTTTTGCTTTTGAAAAAAGGCAAATAATTTCAGCTTTTTCTTTCACACACACACATATATCTATATATACATATCTAGTGTAGAATAGTAATAGCTCCTATACAAGATAAACATCACATGGTCTCCAGACTCTCCACATTGATATCATATGACCTATCACCATCTTCAACCTCCAAGATAGTACAAAGGTATATATATAATGGGACTATAGCTTACACCTGCATTATATTATGCAGGCACCACTGTTTTAAGACAAGATACTCAAGCTTGCTAAGCAGGCCTCGCATTCAGTACTCCTACCCTAGCTAGTGCTTGTACCATATGCACTATAAATGTCTCCTGAGCTAAAATGGACTATGTCTCCTGAGCTAAAATGGACTGTCTTATGATGGGTTAGGTCAAGAAATTTGGTGAATTTGGTAATGGGGTTTTTTCGGTTTGTGAAGTTTTAGTTCATATATTTCAAAAGAACAAACTTTGAACACACACCATTCAAGTTACGCTGATCAAAAAACAATATTCAAGGTACAAATTGATATGCTATCGCCCCAAATGCACGTCTAAATCTCAAATCAATATATCTTTTGCTAACATGAATGCTACGTTGGTGCATGTTAGGTGATGATTTTTCATATTTAGAAGGTTAGGAATTCCTTATGATTCATTTATCAATTGGGCATCTATTTAAACAAACAATGAACTTACCAAGTGCTATGACAACAAAATAAAAATTAACTTGACAACCAGACAGATGAAGAGGTCATGTCACATCCCAGACCGGCTCCGTTTTGGGTTTACCATTCCTTCACGGATTTGTTTCTGGATACTTAGACGAGAACTTCCCAGTGAGTCACCCATCCTAGGATTGCTCTCGTTCGCACTCGCTTAACTTCAGAGTTTCAATGGAATCCAAAGCCAGTGAGTTCCCAAAATGACTTGTGCTATAGGGAGGGGAGCATATACATATAAGACACATCACCCCATCTCCGTTGGTCAATGTGGGATGTTACAATTCACCCCCCTTAGGGGTCCGACGTCCTCGTCGGCACACTCGCACAGAGTGACCCTGATACCATTTTGTCACATCCCAAACCGGTTCCGCCAAAGCACGATATTGTCCACTTTGGGCTTACCATTTCCTCACGGATTTGTTTCTCCTAGGATTGCTCTCGTCCAATCTCGCTTAATTTCGAAGTTCCGATGGAACCCGAAGCCAGTGAGTTCCCATAAACAAATCCGTGAGGGAATGGTAAGCCCAAAGCAAACAATATTGTGCTACGGCGGAGTCCAGACTTCACATCCCAGTCTCGACTCCGTCGTAGCACGATATTCACATCCCAATCTTGACTCTGCCGTAGCACGATATTTTCCGCTTTAGGCTTACCATTCCCTCACGGTTTTGTTTTTGGGTTTCGGCACGAGAACTTCCCAATGGGTCATCCATCCTTGGAATACTCTTGCTCAAACTCACTGAACTTTGGAGTTCCGATAGAACCCGAAGCCAGTGAGTTCCCAAAAAACCTTGTGCTATAAGGAGGGGGGCATGTACATATAAACCACACCCACTCTCCGTTGGTCGATGTGGGATCTTATAGGTCAAGATATAAGAATTTGTAACTTTAGAGTTCTACATATTTGCCAATATTTAGAAAAATAGGGATACTCAAACTGAACCCAAAATGGTGCAAAGTATAAGATTCCCTTCTCTTAACCTGCATTCTTAATCATTGAATAATTATGATTATATTACATTGTTCTTTCATTCTTTAAAAACGACATGTTCACAATTCACAAGAGAATCTACTAGCTGGTGCGTGCCCTACAAACTATACAAACAGCAGATGATGAATGCAACTTTACATCATCCCAATCACACCAGGCTGGAAGATTTAGAGCAAATCCCAGCATAATCCGAGCTTAGCTAGCTCTGCCAAAAATTACATGGTGATTAATCTTTTCCTTTTGCCAGTCGGTGCTCTCTTTCATAAAGCATCGCAATGGCAGCCTTTCACTCCAAGTCAAGTGACATAGTATTATGCACCTGAAAAAAAAGTTACAGTTTTATATAATTTATGCCATGAAATGACAATAACTTTATGAATTATCAGCACAAATCACAAACCCTAAAATTATAGAATATAATCCATGCTAAGAGATCTTATAACCTTTTCGATTACTTCAAAATATTCAACCATGTAAAAATTAAAAAACTGTATTCTTTTCACACATATGTGTGTGTGTAAATATATATATATATATATATATATATCAATATTATTGTGGGTCTGGAATCTATTCTGAGAGGCCAGCTTTACAAAAGGAGGGGGGCATGGGAACAACGTAATTATAATCGAGAATGTGGAGGTGTTGCTTTTTAATGAGCGTGGCTTAGATGGACCAATATATATATTCTCAAGTCTCAACTGGTTGCTGCAGATGTTGTTGGGAGTGTGAGTGAGTGGAGGGTCATTTGTGAAAAGAAGAGAGAATTCAAAGAATAGAGTATAATTGGCAAACAGTGATAAGGAGTTGGGAGGACCATTTGAAAGTGACAAGCACCATTGCCTCCCTAGAAAGAGAACCAAAGCACCAGGGTCAAGGTCCCATAGCTTTCTGCCTCCCACAATCTAGTGCCCTAAAAATTCATATCTTCATGGTTAATTTCAAAATTACTAGGTGTAGATAGGAATCTTCTAACTTTAATTATGATTGGTAATCCCACTTTAAAAGAAAGTATGGTAACGGCAATTTTTCGAAGTACCCCTAATATTGTTAGGTGAGGTTACTGAATTCACTCATGTTATAACATGTATATATTAATGTCATATTTTGAAGTATAAACTAATTTATTATTTATAGTATAATTAACGTGTAAACTAATTAATAACATTATGCAACTTTGTTACAATCAAACACAAACTTCAGAGACTTTGAGCCTAATATGATTACACATTAGACTGGTGTATACATGTGGCCCTTAAGTACTTGTATAACTCATATTATAGTGTTTAGATTAAACTAACAAGAATGGTAAGAAACAACCTTCGCACATGTGATTACATTAGCTATAGATGCATATCGTTACTATTGTACATGCAAATGGGTAGATCATTATATCACATTTCATGTGTTTCACAAACATGAATGATCAAAATAAACATAGGTCTACATCCGTAATTGATCCTAACATCTCCTTCTGAGGATTAGGGTTAATCATCAAGATTGAGGGTGCTGTTATTTAGACTATCAATTCCAACAGTAATTAATTACATGTTACCATTTGTCTCTTGGAGGCCTACGGATTTAGCAATATGACAAATTGTCGGCATAGGAGGTTTTGACATGCTTGACCTTAGGCGTCAGCTACCCATGAATCCATGATCGTGACATTCATATATGGATTGCAGGATTGGACCCATCTAATCAATATGCATCGTTTTCCTTAGTAAATATTGCAATAAATTTGATCTGTTCTGGGTGACATAAATATTGAACCGGTGATTCGTCTGGCGGATAAGATTTTTCTCTTCAATTTATTACATTTCGGATCAATTTGTTCTTACTCTTATTAGCGTAGCTTAAAGTAAATATATCGTTTGTAATAAAAAAACTGTAGCTAGTTAAAAACTTAAAACCACATCATTGGCTTTGTCCATTTTTGGATGAATTCCAAAGCATCCCTTTAAGAGCAACTCCAGCCCAACCATATAGGCCGGCCTAAAGTCCAAAAAAAGGTCGGCACCCCCCAAAAACACTCAAGCCGAGCCTAATAGGCTGGCACCTAGCCTAAGCCAGCTTCTAGGCCGGCCCAAAATTTGTTGGGGCATATGACGTCACGATGGCGTCAGCGTGATGTCACAGGCCAGTTCGGATTTTTTTTTGCGCCATGCGCAAGTGGCCGCACGTTCCCGACAAGAAAAATGGGGCGGGGCCCGCATGTGTAGGCGCAACAGAGGGGATTGATGGGATGACACATGGCTCGTTCTGGCCGTTGGATTTCCAACGACTAGTTTTCTAGACCATTGGATTTCCAACGGTAAAAAAATAAAATCAAATTCAAATCCAATGGCTAGTGAAGTGGCGCATTCTGGGACGTCAGATCTTGAGATCAACGGTCCACGATTTTCGACCAAAAAACGAAAAAAAAAAACAAAACGGTCAGAAATATGATCGTTTGCCACGTGTCCACATTTGGGCTGTTGGATTTGAATCTTTTTCAAATCCAACGATCCAGATTAATTAACTTAATAAAAAATTATTAAAAATTGTTTAAAAATACAGAAAAAATAAAAATAAACTTTGTTTCTTCTATAAATACCTAACCATCATCTTCCACCTTACACCACATTTCAATATTTTCAACACTTTCAACCAAAGCTTTCATATACTTTTTGGTGGAAAAAATGGCTACGTGGAAGCTCATCGAAGATGTTACGTTGTGTCAATACTGGGTTCAAATTACTCATGACCCTCTTATGGGTAATGAGATGGACTTGCGAGAAATGTGGAGTAGAATTATGGAAGCGTTTTGCGATAGGCTTGGAGATCGCACAAGAAGTAATCAAGGTCTTAAAGGTTGTTGGAAAAAACTCAACATATCCTTTACTTGTTGGTAAAACACTCTATCTCATGCTTCCATTAATCTAAGTAATGAGAGAAGTTTAGTGGATCAGGTGACAATATTTTTAATTATATGTGTTGATGCACAAAATCGGAGGGGTCTTGGAACAACTTAAATCCGACCGTGAATCTGCAAGAAAGTAAAGAACACGAGAGGTATCATGGTTCACCTCAATGTTTGGGCTACGTCCACAATGATATTGTATTTCTCTGAGAGGATTGTGAGGGGGAGAGCCTCTGTAATGTGAGAGTGAGGCTTTGAGAGAGTGAGAGTTAGGCCTAAGAATTGGCCTCTCTCAATGAGGAGAGTGCGGGGTCCTTTTATAGAATAAGGGCTCCTCACTTATTACATATTTGCCCCTTCATTTATTACATAATTACATTTAAATTCCCCAAGTATTTATATGAGGTCTAAATACGGAGGCCCTAAGTATGGTACAAACAATATGTATTTCACCTGCATCAATATTTTAATTTATTTATTTGTGTTACACCCGTATTTTATAATATTGTCTTATCCCACATTTTATAATATTGTCTTATCCCACATTTTATAGACACTACAAGCACAAGCATTCTACAATGCGAAAAACAACATCAAATCATTCACCAAATGGGAATGTTGGGATGTTGTCAAAGATTGTCCCAGATACAAACTTGTGCCAACTGATCCAGAAGTTGTCATGTACGGCATCCCTCTACACAGTTCGCCAGAAGCAGACCATGCCGCATAGGAAGGCGGCACATTTGAAGAGCGGGAAGGGACGCTTGAAGAAGTGTCAGAGATGCAGCCAACTTATCGATCCCTAAGGCCTTAAGGTAAAAAGACGGCAAAGAAAAAATGGAGTTCTTCCAAAAATCACTACACAAAATATATGGACGAACTTGCTCGCCAAAGTGAATTGAACGTGGCACGAGAAACGGCAAGAGATGAGGCAAAAGCTGCGACTATGGAAGCAATCTTAGCAGCTACTGAGAGAGGTGATGCGGCTAATGAGAGACAAAGAGAAATACTTAATCGAGAAAGCCAGATGCTTAGAAAAGAAATTATGGCTCAAGCAGATCGTGACACTATGAACAATCTTCTAGAAGAAATGTCTCCGAATTCTAAATATTTCTGGATATCGGAAAAAAGAGACGTGGTGCGAATGAGGCGTGCAAAAGACAAGGAAACAAGTCGAGGGGGTTCTAGCTACACAGATCCTAGCTTCTTAAACTTTGTATAATTTCTTTTTTATTTCCTAACTAATTTAATTTCATCTTTATATTTAGTACTTTATGTAATTTCTTATTTATTTTTAGTACTTTATGTAATTTCTTATTTATTTTTTAGTACTTTATGTAATTTCTTATTTATTTTTTAGTACTTTATGTAATTTCTTATTTATTTGTTGTACTTTATGTAATTTCTTTTTTATTTTTAGTACTAGATGTAATTTCTTATTTATTTTTAGTACCAAATAAAATGACATAAACTCACCAAATAAACTTAAAAAAACACACAAAATAAGCTAAGAACTTTATTCTTCCACCACAAGCTCCTTTTAATCTTCACCTTGTTGTAATCCCCACTGGTGCTCAATCAATTCAAGTTGACGGCTTAACTGCCAGTATGGTAGTTCATTGAATTGTACCACTCAACGATCAATTGATTATAACGTCCATCCCGTTCCAATGACTCGTGTTGCACGGGATCTTTGGTGCGGTCATGAGCACAATAGATACGTGTTCTTAAGTTGTTCATCATGTGTGGTTCGTATTCATCGACGACATCATAATCATACTTGTTGATACACAAAACTGGAGGTCTTGGTACAACATAAATCCGACCGTGAATCTGCAAGAAATGTAAATAACACAAGAGTTATCGTGGTTCACCCCATACATCCACACTGATTGTATTTCTCTGAGAGTATTTGTGGGGGAGAGAGTGTGAGAGCTTTGCTCTAGATAGGAGAGACTTAGGGTTTGTGAGGGTGAGGAGGCCCTTTTATAGAATAAGGGCTCCTCCCCTAATTACATATTTGCCCCTTCCTTTATTACATAATTACATTTAAGTCCCCCGAGTATTTATACGAGGTCTAAATACGAGGCCTTAAATATGGTATAAACAATACTCATCTTCCATAATCATGTTGTGGAGAATGATACACGTCATCATGATGGATCGAAGAGTCTCGACATCAAATATTCTTGCAGCAACCCTGACAATCGCCCAACAAGCTTCAGGATACCAAAACAACGCTCCACATCCTTCGTACACTCCTCTTGACATTTTGCGAAGTATTTTTCTTTTTCACTTTGTGGATGTAGCACTGTTTTGACAAACGTTGTGCACCTTGGGTAAATGACGTATGCTAGGTAGTATGCTCATTCGTATTTATGGCCATTCACCCAATATGTGACTCTTAGTGTTTTTCCTTGCAGCACCTCGTTGAACACTGGAGATTGAGACAGGATATTGAGGTTATTTTGAGCTTCTGGAACACCAAAAAAAGCATGCAAAATCCATGTATCAAATGAAGCCATTGCTTCCAAAATGATACTTTTTGCTCCTTTTCTGTTGCCTCCTTGCCACGCACTTGGACAGTTTTTCCAGGTCTAGTGCATGCAGTCGATGCTTCCAATCATGCCAGGAAAGCCTCGCATCTTACCCTTCTTCAGAAGCCTTCGCAGATCCCTTGGCGTGGGTTTCTGGAGGTACTCATTGGTGTACAGGGCTTCAATTGCGGAGCAAAACCGCATCAGGGACTCCAGAACAGTTGATTTTCCCATCCTCGCTATCTCATCCACCTGATCTATAGATACTGCATATGCAAGTCCACAAGGTAGCAGTAACTTTTTGCTCAGGAAGAAGACCTAGAACATGAAAAGCATCATTTTTTTGCACAAAGTATGGATCATGGTTGCAAATAGTACTCATGATTTTGTCGAACAAACTTTGTTGCATTCTAAAACAACGTCTAAAAATATGATTAGGGAATAAACTGTTAGGGATAAAATAATCTTCCAAGAGATCTTTACCTCGTTTTTCCCTCTTTCTATCCAAGTTTGCGGCACGTCTGAGTTTTGATATATGACCCACAGCTTCCATGACACGACGGGAATGTAAGCCCTTCTGCCTTCTATGTTCAGCATCCCCATTCTCTTCCATTGTGAAAGCCTCATCTCCACCTTCCTCTAGATTGAACAATTCTTCATGTTGTGCCAACAATTTTTTCTGTTGCTCATCGATTTCATACAATCTCCTTGAAGAAGACATTGTAAGAACTCAAGATTTAAAAATGATGAAGAAAGAGTCAGAGCTAAAAAAAAAGTATTGAGTTTGGTGTATGAATGAGGATGGATGTAGGGTTTATATGGAAAAAAAAAGGATAAGGTTCTGGACAATGTCACGTGGCACTACATGATTGGTTGAAAATCTTATCAAAATCTTGGCTAAATTATTGTAAACAGATAGTGACATGTGGTGTGTCGGGATTGGTTGAAAATCTTATCGGAAATCTATCCACAAAATAGTACATTCAGATAATGACATGTGGCGTGACAACATTGGTTGAAAATCTGATCGAAATCTTGGCTAAATTATTGTAAACAGATAGTGACACGTGGCGTGTCATGATTGGTTGAAAATCTATTCACAAAAATAGTACTTTTCAGATAATGACATGTGACGTGACAATATTGGTTAAAAATCCTATCCGAATTTAAAAATACTATTTTAATATTTTATAAAAAAAATTAATAATATTTTAAATGGACTGAGTGCCATCGTATTTTGTAAGGGTGAAGATGCATTTGGCCAATTAACTGTTCATTGTAATCAATCACTGTTCATTGAGTGGATTAAATGGGTTGAGTGCCAACATATTTTTTAGAGATTGAGTTGCTCTAATAAACAAACTAAATTCAGCAAGTGCTGAAAGAGCACAAGAACCACATGCTGCATAATTATTTCTCAAATTTTCATTTACTCTTATCTGAATTCACACCAATTACAGTAACAATTTTTTCTTCTCTTTTCTGTCATAACTAAAAAGTAATTCAGGAATATTTAAATTACTGATAAGTCTGTTTAGTCAAAAGAAGTTATCTATCTTTTTTTTAATTAAGTTTCATGGTCCAATTTGAAATGATGAATATACAAGACACTTGAAAATGTAAGGCTGTTTATGCATTCCAACTGTTCCACTTCCTCCTAGTGGCGACTGTTGACAACAGCATTATTAACATTCAGAACATTATTATAGTTAGATAAAAAGAAGTGAAACAATGAGACTGGAAAGATGCTGCAAGGGCCAAATATGGAATGAGCTTTCAGAATTATAAAACAAAGAGGAATGCTAGCTATTTTCTCCGCTTTCTCTTATTTATCTTTATCATTCAATGGATGTCATGCGAACTTATCTTACATCTAAAACTATGTATTAATTGTGTTTAAAACTCCTTTCTTTTCTTTTCATTGATGTTCTTAATTATATGTCAAATTTGGTGGAAAATTTAATAATTTAGGCCTGGTTTGGTACTGAGGTGATTTTGAAAAAAGCTGATATAAAAAAAAGCTGGGAGTTGTTTTTGTGTTTGGTAAACATTCAGCTTCAGCTTTTTTCACAGTTTTTGGTGAAAAAAGCCAAAAACAAGAAGCTGCAAAACCCAGCTTTGAAAAACCGGCTTTTTTTTCACATTTGTTTTACATAAAAGTTTACCAAACACTATAATACTGTTTTTTTTTCAAAAGCACTTTTACAAAAAGGTTTACCAAACACTTTGCTGCTTTATTTCACAGCTGCTTATTCTCATATCATAGCAAAAACAGTTTTTTTCAAAGTACAGCAATACCAAACCAGCCTTTAGTTGGGGATTTAACTACGGTATTACTGGAAAGATAAGTTAATGAGTTTGTTGGATAATTTAATGATTTATGACAACTATTACATAGATTTTTTTTTTTTTTTGTCATTAGTTAAGCTTGGGGGTGGGGGGAATCGAACTTGGGTGAGGTGGGAGTTTCTTTGGCTCTAGTGCCACTGCAACTAGGCCCCCATCCTAACTATTACATAGATTTAGGTGTAAGATAAGTTCAATTGTCATTTATTGAGTGAGAAAAGCAAATGAAAAAAGACGAGATAAGTTCAATTGTCATTTATTGAGAGAGAAAAGCAAATGAAAAAAGGCAAGCGAGGAAGGTAACTAGCATTCCCCTAAAAGAAAAGAGACTCTTTTACTTCATCTGTAATTACTGTGTTCCTCTAAACCAATGATAATATTATAAGAAAACTAATGGAAAATCCTTGAAAATTTTGAGTTTTAATGATAAGAACAAAATAAAGGGTAAAGTGAATAGTATCAAGTTTGATTTTTTAGTATAAAAATGTGGTTTTTTGTTAAAGTAAACAGTACTGTGGGCTTTTCGTTAAAACTCCCTATTATTATGTCATGTTTACTTAGAACGAGGGAACTCCGGTATGTTATGAATTGGAGAAAAAAAAAAAAGACTGGTACGATATCAATTAGTCCTTCAGTTGATTAGATTTTTTATTTTATAGATACTGAATCAAAAAATTTAGTATGAAACGCAATTTTTTGATTTCATGTACGTTAGTCAACATATGAGAAGTCAGAAATTGGAATATTCAATACCCATATTTTATGGAACACATGAAAATTTAAAAATAAGCATTCAGATTAAAGTTGTCATTAGAAATACTTAGTAATTAGGTGAAATAACAATCGGGTACACTAATAGTTAGATCCATTTCTTCAAAATAGAAATTCAAAAGTGTTTTCGGATTCCGACTATGAAATGAAGTTTTGAGAAGCTTATTTACGAAGCAACGAAGTTCTTTTAGCCAAAAAGAAAGGCAAAGAATCCAGAGGCTGTCGCTTGTTAGGTATACTTGGCTTAGCTCTCAAGTCTCAAGCAGTTGCATGTTTCACTATTTTGTAAAATTGTAAATCAACCTGAACTTTGAATCACCCATCTCCTTTCTTGTCCCTCTTTGTGAAAAGAATTAAAACTTGGGGAAGAACAGCCCCACCTATCACCCCTATTTTAATAAGCGAAATGCTAACAGACTGTTTTAAAATTAAAATTATCCATGAATTTTCTGACATATCATGCTTTTAGCAAAAAAATCTTATAATATTTGCTCGAAAATTAACATTAAACAATAAAGTGACATAGTGATAAAAAAAACCTTGCTTTGCTTTGAGAGAGTGCTCTTCCCATTTCTCCTTTAATATCCCCTCATGCTTGAAAAGTTTTCTTAGGTGTCAGAGCACCAAAACCCAAGAATCTCTCTCTCCTCAGAAGATGTAGAGAGAGAGAGTTGTTTATATGTTGGAAATGCAAAGGCAGCGAGTCAAGTGAACAACTTAGCTGGGCAGGCAGTGGCAGCAGAAGACTCTTACATCTTTGATGGTTGCTTCTGTTTTGTAAGGACATGAAGGGAGTAGGAGAAGAAGACTATAATCCTAATCCACCACAACTCCCATGGACAAAACAGAAGAATGTGAAATCCCACTACACAACAACAAGAAGACACCCAGTCCAATGCAACCAAACACAAACTTCTGATACTGTTTTTGTACCAAACACAAGACAGAGTCAACCTACTCCACCACTCGAACCCAAACATTCCTCTAAACTGGCTCTTCCTACTTACTCTCACACCTCCAACTCCTTCTCATTCGTCTCCATGCTTCTTGTTCTCTTACTTCTTGTTGCTTCTTCTTCTCTCTTTAGTCCTGCATTGTCCCACCCAGTTGTCTCGGATTCTGGCCTACGCCGCCCCTCCCCGGCCAATCAGACTTTTCGGACCGGCTCTATCAACAAGTTGAGCGGGGTCCAAGTCCAATCATATTTAAGGAAGATCAACAAGCCTGCTGTCAAGACTATTCAGGCACGACATTTTGTCCTTGATAGTGAATTCAATGCAAATGTTGATTTTCTTGTTGTCTTCGGATTTTTGTGGAGAACTGATTTTCGCACTCCTTTTTTTTTTCTTTCTGCACTTGTCTCTTTATGTTTAGCTTTAAGACAAGCAGATTAGTGCATAAGGAGAAACTAAGAGGTTGATCAATTCGAAAGCCAAATATATAATAATAAATAATTGTCGTCTATGAGATTTGAAAACAATGGGTCGTTAGAGTAAATAGTCATCGACATTTTCTTGTTGTTTTTGAGATTTAATGATTTGGATTTTTGTTATTTCTCGATGCAGAGTCCAGATGGTGATGTGATAGATTGTGTTTTATCTCATCTCCAACCAGCTTTTGATCATCCTGAGCTCAAAGGAAAGAAGCCATTGGTAATCTTCAAGAACAATATGTCAATGACCCTTTTCAACTTTGTGATCATTAACTTGTAAATTTATAATTAGGGGACTAATTACGACAGTGATTTTACTTTTACAGGAGGAACCAGACAGGCCCAAAAGCTATAACAGCACAGATAAAGTGGGAGAGAGCTATCAGCTATGGGCAGACTCTGGTGAATCATGTCCACAAGGAACAGTTCCGATCCGGCGGACCGGAGAGAAAGACATTTTACGAGCAAGCTCCTTCCAAAGATTCGGAAGAAAGCCGACAAGACATGTGAGGAGAGACTCCTCAGGCAGTGGCCATGAGGTTAGTCATTTTTTTCATTCGAAAATAATGAGGATAATAAAGGATTAGGCGAGCAAAACTACGTAATAATATTTTCACTTTATATTGGGTTGAATTTTACAGCATGCGGTTGTGTTTGTTAATGGGGATCAATACTATGGAGCAAAGGCTAGCATCAATGTGTGGGCGCCACGTGTCACTGACCAGTATGAATTTAGCTTATCACAGATTTGGGTCATCTCTGGTTCTTTTGGCAATGATTTAAACACCATTGAAGCTGGATGGCAGGTATATGTCTTTTTTAACATATATTGTCGTGTTCATATACTTCTTCTCTTAATATTGTTTGTATATTTCAAAATTATTTAAAAAAAAATCGCTTGCATAAAAACTTATGATTTTGTGTTTATTAATTGCCAAATTTAAGATTTTCCTTTTACTTTTTTTCCCAGGTCAGTCCAGAGTTATATGGAGATAACTATCCAAGATTCTTTACATACTGGACAGTAAGTTCTATTAATTAATTTTTTTTACTAATTAGATTCTTCCGTTTCTCTTCTGCATGGAGAATTAAGACATAAATTATGAGGAAATAAGTAAAATTAGTACTAATTTGATTCTTAATTATATATTTATAGACAGATGCATATCAAACAACTGGATGCTACAACTTGCTTTGCTCAGGATTTGTCCAAACAAATAACAAGATTGCAATTGGAGCAGCAATCTCCCCAAGGTCCTCTTATGGTAGCAGACAATTTGACATTGGTTTGATGGTTTGGAAGGTGAGTTTTTCAAGTCAGCATTCACATAATTAATTATTTTAATATTCAAATCTAAATACAACAAAATTACACTCAAATCAATATATGATGAAAATACAGGCATAAGATTAGTTAAGTTGGCCCAAACGGTGTTATTTTTTTTATTTGCACTCAACTTCTATCCTCTCTCTATAGCTTACATAAAAAATTTCATTTATATTTATTATGAAAATTAAGATTGGTGTAAACCAAACGCAATAGCGTTTTAGGATTCATACAACAGATCTCATTTAATATGATTAGACTCGGTTATTGTTGTTGTTATCATGAAAATTCAGCTTGTTACCTTCAGGTGTAAGGTTGCCAAAAAAAGAAAAAAAAAATATTTGCTTCTTTGGAAAAAAAACTCCTTTTAGATTTTTCATCATCTAATCCACTTGTAAAAAAGCCAACCGCACCTTTCAATTGACATCAATTTCTTTCTTATTTCCTCCATTATTTTTTTATTTATAGACTCAGATTCTCATGGCCACCCAACTTGGATCAACTTTGTTTCCTTAGAAGGGCTTTTCTATATAAGGGTTTCACTCAAATTGTGTGTCTTTAAATCAATTTATTGATCACTGAAGTAATATATTTAATTGACTCTAGTAATTATTTGTGTTGATAAATGAAATATTACAATCATTTCTTGTCAAAGGAGGGCTTTTCTAGTACTTTAAACGTTGGTTTGTCTCCTCCAACTAGGTTTGGAAGCTTTATCTCCTAAAATTACAGTTTTCTCCTACATAAGTTTTTCTCTTTCTGCTTGCACTTACACCTCTATTTACTCCGTATATATCGGTTCTTGATTTTTACAGTTTAGATTGAATAAATTAAAAAAGAATCAAAAGACAAAAAAAGAAGTGAGAAAACCCTTCACCTAAAGGGACAAAAACTCATCATATCAACCCCAAAAAAGGTGACAAAAAGTTAAACCCATCATTATTCAGTCAAGAAAACATTGCAAGACAAAAACAACTTATTGATCACAATCATTTTGTTCTAAAATAAAGTTAATCAACATGTAATTATGTTTTAATTTAAATTTTACAGGATCCAAAGCATGGACACTGGTGGCTAGAGTTTGGAAATGGGCTCCTAGTCGGATACTGGCCAGCATTCTTGTTCAGTCACCTGAGGAGCCATGCAAGCATGGTGCAATTTGGGGGTGAAATTGTAAATAGCAGATCTAGAGGATACCACACATCTACACAAATGGGGAGTGGACAATTTGCAGAAGCAGGGTCTGGAAAAGCATCTTATTTCAGAAACTTGCAGGTTGTAGATTGGGATAACAATTTGCTCCCACTTACAAATCTCCACCTCCTGGCTGATCACCCTAATTGTTATGACATAAGACAGGGAAGAAATAATGTGTGGGGAACTTACTTTTACTATGGTGGTCCTGGAAGAAATGTGAGGTGTCCATGAATATAATAACAGCATAGTAATTTTTGTTTATTTATCTTATTTTTTGTGTTTAGGTATTGGTTATTTTTTCTTTCTAGTTCATAATAGGGGGAGATTTTTGTGTTTGGACGTCTGTATAGGGCACCAGACAGAAGGGGTTGGGTAGGACCAAAATATAAGGAGTGTGGGGTGCTTTGTGTGTGTAGTTTGGCCGTTTGCACCTAAGAATTTATCCAGAACAGGGTTTTTGTTGTATTTTCCAGTTTTCTTATAAAAAAAAGTGTTGATAGTTTTGTATTGGCTCCATAGTGTTTCTCTGTTTCTTTCTTCAATTTTTTTCCACGAGAAATGAGAGTACATTAGCATAGGTTATGAACACCCTAGAATAAAAGGAGAGCGGAACTTAAAAAGGAGTCGTTTGATAATCATTTTGTTTTCACTTTTTAATTTTTAGTCTTCATTTAAAAAAAATTTAAAACCAAAAACCGCAAAGATTTGATTTGACACGTTTGATAACTATTTTCTGTCTTCAAGAAAATGAAAATTGAAAGTCAAAAAGTGAAAATTATAAAAACTGAAAATGAAATGATTATCAAATAACTCTTTAGAAAACGAGAAGTGATTTCTCACACTAATTCTCTCATTTTGCACATTATTATTTATTTCAACTTTTAAATTGAGTAGATCAAAGTAACAAACAAAAAACCTAAAAACAAGAACGTGTCTAGAAAAAGCGTGTGCAAAACTTTCTTGCTCCCAAGCAAATTTGATGCATGATATTTTATGCATTTTATAGGTAAAGCAAATCCTTAATCCAAGGCCAAAGCAGATGGGTAGCAAACAAGGAAGCAAAGTGTAAACAAATCCAGCACACATGACAACCACTTAACAACTACTTGGAACTTCTTTTCTACCATTGTAAAATCATTGAAGGAAAATTGTGACATTAGAGAGATTTTTCAGTGTTAACAGAAAATGGTCTGGTACAATAAACGTAATAAATTAGAAATTTGAAAGAAAAAAAATTCAATCAATTGTATTATAACAATTAGTATATATGACCGTATTCTCAGCACACTGAAAAAGTTCTCGTGACATTAACATATAGTTGTCAGCCCCAAGAACTACTTAAATAGTATAAGTTTGCATCCCAGCCAAGCTTTTTGCTCCCGACAACACATTTTTTTTCTTTTCCTTTTTGTTTTTGTGGTCCTTTTTTTTATTGGTTGGAAATGACCACAGAGTGTACCTACTTGAGGACTGGTGTTCAGTTGTGTGGATGGAAAACCTACCTAGTCCATACTTCAACAAATGCTTAGTGACACATCACCATCTGTTTATGCTTAAGCATGGACAAAAGGACATAACATATAAATTAGGGTAGATCTATTCACACATCTCTTTTTATCTCGTACACACTTTTATTAGTTTTTTGTTATTGGTCTTTTTTAATTTATTCGATCTGACGGTGGAAATTTGAAAAAAGTATGTGAGAGGTAAATATAAGTGTGTGAATGAAACCACCCATATATTATAGGGTAAAGCATGATTTTGGTCCATGTGGTTTGGACAAAGTTTTACTTCGATCACCGGAGTTTCATTTGTCGCGATTTAAGTTTTATATGCTACGTTTGATAGAGAACATTAGCTTGGATAAAATAACCCATTAAATTCAAGACATATTGAATGAAAAAAAAAAAAAAACAAGTTCCACTTCAACGCTACGAGTATTCGATGGTCTGGATCACGGGACCACAATAAAAACAACACTCCGAACCAATCCACGTCATCCATTATTGTGAGTTTTCTTATCAACCTAATCCTCTCTATCAAACGTAACCAATGTGTACTAATTGTTGCAATTCAATAAGAGGCACGGTGCGTGTATGTTTATTTATACATTTACCCTCACATATTCATACATGTTAATTGTCAAAAAACCTGACGGGATTAAGCTATTATCCTTAAATTACAACCATAGGCAAAATTATAAGCCACTCAGTCCTGATGAATTCCTCTTCACTTGGAAGTGTGAGGTCTTAGATTCGAATCTCGTGGATGGCGAATTCGATACTAAATTAGGTTGCCTATTGTGTGGCTCAACCGAACTCCCCCTCCCCTTATTGTAAAAATATCGATATATTAAAATAAAAAAGGCGAAATTAGAAGGGCAGAAGTGGAATTTTGACAAACTGCAGACAACAAAATCAATGTTTGGCCTACAAAATACATGCAAAAGTAAAAACACCAGAAGACGGTTAACGTGAAAGCAAGTAATGAAACGCGTTAATAAGATTTACGACTTCCTATTTACCACATTTAAACATCATCAAAGTCTAAAGCAAGATTCAAAGTAAAGCAAGCTGACCTGCTTAATCATCATATGAATTTCAGTCAGGTAGAACATATATACAGAGGTGCAAGGAGGAAAAGAAAATATAGATTCATAGAATGATACCAGTGAATTCACCGACTCGGTAGAGTTGTTCAAACTTCAGTGAGTTAGCACGAAGACAATAAGAATCAGCAACTTCAAAGGCAAATACCACTCATAGGGTTTTCCAACCACTGTTCTTGTTATTTGGATCCCACAACCGAAAATCAAACCTTCATAAACCGAATAGGCAGTGCTGCAGGCAGATTGTCAGACCTTCATAAGCCAAATAAGCAGTGCTGCAGGCAGATTTATATCTTGGCGTTGTCCAGTAGTTCACCATTGACATCTTGTAGCGGGATATCAATTCTCATTGAACTGTTTTCATTTTTCAATTAGACAGTGAAAAATCTTGCAGTTCAAACACCCATGAATTCTGCAACAGCATGCTCTACAAATTTAACAAGATCACTGGCAGTAGAGACCTCAGAGCTACAAGTTCCTAGAATTTCCATGTACCTCATATCATCTAACCAAGCTTTCTTTGTATCGCAATTCCAGTCTGGTTCCATGTGTACCATCCCATATTGTCTTCCCAAAACAGTACAAAGTTTAAAGAACTTGGGATCATTTAAGGCTTCCCGGAAATCCAAATGAAATCCATGACTTCCTGTCTGATCTTCCATAGATTTTATATTCGATGCAATTTTTTGAATTGATGCAAGGTTGAAAGTGAAATTCTGAGCAATTGGGGATGAATGCCGAGTGTGATTTCCATTCTTTCTAGCAAAATAATGAAGTTGGATCAAGTTGGCCAGAGAGAACCGTGCTAAGAAGATTAAGAAATCACTAAAGTTCATGCCTGCATTAAAAAGAAAAAATTGGCAAGCAGATTAGGATTTTTCTTTTTCTTTTTCTATAACCTCGAGTTCCACCCCCTCTTCCGGATGCTAAGTTTATTCAGTAGTTATGATTATGTCCAAGTGCTTTGGACTAGCCACTGAGGAAAATTAAACAAGCTTTAGGTTATTGCATGTTCCATCTGCTAGAATATTAGGATATACTGTCATCTACTGAGTTTAAGCTTTCTTCAAAAGTTTGCACTTTACCTGTATTAGCGGCAAGGTTTCGTTGGCAGAGACCTTCAAAATCATCACATATATCCTTGATGTCTTCTATGTACTCCTTAGCTTCGTAGTAGTCCCTCAAAAGCAAATCCCACTATAACTTAATAGATATAAATTAGTGCCACAAGAACACTAGCATCATTAATTTTCCATGGAATGGTAAAAATTTAACACACGAGATACTCTGGCAGTAGTGTTCCACTTACCACCCAACGAATATTATAAGCATTGAACCAGTTGTGGTTTATGGAAATTGTATCTTCCTGAAAGTATTATGAACACAAATAAGATGAAAAAATTCCGTTCATCAAGCATGACAATAGTTTTTGTTTTGATTGAAGTACAGACTGCAGTGTCTTCCTACAAATAGAAAAGTTGAGTATGACAAGCTTCTTGTATTGAGATCAAGAAACATGCAGGGCCAACTCCATTCCAGTAGGCCAAAGGCAAATATAAAATGCTAAACAGAGGGCACATACTGCTATCAGTTTTCCGTTATACTGGCAAGAAAGGTCACACTGCATATGGAGAGTGATTTACTTGGAAAACCTCTTACAAGTGTTACATGCTTTCAGACTTCTATTTTATGATAGGGCGAAACAAACTTGAAGAAATAGAAGAAATACCAAATTATGAACTTGATGATACCATCCGCTAGGCACAAAGATAATCTCATTTGGTTCTTGAATGGACTCCAACCAGATAGCCTGCTCAATAGAAGAATATACGGTTTCAACACAAGAAAAGCTGCAAAAATACAACTAGACAAAAGAAAACTTGAAGATATAGATTGATGATTTACCTTTGCAAAACCAGGAACATTGGTTTCACTAACATCATCAAAGATATTATATACACAGCTTTTCATATTCCTGAAGGTCAAACGAGGGAAAGAAAGTGAAAGAGTTCTATAATATATTTCATTTATCAAAGCAATACAAAATCCAGTGTCCCAGACTCCCAATACAGATCTCTGTGATTACTATTAGTGCAGGAAATTGTAAACTTGCCTGCCAAACACAAGATGACTTTGAGAGGGAGAGAGGAAAAGCCACCGTTTTTTGCCACACACATTCGCTGACCAGCTATATGACCTGAAAACATCAGCATGAAGAGGAGTCCAAGTGCCTGCATAAACCACAGACATGGAGATAAATCTCCTTGAATTTTTTTATGTAGATCATATAGATGACTAGAAAGTGAGAGACCGAATGAACGTATCACAAATATTCTCAAACCTTTTGCTCCCATGTAAACAAAACGATAATCAGAGCAACTAATTTCGTTATTTTCTGAGTAAATGTTGGGATCATTATGCATGTGATAATTGTCAAGATACATGTTGAGCCAATCATCACAAAAGAGCACCGGAGTTGTGTAGGCTTTGTATTCTGGGTACTCCTGGAGATCAGAACACCAAAGGATGATAGAACAAGTCAGGCGACTATGCTAGAAAATTTTGAGATGTTACCTTAGACTAGACACACTGATACGGCCAAAGCGATAGACTCTCAAAGCTGATATGTCCCAACTAAATATACAAAGCCCCCATACACCCAAGGCAGACAGTAACAAGGATGTCAAAGCATAAAATCACCAGGAAACTAACTCCTCAACTGCTCCATAATTCCCCGTAAATAAAGGGTGAATTCAAAGTTTCTAACTAGCACCTTAACAAAATGCCAGTCCTTCAAATATAGCAACTCCTTGCTCATAGCTTCATGACTTGAAGCATTACTATGCTCCTGAATGGGGTCCCCGAGCCATTGCTCAACAAAGTCCGCAACAGTCATTTCCATTCTCTTCTGATCTGTGAATTCTCTAGTACCACAATCTGCAACCTAGTGACAAAATATCACCTCACCTTAAAAAGATCAAACATAAAAAGGCTGAACCTTTAAAGCATTAATTCTACTACAAAACTACAGAAAACAAAACAAAATAAAAGGGGCGGTGAGTTAGCTAATAAGCCCAATTAGGATTAATTCCTCTAACATACTTCTTAATATTACAATCACACATCACCTAAAAAACTACTTAACATTGCAATATTACACCAAAAATTCAAAGCTTGAATCTTTAGCAACAGAAACCAAAACAGGGCTGATATGTTAGCTAATATCTAATTACCACATAGCCAATCTTCTTAATTGTGATTAATTCCTTCTAAACACACTTCATAATTCATATTTAATCTCACTAAATCAGATTTCTGCACGAAATTTAGTACCTGAACTTTGGATTTTCCGAAATGGGTAGCGAAAAATTGAAGATTTGGCTGGCCGTCGTCGGTGACCCAATCTCTGCAAGCCCTCCAATCGTCCATGAGACCTGTGAGCACCACAGGCTGGTTTTTCTCCATGTACCTCTCCACGAACTCATTGTACCCCAGTTTTTTCCCGCTCACCTTCTCTATTTGCCCCCCAATTTGAATACCCATGTTTTCTTTCTCCCAGCTTACGCTACTCCAGCGAGTTAATTCGGATTTTGTACGTTCGGTTTCTCTGCGCGCCCTCTTTGATTTGGGGAAGACGACTTGAGTTGGGCCAGGCCGGGCAGAGGAGGCCCAAAGTGCTTTTAAAGGGCCCAAATTTGGCCGAAGAATGATTTTACTAGGGGTCACAACGGTTGTGATCTATTTACCAAAAAAAAAAAAAAAACAACGGCTGTGATCAGGTTGTTATTTAGTACTAAGGTGTAATGGTATTATTTTTCACTCATAAGTAGGAGTCTTAGAGCATCTCCAAATGAGATGTCGAAAATAATATGCCAAAATTATATTTGATGGCTGATATGGCAAATTGAATACAAGTGCTAAATCCTCTTATTTTTCAATTGATGTGTTACATATGTATTTTATTGGGTCCAGAGTTACATTAACTATTAAAAAATAATCAAAATTAATTTTAGTTTTTATTCTATTGGTTGTTAATGGGATCCATGAATTAAAAATATTTGACTCCTTCTTTGTTTGCTGTAAAAAAAGACAGCTAGAAAGTAAGGAGTCAAATGATTCAACTGCCACATCATATTTGGCATATCCATTGGGGGAATACCTGAATATCTTTTAATCCTATTTGGCATATTTGACATGTCTTTTGGAGATGGTCTTAGGTTCAAATGTAAATAGTGAGTTTGAATCTCTATTTATATTGTGTGCGTGACACTCATAAAATGTTCAACACATAATTCATCTTGATTTCGAGTCATGTATTGTTTCGTGTCTTAAGTTGTCACATATTAATTTAAGAATTTGTGATTTAATAATTTTCTCAATTCAATGGCAATGACTTGATTCAATTTTTTCTTCTTAAGAAATTAGGAATTGAGAGACGTAATGAGGTACTATTACATCTCTTATTTTTTTTCTTTTTAAAAAGAAGACCAGCTGATGGTTTTGCTAAGGCAGTCCATCTTTTTAGGGCCAAGAGTTCTTTTGAAATACCTACTTTCCCTCATCTATGTCTCACATGTCTTAATTTGTAATAAAAAAAAAACTAATTAAGCATTGTTCTTTACCTGGAACAATTAGTAGATTACAAGAACTTTATTTGCATCAATTGAAACTATACAAATCAAAGTGAAACTTTGGCAAACTACAAGGACCAAATTATAATAACTCATTGTTCTCCAAAATTACAAGTGAATGACAAAAATGGACTCCTACGAAATTTAAAAGTAATTTTTTTACGTGGTTGTGCATGATTGGCTTAGAGCATGTGCAAACTCCAACTGATTAGTCCTTTTCCTTGTCGGCAGAGATGTATCTTTTCCCGCACGTAACCGAAATAAAACTCACAACCCTACTCCTAAACGGAATAGGTCCTTCTCTCTAGTTGCCTATAAAATACCAAAGCCCCTCGCATTTGTGTCAAAGTTCACTCTTCACAAAGTTTGAAACTCCCAAAACCTTTGTTGACGATCGACGAAACCGCCAAAATCCAAAACCAAAGAAGTAACAACAATGGCGCCTCTGAGTCCATCTGCTCCTGATCGTTCTCAGCCCTCTTCGTCTTCGGACCCGTACGTATTCCTATAGCCATCTGTTATAGCTATCGCAGTTCGTCTTAGCATCTGTTTGTTTTCTAAAAATAATCAACTTTTGAAACTTTTATCAAACTGAATAGGGAATAGGGTTTAGGGTTTACGGCAGTGTACATGTGTCGATGCTATGTTGATCGTTGTGTTTTTCATTTTTGTCAATTCAATACAAGGGATATTATACTTTAAACTAATCTAACTATGGGGAGGGAGTTCAAACTCAGTGCACATGGTGGGAGCACATCCGCTCTAGCCAATCTCGAACTCGAAAGATTCAACCTTTCCTTTTTCTGCACCATATTTATGCAGTTACACTGGGATCAATTAAGATATATGCTCTATACACATGGATGATTGACTGATTAGTTTCCAAAGCATACTCTTGTACCGCTATAGGTGTATTGTTTGGTTTTGATAGGGGGATATAACACCATTACAATTTTGTTAGCGCTAAATTACCCGAGAGTTCTTGTTTAACTTTTGCCAGAAGTCTTCTATTGCGGGATTGTAGTTTTGAATGAGAAGATTTGATTATTTGTTGGTTGTGATGAGTACTTCGTTACGAGAAACTAAAGTTTTTATTTTCAAATACAGGAAAAGCAACAAGAAAGATTTTTCGACTGCTATTTTGGAACGAAAGAAGTCTCCTAATCGACTTGTTGTCGATGAAGCTGTCAATGATGATAATTCTGTGATTTCCTTGCACCCTGCTGCAATGGAGAAGCTTCAGTTTTTCCGTGGAGACACTGTTTTAATTAAGGTATATTTTGCTCTTCTATATATATTTCTGAGTGCGTCGAACTTGAGTGTCTAAATAAATGCGTAGAAATTGAATCTCACTACTTTTTTGGGGGTGTACAGGGCAAGAAAAGGAGAGACACAATTTGCATTATTATTGCCGATGATGAATGCGAGGAACCGAAAATCAGAATGAACAAAGTTGTGAGAGCTAATCTTAGGGTTCGCCTTGGAGATGTTGTGTCTGTTCATCCCTGCCCTTATGTCAAGTATGGAAAGAAGGTTCACATCCTTCCAATCGATGATACAATTGAAGGAGTGACAGGAAGCTTATTCGATGCATATTTGAAGCGTGAGTATTCTCTTTGAAATTTATTTCCTTATTAATTGTTTGTGTCACACATAAATATTATGTTACAATAGACTTTGTGCTTCTGTGACATGTTTCTTTACATTCTTGGTTCACAGCATACTTCGTTGATTCTTACCGGCCTACGAGGAAGGGTGATCTTTTCCTGGTTCGGGGCATGATGCGAAGCGTTGAGTTCAAGGTCATGGAGACAGACCCTGCTGAGTATTGCATTGTTGCACCGGATACTGAGATTTTCTGTGAGGGAGAGCCTGTCAAACGTGAGGACGAGGAAAGACTAGAGGATGTGGGATATGATGATGTTGGAGGTGTTAGAAAGCAAATGGCCCAGATACGGGAGTTAGTAGAACTGCCTCTTAGACATCCGCAGCTCTTCAAATCGATTGGAGTTAAACCCCCGAAGGGCATTTTACTCTATGGGCCACCCGGGACTGGAAAAACTTTGATTGCAAGGGCTGTAGCGAATGAGACTGGAGTGTTCTTTGTTTTGATCAATGGACCTGAAATAATGTCCAAGATGGCAGGTGAAAGTGAAAGCAACTTGAGGAAGGTGTTTGAGGAAGCCGAAAAGAATGCACCCTCAATCATTTTTATTGATGAGATAGATTCTATTGCTCCAAAGAGAGAAAAGACCCACGGTGAAGTGGAAAGGCGTATAGTTTCCCAGCTCCTGACTTTAATGGACGGCCTTAAGTCCCGTGCGCATGTCATTGTCATGGGAGCAACGAATAGGCCAAACAGCATCGACCCTGCTCTGAGGAGATTTGGAAGATTCGATAGAGAGATTGACATTGGCGTGCCGGATGAAGTTGGAAGATTGGAAGTTTTACGAATCCATACAAAGAGGATGAAACTTGCAGATGATGTAAGATTTTCTATCCTCGAATTTTGATATATCATATTGTTTTGTCTTGCCTTGCGATAAATCGTGATAATTAACTTGGCGTTTTGTTACTATAACAGGTTGATCTCGAAAGAGTTGCAAAAGATACCCATGGTTTTGTTGGTGCAGATCTTGCTGCTCTCTGCACAGAGGCCGCACTTCAGTGCATCCGCGAAAAAATGGATGTTATTGATTTGGAAGACGAAACGATTGATGCTGAGGTGTTGAATTCGATGGCTGTGACGAATGAACACTTTCAGACCTCATTGTCCTCTACAAATCCTTCTGCCTTGCGCGAAACTGTAAGTTTTATTTATTTATTTCAATTTTTGTTTATTTTTAAGTTTAGGAGTAGCAAGCTTGACTTGTTTAGAAGTTGCTACTCAGAAAATCTTTGGACTTGAGAATGACAAACTTATTTTCTTGGTTTACAGGTTGTGGAGGTACCAAATGTTTCGTGGGATGCCATTGGTGGGTTGGACAACGTCAAAAGAGAACTTCAAGAGGTTTGTGATTCAATTTCATCTTCTTCTTCTATACATAATTTTTATGGACCAAAATTCTTACTAATTCCTTTACCTCTTGCAGACTGTTTCAATCCCCGTGGAGCATCCAGAGATGTTTGAGAAATTTGGCATGTCGCCTTCTAAAGGCGTTCTCTTTTATGGACCGCCTGGCTGTGGGAAAACCCTTCTCGCCAAGGCAATTGCCAGCGAATGTCAGGCCAACTTCATCAGTATCAAAGGACCCGAGTTGCTAACAATGTGGTTTGGAGAAAGTGAGGCCAATGTGCGCGAGATATTTGACAAGGCTCGCCAATCTGCTCCTTGTGTTCTCTTCTTTGATGAGCTAGACTCGATTGCAACTCAGGTACTTGAGATTATATATTTATTTTTTTTCCATTCAATCACATTCAAATTTATGTTTACTGGTTAATTTACTTGTTTATTTTGAGAGTAACTGTCATTCGCTTTGAACTAACTCGCGAACCCCCTCCTCTATCAGCGTGGAAATTCTGTGGGAGATGCCGGTGGTGCTGGAGACAGAGTCTTGAACCAACTTCTAACTGAAATGGATGGAATGAATGCAAAGAAAACCGTCTTTATCATTGGGGCAACAAACAGGCCAGATATTATTGACCCGGCATTGCTCAGGCCTGGACGTCTTGACCAACTTATCTACATCCCACTCCCAGATGAGGCTTCGCGCCTTCAGATTTTTAAAGCATGTTTGCGCAAGTCCCCCATCTCTAAGGATATTGACCTAGCAGCTCTTGCCCGTTATACGCACGGTTTTAGTGGTGCAGATATCACTGAGATATGTCAACGTGCCTGCAAATATGCCATCAGAGAAGACATTGAGAAGGTAAGAGGTTTTCTCCTACTTGAATTAATTACTTGCAGCACGAGCAAGATGCCTAATTGCAGAAGAAAATTTATGCTCGTTAAAAGATTTTTTTTTCGTTTTCTAAGACAAAATTCCCTTGACATTCCTTGACATACAAGAAACCTAATTGCAGCATTAACATGATTCATAGATGCTTGTTGAAATTTATTCTTAATTTTTTTTTATAAATCACAATAACATTTCTGTATCACATTCCTGAAAATTGTACTAATCTTTTCCTCCTTTCAAACATTGATAGGATATTGAGAGGGAAAGAAGAAAGAATGCTAACCCCGAAGCCATGGAAGAAGATGAAATTGATGAGGTAGCCGAGATCAAGCCAGCACACTTTGAGGAATCGATGAAATATGCCCGAAGAAGTGTGAGTGATGCGGACATCAAGAAGTACCAGCTATTTGCTCAGACTTTGCAGCAATCTCGTGGGTTTGGATCCGAATTTCGATTTCCTGCTCAACAGACAGAGAACAATGCAGGAGAAGCTGCTCTATCCCCATTTTCTTCAGCCGCGGTTGCTGGAGAGGAAGCTGATCTCTATGATTGAGAACTACACCAATGCCCTTTAGATAATTTAGGCAAATGTTTTAGCTTTGAGGTTATATTTTGATGCGGAAGAACTGTAAATTTCAAGGTAATTAAATATTTAAATTTGAGGTTATATTTTCTTATGCTATAAAATTTTGGATGAAAAGTAAAACAGACTTCATTTTTTGTACTACTGAATTGGGTAAAGTAAAAAAAACTTTAATTTTCAGACTTAATTTTCTCCCAACAAAACAAATTGAAATTCACAAATCAAATCAAGGTAGCACTATTACTTGTAGATGGAGTCATTGCTTTTCTTAGAGATTTGCAGACAAGTATGATCACAAAACCCTAAGTTGGCCAACTAATTACCTTGTAGCTGAAGTGCAAGTATTGCCCAAATCAAATGGTCTAATGAATCCACGTTCATTCCATAGCCAGACTAATTGAATTAAGCGTCTTTGTAGATGATATTTACTTTATCAAATTATATCTAAAAAGATTCATCAACCAATAAAAATACTGACAATCCTTCATATGCGTGTGATGGGGAAAACAAAAATGCTGACAATCGTTGCTGAAATTTATATGAAAAATCCTAGTGTTTTTTTTTCCTTCACGAAGAAGCACACTTAGCTGCGTTAAAAACACTTTTAAGGTTCTCAACTAAACACGGTAAGTGCTTTTGACTGTCAGAGAAACACTTTTAAAAATTTGATCAGTCCAACAACCAAAAAAACAAAGAGAAAAAACAAATAAAAATAAAGAAGCCTAAAGGCCCAATGTATCTGTACCCAGATCCAATACGGCCCACATCTTTTTCCCAATAAATCGACTCACTGAAAAAAAAAAAAAAAAAAACTAAAAAGTGGCGCAAACTTTCATTTTTCAAAAAATAGTTCCGACTGAGTCACCGACTCACCCTCTTCCTCAATCACTCACTCACTCTTCAGTCTTCAGTCTTCAGCAAATGGACGCCAAACCAGAGGAGTCCGTACGGACGAAGATGGAGTCGCTACGGATGGCCTGCGAGAGTGAGATTCCGATCCACCAGCAGGATTTGGATGCCTTCGCGGCGTCGTTTCGGGACTCCCTGGCTTCAGCCCGCGCCACCGCACAGGAAACCCTCCAGTCCCAAGGTCCAGCTTGTCATTTAACCCTTTGATTTACTTGATTTTTTCATAAATTTACTTCGATTTAGGGTTTATATCTGCGTTTTCTTGTAATTCGTGCATAAATTTGGGTTCTTGAGCTGAGTGAGGATGCGTGGTTCGTGCGAAATTAGGGTTTCGGATTTAAATTTTTGTAAATCTCATTTGGCTGAAGTTTGTTTTCTTTCGAATAATTGCAGGTAAGTTAGGAGAGGCTAAAGCTAAATTGAGGGAAGCTGAGGATGATTTGTTTAAAGCCCTAGCAGGTATATACTCTGCATTTTGTATTTATAATTTGGATGGAAATTAGAAATTATTTGGAAAATTTGAAGTTAAAATTGCAAAGAAATTACACTAATCTTATTGTTTAGTAGCAATATCCCTGAAAGCTAATCAATTTAATTGCTGCTTTTGCTGTGATTAGCTGAAATCTTTTTCTTTTAAGATATATTTTTCCTTCTTCAAATTAATCTGTGTTAGTTTATATTTCTTATTGTTCTTTGTAGTGAAGACCCGTAAAGAGGCCAAGCAAATGGCATTGATGGAGGCCATTGAAGCTAGGAAAGCTAGAATTGAAGTACTTAAGAGAACGGTGCAAGATCAAAGGGCTAAGAGGGATGAATATGCTGCAATCCTTTCTCAGCAATCTTTTGGTAATTTCCTCTGATTATTTCAGTTATTAGCACCAATGCTGATTTGTGGTTATAGCTTTCTATCATTTTATGTACTCATTAATAGTTAAACTTTTGCTCTCTGTTTGATTGCATTCTGGTCATATATCCCTTTGGGTGGGTGATGTAGGGCCTTCGGGCGGAAGATTTATGTATGCCTTTGGGCGGGTGATGTAACCTTCGGGCGATTGTGATACCACTACTAAGCACGCTATATACGATATATGTTTATGAAGGTTTTATGGCTTGCGTCACCCTCGGGTGTTAGCCAGCATGTGGCCATCCCGTTGTCCTTCAGACACTGGGATCGGGGCGTGTCAGATTGGTGCTCTTTGTTTGATTGCATTTTGGCTTTTTATTGGAGAGAGACTCGATTTTTCAAAGGACATCATATATGATTGTGATTCCAAATTTTGTTACTTTTTTTTTTTAATTTTAGTAATGTTCAAACTTTGGCAGAGTCTGAAGAAAATTGTATCGGAGACAGAAAAGATGAAATAAAAGAGGCCATCTTGTGGTATAATAGGGTCCTTGGTTTCTACATTGAAGGCGGACATGGTAATTGAAATTATTTGATTGTGCAACATTTCTCATATATCTATTATGGGTAATGACAAACATCCTTCTGTGACTAGGTGTAAAATTCACATTCAAGAACATTAGTTTGAAGAATCCAGATCAGGAATTCCGTTTCACTGTTCGCCATGCAAATGATACTTACACCTGTAAGTATTGTACCTCTTATTTGTAGGGTTTAGTTTAATCTTAAATATACATCTTATATTGTGTATCTCAAACTTTCTAATATTCCGTTTCTTTTAATGTCTAGTGGTAGATTGTGATCCGTACTTGAACGAGACCAAAGAGATGATTCATGAATTGAACAGAAACAATGAGTTATTTAAATTTGTCAGAGATATCAGAGTGAAGTTTCAAGAAGTTGGGGCTCAAGGTAGGCCTTCTCTCTTGCATTTCACCTAAAATCTTCTGTGCTGGAAAGGGAACATCCTCAAATAGTGGCCCTGTATATTATTCTAAAATCTGTCATAGTTCCTGACTCTAGTGCACGTATTGATGTATGTTATTGATTTTTGTGTTCATTATGGTTCAACAGGATTACCAACTGTTCTTCCTCAAGATTCTTCCACAATTTCTGGGTCTGCTCCAGTTTTGTCTGTCTCAACTGGGAGAAGTGAATCTCTGGCCGAGATTTATGACCACCAAGTTCAATATGGAGAAGAAAATAGACATTTCAAGAAACCTAACCATGGGAAGGGGAGTAAAGCAGCAATTCAATCTCCTGCCTCTGCATTATCTATGCGTCGGTCTCCTCGTTTAAGGGTATTTTCTGATTTCACATTTATAGTCTTCCTTCTCTTCCAAGTTTCGGCTTGTTATTTGTTTTCATGACTCACAGTGCTTGAATGCTTTTAATAAGTTTTTATTTACTTTGTAAAAGAAAACCGTTGGTGCAAAATTCTTTTGATAAAATATATTGAAAACTATGGCAGGTTAAGAAATGAAGACGAAGGAGACACTTGATGAGGTTGATGTTCATAATTGGCAACCACAAATGCTTGACGTGTAAGACAAGAAACTTGATTTCTGTGTTCATATAACTTAAGTAGACAGAAACAGCCCAACATGACAGCACCACCTTGTTGCTGGGTTTGTTTCACTTGTGTACTCTTCAGCGTCTTCATTGAACTGAACAGCTAATGGGTAATGAATATGTAAGTCTTGTAATCCCCAAAACTGTTTCGCTGTTGTGAATGCGTGGATTTCACTTGTATTTTGATTGTATCCTAGATTTCGATGTGTGTGTTTTTACTCTTTGTAGTAGAGGCATCGGCTATGGGGATGTATCTTCGTTTCTCTTCTTCACAATTTGTTCATATGTAGCTTCACTTTCACTTCTCAAGAGGGCCGTGATAGAGGATGTTTTCCGATATTTCATTTTTTTCAAGTTTTGATGATGCATTAGGGATATGTCCCCTAAGGGGTTTGCAAGAATTATATATTATATGCTTGCAGGATCTAAGATTTTGGTTCAGATGGTTCAATGTGTAAAGTTCTTGATTCAAATCTGTTTGAGCATCTCCAGCCCTTTCAAATCCCCTAGGATAGGCCTTTAAATCCCCTCCCCCCAGAAAAAAAAAAAAACCCCTCCACCACACACCAGGCCAGGGGAGCTTGATTGTTCCACCAGACAGGAATACACGGCCTAGCACGTAGGTTATGTGACGCAAGGCTGACATCAACGTGATATCAGTTAAATATTAAAAATACAGAAAAATAAAAAAAATAACCCTAACCATGCTCTTTCACTTTTGGTTAAAAATTATATCTGAAGTTAAAAATAAAATTATTTTTTATTATTTTATTTAAAAAAAAATATTTTAATACTAATAGTCTAGGTTATTCAATTTAGGGAGGGAGATGTACTTTAGGCAGTTACAGTTCACTTGGGGATTAAGTTGCCTATAGCTCAAGAGGGCTTTTAGGGGTGGAAGTTCTCTTATTGTATATGCTTCCACAAACATACATTGTTTTATGGACTGAATCTATCATGTTTTTAGCAAATACAAGCAGCCTAGCAGCCGAATTTCCAATCTTGTCATGTAAATATCGAGTCTATTGTACAAAAACAGTGCCAACGTACCATTTTCTTAATTTTTGGTGGGAAAAATTTCAGAGTCACGGTCACACTGTCACATATTGTTACTACAATGCCGCATCATGATTATTTAGTTCCGGAGTCTGTTTATTATGTAGTCCTGATATCCTAGGCCTCTCTATCTTTTGCTTATATAAATCCCCTTATATACATGGCTGAATGGCAGAGGGATGGACTACACATTTTCGCTTTTATTAAGCTGTTGGTTGGGAAAGGCGTCTATGGATTAGCAGACGAGTCTGCTTCCATAACTTATGAGCTTCAGATTCATCATTTGCTAGTTTCGAGCAGTCGCTCTCGTTGCAGTCTGCAAAGTATTTCCCACTCACTCCTTCCAGTTCCGGGCTTAAAGCAACATAGCAAGCTGTTGAAGCACCCTGAGATGTCGATTTTAGAAACTTGGACGCGATGAAGAACACAGAATCTGCATGGGAAGAAAAGGTTCCAGAAAATTAGATTTCGTTTTGCAGTACTGCGACATTAATTCACATTTAAACGTAGATCAAAGGGACAAATCCGTGCCTGTGATGAAGCCCTTATGAGCTCTTATAATTCCGGTCTTTACAACTCCCGGGTGTACTGCGTTGATCGTTACTCTTGCATTTCTTGCCTGTACGTTCAAGAACGCTCTGGTTAGAGATTGTTATATATATTCGGCGCATACAAAAAAAAAATTCTTCCGAAAAATGGTGAAACAAAATAGGGGTTTTTGAACTTTAATTCTTCAAGAAAATTAAAATTTAATAAAAACCTGGTGTTAGATTGAATATTGATTTAGTTCCTTAATGTGTATTTAATTCAAATTCATATTATATTTTTGTTTTTATATTTAATAGATAACTTATTTAATGTTATTACATTAAATTTTAAATTTATTATTATACACATTTTAATTCATTAATTGAATTTAACTTTCTCTAAGTGTACCTAAACGTCTGTATCATAATATATTTTACTTTTAGTGTACCGAAGTGCCCGTATCTAAATATATTGTAGTGAATTAGTGACACATAAGATAATATGTAAAAACATAAGTGTACTGAAAATTATGTACCTAACTATATGATACTAAACTAGTGTACCGAAATGTCAGTACCTAAATATATTATACTAAACTGGTGTACCGAAATGGCCGTACCTAAATATATTATACTAACCTAGTGTATCGAAATATTCTTGCCTAAATATATTGTAATAAATTAGTGGTAGATAAGAAAATATGCAAAAACATAAGTGTACCAAAAAATCTCCACGAAAATATTTTCTTATATAAGATGCTTACCATAATGAGAATTAAAATTTATAATATTTTCATAAAATTTAAATTCAGAAAATTATAAATAAAAAAAGAGACATTAAATACATACGTTTGCATTAAATAGAGTCTAGGGATTAAAATCAATTTTTAATCTTATATAAGACATTTTTCTAAACTTCATCTTATTTAAGGATTAAAATCTAGTTTTCTAAACAAAATATATAAGACTAGCTACCTTAAGCTGTCTTGCCAGTTCCTTGGCATGCAATACGTTTGACAGTTTGGACTGTGCGTATGCTTTTGTACCATTATAACTGCAAGAACAAACATGATTAGTGCTTGTACAAATATTACTAATCACGGTTTAGTAATGGTTAATTAGGATTAAGTGTGATTAATTTACTTCTTAGGGTTGAGCAATTGGTTGAAGCGGAATTCATCTCTCTTGACCCAGCTGTGGATCGCAGAAGAAACGTTGATTATTCTCCCTCGGATGCCGGTCTGAGCTGCTGTTTCCACCATTTTTTCCAGCAGTTTTTCTGTCAAAAAATGATGTCCTGCCAGCCAGAGAAAAGGACTGAACGGTCATGCGATTTCCCAAATGGGCTTTGACAAGAATCACAAGGGTGTTATTGTGGAAAATCCAAAAACGTGTCTGGTGGTCCATTGCACACAAACTATAGGGCACGAGCATGGCCCAGTTTTTCTTGTCATCTTTAGGGAGGGAACAAAGTTTGTACTAGAGCTGTAGATCAATTGAGGTCATTGCTTGCATCTGAACACCTCATTCATGTCCCAAACTAGGGTTTTTTTGTAGGGACTAAGATTCTCTCCCCTCTTTTTTCCCATCATCTCCCCCCCCTCTTCTCTCACATTCTTTATTTTGTCTTTGTCTTTCTAGATAAAATTAATATAAGATGTTGACATGACTTAACCGTAATCGATCAAATAGGAGGAGAGGGAAGGGGAGGGAAAAAAAGAGGGGAGATAATCCTAGTCATTTTTGTAAGATAATTTTTTGTTTTTGTCACGTGATATTACTAATCCACATGTTTTAATGTGAGTAGATAATATAAGTTTTTTCCTTACAAATTTCGGAAAATATTATTAAGTTGTAATATTAGGGGTAACTAAATGACATAATTAGTCGTCCATGAACTTGTAACTTGATATTAATAACTGAATCTCGTGTTATAACAAGAATAAGCTTGTAACACCTGGTGGATCCGTGATGGTCGAACACAAAAGTTTCTCATGGATAGTGAAATAGAAAGTTACCCAAGTAATTTGTAGCAAATGTCATCTCAATTTTGTCTTCAGAATATTCCAAAGCCTGAGAAAACATCCCACCATTGTTTCTGCAAATTGTGAAGATTTCATGCAATAGTACCAAACACAAACACAAACACAAATACAGACTGCATACATATATATACACATATATATAATAGAACATGTTAACTTTGAAGAAACTTACATGAGGATATTGAGGGGAAGTCTTAGAGCTAAGAACTCAGAACAAAATCTGTCAACAGAAGCGAGTGAGCTCAGGTCAATCTCTAAGAGTATAACCTCAGCCTGTGGACTCTCCCTTTGAATCCCATCCTTCACTTCCGCCGCCTTCGATAAATCTCTCGCCGGAATCACGACCCTCACTCCTCTCTTTGCCAGCACTCTTGCCGTTTCAGCTCCAATCCCTGACGTTGCTCCTGTAATTCCCAGGTAATAGAGTCATTTAATTAGGCAAACCTTAGCGTAAATAGTGCATAATTATATGGTCAGAAAGCAGTTGTGATATGGAGAGCAACTCTGAACCAATAGAACACTATTCAAAAGAGACAAAAACTATATCTTGCTAGAGCAAAAAAGAACCACCAGCAAGAAATTAATATAAAATAGTAAATAAAATATTCTAGCTTATCAAAATTTGGTGGGATTGATAAATGTTTTAATATATTTTCCAGGCGATGAACTTTATGTTTCCATCCAAGAAAGCATGGATTGAAGAGTTCTTCTGCAAGCCCTTCATTTTTCATGCCAAGATGAATCAAAACAAATGAGATCGGGAAGAAAAATAATCGGTTAAAGAGAGAGATATAAAGGGTTAGCAAAAGAAGAAATCTTTGAATTATGCCGCTGAAAATTAACAAAAACATAAAAGAAACTTCATCATATCTATGGGATTACAACAAATTAGAGCAAAATCAAATGAGAGCAAGAAGAGAAAAATGGTTAGAAATAGTAAACAATCACTTAATTTCATGAGACTGAAAAAGCAAGAGAAAGCAGTAGAGAACAGTAAAAACCATTTTTCATGTAACCGTACGTAGTAAAAGCCGGTAAACAAACAGAGAGAGAGAACCTGAGAAATCTGAAATCAACTATACTATATATTCATGTGTTCCAATGTTTTTCTGCTCAGAAATCTCTTTTGTTTTATGAGAGAAACTGGATGGTTCTGATAAACTTACCAGTGATTATGGCAGTGAGTTGAGAAGGGACTGAGGAAGAACAATCTTGAGTGACTTGCTCAGCAGTTGAATTTGAGCCATAACCACTTGGGCCTGCAATTCCTGCCAAGTACCTTAGTGTCTCCTTCATGGGGCTCTCAAAAACAAATAATCCTAGCTAGAACTGCAATTCTGCAAAGAAAGAGCTACTTTTGGTGGAAAGTGGAAAATCACATAAATTTATAGTAGCATATATACAGAAGAATTGAGTATTTCTAGGGTACTAAATGGACCACCTTAGTTAGGGTGGTCTCAACCAATAGACACAATTTGTCAACCAATGAACTCAATTTGTTGAATTTTCTAATACCAGTCAAATGAAAATGATTGATTGAGGTGGGCTAAGTGTTTTTGAGTATTTACAACTTTAGGGTTTTGAGGAAACCCTATAAACAAAAAAAAAGGCACCCCATTGCTTTTTGTCTTTGTTTAATCTAATTGTTAGTGTCTGTGCCCCTCACACTCAGGCGCTTTCATTTGCATTATATTTTGTGATGGATAGGATGTGTGTTTGTCATTTTCACTGAGATAATACTAGGGAGACTAAATTTAGAGATCAAATTTACAAACTAAATGATGTGTCATCAATATGAATAAGTACGTTTATCAACGTTTAAGTAATAAACCAATCATCAACTTCCATGTCCTTTAATTTCCAAAATTTTGTTTATAAATTTAATCTCCCTAGCATTGCTCTTTCCAGTGGCATGACTTGTGATTTCAAGTGATTTTTATTGCTTATTTAATGAATTAAAGTTACCATTACGTATAATTAATCATCATCACATCCATCACAATTCACAACAAGAAAAAGTATCAATGTAGGATATTCTTAAATAAAATGGTCGTTGAATGTTGCACTTTTTGTATCTTTTAAACTTGGATCTGATCGATTTCGATGGCCACAATTAACCTTTGCGTATTAGATAATTTCTTCTTATCAATCATCTCCGGAGAAACCAATGTCCTCTAATGCCGGCCAAAGCTAAAGAAAAGTAAAAATAATGATGTTGTGTTTATATTATTAGGTGTTTGATTGCTTGTTTAAGTATAAATTAAGATTAATCAACCATGCATGGCGTAGCCGGGATTTTCAAATAATGGGATCATGATTTCTACAAATAAAACTGCACTGGACCATTTCGTTGAGCACCTAGTAAAAACATAAAGACATAAGCTTTATTGGTCCTAAGTTCCATTTAAGGTTTTAATATAAAGGCCCCCAACCAGTGTCGTAGCTAAGATTTTCAAATAATAAGGTCATGATTTCGACAAAAAAAACTGCAGTGTACTATTTCGTTAAGCACCTAGTAAAAATATGTCAATTCTTGCCAACATCTGCTTAAGGTTTATGCCAACATATGTCAACAATTACTATGATACGTAGAGGCTTGTCAAGGATGACTATAAGAAACTGTAGAGTAATGTTGAAGATTGCAAAGGCTTGTCAACTAAGGCATTTCATTCAAGCATTTCGTGCGGACAACAGAGTTGGACACAAGAAGAGAGAAAATGAAGACAAGATAGAAAAAAACAGAAGAAGAAGTAGGAGAATGCGGTTGTAATTTAGTTTGCCCTAGTTGTTTATAGGGTCAAATAAAATATACATGCAAATATATCGGGTTTCAAAGTTGTTGGGGTCATAAACAACCAATGACCTCATGATGGCTCCGCCACTACATGCATGTTAACTTAAGAAGTCTAATCTTACTGTGCATGAGTAAAAGTGTAAAACATGACAGCATTTGGCATACCCATGTCACAAATACACACAGTAAAACATGACAGCATTTGGTATACCCATGTCACTGATGCATCATCCATATATATTGCTGGCGTGGCCCATGGTTGATTAGGGTAAGTTTTTTTGTCTATATATACCACCGTTAGCGGTTGATATATATCTCGCACAATGAGTGATGTGGCTTCGCTTGTTAGCGATGATTTTGATATGATCTCGCTTGTTAGACAGTGACTTTGAGTATACCTTGAACCCTTGGTATATAATACTCACACTAATGCACCAAATTAAGAAATTTGGGAAAAATGGTGTGAATTATAAAGCCCTATACACGTGCACATGTAATAAATTATGTTATAGATGATAATTACACTACAACCAATCGTTGAGAATTTGAATGTTATGAGACAAGAGAAATTTATTACCACTTTACAAGTAGACTTTTGCATGAATAGGCCACAGATATGTATCAGTGGCATAGACAACAATGCTTTGTTGCGTGCCATATGTCTCTCACGTCTCTCCTTTAGTCCTTCTTGTCCCCATAGCCATTTCATTTTTTTCCAACCTTTTGTGTTGAGAAATAATTATGATGGATGGTGTTGGGTCTTTGATGGACTAAAACAGAGCAATGAGGTTGACTCCTCAACAATGGAGTGTGAACTGGCTACTGCACAAGGGTCCCATTGTGTTTCCAAACTTGCATACACCTCTCATGACGTGCCACACACGAAGAAGCACTTCTCTCTCACTTTATCCATTCACATCTAATATTCATATATAGTACTTTTACAACAAAACTACTCAAATATACAAAATTGATACACTTATTAACACAATGTTCAATAAATGTTGAGACTTATCATTATATGTGAAATTCATCTGTATTAAAAAGTATGTTAGCAAGTGCGTTAGTTTTGTGTTTGCGAATAAATCACATGTACTTTTATGTCCAAATATTGTTGCCCTAGCTTTATTTGCTTCATATTCATGGCATGGTATATATGCTAAAAAGTGTACAATTAAACTAGAGTCGAAATGTTGGAGTCAAAAAGCCGTTTGTTTTTTGTACGTATATACGTGCATACATGCACGCTTGCGGCTTGTTGGGTATAAAAGGTAGAGAAGGAAAAGCTTACTCGTACCAAAAGAAATTAGGATGAGTGAATGTGAATGGTTTAAACTTGTTTTCGAATTTGAACTATTTGCATATAGTTTTGTCGTGGCCTTGACCTATGAGAACAATGCTTTTTCGAGCCATTTATACTACTATACCATGTTATTTCTATAATTGTCGGAGAAGAATCACCTTCTACTCTCTGGATGTACAAGACAATTTTATAATATCTTACTAAGATATATAATTATATTGGTGTTTTTTTTAATCAATGACATTATTTACACTAAGAAAAAAGGGATGAATTAAGCTTCACAATGGGCTAGTAATAATTAAGAACTACTTGATTAATTAAGCGTTCGATCAGATTTACAGTGGAAAAATATAACAAAAGAGGTTATTTTAATACAAGTATACAAATTTAGTTTTAGCAACATGGATTATAGTTGTAATGGTAGAGCACGTACTTAATTATATCTTGCATCAACCATCATAATTCATTTTTAGGGTTTATCTTAATGCTAAACCAACCTTATCTTAATGCCAAACCAACCTCAAAATCCAAACCATAAACATATTAGTTTCACACGAAACATCTGTATATGTATAAAACTAGATTAATGCAAGATCATGTGAACTCGTTTTATTAAAATACCAATATCAAATTTTGACTAATTTTTGTCGATCACTAAACTTCTATGTTCTAATGAATATTATAAGCTTGTAGAGTCTTCTTTTCTTTTTTTAAATACCTAGTCGATTAGTCGAAAATTTGGACTTATTCTTTTCCCATTCTTATTTATGCTAAACACAAAATTATGAAATAAATAAAGGAGAAAAACACAACTTGATATATTCTTTTCTGTCTAATTTTGGGAGATGGGTACGTAACCTACGTAATGTGATTCATGTGATAGATTAATTAAGAGAAGTGAAGGGAATGTGGCCACGTTATAAATTAAAAAATTGGATTTAGTAGAAGAAAATCTTTTAAAATAAGATTATTAGTTTAATAACTTAGTTCCTAATCATCTTTTAATTTCTTTGGTCAACTTAATTACGATTCCAAATAAATGGCCAACAACTCCACGATTACTAATATTGTAAAAGAAGTCTATGAGAGCTTAAGCACAACCTCCACCTAACCTAAGAAAATGATTTTCTATTATTATTTCAACAACCCATAATTTACTTAAACTATTTGAACCACATTTTCTTGCTAGGGAAGAATATTGAAATGACTCCAAAGAAACCTAAGCCTAAGGGCCCAAATGTTGAAAAGGTGTCTCCTCCCTCCGCAAAAATTTCATGCCTGAATTGATTCGTTCTTTAAATCTGTAAATTCCCATTGCCGACAAGCCCTAATTTTTCCTCATATCAATCATATCAACCATATCAACCTAACCTTTTTGTCATCCATGAAGATTAGGGGAAAAAGGTTTACTTGTAAGAAGAAATGTATATTTCATCTTGATGAATGCCACCCCCACGAGTTCACAAGCCAACCATAGGATTACAAATTTAAGTGACCCTCACAATTGAGAAATTTTGTTTGCTCAGGACACGATCACATGTTGTTATTATTTCATTTATATTACAACACATGAATTCACTTTTTATTAATATACACTAATGCAGAATAAATCAATTATGTTATCCATTTTCGTTCCAACATGTGAAAAGTACGTTACATAACTTGTGTTTCGAGTACCTATAAAAATTTCTCACAAATTTCTCCTCACAAATCACGGGATAATTGTATCATAAGCTAGATTATTAACAGTAATTATTAGTTATGATCTATCACCTATATTTAAAAGTTAATTTACTAATTAATTACTCTGTATTCCTAAATATTTTTGTTGCCGGGCCAATCTATGCAAGATTTGGAGAAAAGGTAGTTTGTCTTCATCTTCCATATATATGTGAACCATATCTGACCAACGACGTGGGATTGTTTTAAAATGGAAGCCTAAAACACATCTATCTAGCATGAGGGTTTGATTGAAGACATGGACATACCTCCTTCCCACCAACACTAATTAAAAAAATTCACTGCACACATACTTTAATCTGTGATTAGCACTGGTGGATCACATTAATTGGTTGTTAATACTAGGGGTGGTGGGAAAGGAGACATGAAACAAGACCAATCAAAATCCAAAGACAAGCATAATACATTGTGTTTGCCATTCTTTGGTGAGTGGATTATACTATGTTGGAACTAGGATGGAGCAAATTCAAGACATATTTTCTGCAGGGAAATGATGATATTAATTGATTTTATACTACTTTTGAGTTTGATCTTGTAGATGGCTCTTCCATAAACATCAATTAAAAGTGAAACCAATCTTCATCTTGAGTTTTTTTTTTCTTGGTAACAAACAAATTTAGGGTGAGATTGGTTACTCATATTACCAGTGCCAGATCATACCCACAACCTTAAACAGAAAGGACTTATGCGTCACACCTAACTTCTAGCTGCAACCAGTATTGATTTACATAAAAATTTACCAATCACAGACCAATAAGGAATGCTAGCTATAGGACTCGAACCTTAGTGGGACAACAATTAAAACAGGGACCTTACCAATTGAGGTTTGATTCCCACCAAGGTTCAGTTGGTAAGGGGCTTTGTGTGCTATCCACCAAGGTGTCGCGTGTGCTGCAAAGTTATGAATTTTCCTGGTGGACAGGGATTTTTTTCTTCAACACTCTGTGTCTCGGGTTCAAACCCCCCATTTCCGTTTAATATGTTTTCTGACCAAAAAAAAAAATGACCTAGTTATTGGTTAAAGCCTAATGGATCCCTTCAGTTAAATGGGCTATAGTTTATAACGGGCCTTTCAAAATTCCACTTAGGCGGTCATAATTTGGCCGGGCTTGTTTACGAAAGGCAGTCAAACTATGGAACCGCACGCAGGCGATAACCGCTCTTCCCCCCCCCCCCCCCCCAAATCTAATGGTATTATTAGGAAAGCCCAACCGATTGCAATACTTCTAAACAAGGTCTAAAATATCGATATTATCCTGATATTTTCATCAAAATTTCCGTGTTTTTGGAGTACCGATATTTCCAATATCATCGATATTTTAGACCTTGATAGGAACTCTATGCGGTACTAAGTCACTCATGTATCTTACCATGCAATGTATGAAGTGTAAAATGTTGTACTAATTCATTATATATAAATGATTATGGTGTGTTTAAACTTCTTTCATTAATTACTACATATTTTCTACACTCACAATGTTTGCCAACTCGTTATATAATCAACTTAAATCAGTTAAATCCATCTTGAAATGCATTTCCTTCCATTTTTTTTGTGATAAACTAATAGATAATTCACTAAATAAATATTCTGCAAAGTTTCAATAAAAATTTCCAAGTTTTTCTTACAATTTCCGTAGTTTTTATTCAATTTTTATCGATATCGATAATATCCCGATATTTCTATCGAAATTTCCGTGTTTTTGAACTATCGATATTTCCGATATCATCGATATTTTATACCTTGCTTTTAAATGCAAAAACAAGCCACAAAAGATGGATATATAGCAAGCAAAACAGTGCAGACGACACGACTGCTCGAAGAAATAGGGAGAAAATTTCAAAGCAGTTTAGGATCTCGTCGTCTCTCTGGATGAGTTTGTAATTTTAATTCACCGATTTAGTTGGGTGATTTTTAATCGTTATTTGTAGTGTGCGTTTGCTTGGTTTGTTAATCCAAAAAATTGAGTAGGATTCTTTCGGGGTTTAGAGTTTAACCGATTCGGTTTGTTTGGTTGATTTCTTCAACTATCATATTATTAATACGATGACGACGATGGTGACGATGGGCCAAAATCTAATATGTATATCCCCCTCCCCGCTGTTTCACCCAAAAAGAAATCTTGTATGTAGTATATCGTATACCAGAGACATGAATATTATTAGGGCAACAAATATTACGCCCCCCTTAGTTCTGGTTGCTGGAAATATGGGGAAAACTAGATCATTATGTTTTCCAAGAGCAGTTCCAAACTTTGTTACAGATTCTAGAATTGCAAGTACTGAATATGTCTCCGCCCGCGCCGGCGAGGTACTACCATTTTTTTTCTTCTCTCTTTCGGCACTTTGTGTGTGGTTGTAACACTACGGAGTTTTGTTACAGAACCCGCCAACTTACGGTGTCTACCCTCCTCGTCCCCATCCTTCTCTTTATCCTGTGTATCATCCCGTGAATGTGACTCCTGCCTGTTTCGCCGTGAATGAGTTTAACAAGGAAACGAATGCCAAACTGCATATCGTGAGAGTTGTTGCTGCTTTGGAGGAGCTCAGGTGTGGTTATTTCCGTCAACTACTAACATTGGAGGTGCTTGATGAGGGCGTGGCCAAATTTTACGAAGCAGTTGTTGAAACCAAATCCGGCAGCAACGATATGAGTGATAAAGTTTGTTTGTTTATGGTGTTTTTGGTTGTTTTGTTTGGATTAGTTTCTTAGGGTTAAAAATGGCAGAGAATGGAGAAGACTTTTTGGAGTGTGTTTTAGGGCTTCAAGGCTGTGCCAAATGCAGCAGCACTGATTTCATTAAGTAAGGGAAATTGTAGTAGGGTATGGTGCATTGCCATGACCCATACTTGTTTTAGAGAGTGATTGACAAGAGACCTAAACAACTATTTTAGCCTTAATACTCCAGATTAAATCCTAGCCCTTCATTTTGGGTTTTAAATGATCTAATCTGGAGTGTACACTTGTCACTCACACACTCACACAAACATTTAAACAAAAACTAGCCGTTGAAGGCTTTAACCCTTCATTTCTTCTTTCTTCTTCAATGCGGATAGCAACCATGCTCGGGAGCTCCTTGCTGCCTTCGATCCCTCGACTCCAAGAGTTGTTTAGCTTCCAACACTCCCTTCTAAACTGCTTCTGGGAGTCATGCCAAGCAATCCTCTCAGGTAATTGAATCTCTTTTGTGAAAATGTCTGCGATCTAATCTTCTGTGCTGCAATAGATTAGCTTGATTGTGTTGTCCTGCAATGCCTTTCTGATGAAATGATATCTTCTTTTGATGTGCTTTGTTCTCTGATGAAATATTGAAATTTTGGTCATGGCGATTGCGGAGGTGTTGTCACACAGAACTGGTGTGGCATGAACCTGCAATTCCCCAAAGTTTTTAAGTATGAATCTTAGCCAAATAGCTTGAGCTGTAACTTCTGATGCACTCACATACTTTGCCTTGGCTGTGGACAATGCAACACTTTGTTGCTTCATAGAGGCCCACGAGAAAACCCCTGAACCAAAACTGAAAGTATAGCCCGAAGTGCTTCTGCTATCATCTTCACTGCCACCCTAGTCACTGTCACAAAATCCAATTAAGATAGTTGACTTCCTCATTTCATACTTCCCATAATCTAGTGTTCCTTGCATATATCTTAGAACTCTCTTTGCTGTCCCCATGTGTATCTTGCTAGGATTCTGCATAAACCTATAAAGTAGGCTTGCTGAGAACATTAGATCCAGCCTTGTTGCAGTTAGGTACAATAGACTGCTAACAATGCTTTTGTAAAGACTAGCATTTGCAGGTTCACTTCCATCCTTCTTAAGCTTCTCATTTGCAATTAAGGGTGTAGAGACCAATTTGCATCCTTTCAATCCAAACTTTTCAAGCAAAGTTTCAACATACTTCATTTGATGAATGAAGATGCTACTTGCTTATTGAATTACCCCAATGCCAAGAAAATGATGCAAGAGGCCTAGGTCAGTCATTTCATACCTCATCATCATCTCTTCCTTGAACTCTTCAATCATTGCAGCATCATTTCCAGTGTAGACAACATCATCCACATAGATTGAGACAATGAGTGTCTTGTTGTTGCTTTCTGTCTTGGTGTAGAGTGTAACTTCACTAGGACTTTTCTGAAATCCTTTCTTAGTGAAATAGGAATCAATCTCACTGTAAGCTTTTGAAGCTTGCTTTAGGCCATAGAGAGCCTTCTTTAGTTTGTACACCTTCTCTGGAAACTCTTGACTTGTGAAACCTTGAGGTTGTTCCACAAACACCTCCTACTCTAGCACTCAATTTAGAAATGCAGATTTGACATCCAATTGATGCAGCTTTCAACCCTTCTTGGTTGCTAGGGCTATCAAGGTCCTTATGGTGTCTAACCTTACTACTGGAGCAAATGTTTCATTGAAGTCTACACCAGGCTTCTATGAGTAGCCTTTAGCTATCAATTTGGCCTTGTTCTTCTGCACATAACCACCTAGGTTGAGCTTCACTTTGTAAACATATTTCACATCAATCACAGGCTTGTCACTTGGTTGATTTACAAGTTCCCAAATGTCATTTTTCTCAATCATTTCAAGTTCTTCCTTCATTGTTTTCTTCCAAGCTTTGTCTTTCTTAACTTATTCATATGTGTCTGGTTCCATTACACAGTATTTACAAGTAGCATAAATCTCATCCAAGCTTCTCAACCTCACTAGAGTTGAACTTGGAGTTGTTATCTGTGATTGACTCGGTTGTGGACTCATGCTTGCTTGCTGTGGAGTCCCTTGTATGTCCCCATTCTCTATGACTTTTTCTTTAACTGAGGTCTCCATAGGCTCTCTTGTTTGCCTTTTGTTGAGGTCAAGTTGTAGAGAAACACTGTCCTTCTCTTCTACCCTTGTTTCCCAGTTCCATGTAAAGTCTTCATCAAAGATAACATCCCTTGATAGGATTATCTTCTAAGTTGACAAATTGTAAACTCTATACCCTTTCTCACTGGTTTTATAACCCACAAAAACACCATTATTACTTGATTTCTCCAACTACTGCCTTAGTTGTTGAGGGATGTGGGTGTAGCACATTGAGCCAAACACTATCAGATGCTTCACAGAAGGCTTCCTTCCACTGAACACTTCAAATGATGTCTTTTTATCCAGTGCTTTAGTAGGGCATCTATTCAATAGGTACACTGAGGTGTTCACAACTTTACCCCCAAATGTATAGGGCATGTTCTTCTCATGCATCATAGACTTAGCTATTTCGACTATTGTCCTATTCTTCCTTTCTACAATCCTATTTTGTTGTGGTTAATATGCCACAGTAAGTTGCTTCTCCAACCCCACATTTTCACATAATGCATTGAACTCATGTGAAGTGTACTTGCCTCCCCTATCACTTCTTAATCTTTTGATTTGATATCCACTTTGTAATTCCACCATTGCCTTGAACTTCTTGAATATTGTGAATACCTCAGACTTGAACCTCATGAAATACACCCAACATATCCATGTGTGGTCATCAATGAAGGTTAGGAAATACCTATTTCCACTAATTGTTGTTGTTTGCATTGGTCCACACACATCCATGTGAATCAATTCGAGTGGCTTTGTTGCTCTCCAAGCCTTTCCAGCTTCAAATGGATCTTTGTGATGCTTGCCAAATACACACCCTTCACAGGTTTCATTGCATTGATCCATCTTTGGTATACCTTGCACCATTTCATACTTTTGTAGATTTTGTAGGCTTGTCATGTTTAAATGACCAAGCCTCTTGTGCCATAGCTTCATAGAACCTGTCACACTTGCTTTTCTTGCCATTTCCTCTAGGTACTTCAACATAAGTGAGAAGCTTCTGTTTTTCATTTCCACTCTAGTCATTAGGTTTGATAGGGACCTATCATCATAGATCTCAACCACAGTTCCCCCAAAGAGTAGGAAATAGCCATGATTTATCATTTGATCCATACTAAGTAGATTCTCATCCAATCCAAGCACTAGCATCACCTCCCTTATGCATATTTTTCATTTCTTGGTGTTAATGACCAGAGTTCCTCTTCTAATGGCTTTGACAATGTTTACATCTCCCATTTTCACTTTTCCAGTGAAGTTTGTGTCAATATCAATAAGTAATGACTCATGTGCAGTTATGTGATTGCTGCAGCCATTGTCAATGTACCACACCTCATCTTGCTTGGTTCTTGGACCTTCATTTGAGTAGCTGCCTTAGGTAGGTCTAGAGTTTTGATACCCATTTCCTTCATATTTCTTGATCTTGCCCTTCCACTGTGGTTTTTGTTTGCTTGCACTAGCTTGACTACTAGATCCAACATTGAGTGATTGAAAAGCTTTCTCAGGTGCAAAATCAGCATGTCTCTCAAGCATTTGGTCAAAAGCTCTTAAAGATGTCATCACATCTTGCACACTAAGAGTTTCAGTGTCTTTGGTTTCTTCAATGACACTCACTATTGAATCATAGGGTTTAGTCAAACTAATCAACATTTTCTGGACAATTCTTTCATTAGGCAATTCCTCACCATATGTTTTCATCTTGTTTACAATATCAAACAGCCTAGTAAAGTAGTCTTTTAACAACTCATTCTCCCTCATTCTTGTATACTCGAAATCTCTTCTAAGGGATTGAAGTTTTACTTTTCTGACTTTGGTGTCTCCTCTGTACTCTTGTTGTAAAACTTCCCAAGCTCCATTTGCACTCTCTTCATTTGCTATCCTTAGGAAAATGGTGTTTGAGACAGCACCTTGGATGATTCCAAGTGCTCTAGCATCCTCTATCCGGTTCTGCTTCAGTGTTTTGAGTTGTGTTTCTGTGAGGTCTTCCTCTAGAGCATCGACCTCCATCTCAGGTAGTTCATACCCGTATTGAACCATATCCCATAGATCATAGGACTTGAAAATGGTTGTCATTCGTATTCTCCAAAAGTCGTAGTTCTCCCCATCAAAGATTGGAGCTTTTAGCTCACTGCTACGGCTGGATCCCTTCATTTGCAGGGTTGTTTGTTGGTTGTTGTTGTTGAGGACACTTCATAGGTGCTCCCAAAGATCTCAACTTGCACAGATTACGCCCAGAAAGTTGTAAGATCATAAACTAGGCTCTGAGGCCATATAAAGTTTGTTTGTTTTTTGGTGTTTTTGGTTGTTTTGTTTGGATTAGTTTCTTAGGGTTAAAAATGGCAGAGAAGGAGATGACTTTTTGGAGTGTATTTTAGGGCTTCAAGGCTGTGCAAAATGCAGCAGCATTGATTTCATTAAGTTAGGGAAATTGTAGTAGGGTATGGTGCATTGCCATGACCCATACTTGTTTTAAAGAGTGATTGACAAGAAACCTAAACAACTATTTTAGCCTCACTACTCCATATTAAATCCTAGCCCTTCATTTTGGGTTTTAAGTGATATAATCTGAAGTGTACACTTGTCACTCACACACTCACACATATATTTAAACAAAAACTAGCCGTTGGAGGCTTTAACCCTTCATTTCTTCTTTCTTCTTCGATGCAGATAGCAGCCATGCTCGGGAGCTCCTTGCTGTCTTCGATCCCTCGACTCCAGGAAGTGTTTAGCTTCCAACAATGAGGCTGGTAAACTTTATGGAAGTGGAAGGTAACTGTTTTATGCTATATATATATATTTGGGAGCAGCCTCTCCATAAATGGGGGTAAGGCTAGCCGACATTCACCTCTCCCAGACCCTGCGTAAAGCGGGAGCCTTGTGCACTGGGTACGACGATATATATATATATATATATATATATATATGTTAAATTAGCTTGTTATTTTATTACAAATTTAGTTTTGACTATAACAACAAACACACAACCAAACTTCTTGCCGTCCACCATATTAGGTCTTCACCCAATCTTCTTTTTATTATATGAGGGCTCAAGCTGCTTTAAACGAGGAAATACATCCTTATATACCACCTAGTCTAGTTTTGCTGTCAAGGACTAACTTCCTATAGAAATTAATTCTCATTTGTTGAGTCATCTCAACAAAATTTTCCTCTCTTTTTGCTATCCCAAACCAATATGCAACACTATTTAGAATAGTCTCAATACTATCCCTCTTCATGTCCAGTTCATCCTTAACTATCAAATTAATACTATCCCTAATCAAATCCAATTCATCCTTTAACTATCAAATTGAGTATGTTAGCCAGACAATGCACGTGAAAAAATATTCTCCATTCAACACAAGTGTACTAATACAGGCGCCCCACTTATTGGCGTTTAGGATTCTCATCGCCGAACCGACTTAGTAGGATAAAACTTGGTTGTTGTTGTATCATGTTTTCTAAGTGCAGATGCATACTTTGTAGCAGATTCTATAATTGCAAGCACTGCTGCTTCTGATAGAGGTCCAATTTTAATGCGTGGCCCTGGATACCAAGGTATTGCTTCTTTTTTTCTTTTTCTTTTTTTCGTTTTGCCAAGGATTGTCTAGTTGTGTGTGGTCACTACGGACTTTTGTTATAGTACCCGCGAACTTACGGTGTCTCCCCTCCTCCTCCCCGTCAATCTCCTTATTATGTGGATCATCCCGTGAATAGGGCTCCTGCCCGTTTCTCCGTGGATGAGTTTAACAAGGAAGCGGATGCCAAACTGCATCTTGTCAGAGTTGTTGTTGCTTTGGAGCAACCCAGGTGGGGTTATTTCCATCAATTACTAACTTTGGAGGTAGTTGACGAGGATGTTGCCAAAATTTACGATGCAGATGTTAAAACCAAATTCGGCAGCAGCGATATGAGGCTGGTATCCTTTCGGGAAGGTAACTGTTTTATGCTATATATGTTAATTAGCTTGTTAATTTATCAGTACAAATTTAGTTTTGACTATAACAACAAACACACGACCAAACTTCTTGCTGTCCACCATATTAGGTCTTCACCCAATCTTCTTTACTTGGAACATTTTTATGAGGGCTCAAGCTGCTTTAAACGAGGAGATATGTCCTTATATACCACCTAGTCTAGTTTTGCAGTCAAGGACTAACTTCCTAATTTTCTCATTTGTTATTTTAACAGATTTTTCCTCTCTTTTTGCTATCCCAAACCAATATTGCAACACCATTCAGAATAGTCTCAATACTATCCCTATTTATGTCCAGTTTATCCTTAACTATCAAATTAATACTATTTCTATTCATATCCAATTCATCCTTAACAATCAATTTAAGTATGCGAGCAAAACAACGCATATGAAATAATTCTCCATTCAACACAAGTGATGAATCAATAAAGCCAACCCACTTACTGGCCTTCTAGGGTTCATATGGCCGAACTCACTTAGTGGGATAAGAACTGGTTGTTGTTGTTGTATTATGTTTTCTAAGAGCAGATGCATACTTTGTAGCAGATTCTACAATTGCAAGTACCGCTGCTTCTGATATAGGTTCAACTTTAATGTGTGACCCTGATTATCTGTTGGCCCGCGCTATCGAGGTATTGCTTTTTTTTCTTTTCTTTCTTTTTTTTCTTTTTTTTTTTCTTTTTTTTTTTTTTTTTTTTTTGCCAAGGATTGTCTAATTGTGTGTGGTTGTAACACTACGGACTTGTGTTATAGAAACTGCCAACTTACGGCTTCTTATTCCCTCGTCCCCGTCCTTCTCCATATCCTGTGGATCATCACCTGATCATGGCTCCTGCCCGTTTCGCCGTGGATGAGATTAACAAGGAAAAGAATGCCAACCTGCATCTTGTGAGAGTTGTTGCTGCTTTTGACCGGCGCTCATTTGAATATTTCGATTGGAGGTGCTTGATGAGGGCATGGCCAAAATTTACGGAGCAGAAGTTAAAAGAAAATCCGGCAGCAGCGATATGAGGCTGGTAGTTTTCTATGAGGTCGGCAATCCTTCTTGATCCTCTCTTTCTTTCCAATTTTTAGTAGGGGCCACTCTCGTGTCTTTGCAGTCTTCAGGTGATGGTACAGTGTTAGGCCTTTGAAGCTTATATTTTTTGTTAGGTGTGCATCTCTCTCGATTGAGGAATCGTACCTTTTTCTAAACTTCAAGTAGGGTTTTTATTTATTTGGTACTAAAAATTATGTGTATGTGTATCTTTGCTTTGATTATATAATGAATTGAATGGTGAGTCTGGGTGTTTGCATGATTATAGTAAACAAATGATTTTTGTTTATGCCTAATGCAAATGGATATTGATGATGAGGATTACGATACTAACGGGCGAAACTTTAAATTTTAAAAAAGAATTGCGAACGACTGTTAAAGGATGAAACAGATGACCGATTAGCATATTTGATTAGAATTGAGTGATCCATTGGCATAAGGGGTTGGATTTGAACAACCATTGATTTAACAGGTGAGATAGAAATCGACGCAAACTCAAAAAACCGATTGAAATTGAACCAAACTCGTAAAACCGACCCATTTACCGGAGATGGCTGAAAAGTAAGCATAATAGTCTCAGTTCAAACTCGAAGCACTAATACTGAACAAATATTGAAGATCACGTTTAAAAAGAGCTGTCACTTAATGTCTTCAAGTAGTGGATAATAATGAAACTATCTCCTAGTGCTAAGGTAAAATGAGTTATTTTTTTAGAAGCTGTTATTGACACTCTAATTTGATAAAACCGTAACGAAAAGTTCATCAATGAACGTGTAGAATGACCTTGCAATCACGTTTAAAAAGAGCTGTCACTCATAATGTCCTCAAGCACTGGATAATAATGAAACTATCTCTTAGTGCTAATGTAATATGAGTTATATTTCTAGGAGCTGTTATTGGCACTCTAATTTGATAAAAGCGTAACGAAAAGTTCGTCAATGAACGTGTAGAATGGCCTTGCAATGCTTAACTACACAGACATTTTCGATGCCAAGATATGTACATGCAAATAAATGGTCCTTTGTCACAAATGCACCAAGAAACAGCACAGTTCTTCGTTGATTGGAATTGAAAAGCTGTGTTATCTAAGCAACCGTCGGAAGCCAACAAAAGACATTCATAATTTAGTAAATTTACAAGGCCCTGCTGTCGTGGTGCGTAAATCTTCTTCCCTGAGGCCACCCTAATCCAGCACTACCAATGTTGCCGTGTGCCTGAATAGGTTCCGCCAATCCATTTGTAGTTTTGCCAAGCGTTTCTCCCTGCGCACATTCGAATCGGAGGGGCAAAAGATGAGCAAGGCTTAAAAACGGCAATGAACAAAGTAAATGGCGAACAAACATGGCTATCACCGAATTAAGACACCGAGCGAACCAGGAGATACGTTGCTATACGAGTTTAAAACAAGTAAACGGGTCTTGTATTCACTGGACAGCTCTATGCCATTTCTAAGCTTATATCCATAATTTAATGGGCAGCTCTATACCATTAAGAAATTCAAATACCTCTTTCCAGCCCATGCTTTCTAGAATTTTTCTCGCATAACTGCCCTCTCCAAATGACATGTTCAAGGCCTCTGCCGCGGCTTCCTCCGTAGAGACATCTGGTAGATCACTATCACCAACTATTGAATTCTTTTGTCCTGGACCCACTCCGAAACCACCGTGCAAGGCTCTTCTATCAGCAGCTCTATCCTTATATGCATAGCTCTCATGCTGTCAAATTGACGGGAGACAAATTATCAGGGACATGCAGATTCATATAGACGAGAATAGGCAAATGAGGATTAAATCACTCAGCCCAAACTCGTTAACAGTTTGACAGACTCAGGTATGAGCCTCTTGCACCTGACTAGTAATTACTTGACAAACAAGGATACGAGCGATAGTCTAAAACCATCTTCCTTGAAGTTGAAAGTTATCTATTGACGTAATGGGACTGCTTATGTAGCATTGCTTATGTCAAAGGAAAAACTTCAAAGCTCTACGTGGACTAATTAAAAAATGATATTTAACAAGGGTAAAATTTCAGCAATTGAACATGCATAAGTTACCTTTTCGTATGTTTGGCCACACAACAGAGATGAATCTTTGCTAACTGCCGCTCCATCTAAAGTTTCTGATTCACAGTTTACACTGGATTTAGAGCTGGGGAGAATTTGTTTGTTGACTGATAATTCAGGGAAGCCCCAATCTTTTGTTGGATTTGAAGAATCATAAGTTGGCAAGGAAGATAGGTATCGTCTACTGGGACTCCGCAATTTATAGATTTGTCCTGAAAGAATCACAAGAAGGTCGTTGCAAGTAACAATCAAATTTTGCAATTGGTAACTGAAAAAAGCAGGCAGAACACAGCACAAAACAAAATACAAGTAGGTCTTATGTTAGAGGAAAATGCAAACCTGTTATAACTCGTACCAGATCAAGATGTACTTCACATATTGGAGCAGTTTTTAGACGGCCACCACCAGAAGGCATAGAAGGATGAAGCTTAGCAGACTGTCTCATTAATCTCCCAACAAGCCTCGCTTCCTGACCTTTTCCATCCTTTCTGGGCTTTGTGATCATTTCCCAGTCCCATAAACTCACAAGGGAAGACTCTGGGATAGACACTTCTTCAGATTGAATGACCTGACCATACTGTGCTCGCCAGTTCTCTTCATCCCATGAAGCACCTGTGCCAGATATGCTTATATGTTTCAATATTGTTGGGGTATGATCGCTTACGTATATTTATATAGTAGTGAAAGGCAGACAGACCAAAAGTCCTACAGATTACCTACTTGCTACTTATTGAAATGAAAGTGGATATCAAGTCATCAGAAACGAGCCGCAACATTGTTGCAATACCTTCATCAGAGACGTTTTCTTTTGACTTAATTGCAGCATCAAGGTCCTCGGGAGTCAATTCACGTTCATTGAGCTCCTGACTATCACTGTTCCCTGCAACTACACCAAACAAAACCATTTAAATCCTGCTCCAACCACAGCAATCTTCTATAAAAAAAAATGGATAGCAGAATTCAGGACAAACCGTCTGCTCGCAACTCAACATCTGTTTCAGGAAACAATGTCATATCATCAGCAGCATTGGGTTTTAAATTGGAATAACCCGTCAAGAAAAGATCAATAAGCGTATCTTCCAACCTATAAAAAAGAATAAAACACGAGTTAGGAAAACATTTAACCAATCAATCAAACTAAGAAGGGAGAGCAACACGAGAGCAACAATACCATTCCGAGGCAGGAGGGGGAATTCCGGGTACATCACTGCTACTACGGCAATCTGTATCCCCTGTTTACAAAACAACTAGTTCACTGCCCCAAACCAAAGATCAACATTACATGTCCAAAAGACTAAAAGTCTAAAACTTTGAATATGCTCCAATAGTAGTAAATCAATATATATTTATATATATAAATTCATACACACACGCATATATATACACGCACAAAAACAGAAAGCAATAGGAATTGCAATGGCACACCTGCAACTTCATTGGGTTCCTGCGGAACAGTTTGTATGCGTGGATTTTCATGTGAAAATTGATATTCTTGATTGGGATTTTCCAAATTACCATCCTGAAAATAATTTTCCAACCAAACTACAAATCACTCCACCTAATACCAGACAGATAGAAGAAGAAACAAAAATCATAAATTTAAAAAACACCAATAACAAGTTCAAAAATTTCAATCAGCCCAAGATTTAAAAGAGCGGAAAGCGAAAGAGGGTACCTGGGGAGAGGGAAGAAGGACGTAATTTCCATCTTCGAACTTGTAGTAAAGGCCATCTCGGGTGCTGTAGTACCAGCCGGCTGTTGGGTCGTGGTAAAATCCACTGCCGGCATGGAAATAGAGCTGAGAGCTTTCCTCCCAAACAAAGGAGTTGTGGGCGTCTTGCGGGTCGGATTCTGAGGGACTCGGACTCGCCATTTGATTTGTTCTATACGTGCATGTTTCGAGAGCAGCAGAGACCCGTCGGAGCGGCCTAGGTGGGTTTCTACGACGGTGTGCTCGCACGAACTGCCTGCCAAAGGCGGGTAAGATGATGAATTTGGGCTCAAGTTGGGCCATTTTGACTATAACTGGGCCAGCCTTAAGCCCTTTAAACTTTTTTCTTTTCTGATAGGAGAATAGTTATTGTTTTTTAATACAATACTATTTACTTATGGTCTAGTGATATTCATCCACACTTATAAGTTAAATATCTTAAGATCAATTCTTGTTAAAGGCGAATTTGAATCATATTATTGTAAGTCAATTGTGAGGCTTATTCCACCTCCCATCTTCTTAGTGTAGATAATATTATTTGTTAAAAAAATACAAGCGGCATTTAATAGGTACTAACCTATACTCAAAAAGAGTAGAAAATTGTGATCTGAGACACAATGGATTAAGAAGGAGTATATTAATCACCAAGGCTATGTTCAGAATACTGGTAGACTCGGATTTGTTTAGAAGTACTTTTAAAAGAATTAAAATTATTTTTAGTGTAATATTTTCAAAATTTAGAAAGTATTTAAAATACTTCCTTTAAGAAGTTTTTTCTTCTTCAGATTTTACTTGTATTTTAGTAGAATTAGCTATAAAAACGTTTTCAACAGAAACCCTTTTAACTATTTTATTAACACTTCTTTAACGAGCCCCGCAATCTACTAGTATTTTAAAAGAGTAATGTTAAAGAGACTAAATTTGTAGATAAAATTTTGAAAACTAAAGGACATGAAAATTGATTATTAGTTTATTACTTACAAACTGGTAAATGTGTTTATTCTTATTGATAACCTATCATTTAGTTTGTAAATTTATCTTCTAAATTTGATCTCTCTGGTATTATCGGTTATAAAAATAGCCAAATCATGACAATGTGCTGAGGTGTTAAGCAACGCTGTGGGCGGTGGGCTTTTGGACGTGGGAGTGTGTGGAGAAGCTATTGGAATGCCATGTGTAGGCTGATGTGTCTGTGTGGCATTAGCTCGTGTTTACCATGCATGGATAAAGTCGTTGAAATTTTGAGAGCAACATCTTTGTCACACACGTGTCTTCATCGAGCTAGCAGACAATAGACACTACGTACCACTTTGTCTACTTAATTTGTTCCATCATGTGTTGGATTACATGTGGTAGTTAATTTGGAGCAAACTCCTTCCAAAATTTTATAGCGCTCGAGTATTGGATAATTCGAACTATATAATTATAGGTAGCTTAAAAAGGAAAAATGTAAGGAGTAATCAGAATTTAATGCCCGTATTATGTGGTTATTAGGATTGAAATTGAAGGGTTCTGGGTGAGAAAATGATAGAAGGGTTGTAGCATGAGTTGCAAATACTTGCATATTATGTGGCATAAGTTGGAGGGTTCTCGGTTGGTCGATACCATTTTTTAAGGGAGATGAGCTTATTCTTCCACTCACGAATAAGGTATCTTATGTAGAAACTTCATAATTAAAACTGCTTAATCTCTTAATCTTCATGAAGATCATCTATACATAAAATTATTCACATTGGTGATAGTTAGTCATCCAAATATATTGACCCACATCTTTTGTATATTTAATACATTTGGATAGCTAAACGATCACCAATTAAAATGACTTTTTGTAAGGATGAAAGAGATTGAAGCACCAGGGCCTTATAGAGAAATTGCCTTGAAGCTTAGCTTAAACCTTTCATGTCTGTATCGTCTCACTGAGCAGAAATACAATCATTTTAATATCAGAGCCTTGAGCTAGATGCAAGGGATGTGGGACATGAGTCACACGACTTAGAGTCTTGCAATGCGAGTAAGCGGATCCAAGGTGTCAGGAGATCCCTATGGTCTGGTTCACCTTCCCTCTTTCTCTGACATCGCCGGCTCAATATGGTTCATTCCTAGGCTATGCTCTTTCTCTCACTTTCTTCGACGAAGTTAAGGAGTCACCTTAACGCCCTAGTATCTTCAAATAAAGATTAAGAGATTGAACGATTCCAACTATGAAAACTATATGTTGAATATACGTTATCTACAACTAGAAGAATGAGTTCATCCACAAAGGCGTGAATGTAAGCGTATGTTGAATGTTTATAGATAGGTGGCTTTTTATATAAAAATCATGAGTAAGGGCTCTATCTAAAGAAGCTTAAAATTTTAGTGACCACCACCAATATCATTGATACTGTCTTTAATTTAACCATTTCTTATTAAGTGTATATCACAAAAGTATCAGTGTTATTCCAATTTAACTATTTCTTATTAAGTGTATATCACAAAAGTATCAGTGTTAGCATCACATACATAAATTGTATAAGAGAATAATTGTATTCCTCTTGAGAGAATGCACATATTCGTCCACTGTTACTACGTGTGGCGTTTTATATATATCGCAAAAAAAAAAAAAAAAAATCTGTGGATATTAGAAGAGGAATTCCATGTATATTTTATAAGATATTATATTCACCCAATGTGCCTATGTCATTCCTCCCCTTATAGTTACGAGTGTTATAACCAAGCTATCATAATCTCTTTACAAAACATCTCTCTTTATAATCCTCCCCCTACTACTTCTATCGCCAACCTACCGCAATCACTCTCAATCTTCATCTCCAACCTTTTTGTTTTGGTCAATCCGACCTTATCGATTTCAGAGAAAAAACAAGCTAGCTAGCTTTCCATGGCTTCAAGCATAACTAAGATTAACGTAGCCCTTGTGAATGACACGTCACCACTCCCAATTACTCTCAAAGGATCCAACCTTCTCGCTAATGGCCACCCAATCCTCACTGAAGTCCCTCTCAACATCACAGCTACCCTGTCACCTTTTAACAAGACCCCCTCCGGCTGCTTCCTTGGCTTCGACGCCGACGAGCCCAGGAGCCGCCACGTGGTCCACATCGGAAAACTCACTGAGATCAAGTTCATGAGCATATTCCGGTTCAAGGTCTGGTGGGCCACCCGATGTACCGGAACCACCGGAAACGACTTGGAGCACGAGACCCAGATGATGCTCTTGGACAAAAACGACTCCGGGCTCCCTTACGTTGTGATTCTTCCACTTCTGGAAGGACCCTTCAGAGCCTCTCTCCAACCGAGTCATGCAAACGATGACTACGTGGACATTTGCATGGAAAGCGGCTCGACACGTGTCAGCGCATCGAGCTTCAGGAGCTGCTTGTACATGCAAGTTGGCGGTGATGACCCGTATAGCTTGGTCAAGGAGGCAATGAAGGTGGTGAGGGCCCACTTGGGGAAGTTCAAGCTCCTAGAGGAAAAAACTGTACCAAAAATAGTGGACAAGTTTGGGTGGTGTACGTGGGATGCATTCTATCTTATGGTGCACCCCAGAGGGGTGTGGGAAGGTGTGAAGGGCCTGGTGGAGGGTGGGTGCCCTCCAGGACTGGTCCTCATTGATGACGGGTGGCAATCAATCAGTCTTGACGAGGACTCAGTGGAGGGCCAAGAAGGCATGGCCAGGATATCAGCTGGGGAACAAATGCCATGCAGGCTGATTAGTTTTAAAGAGAATTATAAATTTAAGGACTATGAGGGGGCGTCTGGCAAGGGCTTGGGTGGCTTTGTAAAGGATTTGAAGGAGGAATTTGGGAGTGTGGAGCATGTGTATGTGTGGCATGCGCTTTGTGGGTATTGGGGTGGGATTAGGCCTGGGATTAATAGTCCAGGGATGCCCGAAGAGTGCAGGATGGTTAGTCCTAAGTTGTCTCCGGGATTGCGGAGGACAATGGAGGACCCGGCGGTGGAGAAGATTGTGAGGAATGGAGTTGGGTTGGTTCTGCCGGAGGTGGCCCACAAGTTATATGAGGGGATTCACTCTCATCTTCAGTCGGTGGGGATTGATGGTGTCAAGGTTGATGTCATAAACGTAAGCTCTCTTTTGTTGTTTACATACTATTTTATTAATTACGGTATTGTTATTTGCCTCTTGCAACTCTTTTTTTAAACTTTATTATTACTAAAGGGAGGGTGAGTGTAAACTATTACAATAATATAAGAAAGATGGAGTTTCAAATCAGGCACTCATGGATGGAAACCAACGTCCTATCCACTAGGACACAAGGGATTATACTTTTGAACACGCATGGACGGAAACTATTACAATAATTTATTTCCTCTATAACTTAATTACTACAATAATTTAAGAAAGATGGAGTTTCGAATCAAGCAATCATAGGCGGAAACCAACATCCTATCCACTAGGGCATCAGTGACTATATTTTTTAACACGCATGGGGGGAACCATTACAATAATTTATTGCCTCTATAACTTAATTACTTGGACACGAGTCACATGCCTTACTTAATAGTGTTTGATATTGTCATGCGACATTTTATGAGTTTATCGACACCAATTAACCTAGTTTACATCGTCATTACTATATGATGTTGAATTTCTATCCTCCGCAAATCAAGATGAACTTAGAGACAACATTAGTAGAAAACATGGCCTTTTTCACAGTTACCTAACCATTAGAGAGTATATCGGTATTTTCTCACGTTTATTTATGACTGTTGGTACTTTCTCAAATTTATTGTCTTGTCACCAAGTTTATGATAGTTGGTGACGGAAAATGATCCTTTCTCTGGGATCCTATGATCGCGATCGTTCATTGTACATTGTGCGGTTAGAAATCATTTCAAAACTTAAAATTTAAAATTAAATATAAATAGTACCTAACGAAAACTGATTTCTAACCGCTTCATTGTCAGTTTTCGTTAGGTACTCTTTTTGTCACTAACAAAAAGAGTCACTATATACCCTAGGTGTCACTAACTCTACATTGACTAAATGGTGACTAATGGTACTAGTTACTATTAGCAAAGGTGACTATTGGGGATCAATAGTCACAAATAAAGGTGTATAAGTGGTCAACAGTCCATTATTACTAACGGGTCACTAGTGCACCATTTGTAGTGCCCAAAAAAACATCATCATTGGAAATGTCAGATTGCAAAGATGAATTTGTATATCAGATTGGGAAGTTATATCGTGAGATTTAATTTCTAGTTGAAGCATTTCATACCATGGTGCAGTTGCTTGAGATGTTATCCGAGGATTTTGGCGGTCAGGTTGAGCTGGCTAAAGCATATTACAAGGCACTGACTGCTTCTGTGAGGAAGCATTTCAATGGCAATGGAGTGATTGCTAGCATGCAGCACAGCAATGACTTTATGTACCTCGGAACGGAGGCCATAGCCCTTGGACTTGTTGGTACGTAGATTCTTTATATTCCAAGCAGGTATTCTGCACTCTGAATTTTATTTGAGGTTTGTGCTGATTTATATCCCGAACTTGTAAGTTGTCAATTTTCATTGTGAACTTCTATTTTAGTCCATTATTCTTTTGAATTTTTATAAATAACCAATTATCTTTTCCCGTTGTTAGAGTTTACACTTCCGTCTAAATGTTGTCACGTGGACAAATTGTGAGCCACTCAAGAGGGTGAAAACATCATTTTGCCGCTCTTAACTATTCGTTGCTATACTATGGCCAATATCAAACCTGTACAAAGAAGAATTGGGTTCACGTGAGGGGTTTTAGTGAGGTGAAAGTCTTATTTAACCTCAATGGAGGAAGAATGGTGATCGTGTTCAACCTCAATGGAGGAAGAATGGTGATCATGCGGCAAAACACGTGTCTAATTTAGATGGAATTTTGGATGTAATCTTGATTGAATAAAAAAATAGAGAGATAATTGACTATTTGTAAAATTTCAAGATTGTAATTAGCTGAAATAAAAGTTGAGAGTGAAAATTAATGGAGTGGTACAAGTTAAGAGAATAAATTGAAAATAATTTTTGCGAAGAATCTGCATTTTCTCATCAGTTTTTTGCAGGTCTAATTAATTTCTTAACGTCTACACGACATTATTTATTTGTATAGGAGATGATTTCTGTTCTGAGACGATGGAGCAAGCAGGTGGGACATATTGGTTGCAAGGGTGTCACGTGGTGAACTGTGCCTACAATAGCCTTTGGATAGGCAACATCATACAGCCAGATTGGGACATGTTTCAATCGACACACCCGTGCGCTGAGTTCCATGCTGCATCAAGAGCCATATCTGGAGGACCAATCTACATTAGTGACTCTGTTGGAAAGCACAACTTCAAGCTTCTTAAGAACCTGGTGTTGCCAGATGGGTCCGTACTGCGATGCCAACACTATGCCCTTCCTTCTAGGGATTGCCTCTTTGAAGACCCTGTGCATGATGGGAAAACAATGCTCAAGATATGGAACCTCAACAAAGTAAGAAACCCTCTTAAAATACGGGAAGTCATTTCGCCGCAGTACTTTTTTTTTGTTTTTTTTTTCATTTTAACATATATACTTGTGTTATTTTTTTAAAGAACAGAAATAAACATCGGTGCTTGAACAGAAAAAATAAATGTTTTAAAACTTATTTCCTTGAGAGAAGCTAGAGTCGGTCATACGACTAGTGAGTACTTGCGTAACTCGCAATTGTTTATGGTTGTAAGTCTTGTACTTGTGTGACTTACATCTGTTATAGGTTGTTAGTATTGTGACCACTGACACTGGCTTTTCTCCTTTCGAAATGTAGTAATGTTTCGAAAGCTAACTAGCATTATAACCCTAGGGAAATGAAATTCACAAACCCCTCTGAACACCTACGTTATTAATTTATGTTCCTTGATCATTCTTTGATTTATTCAATCCAAATGCTAGAGATTGAGAGGAATGTAAAGGGGAAGAAAATGAGTGGCGAAATTCATTTCCTTAGCCTAAATGCTTGACCCTTCTTAGTTATGTGCCAACTCAATGTTTTCCTGCATGTATTTACAGTACACTGGAGTTTTAGGTGCTTTTAATTGTCAAGGCGGAGGATGGTGCTCTAAATCCAGGCGTAACAAAATTGCCCCCGACTGCTCAAAGTCTGTGACCTGTTTGGCTAGCCCCAAAGATGTCGAATGGAATCAAGGGAAGAATCCAATTTCAATCAAAGGAGTGAACACATTTGCTGTGTACATGTTCCAGCAAAACAAGCTGAAGCTCTTGCAGCCATCAGAGAAGATAGAGATTTCACTCGACCCTTTTACTTTTGAGCTCCTCACCGTTTCGCCGGTGAGGGTCTTGCCGAAGAAACTGATCCAATTTTCTCCGATTGGATTGGTCAACATGCTTAACACTGGCGGTGCAATTGAGTCAGTAGAATTTGAGGAAGACGAAGATTCCCTTAGTTTGGTGAGAATTGGAGTGAAGGGTTGTGGAGAAATGAGAATGTTTGCTTCAGAAAAGCCAATTGCTTGTAAGATCGATGGGGAGGGAGTGAAGTTTCATTACGTTGATAAGATGGTCAAAGTCCAGGTGCCATGGCTTAGTTCTTCAAGGTCAACTTTAGTTGAGTACCTGTTTTGAGCGAATAGGAAAAAATTGATTTTGCTATTTGCAATTTCAATCTGTAATTCAAATGTGTTTTCTTTTCACCAAACAATCTGATATGTTAGATTGGTAATGTAACTCTGGATTTTATATGAGTAATGTGTTTTAAATTTACGCTAATATAACATGTTCAATATGTTATATTTGATAGTTTGTAAAACAATTAACATAGCGAAAAAAATAATAATTATAATTGCTAAACTACATGTTTTAACAATAGGATGTTTTGTATCTCTTGAAAATATTTTCAATATTTCTTACGGCGGCAAATCCCTCCTCTTGGTCAACAGAATAATATCAATGTCTTTCTTTCAGTTGGTTGACAAAAAAAACATCAATGTCTTTCTTCGGTCGTGAAGATGTTCATTTTCCCTTTTCGAAGCTTTAAAATTGACAAAAAAGCATTAATATCTTCCTTCGATCGTGAAGATGTTCATTTTTCCTTTTCGAAGCTTTAGAATTGATATCAATGTACGTTCCAATTAAGAGATTCACCAGCCAGTAGAGAATAAGCCAATAAGCCAATGTTGTAGTGTAGTAGCAAACTTCAAGAAAATCAATTTCAAAATGAGATCCGATTTTACTAGCCCTCCAACATTGGAAGAGGATTCTCTCTGGATCCATTTTGTGGATTCCTATGTATCCTCACATTCTAGTCGTTCATCGTACATCTTACGACTAGTTTTTGTAAAAAACTATTTATATTTACTTTTAAATAAAAAAAATCAAATGATTTCTGACCGCACGATACATAACGAATGGCTAAAGATGTGGGGATCCCTAAAATTCCCACAAATTGAATCCGAAAGTCATCCAATTCCTCCAACCTTAGCTGCATGTTCAAATCACTATATATAATGTCTCATTGGAAACACCGAGGCAACGTACCTTTCTTCACCAATGAGTTCTTGAAAAGCTGTAATTGACGTGGCACACCCACCTCTATTTTGAAAACAGTGTCACAAGTGTACAAGATGTCCATAAAGAATGAAATAAACCTACAGAGTCTATTGAAATTGAAAGGGTTACAAAAATAACTTAGAATGATAGATCTTAATATTTTTTTTTTAGTTTTTTCTAATATCTTAATCTAAATAAAGGAGGAGTAGTGAGATTTTCTTATGTCTCATGCTATACTATTGTTTAAAAGTAGGTTTTTTTTTTCTTGTCAAAAGAAACAATTGATAACAAACCATGATTATCCATCAATTTCGAAATTATTTAAAAGCAATTAAACTACTAACGTTTAATATTCATATTCAACGATTGATTAGCTCGATAGAATGTACGAAAAAAAAATGGTTTTGCCCTTGAAAATTAGAAAATGATATTTTATGTAGGACTTCCTAAAATATTCATTTCTATATCACTTCATAAATTTTCCATTTTCAATTTTCATGAAAGAACCATGAAATTTTACAAGTGTGGGTGGTTGTTTCTTTCTTTGCTTGGTGCTATATTTTTCTTCATCCATTTGCACACAAAGAAAATAACTAACGACCATATGGGCAAAAAAATAGTAAACACATTGTCAAGTATGTTTATAAAAAAATTAAAATAGATTTGCAAGTCGCGGTATAAAAAAATTGGAAGAAAATTAAAAAAATTAATTAATAAAAGGCATAAGACGAACAACTAAGATAACACCAAGATGTTAAGCATGTGTTGTATGTTATCACAAAAAGTTTAGTTGCATTTAGGATTAGAACAATTTTTGTTTTCTTAAAAAAAGGGGACAACTGGTGGTAAGCCACGATTATCCACCTCTCTTGGGTCCGAAGAGGTTACATGGAATTTTACCCTACTCATGACCAAACAGACTCATCAACTCAGAGCATTGAATCCAGAACATTCCACATAAAATTAGAACAATTTAATATAAGTTATAATTTGCGTTGTTAAATTTCTAATGTTGAGACTCTATTCTCCAAATGCAAGCACTTCATCTCACTTGTAACAATCAATGCTCTAATTACCTGAATTTCAAGCCCGCCATAATTAACTAAACTTTTAGTGGAATTTTGAACATATTTTTCCAATTATTTTTGTGTTTAAATGTCGTATTCTACACTAATCAACATTAAAACAAAGAGAAGTGTTTGAAACAAAATGTAATAGGTTGACAAAAAAATTGCTAACCGCTATGACAATCCACCACTTGCTCACAATTCTTTACGGAAAATTAAAAAAAAAAGGGACATCAACCTTCACTATTGGGCTTTTTCCCAAAAAAGAAAAAAAACCCTTTACTATTTGGGCTTTTACCCACCCCCAATCCAACCCAAAAAGAAAAGGGAATCATCAAGAACAGTGGAGGAATCGGCCTCTGCGGCTCCGCTTCAAACGCTGGTAAATTTTCCGTCGGCAGCTCCGTCGCGCCGCTAACCCCAACACAATCAGCTGTTTGGAAGCTCAGAAAACATGACGGAAAGCACCGGAAAATCGCAGAGAAAAATCCGAGCACAATGAAGACGACGGAGTTTATGGACAAGCAGATCATGGAACTCTCTCGATCCCACTCCGACGATTTCTATCAGCTTTCGTACCCTCAACAATTCGATAACGACGACAAGGACGACGACGACTTCGTTTCCAGCTTTCAGTTCCGCCCCGGACGACGTGTCGTCTCGCAGGAGCCGCGCATTTCCGCTCTCGAGGTATATGCATTTCAAGTTTCAGCTAAAGCTTGAATCTTTCTGTAGGTAACTTGGAAATTTTGAATTTTAACTGGAATTAGTTGTTCTTAGTTAAATTATTTGTGGGTTTTGGATAGAATTAATTAGTTTAATTTTGTATTAATTAATCAAGTTAAATTCAGTTCAATGTGAAATTGTACATTGATGCAATTTTAAATTCTGTTCCATATAAAAATTGCAATTTGAAGTGAGATGTGGTTGAATTTTGTAAGTTTTATGTTTCTTCGTGTTCGTGATTGTTGTGGAGTTTCAAGTGAGTGCTTGCTTCTGTTATGAATCACAGCGTGGCAGTTCTGTGGACCGCCTCAACCTTGCAAAATCTGGAAGCAAGGATGTTGACAGGGCTTCCGAGGATTCGGCATTGATTTCGGTGATAGAGCGAAAGATGGACGAGCATTTTGGCAATCTGTTGCACGGGGTGGAGGGTCTCAGTGCGCGAATTTCTCAGCTGGAGACTCGATTACGCCGGCTGGAGAATTCTGTTGGCGACTTGAAGGATTCTACTGAAATCAACCATGGGAAGGCTGATGGGAAACTGAGGCAACTAGAGAATATGCTAAGAGAGGTATTGTGAAATTATCCGTTTGGTCGTTTATCCGGTCGGTTAGGTTGCATTGTTGTTTGAGTCAAGTTTAGCGGATGGATAACTTGGGTGGTACAAATTGGATCCTGGGGGCACAGAATTGATATTGATGGCAAATTTATTACGTCGAAGATCGAATTTAGCAGGTCCATCCATAGCCAGATAATGGAAATTATCTGATTTAAATGTGTGCATGTGATAAGTCGACTTCGGTAACACGAGGCACAAAGTACTTAAGTGACCATGATTGTATTTACTGGAGCACCAACTTTGACAATAGTGTTCAAGTAGTCGTCGAATTTTTTGTTTTTAACTGTGAGATGTTAATGATTAAATTCATGTTGAAGGCGGTAGGAACTAGGTTTAATTCTTGTTGCAAGTGATAAACAAAAAAACGAAGAAAGTAGTGTGCAGGAGATTCCGTAATATCTGCCAACAGCTTCTTGACATGGTTTGTGTTGCTTTTAAATAAACTGCAGGTTGACAGTGGTATGCAGGATTTGAGAGATAAACAAGAGATAACAGAGGCTCAGTTGGAGCTTGCAAAGCTTCAAATGTTAAAGGGTTACCAGCAATCCGAAAACCAAACGAACAATGTACAAACAGTTTCAGCTCCAGGAGTACTGTCCTCGGCGCCTCGGCAAAGCTACCAACCGCATTCAGTTCAGGCTCCCACCCAACAAGTTCCTTCGCTTCCTACTGATGATCCCCAAACTCTACCCCATCAGAATTTTCCACCGGCACAGGTCCCCACCCAGTCACCTCAGAATCAAATCCCCTCTATTCAATATGCGGATTCTAAGTACTCACCACCTGTGCAAAATCCACAACCCACACCTGAGATGTACTACAGCTTTCAAGTACAGCAGTCGCAACCGCCGCGCACTGCACCGTATCATCTTTCTCCTCCAGCACCACATCCTTCACTAACCTCACAATTACAGCAGCTGCCTCAACAGCAGCCTCCTTTCAATGCTGTTGACCCACAAGCCCAGTTTTCTTTGGTTCATAATCCCGGAGAAACCTCCATGCCATCTCAAAGATATCCTCCAAGCTTCCACAACACCTCTAATGCACCTGGCATGGCTCTCCCAACCCAACAACAGCAATATGCGGGTTCCATTCAGTATACACATGATCAAACCGCAAGCAATCAGTACCCAGAGTTTTCCCCTGGCCATATGCAGCCAGTTCAACATTCATATTTTGATGATTTTCGTTCCCACAGTGGATCTCAGTCGCACAACAGCAGTCCAAACATGAAACACTCGCAAGTCTTGCCAGCCTCATTAGACCGTTCTGGTGGAAGCAGCTTTTCGAAACTGCCAACTGCCAAGGTATTGCCGCACGCAATACCCATGGCTGCTAGTGTGGATAAGGAATCGAGTTCCAGTGGGACTGGAAACAGAATACCAATTGATAATGTCATTGATAAGGTTGTAGCGATGGGATTCCGAAGGGACATGGTCAGAGCAACGGTGAGGAAAATGACTGAGAATGGGCAGTCGGTGGACGTCAATCTTGTGCTGGATAAGCTGATGAACAATGGAGAACAGCCTCAAAGTGGTGGATTTGGCCGGTAATACGTGGTTGCCGGTAATACTTTGCCTTATGATTTATGAGTGTGATATTCAACTGTATGCTTTTGTCTCAATTCTTTATTCTTCTTAATCTGCTGTTTTACTATGTTACCTCCATTTTTCTTTTATTCTCTCCTTTTTTCTTAATGTAAATACTAAATAGCATGTAAATATGAAATGGTTGGTGACATTGAAATTTGTTATGTGTTGTATTTGTGAAGGTAAATTTCACCAAACGTTTGCTTGGCTGTTTTGTAATGGATTTTTCATGAGGAAATCATTCAAACTTGGATTGATTTCGGCTGATTGAGTTGAATTACGAATGTTACTATCAATACGTAAGCATCCAACTCAAAATCAATTGACCAAGTGACCGGATGACTGCGGGTGGAAGGACCCAAAACCAATTGGTTTTTCAAGGACACGCATGGAGCCTGTATCCTGGTGTTTTTGAGCATCTGTTGTGTAGCTTGGGGTGATGCAAATGGACCTGAACTGGAAAGGAACACTTTGAAGCAATGAGAGGACGGACAACTGAGTTTTTTTAATTCACAAAGCTGTGCAGACTTTAGGGGCGTGCTAGTTGCTGCAGCGTCATAATTTATTCTTATTGAATAGAAAAATTCACTTGTCACAGGTTCATGTAACCTCTCTCTCGTTACGTAATGCTGTTACACTACTCTTTTTTTTTTTTTTTTTTTTTTTTTTTAGTACAGTTATATTTTTACATTAAGGGGAGGGGGAGTTCGGCGGAGTCACACAATGGGCAGCCTAATTTGGTATCGAATTAGTCATCCACGAGATTCAAACCTAAGATCTCTCACTTCTAAGTAAAGAGAAATATCATCAGATCGTAGTACTGAGTGCTATTACACTTCTACTCTTAAGCATCCGTTTTCGTAATTTACTCTCTTACGTGAGTCATGTGATAAGAAAGAGTAAAAGAGGAGACTTTTTCATGTAAAATTTTTCTCCTGATTAAGAATTAAAAGTCTCGATTGGTTTATCATATTTATTCTTTAAAAGAAATTCAATTTCCACTAATATAATTCAATGATACAACAAAAGCCATGAACATAACATCATGGAAAGCATTTTCTGTCACGCACCTTAAATTCTTATTGATTATAAAGTCATTTTTCCTCTATTGGGAAGAAGGACCATGTCCTTTATTGCTAGAAAAAGGAGAGGTTTTCATGGCTAGAAAAATAGGACCACAATTTGCTTGGGGTGGGTGGGAGAGGAAGAAAGATAGTGATCAGAGACTTGAAGGCCTTGAGGGTGAGTCTGCTCATGTGAACTAGGAAGGAGGGTTTTGTTTTCAATCTTTCATTCCCCTTGGGAAGAGGAGGAGATTTCTTATTAGATTAGATTACAATGACTAGAATGAGTTCCATTGGATCTCCTTTGGACCTAGAGATTTGGACTGTTCAAGAGAGAGACATAGAGATTTAGGTCCGTTCAAATTTGAGTTTTTGTGAAGTAGGTCATTGAGATGAGCTAATAAGAACCGTAAAGTTGAATTGAGTAGTCTAAATCTCTCGATCAGAATGGATTTCAATCCAAAATTTATGAGCTCTAAGTAGCCTAAATAATAATGGTCCCAAAATTTACAGGCACAAAAGGGATTCTCTTATTTATTTTTTCAACTATTATTGATGGTGCTGATTTTGTGGACCTATGAAATAAGCCAATAGGTGATAGAGTATAGGAATGTATGTGTCTCGTCCCTTTCCATCTCTATTTTTTTTTTTCCAAAACCAACAAATATAATTTGTTTCATCTACCACCACCACCACTCTTAAGTTTTAATGCCTTATATATTCTTTTTAAGGTATTTAATAAGGATGTTTTGGGATTCAAGGACTTTAAGGTAAAAAAATTGGTGTGGTTGTGTAACCTAAACATGTTTTTTAATAGGTTGTCTTGTCACACCGCTATTTGGTATGGATGTTGATGATGAAGTGGAGGAAGAAGAGAGAGTTGTTTGGGTGCGAGTAGCATAAGGTCGGGTGTGTGGAAATCATCGGCTCCGCCGCCATTCAGAGAGGGCGGCAACCACCCTCAAGAACACCCAGCACGGCCTCTCTAAGAGCAGAGCCTCATTCTTAAACTGATGAGCCTTTGGTATAGATGAAAATAAGGTGATGCGTCATGAATTTTGGATATAATATTCATAAATAAATTCACATGATACAATGTAAGTGGATTGATAATATCACGTGGCAATATGATAATCACACTAAATAAATACTTCTATTGTGACCCACAAATCTTTAGAGAGAATTGCATAAACATATCTATACTATCCAAACTCGTGGCAATATGACAATCACACTATCCAAACTCGTGTTTTAGTGTGAATGTACCATCTCCATTACTTATCAATTAAATATTTAGTCAAAATATATATCATTTGCAATGCACGTGAACTCTTAAGAACTCGATTGACTAAAGCTCGTGAGATGCATCTTTTGCTTCTTCAAAGACGAGTTGTAGTCAACAAAATTCTTACTCCAAGTCATTTAAGGGTCTTGGACAGGTAAAGATACACATGAAAAATATTCTCACCTGCGCAACACATAATGACACTTGATGAATTCCTAACGGGGATTGACAGAGATGATACATCCACACTAAATTCAAGAGTTATTGTAGTAACTTGGCAATACTTTAGTTTATCTGAAAAACATTGAACTCATCACATAAAATGTCAGTATCTTTATCAATTTTTCAGATACCAGCATCTTTCGTTGGCCAAAGTGGTAAAGATTTGCACTTTATTTCAAGGGAGAAAAGACCCACGAAAGCTTGCTTGCATAAACTTTGTGGATGCAAGTGGTGCCACACCCACAGTGCCATCTCCAGCAGATCTTAACTAAATAGTAAGGATGCATGTGCTCCCAGTACGTTACTTAAAACGACAACTGCTTAATTTAGTCCAGGTTTTTTAGCTAAAATGATTTTTTGACATTGACATAACTTCTCATTTTAGTCTCTGACATTGAAAATTGATAGAAGTAGTCCATGAGTTTATCATCGTAAATCATTTTGATCATTTCGTAAAAAATTTGTCAATATTCTCGTTAAATTGTCAAGTGAACGACCACGTGACCACTTTTTTGTCTAACCAACATCTCCACTTGACGAAGATATTGATAGATTTTTCAGGCAAAGATTAAAATGATTTACGGTGTACTAATTCAGAGACCGCTTCTATCGATTTTTGACACAACCCAACTCGGAATGTCCACATGGACTCCGAATCGAGTTGTGCTAGCCGACACCATAAAGGTGACGAAGCCATAAAGTGTAGTGATATGAAAAATGTGAATAAATCTAAACCTAAAAATGCCTAAATATAAAAGTGCGCTTGTAAGCGGGAATGAACCCATTTCACACATGATGTCAGAGCATAAGTAAAGTACAGTAGAGGTAGGATGAGAATTATACCATCGAAGGTAATCTTCTAAACCAAGATTTGTCAGGAATCCTCGTCGACACGCAAACATTGCCACTACATGGAGGGGCGAAAAATAAATGTGAATGGGCCTAAAAATAAAGTTTTGTAAAAACCTTTTCGAAAACATAATAACCCCTCGTCGTAAAACAAGTATAGTTTCCAAAATAGTACATACTTTGTATAGTATGAAAATATTTACCGTAGCATGCAATATCTCAAGAATTCAATACGTCACAAAATTCGTAAATAAGCATATAACTTCTAGTAATCACAATATCTCGTAGAAATAAACATATCATATCGAGTGCTCAACGACACATGCTGACACACGAGTTCATGCAGAGGTATTCTAACATGAACAAGACTTGGTGTAATAATGATTTACGCTCTAGTACTACAATCACGTGAAGACTGGTGCTATGCGCATCACATACGAGTCTCAATTGCCTATAGCAATCTAGGACATGACTTGCACCTACAATGGATCCAAAGTGAGTGTATGGTGCGATGTGAACATACAATTGAAGGCTAGCCCTGGCCCAGGCGAGTACTAACACCAGTGTAGCACACGATGAGCAGATAACGTAAATATAGTCATGCCACAATAATTCGAGTCAACATAATATTATTCATAGCCGTCAATCTAATTAAGGTCATCCCGTAGGATTTATAATGATTTCCTAATTCTCATCATTACGACATTTCGTATAAATGTTAATTTCATTACCCATCACCTAGAAAATTCGTTATATATATATATATAAGAAAAGACCCACTCACAGATACTTGTAAGTCGTAGTCGTTCAGACGAGTAGATACGGATTGCTGATGCTAATCGTACCTAAGCATAATAGAGACTTATTAGTAAAACTCAATTAAAACATTTGAATTTGGAGAAATATATGACGAATTTGGAATCAGTGTGTCGAAATACACTAAGAAGGGTCCCCGGCAAATTTTGTAAAAAGTTAACGAAAAAGTCAACAGTCAACCTAAAAAGTCAACTTAAACACCCCAGCGGTCAACTATGTTAAAACTTCAGAATTTCACTAAATGGATGTGAAAAATGGACTCGGGGCGTCAAAATTAGCCTATGAGGGTTTCCGATAAAATTTCGAAAAAGTCAACACGAGGAATATTCTAAGAATATTTTAGAGAATATTCTGAGCCCATTTTTGAAATGGGCTGGGCTGGAACAACAGGCCAAATGTTTGGGCTTAAGCCCTTTTTTTTCGTGTACTAGGTCGGGTAAACCTGTTTGGACTCGCGGGTTGTTGGACCCAACGAAGGAGAAAGCTAGAAACTGGGAATTTTTGCCAGGAAACTTCTCCGGCTCCGTTTAGTTTCAAAACTCAACTAAAACTAGCATATGATATATGAAATTGAAGCTTAAGATGAGAGGAAGAGAAATATACCAGCACGAGGTCCTGTTGTGGCCGAAAAATGGCTTAATGCCGTCGGGTTTATCGCCGAAAACTGGGGAAGTTCTTCCCATATGTGGTTCTGCATTCAAAGATCACTAACATCCGTACAAAAACACTAGGAACGTATAGTAAAACACGATCCACGAAGATTTGGGTGGCTTTCAAAACTTACCAACGTCGGAGACACCATGAACTCACTGGGTTCTCCTCGGTGTTCATGTGCAGCGAGCACAAAGGGGGAAAGAACATCGAGAGTTTAGGATCAGGAGGAAAAAGGGAAGTGCGAGGTGTGGTGGTGGTCGTTGGTGGTGGTGAGGTTCGCCGGAGTGTCGACGACATGCAATTGTGTTGGTGCACACGGAGGAGATATGGGGGACGTGAGAGTAGAGAGGGTGAGTCAGTCTGAAAGGGAAAGTGTCGAGAGAAAGAGATGAGTGTGTGGGAGAAGGAACACTTGGCAAGACAGGAGTGGAGAGTTTGATGTGGGTGTAGTCCCCACGGGCTAGAAAATATTAAAATAATCAAAATATCCCAACAGAAAAATATTAAAATAATAATATAATAATATAATAATTAAAAGAAATATATAAAATATAAAATAGTAATTTTATACAAAAGCATTTTCGGATTCGTAGTTCTATAGAATCTTCATCGTAGCTCCGAATTTGATTCCGCTTGTGCCTAAGCGCTCGTACCGTCGAGTACTTTGAGAATATGATAAAATAGTAGCTCGTACACATAACGAAATGACGGTCAACGAAAGTCAACAATCTCGCCGCTACTGGCATTTTCATCAATTAACTTTTTTAAAATTAATAAAATCGTAAAATTAGGGACGAGTTGTGACAATTTTAGGAATTACTCCAATCTAAAAAAAAATTGACTAAAAAACCTTTAATCAATTATATATGATTTGCGACCATTACCAACAGCATATATTTAGGGCACTCGTCTCTATCAATGTCTTCATCATATATCACTAGGCAACACACACAAAAAATATTTGACCAATAATTGTTAATTAACTTATCTTAAGTGATAAACTAGCGGTTAGTCTAGTAATAATTCTCTCTTCATAATTAAAAAATATTTTGTGTTGAACTATTCCTCATTCGTTGATTAGAAAAATATTTTAACCAACGAAGATGACTAGTCAAAGTAGAAATTTATACAGCTAAAAATTAGTTGGTAGAAATTTAAAAGATTACAAAAGGATCATACTCTAACTTCTAAAACTACAGAGAAATCTCTCATTAGAAATCTGAAATCTCAAATGTACGTGATATATATTCGGAACATCCATAAAGATTTTGCTTTTCAACAATTAATTGAGGTCAAACTTTTAAGTATGACATGTTAACTTAATCAAAGAGGTACCATATCATAAGTATATACCTCACATAAATCAGCAGTACTCAACCTAGACCTGGTTCTTAATAGGTGATCCAATAACGATACAATTCGTTAACGGGTCGTGTCATTTTGTGTCGAGTTGACGGGTCATGCAAGAAATTGTCATGCCTAATGTTTAAATCAGGCAAACAATATCTTATCGAATTTTTAATAGGTGACCCGATAACGAATTGATTCCTTAACGGGTTGACCAAAAACCTATTATTTTCGTATCTTTTCGTGTCGAATTAACGAGTGGTGTAACAAATTACCAGACTTAACTCGTCCGTAATACGATTCCAAATTTATCTCAATAATTTTTTTTGGCTGTTGCAATATATAGTATGAGCTAGGCTGTTTTTTTGTGGCTCTTCCTTGCAAAATAGTGTCATTTCCTTATTGAGTTTTCTTAGTTCATCAATATTGTCTTGCATCATGATGGTCATGGCAAACATTTGACTTAGGATGTTGAAGGCATTTCCCAAAGGTTGGTCAACCAATTTCAGGTCAGTTCGTGTCATTTTCTTGCGTAGTTTTGCTCCTTGCATTCCAATTTTATATGATTTTATAACACTGAAAAATACTTTTGATAGGAATCAACTTTTCTTAGTGAAAATCTTATTCTTGTTTATAAATTTTAAAAAGCGTTCTTCTTATTTAAGTTATCGATTCTTAGTACGTAAGCATGACATGACACAAGTTTTCCATTTAATCTAATTTTTCAGAGTGAGGATTCTGGAAATCCTTAAATTACATCCGTTCATCATGCATTATGCGGTGAGAAATCATTGTAAATTTGTTTTATTTAAAATTGAATATAAACAGTACCTGACGAAAACTGGTTGCACGATGTACGATCTGGTGGTATTCATCTTCACTTGAAAGTGAGAGGTTTTAAGTTCGAATCTCGTGGATGGCGAATTCGATACCAAATTAGGTTGTCCATTGTGTGGCTTTGCCGAACTCTCCCTCCCATTAGTGTAAAAATATCGATGTAAAAAAAACCTCAAATGATACGAAAGCATAATACATTTAAGACAACTTTTTATTTCGATATTTTGTAAAATGATTGACCTATATATAACAAATTCTCTTGGTAGTTGGAATTTTACTATTGCAAGCTACAATGTTTTTGTAAGAGTTGCCCTAAATCTTTATATGTGACAATGATACTATATGGTTAATTATATGATTATTGTGGATGCAAATTTCTTCCTCCTTGATCTTGGACAAAATTGCACCTACAAAACAACTAACACCTTTGGTTAAGGCCAAAAGCCTCATGCGCCCATGATGAATGGGGGGGGCTTTGGCCGAAGAACCTCCGATGCCAAAGTTAGAATTTAGAGAGAAAAGTGTTTGGAGAGTATTGGGAATTTTGCAAGTGTGTTGGAATGATCTTTTGGTGAAAATGGCAGCCTATTTATAGGGATAGGGTGTCACTTATGGTTTAATGTGTGATTTAATGGATTAATTAGGCAATTAATCCATTAATTGGTTAATCAACACATTTTTGGAATAAATATTTTGAAGGTTATGTAATTTATATGAGATGTTTTGAAGGTTATGAAATAATTACCTTGTGGAAAATATAGGATGAGGATGGATGAAATAACTTTGAATTTGTTACCTATTTTGGGCACTTTTGATTTGGTTGAAGGATGATTGCTCGCTGCTCGCGCGTAGGAATCCCGTTGTACCTCAAGGGTATTTTTGTCCTCTTTTGTCCAAAAATCCACGTGTCGCCTTGTGATTATTTTTGGCTCCACAAATGCCCCCACACCTGTTGGGCTGCTCGTAGGAAAGGACAGCAGGTGTATAGATCATCTTACTTTAGGAAACGTATGACTGCTTCCTATTTTGATGTTGATTCACTCTTTAATAGGAAATTAGGTCATTTTAGGAAAGGGAAATAAATTTCTCTCAAAGCCTATCTAAGTCCACCTTAAGTGGGTTATTAAATCAACTTTGGAGAACGATTTATTCTACCCTACAAGAGAGAGAGAGCTTAGAGGATATTTTTCCCCCTCCTCTAGCAATCTTCTACATCTTGCCCGTGCAAAGGACCGTCTTTCGTTGATTTCTTCGTCTTCACCGTACCGCACCGATGTAAGAAAATTTTAATTTTTTCTTGTCTTCTTCTTGGATAGTGCTAATGCGGGGCAGCCGTCGGGGTGGTGCGGTATGTTGGCTGGCAAGGACCAGGAGTCGGCTTGGCATGGGCCGAGGAAGCGTCGTGGTAGGGGCCATTGCTTGGGCTGTTTGGCTTAGCTAGAGCCAAGGGCAGCTTGTGCGGCCGGGGCTGCGGATTGTGGCGTTGGGGCGCAATGCTAGGCGAGCCACATGACTCATGTCCTTTAGGCTCTTGGACCTTACTCGGACTAGGCTGGCGACTGAAAGAAATGAGGAGGTCGTGGGCCTCATGGGTTGCTGGAATGATGGGCATGCAGGCCTCCTGCCTGCTAGAATGCTGGGTTGAGCTCATCTGTTGAGTACCGTGAATGACGTTGGCTGCTTAGTTCTTTTTTACCGAGAGAAATGTGGGCTACTCTCGAAAGAGAAGGTAAAGAGGATCAAGGTGGATGCATTGACTCGTCTAATCGCTGTCGCGGAGCTTACTATGAATGAAGATAGAAAGAAGAGATCTTCCCTGCCTGATCAAGAGATGCCGGTCGAGAAAAATTGAAGACTTCATCCGCTGTTCATAAGGGTCTGCCTGCTGCCGAGATGCTTATGATTGACATAACTTCTTCCAATGGGAATAAAAAATGAGGCTGCTAGATCTGAGCCTGTGGCGCCTGCCATGTCGAGAAAGACTTGTACGATTGCTGATAGGATTGCTCAGCGTAAAGGTCATGTCATGCCCCCAGTGCCGAAGTCTGTACCAAGATGTTTGTTGGGAGCTAAGTCTGATTCACCTTTTGAGAGGCTTGCTACTATGAATAGCAATAAGGTGAACTCTGCTGCTAAAGTGGCGTCAAGGCCCATTCCCTTTGCTACTGAGACTGATTCACCTGCTAGGAAGGAAGAGACTGCTCGCGTGGGCAGCTGTGAGAAATCCACTAAGCCTGCTTCTGGGGAGGCTGCTGAGATCTGTGTGCTTTTGAAACTAAATCTACTTGAAGACATGGACTCTTGTGCCAAGTTTGTTGATGGCGATAGAAAGGTTGTTTGCCCAAGTTCCTTTGCGAAGCATACAACCCAATATAGAAAGACTGCTCTACTTGCTATGATGCATATATAACAAGGCTGCCAAGGAGGTGGCGAAGACTATGGCAGTTAAAGCTTATTCCTCAACCGAGGAGATCAAGAGGTTGGATTATGGGCTTGTTGCTTTAAAGAGGTCTAATATTTCTGCCCCTACTTCTCTGCAACTCAAATTCAAGATCTTGAGTTTGCAGTTTCTGAGCTTCATTTCGCTGCTTATGCAAAGGATGAAGAGTCGATTGCTTCTTATAATCAAGTGATCCATTTCAAGAAGGTAGTCGATAGGCTTGAACCCCAAGTGTTGGAATTTCAAGATGTTGGTCTGAAGAAGGAAGTGGATGAGCTGCAGCGTGTCCGTGTTGGTCTGCTTGAGAAGAATGAGTAGCTAAAGGGTGAGAATGATGGGCTTGAAGTTTCGAGACCTTCTTTATTTCTCCGAAAAACTTGCTTGCTTTTAATTTTGAGGCTTCCATTGGTGAAGTAGTTGGAGAAGTTAGTGCCCAGGCTGAGGCAGCCGGGGGTGAAGCGCTAGATGATGCCGCTGCTAAGAGCGTCGCGGCTGCTGAATGTGTGGTGACTGAGTAGTCGTGGGATGTCTAGGCTGCTATAATCTTCTAGGTAGCCTTTAGGATTTTATTTGTTTTTTCTTGTAGCTCTTGTTTTGCTTGAACTCCTTCGGTCTTTGTTATTTGTTTATAAACATGATTCCTTCACTTTTCTTCATCTTCGTTTATTTTGTTCATGCCTTAACCTGTAGACTTGATAGACCAGTGACAGACATGCTACTTTTTTTATAAGCAGACAAGCTCGCGTAGCCTATGCAACCGTAAGTGTTGGTGTAGAACTTTCCAAAGTTGTTAGCCATAGGGTTAGCAGCCGGATGCCTTACTTACAGAAGTAGACAAGTCTGCGTAACCACTAGGCTATTAACCTTGGCTTTCTCCAATTTCGTAGGTTGTGTAGCAAGTATCACAACACTTTAGGACTTGGTGTAGGTTGTTCTGCGCTTGGCAGAGGTGAAGCTTATCGACTACATAGCATGTCGGCAGTGGATAACGCTTCGTATATGCACGCTAGCTTGTTTAACCTTTCACAAGAATGTGCGGTTGCATAAGTTTAGTGTGGTTTTACTGCTCGAAGGGCAAGCCGTATGTAGTCTTTCAAAAACCGTAGGCTACCTTAGTGCACTCGATAGCAACTTTAGGGTTCCAGGGCAGCCGTCTGTAAGGCGTACTACGTAATGTGCCCCCTCCGTCTCTAGGGCCCGGTTCCCCACGGATTAGGCCAAGAGACCCAAAATCCTTTAGTTAGCTAAGCCTTGAAAAAGACCATTGTGGCTACTTCTAGGAATCTCAGCGTAAGCCATCGTGCATCTAGTTATGTTAAGGTAGCCAGGCTCATCCACGTCTGGATATTCGAAGTCTAAAGTTTATCCTCCCATCTTGGAGAGCTGACCCATATGGGTGCCGAGGAATTGGTTTACCCTCTCACACTAGAGAGCATGGTTGGTCCCTCGGGGGGCGCAATTCCTGCGATGAGTCCCTAAGAAGGGCGCAGTCTTCTTTTGAAGTGCATGAGTGATCAGTTGTTGTAAGCATGCAGCCGAGCCAAGTTGTGATTACTTCTGAATTCCTCATTGAAAAACAAGTGAAACGAACGAGAACTTAGCTGTAAGGTAGGAACTGCATAACAACTGGATAGTCTTTGGCTTGTGAAGTGGTGCTCGTCTAGCTTCTTGAGTCTTTGGGCTTTGATGTAGCGGAAGGTCCACACATGGTACTTTTTCAGATTGTAGGCGCTCCACTGCTTTTCGATCCTTTTATCGTTTCATGGTGACGATGGTGTAATTACTCTTGCCGTATACTCTGCTGATCTTATACGGACTTTCCCAGATGAGATCCATCTTTTTGGAGCCTTCTCTGCGAGCAGTGATGAAGGCTTTTCTTATGACCAGATCTTCGGGCTGGAACTACCGGATCTTGGCCCTTTTGTTGTAGTTGGAGATAAACTACTGCTGGTAGGCTGTGATGTGGGTGATAATCTGCTCGTACTTCTCCTCTGCCGGATCTAAGCTTGTGGCCATCTCCTTTCGGTTGCTCATCTTTTGGGGGTGCGATATACCGATAGACATCCAGGGAGTTCGTGTGGCCATTTTCTTTTCTTGCTGGTAAGGGATTTCTTGTGGCAGTCGATGATCATCTTAGTGGATGCTTTGGCCCGCCTATTGCCTTGAGGATATCTTGGTGTAGACATGTGCTGCTTGATGCCATATTTTTGGAAGAACTTCGCCAAATATTTACCCACGAATTGCGGGCCATTGTCGGTGACGATGGATTAAAGGATGCCAAATCGGTAAATGATGTTCCTCCACATGAAGCGCTCTATGTCCGTCTGAATCGTGGTCGTTATGGGGCTCTGCTTCTACCTATTTGGTGAAGTAGTCGGTTGCCACGATCATCATGCCTTTGTCCCCAGTAATCTGGCTGGTGATTAGCTGGGAATCGAAATGAATTGAAAGTTTTTTCACCGCCAAGTCTTTTGTCATTCGAAGGCCTCCTAGTGTGGCTTCGTACTCTGCTTCGTTGTTAGATGCTTTGAAACTTAGAGTGATTGCCTGCTCGAGCATTGAGCCGTTTGGGGTGACAAAAACCACGGCTGCTCACGAGCCTTTGTAGTTGGATGCGCCGTCGACATGCAAATGCCAGAAATCTCCATTGAGGGAGCATGTGCGGCTAAAGTGTGCTCGGCTGCCTTCGGGGCTTCGTTGGGCCAGTCTGTTATGTTGTCAAGGCTAGGCGTGAAGGTGCGGTAGAGAGCCGTGGAGCTGGGGCCATGTTACATATAGCAGGAGATGCTCAACTGTCGGTATTGGGCCACTCTAGAGTTGAATAATGGAGCAAGGGTCGGCTAGGGCTGTGTGACGCGCAGCAGGAGGTAGTGCTCAATTGCCGGTACATGTTGCTCATATGTAGAATCTTTTAGGGTGACGAGGACAAAACTTGCTTCCGAGTGTGTCCTTCCAGTGTTCGTCTACCCTTGGTGTGTCTTTCAGGCCGAGTTGTTGCGTTCATCAGAAAACTTTGCATCCGCTAGGGTTTACGCCTTTATCGTCGCGCGTCTGGATTGGGCTGAATAGTACGTCATGAGGATGACTACATGCGTTTGAAAGTAAAACTTAAGCTTCCGAGTTGCAACAGTTATCGCCAAAGTTAGTTTTTGAATTTCTGATAACATCAATTAGAGCTTTTAAACTGTGGAATACAACTGATAGCATCGATTAGAGCTTTTAAACTGTGGAATACAGGTAGTCAGGCCCCTAGCTCTTCTCGTATGATGGTATAGCTTATTGCTGCTTCAAATGCGACTGCTCGTCCAGTCAAACTTTGAATCTTCTTCAGAGTAGTGGGGGACTTCATATTCAAGATTGCTCGGATTTGCCTTGAATGGGCATCGACGAATTTCATCCCAAAGTGCATGCTTTTCTGCCAAAACGAAAGAGTCTACCAGAGTTAGATCTTCTTTCATTATCAGTTTTCCGAACAGTGGGTGGTCTGCTGGAAGTCCTTTTTGGAAGGCTGCTCTAGCTATCAAGTCGTTGCATCTGACTATCTTTGACTTCTTTGCTTTGAACCTCCTAACATAGTCGCGAAGCGACTCCTTTGGGTTCTTCTTGATGTCGAACAAATGGTCGGACTTCTTTTTGATCGAGCAATAGGATGAATATTCTTTGGTGAAAACCAAAGAAAGTTCGTCAAAATTCCAGATGGATTGTGGCGGCAGGGTGTAGAACCAATCTTGCGCCTCACCTTGTAGAGTGGTGGCGAATATCTTGCACATGAGATCATCGTTGTTTCGATAGAGGATCATTATGCTTCGGTAGTGCTTTAAGTGTCTCTCCGGGTCTTTATCCCATTTGAAAGATGTGAAATGTGGTATGCTGAACTCGCGTGGAAGCTCTGCCTACTCGATCTCGTCCGTGATTTAAGTGTCTCTCCAGGTCTTCATCGTTGGTCATGTTCCATCGTAGTGCCTCGTTGATGACCTCGTTGCGTTGGAAATTGCGCAATCGCTTGGTCAAAAGTCTCTCTACTTCTTCCTGAATTTGCCTTTATTGAGGTAGTGGGGCTCTTGGCTGCCCCCAACCGTGACTTGTTGGTCTAGGCTGCTCTTCTATGTATTTGGCTCGTCTATGCCGCGGATGCGGTGCATGTAGCGTGTTCCTAGCAGGCGAGTGAGTTCTTCGCAGGCTGTCGGTTGAACTTGAGCCGTATTGAGTGACTCATTCTCTCCGTTCGTCGTCCTGCTTACTCCGATGTGAGGTGGATGATGCTCCTTGCGGGCTTAACCGAGAATGAACAATTCGCCTGGAAAGTTGCTCATGTTGACTATCGGAGTGTGACCCCAACCATGAATGTATGCTCGTTTGTGGGCCTAGTCGAGAGTGCACGCTCTTCCGCGTTCTAAGACGGGAGTATATGCTATCTCGGGGGCCTAATCGGGAGTGTACACTGCCTGAACGCTCGGTTCGTGGCTGGTCGAGTGGCTGCTTACCGGGACGCTGCTGGAGAGGTTCTTTATCTGCCCTTATCCTACTTCGGGACCTCGTCTAGGGCACGTTACATCTCGGTGTGCTGCAAGAGCTGGTTCACCAAAGTCGTCTGCTGTGCGAAGGCGCTCGTCAACAATTTTATGACTTGTCGAGACAAGTGTTGTTCTCCATTTGGGTTGGAATAGCTTGGAATGAATGCGTCTTATTGAGCAATGGAAGTGTGGTAGACTCCGGGCGCGAGATTTGAGTTGGGAAATGTCAAATCCGAAGAAAAATGTGGTGAAAATGCTCCTGGTTCGATCGTTGGTTCGGAAATTTGAAACCAGGATGGTTGAACTAATCTTGGATCAATTTGGGCTACTTGGAAAGCCACGGGAGCATACTGGGCCGCGGAAGCAGGTTGGGCCACGAAAGTGGGCTACTCGGTTGGAGCAAGCTGGGCCACGGGAATGGGCTGCTCGGCTGGAGCAGGCTGTGTCACGAGAGGGGGCTGCTCGACGGGAGCAGGCTGTTCGGAGTGTGATGCATATGGGTGCGAGGCTTGGGCTCGGCTTGGCAACGCGTTGAGTTCGCGTTGGGCTTGGAATGACATGGCTTCGGCCGTGGCCTTGGTGCCGTGAGCCTTAGATGGCATGGCTTGGGCCGTGGTGAAGGCACCATGGACCTCGCTACCGAGGTAGCCACCGCGGTGGTTCCCGTGGTGGAAACTCGTGGTGGTGGTGTCGCTCCACTTATTATCGCATTTAGCCTCGTGGATCGCCATGGTCCCATTCCTTGGATATTAGAATTTTCACTCGTGGAATTTTCTAAATTTCTAGCCATTGTATTCTTCTTTTACGTTTTATCAAAGAATCTTTGCAAATAAAAAAAATTCTAATAATAAGAACGTACGAAAAAATACAAGTAGACTAGAAAATAGAGAAAAACCTTTTTTATGCGAGAGCCTTCTACGAGTGTGGATTTCTTCTCTCAATGAAAGCACCAATTTGTGGATGCAATTTTCTTCCTCCTTGATCTTGGACAAAATTGCACCTACAAAACAACTAACACATTTGGTTAAGGCCAAAAGCCTCACGCGCCCACGATGAATGGGGGGGGCTTTGGCCGAAGAACCTCCGATGCCAAAGTTAGAATTTAGAGAGAAAAGTGTTTGGAGAGTATTGAGAATTTTGCAAGTGTGTTGGAATGATCTTTTGGTGAAAATGGGAGCCTATTTATAGGGATAGGGTGTAATTTATGGTTTAATTGTGATTTAATGGATTAATTAGGCAATTAATCCATTAATTGGTTAATCAACACATTTTTGGAATAAATATTTTGAGGGTTATGTAATTTATATGAGATGTTTTGAAGGTTATGAAATAATTACCTTGTAGAAAATATAGGATGAGGATGGATGAAATAACTTTGAATTTGTTACCTATTTTGGGCACTTTTGATTCGGTTGAATGATGATTGCTCGCTGCTCGCGCATAGGAATCCCGTTGTACATCAAGGGTATTTTTGTCCTCTTTTGTCCAAAAATCCACGTGTCGCCTTGTGATTATTTTTGGCTCCACAATTATGCTAATGTAATCTAAGAAGTTAAGAACACATGATTCACAGATAAAATACTCACTCTATAATATTTTAAACATGAAAAATCATAATCTATGTAAACATAAAAACTCACTTAAATAATCACCACGAGGTGACTTATTGGTTGTGGATAAATTTTAGACCCGTATTTCACACGACACGTTATAAATTTGATTATTGACACTAGTGAATCACATGATGGCGAGGAAAGTTAAAATGTCTTTATAAGTTTTTCCGATCCTCAAAAGATAAAAACCCACTTAAATGAAAAGATAAAACAAAAGAAAGAAAACAAGCAAAAGAAAAAGCATCATTTCACTTTTAAACGTAATTAGCAAAAAGGGATACTTTGGATGGGATCCCTAATCCTTAACATTCTTTGATTAAAACCTTAATGATATTCAAAGTTTGATCAAAGTCCCTTGACTTTGTACACCTCATTATATTACTATTAATATTTATATTTTTATAGTTTTGACATTAATTGTTTGATATTTTATTAGATTTATAATCCTATAAATTTAAAATCCCTCAATATAATATTATTAGAAACGGTTACAATAAAAGAATTCAAACATTTTGATTGAATAAATGGATAAAAACTATGTAAAAATAAGAAATAATAAATGGCAAAAGAATGTATCCATAGTGTTAAAAAAATTGGTACATTTTACAAAAAAATGGGTACATTTCACATATAACAAAGTGGTACATTAATAAAGATAAAAGATTAAAAAATTATAAGTACAAATGAATTTTTAAAAAATATAGGCCCTAAAAGAAATTAATATATGGGAACAAAATAAAACTAAAAAGAAAATACTACAAATTTTTTAAAAATGTTGCAAATTAAAAGTGGGTACAAACTAAAAATATAAATATATGATACAAAGTTTAAGCATAAAACATAAATATACCATATGTAATTTTTCTATCATTGATTAAATATACAATGTCACGTGACAGTATACACATGGGTACAAACACAAATAAAACTTTTAAAAATATGGGCACAAAAAGAAACTAATATATGGGGTACAAATTAAAAATGAAAAGAAAATTGGTACAAATTAAAAAATATTTGCAAATTAAAAATAGGTACAAACTAAAAATAAAAATATATGATAAAAATTTTAAACATAAATATAAATATACTAATTGTAATATTTTTAACACTAAAGGAATATATTTAAAAATAAAAATATTTTATTATTCAAATAATTAATGATGACCTTAATCAAAAATTAAAAATAAATAAAATTTTAATCAATAAAGTAACAAAAAAAAATGTGAACTTAATTTCTCCTAGCAAAAATCTCAAACGGACAAAGTTTGGATTACCAAATTTTCTCCGTCTCTGAGTGGTCACCGTATCTTCCTTCTCTTCAGTTCCCAGTCCAAATCATAACTCCGAATTGTTACAACTCAAACAACACTTTACTTATTAAACTAATTAACAATGCAGATTTAAAAGCAAAATCCTCCAAATCAAATCAATAAAACTAAAACAAAAACAAAATCAAATTAAAAATTAAAAAAATTAGAAAATCAAAAGAAGTGCAGATTAAAAGCAAACAGAAAGATGGAGACAGAGCATGAAGTAAGAGCAGCTTTTCTAATTCCTTATTAAACCGTATGTCTATCTATCTATATATATATATATATATATATATATATACACGCACACGCAAACATGGAACCATATGAATCCAGTCTTAGTGGGTTTTCATTATTTTCGAGATCCATCATCGGAAACCTGCAATTTTCGTGGAAAATCGTTCTGGGATTTCTCGTTTTCTGAGAAAAAAAACTTCCGACCACTTCCATCAAATTTTCAGCAAAAGTTACAACCTTTGAACCCGCGACTTTAATTAACGTTTTCAAAGTCCTTCCAAATCTTCAAAACCGTCATTTGTCAAGTCATCTGTTCTGTTCGATTTAAACCGCAACCCTGATAACCCGGGGCCTCTGCGTTAAAGCTTCAATCTTCACCGTCCATCTGGCGATCAAACTCGGTTTTCTTCATCTGGGTTCTGCTATAAATCCGTCCTCGAGTGTTTGAGTTCTTCACACACACTCACTCACTCACTCACTTTGTTTTTTTTTTTTTTGCGGTCCTCCAGTTTCTTTGTTTTTGCAAAAATGGCCAGCTTTCTGGGGATTTTTACAATGAGGAACTTGCTCGTGCTGTCTCTGGCTCTTAATCTGAGCTTGGTTCTGAGGGTGGTTTACGAGGGCGGGAAGGATGGGGGCCCACATGGGTTCTCTGTGGAGGAGCAGAGAGGGCCGTCAATGGCGGACATGGGTTTTGGGAAGGAAGCTCCGGCGACGCAGAGGACGCGTCTGTCAGTGTCTTCATCTTCTGATCAAGACGTCATGGAGAAAGTTATCAATCTCGACCAGTAAGTGCTTCAAGACTCAGTTTTCTTTCTTAACTTTTTAAATTTGTTTTCAATTATATCATCTAATCCCTCCACTAAGATTTCTTAAGTATGTTTTAAAGTTGTGAAGTGATTTTTACATACGCGTTTTCTTCTCATGCACAATTCTATTTATTCGAGCATTTTAAATTGTAAAAATTCGAGACCACAAACAAACAGGGGTCCATATTCTAAGGGACAAGGATTTTCTCAGGATCTTTGTGGAGATCAAAGATTTTATCTATTTATCGTACATCGTGCAGTTAATTTTTGTTAGAAATTATTTATATTTAATTTTAAATATAAATTTAAAATAATTTTTAATCGCACAATGTATAATAAACATACAAAATTGATTGATCCTTCGAATCCCACAAGAAGGATCCGAAGAGGATCTTATTCCTATTCTAAGTATCTTTTTACTACTTTAATAGTAAAATTGCGACATAATCAACTAACTCAACTCAGGTCATACTTGTTCCGAGTATATGACATCTCTACAGTTGTGAGTGAGGGTAAGTAACGATTAAGATTAACACTATCATTAAGCACATTCCAAATTGAGGTGTGATATCTATATCCTCTTTTTACTCCTTACACGTTTTTTTAATTTTTAATATGAAACAATGTACGTGAGGAATAAAAAAAGAATGTGTGAATAGAGCATCTCTTTCAAATTCTTGTCAAAGTGAATAGCTCAAGACCAGGGGCAAAATTGTCATTTTGAATTTCGTGAAAAATGGGAGGCATGGAGAAGTGTCAGGTATAGCAAGTGTGTGATGGCATATGAAATCTAATAAAGGGGGTCAAAATAATGGAATATTATGTCAGAAACCTCACTTGACGTCACTGATATTTTTGCAAAAAAGACCTCAAACATTAGCAATTTTCAGTTTTTGACTCAAATATTATTGCTTTCCTCATTTTTTTTTCTGATTATTTTTTGTTTACAGTTTACTGTGCTGACAATTTAGGGATAGGATGAAAAAAGGCAGGAGAGGTTCTTGTTTTGGAGAGATTTTTCAGTGTTTCCGTCATACGAAGTGGTACATCACATGTTCTTATATAAATAGTGGGTTATGTGGGTTAAAATGTTAATAACTTAAAAATTAAAATATTTCACTACTTGCATAAAAACATGTGGTGTATCATCCATATTCCCGTCACTACTAAAAATTTCCCTTGTTTTGGGTTGAGATTTCCCATGGCGCATGTTAGAGTTGGCCAACCCTTTTGTACTCGATGACTGTTTCTGTCTTGTCATTTTCCTGTTCCCAAGCTATAGGCGTGGTAGTTCTTTTGTATTTTAAAGATTCCAACATGCACCATAGATGGTGGTAATTGAGACAAATTCGTGTTGATTATCGGATTGTCGGAATATCATTGTATCGATATCTAAAGTTAATCACGTAATATCATGTATTATAACTTTTCAAATAACATGTTTGAGTAATTTAAAATACCGACTTGTTTCACCCAAGTTTTTCTCACCAAATTTTTTTTAGAGTTTATAACAAAGCTGCCGAAGTTGGAGTCCCCGACGTGCATGTTTTTTATGGCAACTCTTACCCTAAGTGCTTGTTAGTATGGGGTACTACATGGGGCTGCTTTTTGGCCTTCTGGGAAGTGCAGAAAAGACTAAAGTGCGCCGTGGGCTGTCTGAGATCTGTAAAACTTTTGGCCGCCCAAGTTGTAAATTAACTTTTCATGGCCTTTCATTTTAGTCCCCATATCGGGATTGTCTGGATCTTACCACCCTCTGGGACCCACAAAAAATCTAACCCATCTGATTAAGGTCTGACGTTAGATGGATACACTAATCATTGATCTGCTGCTGCTGATCTACCTCCTTGGCTCCTTGCAATTTTAGAGAATCTCATTGCTGTGTGACAGACTTTAATTTTTAGGACATTATGTTTACAATCATTGTTTCTACTCTTTTGTCGGTTTTACGAGGAGAGATTTTACCGTATAATCGCTGAAGTATTTTCTGTTTTTATGTATCTCGTGACAGTGATAGATAATCATTCTATAGAGGGGATATTACAACAATTACGCTCAAGATTTTGCTTTTTGTGACTTTCATTATGTTTTTTTCACCCTTTTGACATGGAAAAAGGTGAATTTTAGAAAAAATTTGAAGACTTTCCAAAGATCCCACATCAAAATGCCAGCTTTGTAGTTTGTAGTAATTTTATTTTGTAACCAAGAGTTTACATGTTGCTTTGTTTTTAACTTTTGGTGAATGCAGTGGTGACCCAACAATGTACGAAAATTACTGGCAGCAGATGGATGGAAGAACCACGGTTGTGATCCCTGGGTGGCAGTCAATGAGCTATTTTTCAGATGTCAAAAACCCTTGCTGGTTTTTGGAGCCAGAGTTTGCCAAACAAGTTGTGAGACTACACAATGTGGTTGGCAACGCCGCCACTGACGGCCGCCAAATCGTGGTCGGGACGGGTTCATCCCAGCTGTTTTTAGCTGCGCTCTATGCCCTAGCTCCAAAAGATGGATCCGAGCCAATAAGTGTGGTTTCTGCAGCCCCATACTACTCGGTGAGCTTGTTTGTTACTTTGTGTTTAACCGCGTTTTGCTTTGTTTAGTGCCTTAAACTTTTAGATTTTCGAATTTTTTAAGGTCACTAAGAATTTGTTCACTTGCTGGCAAATCAAGGCAAAGTCAAATGCATCAGTGATGAAACCACATTGTTTATTCTCCTAATTTTTTGTTTGTTTATATAATCACTTTTGTTTGTGGACATGCTTTTTTTTCAATGGCGTCCACTTTAATTAGAAAATTAATTACCGTAAGTCAGATATTTAGTGTGAAAGCGATGGCGTCATCTTGCTTAATCTCTCGGCTTCTCATGCATAATAAAGAGCATCTGTAAGAAGCCTGTAACTTAGTTACGAGCATTCACCCCTGGAAGTCGTGAGTTAGTTCACCTGAGTGACATTAATAATGGGGTGTGCTATCCACACACCCCATTCTATTCGTTGATCTTCTTCAATTCATCCGATCCGACGGCTAAAAATTAAAAATGTGCGTAAGAAGTAAAATAGGGTGTGTGGATATCACACCCCTTAATAATATGGTATTTAATTTGCCTGCCTTGCTTCTGAAGCTTTTGATTTTTGTGATCTTAAATATTTTTCTAATTTCAGTGTAACATTTCAGATATATATTTTTTGGAATCTTAAGATATATATCAACTCAAATCCGTAACATTTCAGCGTGTCTGGTTTTAGCAAAAGATCACACTTCATTTTTTCCTTGGAAACTAGAAAGATATAGTTCATCGCGTGTTGGCGATAATTTGAAATTGCATTCTTTGCTGCTCGTTTGTAAATGTTTCTAAGATGTAAGGTGGCTGTTGATGGTTTCTTTGCAGTCTTACCCCTCTATGACAGACTGCTTGAAGTCTGGCTTGTACAAATGGGCCGGTGATGCCCGAAGCTTCAACAAAGAGGTGCCTTATATAGAGCTAGTGACCTCCCCAAACAACCCTGATGGATTCGTCAGGCATTCCATGGTCAATCGAACAGGGGGTATATTGGTTCATGACTTGGCTTACTACTGGCCACAATATACCCCGATTTCTTCTCCCTCGGACCATGATCTGACCCTGTTCACAGTCTCCAAAGCTACTGGCCATGCGGGGACACGCATTGGGTAAGCTCAATGCTGTAATCAGAGAGTCTTAGTTCTTGTGTCCTGGTTGTGTTGCTCTGCGAACACTAGTTTTCGCATTACGAAAAATGATCTCTACTTGAATTTCTCTTCCAGGTGGGCTCTTGTTAAAGATCTGGAAGTTGCAAAAAAGATGATCAAATTCATAGAGCTCAACACCATTGGCGTGTCCAGGGATTCGCAGCTCCGAGCTGCCAAGATTTTAGAGGTGATGACCAACACCTCTGAAAACCTTGGCAGCTTTGATTCCCACGAATCCTTCTTCAAGATTAGCTACCACCTCATGGCAGAGAGGTGGCAGCTACTTAGAGCGGCAGTGAACAGGGGCAGAGCGTTTAGTCTGCCCGACTTTACACCAGGGTTCTGCCACTTCCTCAACCAGGACTCCCAGCCTCAACCTGGTAAGTGAAAAATCATGAAACGATTAATTAGGAGTGTGTAAGACTAAACTTATCATAAATATAAGTTAAAAGATTAAGCTCATGAACCACAAATTTATACAAGTATTAAAATCATAATTTGATAAACACAATGACAAACTAACCCGTAAAATCAGTAGAAGAAGAAGCCAAAGCAGACTTCTAAACAGTGCACCTTCTCCTCTCTTGCAAAATCAAAAGTACTCAAACTAACAATAGGTCTTAGTTCAATATTGAACGTATGTTTTATGAGAGCAATTACCACTTTTTATAATAGATTAATCCTAATAATTCACCTATTAGAACCACCATAGGATACTAACTATGAATCCAAACATATTATGAGTGCATCAGCATAATAAACTTTCAGTCTCACAAGGACTATGATAATCTGAATTAAATCCTACAAGAATTAGGATAGTTTTAAGCTTTCTAGCAAGACTTTTCTATGTCAATTGAAACATTACAACCGACCATAATATTCAGTTTCATACTCATATTCTAACATTCTCCTACTTGAGTATGAAACATATTAATCACACAGTCTTTCATATTCATAGAAGTGATCACCAAATCTTTTGAATAACAAAAGCTTAACCTCACATACAACTTATCTATGCATTTTAAAGTATTGAACGCAAGAATATTTTCTGTTACATCACAGAATTAACTCGAAAGTCACAACATACTTAATTTGCACTTTATAATTATATGAACCAATATAGCAAAACCAAACCAATTTGCTCCCACTCATCTAGGCCGTACTTAACACAACCAAGTTAAGTACAAGTTAATAGCAACTGTATTAACTAAAAATCATTCCAATACAATGAATGACTAATTAGAATTCATATGGAAACCAAATTTGTTTCCTTTTGAATGCTAACCGACATAATAGGATCATTCTCAATACTTAAACAAATTAAGTAACACAAATAATTTAACCAATTGCTTCAATAAAACCATAAATTGGTTCACAAGCATCCAAATGAATTATAATGGCTGGCCTAAATACTATTAGCCTTATGCTTACATTCGAACATATAATTCTCCCACTTAAGCATAAGCAGAATGTACTGCACAACCAATAAAGAAACCAGAGATATGAACCAATTGGTTCCTGACTCCTCACCAATTGCATAATCTTAGTTTAGTCATATACACCTAAACCATTATGCAAACAGTCTATGTATCAAAACATAGTCACAATTCATTCGAAAAAACTTATCTCACATAAACCCAAATCACCAGTTTCAACAATGATCAAAATCAGAGCACAATATTTTTGCATTCAATTTGATTTGAACTAGTTCAATACCCATCGAGCAAGATCAACCAAAATTTGATAATGTCTGGATATAAAAGCACAAGTCATCTTGATTAAAACGAGATAATCAAGATCTCAACTTTTTAACTATAAGATTTACTTATAATGATTCTTTAACAAGATTGACATGTATCATAATTGATACTTCAAAATCTTAAACAATTCCACTCGATAGCAAACCCATAATTTGTCAAAATTTCAAAAGTAGTATTGTTGATGCACAAAACCGGAGGGGTCTTGGAATAACGTAAATCCGACCGTGAATCTGCAAGAAAATAAATAACACAAGATGTATCGTGGTTCACCCCAATGTTTGGGCTATGTCCACACTGATATTGTATTTCTCTGAGATGTTGAAGATGGAAAGAGAGAGAGCTTATAAGGGTGAGAGAGCTCTTCTCAATCTGAGAGGTTTGAAGGGATGAAGAGGCTTAAGAATTGGCCTCCCCCAATGAGGAGAGTGATGAGTCCTTTTATAGAATAATGGCTCCTCACTTATTACATATTTGCCCTTTCATTTGTTACATAATTACATTTGAGTCCCCCGAGTATTTATACGAGGTCTAAATATGGCGGCCCTAAGTATGGTACAAACAGTAGTCCCCCAAGTCCTCAATCAAGAGAGTCTTTTGGTCGGAGACTTGAAATTCAGTCCATGTGTGGGCCGAAGTAACTAGATATCGTCTAAAACTGATACTTGATATGAGGCGGTGCTCAAAGTGAAATGATGCTCAACTAGAAGTAGCACATGTTGGGAGGTTGCTCGGCTTGTGGCTTACGTTGCCTTGGTTGGCTTGGATTGTGGCGTTGAAGGTGAGGGAGTCATTTTTATAGAATAAGGGCTCGCTCCTCAATACATGAACGATGAGCTAGAGTTGATGCTCTCTAATGATGGTGAAGGAGTCATTTTTATAAAATAAGGGATCGCTCCTCAATACATAAGTGATAGGTTAGGAGCTCAGCTGGCGGCGAGGCGGTTGCTCAGCTGGCGGCGATGCTCTCTAATGAAGGTGAGGGAGTCTCTTTTATAAAATAAGGGCTCGCTCCTCAATACATAAATAATGGGCTAAGTCCCCCAAGTATTTTTCACGAGGCCAGTTGAGGCCAGTTGAGGCCCAATATATGGTACATAATGTAGTCCCCCAAGTCTTCGATCCATGGAGTCTGTTGGCTCGAGACTTCAAATTGAATCCATGTATGGGCCGAAGTGGCGGTTGTTCGGATGCGCTATTTGTATACCCTGCACTAAAGCTTTATAGGTGAAGCTTTGCAAGTGAAGCTTTTAAAGCTAAAGCTTTGTAAATGAAGCTTTTGAAGCTGATTGACTTGAGTGATGCTCATGAATGTTTATGTTGATTGACATGAGTGATTCTCATGAATGTTGACATGAGTGATGCTCATGAATGTTGACATGAGTGATGCTCATGAATGTTGACATGAGTGATGCTCATGAATGTTTATGTATGATTGACATGAGTGATGCTTATGAATAATTTTAGAGTACTGGACGTACTTTTGATCACCTAGTCGGTGATAATAGCGGCAGATTGCCAAATAATTTTGAAGTACTGGACGTACTTTTGATCACTTGGTTGGTGATAATAGCGGCAGGTTGCCGAATAATTTTGGAGTACTGTGCGTACTTTTAATCACCTGGTTGATGATATAGCGGCAGGGCGCTGAATAAATTTGAGGCCATAGGGCCCGGCTCTTTTGGGCATATGGGCCTTCGCCCTCCACATAACATTCCAGCCCATTATTTTGGGTTTGCCATTTTTTTAACTACCTTCTGATGGGGTTATACAGATGTCTCCGAAAGATAAGAAAAATAAATCATATCATTCAAAACAAAGGTTTCGACAGTTGCAGATCGTTGGTGCGTACTGCACCTACTGCGTACTGGGTTGTTACAGATCTTTTTCCATGTGCGTATTCCAGTGGCTTCTTCAGAAAAGTGGGAACATGCATGATGAAAATTTTCTTTTTCAAAAGTTGATGACATCTTCTGCTTGCCTTTACTGCACCCGTTTTTTTTTCGGGAAGTTCATCCACAAACATGTGCAGCTTGGTCATGATTTCTCTTTATCCTTCTCCTTTTTCTTTTTCTTCCTTTTGCTTTTTTTTCTTTTCACTTTCTGCTTTGCTTTTGCTGTCTTTTAGAAAATGGCAGACACTAATAACATAGTTAATAATAGAAAATCCTTGTAGATCTTCCCAAGAGCAAAAGCAGAGTCCTCCCAGCAAAGACAATAATGAAAGTGGCAACGAATTCAGCTAAAGTGGCTCTGATGGAGTTAGAGTGGGTGGCCTCGTCGGTAGTAGGCCCAGCTGCTAAGAAGAGGGATGTTGTTGTGGTGACTGTTCATGCTTGAGGATGAGGTGAGGACTTCGTCTTGCTCCTCTACGCCGGTTTGCTTCTCCCTTCAGAAGCGCCGAAAACGAGGAGTAGCACCCCAAAACCAACACCAAACAACCCTTTATGCATCACTGCAACAGAGTTTGAAAGACCCTTAGGAGAACCATTATCAACTGGCAACGGAACTGGACTTGTAACCTTGTAATAGCTCCATTCAATTTGGCTCTCAGCTTTGTATGAAATGGGATTATCACTGCAATAGGCAAGCTTTGTAGTAGAAACATATAAAACTCCCATAACTGAACCAACTGATGTGGACAAGTAACATGCAAATGAATTTTGAAGTTGCTCCTCGTGAGTTGTCTCAAAGGTTGATCGAAAGATCTTCTCGTAACCACATTCTGCTAGAACCTTTGTTCCTTGTGCAATTCTTCCCATGGCAGCATCAGCAAAACTGGGGCTTGTTTTTAAGTACTGCCACATGTTTCCGACGAGATCCTTCACCTTCTTCGTAGCTTCCCCCACCGACTTCCTCTACCTCCCAAACACATTCCGCACAGTCTCTACCGAATCTTTGAATTAGAGAGATTGTGAGAGCGTAGGGGAGTGAGCCACGTAGGTATTGAATCCCTTATGGGAAGAATGATCTGACGCAGCAGCGTGCGACTCGAACACCAATTCTGGCCTCAAATGAACCAATTTCTTCGACCCAGAACCCATGAGAGTGGAGATTGCCTCCGTCAGAGTCGGCTGAGCCTGAGCCTGCGAGCCCATCACGAAGCTCGCCCAGTTCGCATCACCATTTAGGGCTTCGGCTGCAGACTTTGGGTTTGGATCCTGGATGGTGGCCTTGGGCGAGTCCATCGTTCGGTCTAGAAGACTCCGGTGCTGACGCGGAATTGAATTGGCGCGTGGTGATCTGGTTTCTACGAAGCAAATTTTCTTGGATTTTCTTTTGCATTTCTAACTGGAAATCAACGTTGCAGAGGAGAAACCAGAGAGATTCAGATCCTTCTTGTTGCTGATGAAGGAGGTGGATGACGGAGAAGCGGTGGAGCAAGCCATGGGTGTCAGAATGCAAGTTTATGCGGCGTAACTCTGATGTCTGTTTAAATCCTTGTCGTTGATCCGAACTGAGAGTAATTTAAGATCTGTTCCATCCAGAACCAGTAGGGAAGAAGACCCTTCAACCCTAGGGAAGACACATTTTTTGAACCAACAATTGTTTTCTCCTCATCCGACGAAAAGTCCAAGTCCACCGAGTCAAAGTAGTAGTCAAGCATTTTGTAATCCTTCAAAAATATTTCCTTTGGTGCAGCCACTTTGGATTCGTCAACTTGATCTGGCAAGCTTTCTGTGGCAACTGAACAGATTAGCCTCATGCTCCCTTGTTTGTCCCTCTTGTGTGATTTTGCAGATTCATTGTGGAGTGTGGTGAGGTTTTCATGGTGGTGAGATGAAAAATTGAGAAAGAACCGACATAACTTTTTGTGTCGTTTCCCACAGACGGCCAAATGTTGATACACAAAACCGAAGGGGTCTTGATACACAAAACTGAAGGGGTCTTGGAACAACGTAAATCCGACCATGAATTTGCAAGAAAGTAAATAACACAAGGTGGTTCACCCCAATGTTTGGGTTACGTCCACATTGATATTGTATTTCTCTGAGATGTTGAAGAGGGAGACAGAACTTCTGAGAGGGTGAGAGAGCTCTTCTCAATCTGAGAGGTTTGAAGGGATGAGGAGGCTTAAGAATTGGCCTCCCCCAATGAGGAGAGTGAGAGTCCTTTTATAGAATAATGACTCCTCACTTATTACATATTTGCCTCTTCATTTACTATATAATTACATTTGAGTCCTCCGAGTATTTATACGAGGTCTAAATACGGAGGCCCTAAGTATGGTACAAACAAGTATCTTATGAATTTTTAAAATCGCATCAGATATGAATTAAAGGATACAGAGCAGCAGAAGCAAATGAGAAACAAAAATTCCAGACCAAATCTTGCCAATCATTATCAAGTGAGAGAGAAGTAGGAACCCAGTACAAGAAAACCCCAAATTTCAATTCCAATGCTCAAATAATAAAAAAATGACATCAATCTATTGTTTAGTTAGACTAATAGGGTGTGCAATTCTTTCTGGTTCCTCATTCGATACCTGATAGCTTCCATTGATATACAATCATATTTTGTTTTGTTTAAGGAACTTAAGATAATCATCCAACAAAATTTAGATTACTTATAGATTTAATACATAAAATCAAATCTCTTACACTTACAATATATCACGTGAGATGAGTTCCACTATCACAGCGAAATAGAATGCATTCATCATGCCGATACTAATGTGCATTCATATGTTTTATATGATCACACAAAACAAAATATGATTGTATATCTAATTCATGCTTTTCACATATTTGCATTCTTGTCGACAAGGCTTCACCAAACAATTTATATCATTTCATACAAGGTATAAATATAAGAGCCTTCACATGTTTTCAGTTATACATTGCACAGATTGGCATTAATGAACCCAAAGATTCTAAACTCCATCATTCACATATACGGCAGCACCCCTAAAACCTATTATATGTAGTCTAACCAAAATTGGGATATGAATTATACTCATAATTTTAAAGTCATCATCATGGATACTTGTATAATCCAATTTTGCTTTTCCAGAATAATTCAAACCATTCACACCCACATAAAAACCATAGGTATTTGGCAGCATCAATAAGTCAAATTATGAACGTTAATAAATCAAATTCTATTATCATAATTCAAAATTGAAAATCATGATGCAAGCTTCCAAGTTTCAAGCAAGTCAATGAGAAATCTTACATTTGCTTGAGACAACAAAATAGAAGCAAAACATTATTTTCCATCCAATCTAATTACACAGGCTCTAACTCAAAAGTAGAAGAGCATATGTGTTCACCAAATATCAGTCTAGTGAATCTTTATGCAAAAAAAAGATAATTTCATACATATCATAATAATCACAAGATTACCAGTTTCTTAAAATGATGAAAAACATAACTGCAAATACACAATTTGCATTCAATTTGATTTTCACTGGTGTTATCTATCGAAAGTCATTCAATGATGCCAAATAAAATTTTATAATTCTATATCTCAATTAAAATTGGCCGATCAAGATTTCAAAGAGACAATATTGACCGACTGAATTATTCGGCCCTTATAGCAACCCTATATGTATATCCCGGTATATAACCAATCTTAATACTGAATAACAAAAGGACCATGTGACAATTTACTCTTGACTTATATTTTTACAAACTTCTATATGAGTTTTACTTTTAATATAAAATTCCTACGAGTAAAAACATCGTCACTTTTATTTCTTTAAAGCCCTAGAAATTTCTTTGCACTCCAAGGTCAATTATGGCTAACCCATCACGCCTATTATTGCTTTAATTTTAATACTATCAATTTGAATTCAAGAGCAAAGACCTTAGGCTCTGATACCACATGTAAGACTAAACTTATCATAAATATAAGTTAAGAGATTAAGTTCATGAACCACAAATTCATACAAGTATTAAAATCGCAATTTGATAAACATAATGACAAACTAACCCGTGAAAACAGTAGAAGAAGAAGCCAAAGCAGACTTCTAAACAGTGCAGTTTTTAAGGGTTAGTTTGTCATTGTGTTTATTAAATTGTGATTTTAATATTTGTATAAATTTGTGGTTCATGAGCTTAATCTCTTAACTTATATTTATGATAAATTTAGTCTTCCAGTGTGACCATACATAACATTGTAAACATTTCTGAAGCGTTTAAAGTGAACTTTACTGTTTACCTCTTTTGCAGCTTTTGCATGGCTAAAATGTGAGGACGATCACGTGGAAGATTGTGAGAGCTTCCTAAGAGGCTACAAGATATTAACAAGAGGAGGAAGGCATTTTGGAGTTGGTCCAAAGTACGTCCGCATAAGCATGTTGGATCGGGACAACAACTTCAACTTATTTGTTAAGCGACTGTCCACGATCCAGTCATGACAGAGCCGAACGCTATGTTCTTCCTTATGATGTTCTATCTTTCGGCGCAAAGGTGGATGTGGACCTGTTGCAGAGGAAGGTGAGGGGAGTGTCGCATATTGATGTGGACCTGTTGCAGAGGAAGGTGAGGGGAGTGTCGCATATTCGTTCATATGTTGAGTAGCAACGGAAAGTAATACAATCTGTATTCATCTATTTAAACGATATGATTTTTCAATGAAATTAACGAAGAGTCCAAATTCACCGGTCCTTCGAGAATGAAGTTTTCGGACAAAGTTTGCAGAAACAATCGAGTAAGAAGTCCATGAATATATCTTCCAGCCATGGAGGAGGTTGTAGCTCCTTAGATGCCACCATCAAAGCTGCATTCCCACTTCTCCCATGCCACTCATTTCTACAATCCTAATTTCAACTCTCTTAAGTTTTCCACTTTCTTTTAGTTTTCCTCTCTCTTTTAGGAGGAGGTTGTAGCTCCTTAGATGCCCGCCCTCATTGTTTGTTCAAAAAATAAAAAAAATAAAAAAAAAAAAAGATCACATCCAATAAAAAAGAGGAAAACCATATAGAAGAAAATTTGGGAGAAAAAAAGGTCAAAAAACTAATAACTTGGCTTAAAGCTTGGCAATAAATTCAGGGATGTGCTATCCACACATCCCAGATTATTTCTCACACATCCTTATTAATTTTTATCCGTTGATTTTCTTCAATTCATCTTATCTGACGGCCAAAAATTAAAAGGGTATGTGAGAAGTAAAATGGGATGTGTGGATATCACGCCTCTAAATTCATTAAGATATTAAAGTTGGGTGACCAAATTGATGATGGAATCAAATTTGTCCCCACTGCAGACAAAAAATTCACTGTTTCACGTGAACTTGGAAAACGCAAACATGAAATTGTAGAGACGTTATGAAAATAATTACAATAATTAAAAGCTGATTGAAACAGTTATGACACGTGTATTACTTGTCATCTCATTTCACGTGAACTATCATTTTGAATATTTTTTTTAAGGAAAATCTCGGCTACACAAGATGAAATTTTTATTGAATAAAAAAAAAATTAACGAAAAGTTCACGGTACTGTTCATTTTAACGAAAAATTATATTTTTACACTAAAAAGTCAATCCTAGTACTATTCACTTTACCTTTTATTTTGTCCTTACAGTTAAAACTCAAAGTTTTCAATCCATTTTCATTAGTTTTCCTTAAAAAGAAAGCTACACCTAATCACGAAGTATAAACCTTACTCCTAATAAAGAGAATATGAAAAAATAAAATAAAAATTACAAGTAAAAAAAGGAGGGACATAAACATGATCCTCTTAGAAGCATAAACCTTACTCTTCCTAATTATAAGAAGATGAAAACTTGATCTCTCTTGAAAACAAAAAGAAAAATACAAGAAAAAAAGGGGTTATAGTACCTAACCCGTCTAAAACAAGTAATCTTTACCTTAATAATAAATAAATTATTGAATTTATAGCTGGATTGGATTTAACTTGACTTGAATCTAGATATAATTCTTAAATTTGGAATGAATCTAAATTAAGGAAGGTTTGAATCCACTCAGAAACTCTTTCATGTCGACTCCATTTATGCTCACCATATCAATGTGGTTGAATTACAACTTCCTTTTGTTCTCTATATTTTAAAACACTTGTAGAAAGTGAGAACTGGGATCTGATGGATCTTATATAAACGGTTTTTCTTTTTTTTATATATCAAAGTTGTGTAAAATGCTTTGGGGATAAATTCTCTAAATGAAATCAATTACTACACATGTGGAGACGAATATTTCAGCAATTTTAATTTCATGTTGCTTAAACAAATATCAAACCCAATTGAGATACCAAAAAAATAAATAAAAAATCAATAATCATTTTTTTGACGTCCTACGTCTCCCTCCTCTATGTCTGACATTATCCACCCGCTATAATCATTGTCTATCCCTAATCTGTCGCCTGAAGCATGCACTTAATGGATGAGTGATGCATGCCGCTTGTATCTTGGTTATTGGATATCATATTGCTTGGCCTTTCTCCAGTTATTCATATTCATCATCAACAATAACAGCAAGATGCTTCATACAATTCAAGCCCTGGCAGCTACTACAGATTGAAAATCACCTTCCCAGGCTTCACGATTGTCTAAAGCAAAACTCTTTTAGCATTTACCACAAGTCTGCTTATCCTCTTACCCCAATTTAGAAGAATTCAATTTAGATAAGTAAATTCATGAGCACACATCACCAGCTTGGGCTGCTTCATAGGCCTGCTGCCCGTCTGGAGTTTCTTCCACGATCCACTTGTTAGCAGCTTCTAGTCATAAGAATCATGCACTTTCCTGTTGGAAGTTGCATGATCGAAAATCTGCATGCATTGACAGAGCCACCGCCGTTAACATAATCAGGCGATCGAAGAGCAAAGAATAATGTACCTCAACGGTTTGCCACTTCAGTACTTCCACCAACTGAATCATGGTTCACGAATTCTGCCGGGGAATGAAAACTGCCATGGCAAACTTGGTAAAATTTCTCCCATGCCACTCATTTCTATAGTGAAAGTACGTTTCCATTACTTTTCTCAAATATCTCTCATTCTCAACTATTCTCACCTCTCTCCCTCTCCTTCTCCCTCAAAAACCTAGACACCTACTCTCCAAGTTGACGACCAAGATAAAATGAAAAGACTAGTTGTGAACAGTATACTTATCACATTCATAAAGAAAGTTGAGAGGTACTTATAGAAAACTGGACGATGAAACCTATATGGGGTCAAAACTCGTTTAGCTATAAGCTAATTAATTCTTTTTACATGTTTCACGTGAACATACTGAGAAGGCAAACGATGGTTACAAAGCGTAAAAGCTAATCGAGACAGTTTATGATATGTATTAATTTTCTTGTCAGTTCATGTGATGTTGGTTATAAAATTGATTTACTCACAAACAAACACATTCACCAGTTTCACGTGAAATGACAGAGGAGGTCATGCATGGGTATAACAGTTACAAAATTTAAATAGCATTCACTTGTTTCACGTGAACATACTGAGAAGTCTGGCAATAGTGTCAGAAAGTAAAAGCTAATCGACACAATTTTTTACACACGTATTAATTTTCTTGTCAGTTCATGTGATGTTGATAATAAAATTAGTTTGGTGACAAAAGAAGCATCAACAATTTCACGTGAAATGATAAAGGAAGTGACACATGCATATAACAGTTACAAATTTTAAATATTATTCACTCTCTTCACGTGAAGATACATAGAAGGCAGGCAGTAGTTACATAAAGTAAAAGTTAAACGAAATAGTTTATGACACACTTATTACTTTTCTTGCTAGTTCACGTGATATTGATAATAAAGTTTGTTTGACGACAAAAGAAGCGTTAACAATTTCACGTGAACTAACAGAGGAGGTGACACATGCATCTAACAGTTAGAAAATTTAAATATCATTAACTTGTTTCACGTGTACATACATAGAAGGCATGCAATAGTTATATAAAGTAAAAGTTAACCGAAACAGTTTATGATATATGTATTAATTTTCTTGTCAATTCACTTGATGTTGATGATAAAGTTAATTTAGCTACAAAATAAACGTAAGTAGCTTCACATAAAGTGACAGAAGAGATTACACATGTATATAACAGTTACAAAATTCCAATATGATAATTAATTGAAATGAATTATGGCAATTGATAATAAAATTTATTTTTATGTCACTGTCACATCCCGCCCTGGGCCCCTACCACATCTCGAGCTCGACTCCACTATAGCACAATATTGTCCGCTTTAAGCCCCGACCATGCCCTCACGGTTTTGTTTCTGGAAACTCACACGAGAACTTCCCAGTGGGTCACCCATCATGGGATTACTCTCGCCCAAACTCACTTAACTTCGGAGTTCTGATGGAACTCGAAGCCAGTGAGCTCCCAAAATGTCTCGTGCTATGTAGAGATGGGAATATACATATAAGACTTATAGTATCCACTCCCCTGGGCGATGTGGGATGTTACAATCCACTCCCCTTAGGGCCCCGACGTCCTCGTCGGCACACTTCCGGCCAGGGATTGGTTCTGATACCAAATTGTCACATCCCGCCCCAGGCCCCCACCACATCTCGGGCTCGACTCCACCGTAGCACAATATTGTCCTCTTTGGGCCCCGACCACGCCCTTACGGTTTTGTTTCTAGAAACTCACACGAGAACTTCCTAGTAGGTCACCCATCATGAGATTACTTTCGCGCAAACTCGCTTAACTTCGAAGTTCTGATGGAACCTGAAGCCAGTGAGTTCCTAAAAAGCCTTGTGCTAGGTAGAGATGAGAATATACATATAAGGCTTACAGTATCCACTCTCTTGGACAATGTGGGATGTTACATCACTTTTCACGTGATGGAATCCTCCAAGTAAAAGTTGTTGAAAAACACCTTTAGAACATGAAAATTATATTTTATACTAAGGCAAGTGATACATGCTCATCCTTAACTTGTTGACTTTCATTTGATTTCTTTTTAAATTTATTATTCTTTTATTGATGAATATTGACGTATAATGAAAATTTATAATCAAATTTATTTTACATGTGATGGAGTCTTATTGGGTGTTGGGTCCTATATATGTTTTAGGAGGCAACCTATAAATTTCAGGTAGAAGAGAGTCCACAAAGTGGGACGAATTTTAAGTTTCAGAGAGTACAATGGTAATTTTTGAATTATAAAACATAAAGTGAGATTAAAATGAAATTCTAAATATAGTAGCTAAAAATAAGCAATGTAAATTCAATAAAGATAAATCCAAATCCACAAATATTTTCTGTCAACTAAAAGAGTTGGGGTTTGTAGGCCCAAATCCTGGGCCGGTTGTACGCCCAAATCCTGGGCCGGTTGAACGCCCAAATCCTTCTCGTGGGTCAACAAACTGCACAATTGACTTGAATTTTAAATCCATTCCGATCTTGGATTAAATCTAAATTCAATTAAAAAAAAAAAAAACCCAAATCCAAAACCCTAGGGTTTTCAAATCCTCTTTTCTTCCACTCCGTCTCCAAAACCCCGAGAAGCCCTGAGCGCGGAGGACGGCAGAGGCCACCACCCGCCGCCACAATGTCGATGTCAAAGAGCTCCAAGATGCTGCAATTCATAAACTATCGGATGCGAGTGACGATCCAAGACGGGAGGCAGCTCGTCGGCAAGTTCATGGCCTTCGATCGCCACATGAACCTCGTCCTCGGCGACTGCGAGGAGTTCCGGAAGTTGCCGCCACTGAAAGGCAAGAAGACCAACGAGGAGCGCGACGACCGCCGGACACTAGGCCTCGTACTCCTCCGCGGCGAAGAGGTCGTGTCAATGACCGTCGAGGGCCCGCCTCCTCAGGAAGAGTCTCGAGCTAAGGCAGCCAGCGCCGCCGCTTTGGCTGGTCCAGGATTGGGCCGCGCCGCCGGACGAGGTATCCCCACTGCTCCTCTCGCCCAGGCCCAGCCCGGTCTCTCTGGCCCGGTTCGCGGCGTCGGTGGACCAGCCCCAGGTATGATGCAGCCCCAGATCTCGCGCCCGCCAGTTCCGAACCTCTCCGCGCCGCCTATGTCGTACCCGGCCGCTCCAGTGATTCGTCCACCCGGGCAGATGCCTGGATATCCCGGGCAACCTCCGATGGGTCGTGGTCCACCTCCTGGTGTTCCGCCCCCTCAGTTTGCTAGGCCTCCTGGTGGGGGTCCACCTCAGCAATTCCCTGGCCCGCCACAGATGCAGTTTGGGCAGAGGCCGATGGGACCTCCGCCCCCTGGGCAGATGATGAGGGGTCCACCGCCTCCACCTCGCCCCGGAATGCAAGCTCCCCCACCCCGTCCCGGAATGCCGCCTCCACCTGGCGGTGGAATGCATATGTTTGGACCGCCTCGTCCTGGAATGCCACCTCCACCCAACCCTCAGAACCAGCAGCAAAATCAGCAGCAACAGTGACTGGTACTTCCTCACCTCATTTGTTTTGATTCAATTCTGAACCGTTGGATTTGGCATCTGTTTCTGAATGATGATATACATAATCTCCTGTTACGGTGTTGGATGTTTGGCATATGCGATGTGTGTCATTGCTAGTCTTTAAAGTTAATGGTTTCTATAGCAATTTCTTTTATTGAATGGAACCTTATGACATTGCGACGAGAGATACCTTTGAGAACTACCAAGAGTATTCTTGTTTTAGTTCTGCTGCCGAAATCTATGTTGTTTGTTGAAGGAGATTTCTTTCTCCTCTATAACACCAAATCTCAAGACCTGCAAGCCTATTCTTTGCGTTGTGAATGCCATAATGTATTGTTATGAAATAGTATGATGTTATATTCTGCTTCACATAATTCATCTGGAACTCGATCTTTCGTCCTATATCACTGTTCTAGTCTGAATACTCACCAGTCGACAACCTTTGATGTCCACTAATGGGAAAATTGCACTTATATGCCTAACATATATAAAGGATTTGTCATATTATAGTCTAGAAATGGAGCATTATCGCATGATATTGGTCCTATTGCTGTTGCGAAAAATTGTGTCATTGTCCAAAATCAATGTGTAGTAGTCTTGGTATGTTATTTTACTCTCCCTCTAGTTGTCACTATAAAAAGTTTAGTTGCTAATTTTACTCTCCTTTTTCGTAGAACCAGTTAATACATCCTGTTTTTAAGTCTTGGGCTTGTTCATCTTAACTTTTAAGTGATTGGAAAATAGAAAGCTGTTGGATGTCATGTTTAGCGAACGTTGCTGTACAATTGTCCCTCTAATTGCTGTAAGAATGTCCGGTCTTGGTAAAATGGGGGTGGGGGTTAAACACCCGAACAAACAAAAATAAATCATGATACAAATATCCTGATCCTTAGTAACCCCCAATATGTCATCGTTCAAGAGTCGAAACACACCACCCTCACAACTTCTTATCCTTTTTAACTCAAGATTCGGGCACTAAAATTGCAGTTGTAATAGTCATAACAAACTTCAGCATTTAGTTTTTAGGTTTATATAAAATTCTTGTGAATCTCTATTTTTACATAGGAGTTGAAGTTAGGACGTTCTGCTTTTTTTTTTGTTTTTTTGGTCAAACGATAGATTTTGTTAGATTAGACGTTTTGCATCTTTTTGCTTTACAATTTTTTTTTTCAAACAATCTCTTTTAATTGGAGAAATCAGTTGAAGTAAAGAAGCGCGATTGTATAACTTATATTACTATTACAATCATGATTTTGTAAGATCATCTCATTATTTCTACTATCTATTTAAAGAATTGCTGCTGTTGCCACTTTCATTTATGAAAATTACATTTCTTTTGTCAGATTGATCTTTCATTCTCTTCTTGCTTGGAAGGTGACTTGATCCCGTTGTTCGTTTTGTTTCGTGTTGCAGGTTTATTAGATGTGATTTTGAGGTTTTGGAATGCTGCTGCCTTGCATATTGTTTCAGTTTTTGTAATGGGTTTGAGCCTGTGCAGACCTTCCTCATCCTGTAGCTTTGGAGTGCTATGATATGTAGCTAAACTACTGACCCTAAAAAATATTTGTAGGTTTGCCAATTAATATGCAACTCTCTCTCTCTCTCTCTCTCTCAGAATTTTTTCGGTGTATCCATAACACGGCTTTGTGGGGTTACTATTTCGCTGAAAACACGTGGAATGTTATATCATGTAGCTTGTATTCCAAGTAAGCATAACCAAAAAACAGCTTCACATGAAAGTAAATAAGAGCCTTTCATTTATAATTCAAGCATGACAAAAATAAAATTACTGAGTCAAAAACACAACTCTTCGCCACGGCGTATAACCTTCTGTATGAAAGCAAGTTTCGGGTCCGAAACAAAATCTCCTGCTATCGATTGTAACAAAAATGATGGACAAAACACAAATTGATTGAAGAAACTAATAACATCGATGCTGTGTATTTTTGGAAGAAAGATCACCGGATACGGGACTGTACTGGTAACAGCAGAAGTATCGAAGGAAAACTCTCCACGCAGTGTATTCTATTTACGCGATTGAATGCAGCACGATACGTAAGTTGCGTTTACATTAGTCTCAGTTCGTACTCGCCAGCCATTGTTATGTACCTCACCCATGGAAGAGCTTGGTAGCCACTTTTCTCGATGATCTTTAGGTATCGGACCTACAAGATTCAAACGGGGGATAGGCACATTTAGTTTGAACCAATCACACCATGGAACCCGTTCGAGACAGTAATGAAACTCATATCGTACCTGAATTCCCGAGACAGTAAAGTACGGTATCTCAAACTTCACTCGAATAGGAGCTCTTCTTTCGGGAACCGCTTCTTCAGCAGTTATACTAGGGAGCATAAACTCAGCTCTCAACATGTATTCCTAAGCAATTTAATACACAAACAAGGTCAAAATTATCTTTGCGAGTGTTTTTGCAATCAATAATATACTTAAGGGGAGGTGAAAGCATATGGAGGTTTAGACGAACTGTTACCTTATTACCGGGAAAAGACTTAACTTTCCAGACCAAAGCATCTCTTTCAGGAGCATATGCAGCAGATCCCATTGATGTCCGGACATTAGGATTTGTAGCATCTGCGGGCACAGGCAACTCAATTTCGACATTTGTAGCCGTGCTGCACAAAGTAACCGTAGCTTACAGTGAGAATTTGGATAATGGCACCCGAGAATGTTAGAGCAGCAATGCTTTTTACCTGCGCTCCTTATACTGGCTCCTTGCTTTTACCGTGAATTCAATACGACTCCTAGAATGATTTTCAACTTGTGCTTCCACCCAGATAAGAGGCTTCACCTGAAATCATTGAAGGACAAATGGTCGTTTCTGCTTCATATTTTGAGCAAATGTAAACGTACATGTAAATAGGGGTTGGATCTCCGCCAATTGATTAACTTATGCTCCCTTTAGTTACCAAAAAAATTAACAAGAATTTATAAGCATGAGGAAATAAGTATATCATTAACGGTGAATAAAATATGAAATGTACCTGAGTACTGAGTCTGTACGTCATCAGATCAAATGCTCCATCAGGGGGTATGAAGGATATAGTCCGGTCATTCTCAAATCGAGCCAAACGCACACACCTAATATGGTGGGAAAAGGTAAAGTAAATAAAAAAGGTTGTAAGCATTGTAACGTGGTTTATAAATGAAGCGACAGATACATGAAACAGCAATACAAAGCAAGTTAGGCAACATACTGATGGAACTTAATATCATCCAGATCAATTGATTTTCCTTTCGTTGTTCGACCTTGCGCCTCTAGCAGCACTCTATCATTCAATCCAAGCTTACACTCGGGCATACCACTAAAAAAAATGGAGAAAGTTTAACCAGTCAGTTTCCAACATGAAGTTAGCAAACATTACACTATCCCAGGGCAAAATCCAATAATCTTTACAAAGTTTTAGGTTACTTTTAAACAATTACTCATTTTCCAGGCTCAAGTTAGCATCACTAGCCTTATAACTAGGTGCGATCTAGGTCAATCAAGTGACAAATTCAAGAAGGAACATGCTAATCATTATGCTGGAGCCGCAATCTCCAAATCCTAATCATTTAAGAAGGGTTGGTCCAAGCACATTTCATTTGGTGGGCTTTGTAGCAAATGCAGTTGCTGCTATAATTTGTCCATATAATTTATACTAAATTCAAGAAGAAAAGAAGTACCGCACCTCAAATATGTTCTCATCTTTAGGGCTCCTACGACATCTGATCGTATAATTTGTCCGTTGCTGTTGACAAGTATGTTCACGCTTTCCACCACATCCAAAAAGACCTGATAGAAAATGAATGGAGATTCATGACACTGCAGTTGCAATTTAATAAATCAACGGTAAATATGAACAGAGGATCAACCTACTTCGTTCTTCTTGAACTGTATCCCTTCACTGCGCCAAGACACTGCATTTGTAACGGCCATGGGAGGACGTTGTGTCACCTCCATCCTGTAAGCATCGGTCTTGATAAACTCATTAAGAATCTTCGCTTCAGTGAATTGCGGGAAACCAAAGTCCATAATCTCGTCGAGTAACTCATACTGTCAACAGACAAGGGTATTATTAGAAATTTCGCATACCACCATCAAAATTCTATGCATCATTCTACCTATAAACACCTTACAATTCAATTACCACAACGACAAAGTTGTCTCTTAGCGATTCTTCTTCAAGCTCTTCAAAATAGTGCTTAAACACCTGAAAACATGAACAAACATATCGAAACACATGAAAACCTCCACAGGGGAAATAATCTACGACGAATGGCGGCGACATTACACCAAATACAGCTAAAAAAATCTAGCAAGAGAGAGTTTGAAGAGTGCTTACATCGATTACGCGGTGCAGAAACAGCAGCAAGCTAGCAGCATTGCAGTTCTGCCTCGATGCAATCATCAAGTAGATATTGTTGTGCTGTACAAACATGTAGCTGACTCCATTGTCGTACACCACTGGATCTTGCGACTGCGGATCGCCCTGAAAAAATACAAATTTTCCAGTAAACGCAAACGATTCAGCTACTTTTTGCCAAAGTTTGAAACTTTTTATTCCGATTGAGAAATTGATGCCAACCCAATTGCAATTGCAGCTGAATATATGCGTGTGTGCATATATATATATATGTGTGTGTATATACATATAAAAGATTACCTCTTTTTCGATGAACTTGGTGAAGAAGCGTTCAGCCTGAACAGCAGAGACATCGCCACGGTAGTCGCGCCAAATCAAAACTCGTCCTTTGATGTCCAACAGAAAAAGCGCCGAGGCGGCGCCGGCCATCGGATTTAAGATCGAGAGATTTGGATCCGACCCAGTACTCACCACCCCCAAAAGATCATTCAAACCAACCTATCTTGTTCTCTGGTTCTGACTTCTATGGCATAACACCATACATATCAAGAGCAATGAAATTTTGGATATGAATTTTTGAAGCTTGAATTAATCAAGAGCAATATAATTAATTAATTAATCAATATAAAAGTCGGGCAAATTTGAGCTGTTGGTGACGAAATTCAATGGATCCTGCCGCTAGTCATACTTTTCATATTTCAGTCTTCCGAATAGCCATATGAAGAAAAGCCCAATGAAACTGGTTTCTCCTTTGCCCAACTTAGCAAATTATGTGGGCTCTTATGGTGGGTTTATGCAAAAGTTTTGTGTTTACTTTTTTACATGGAAAAATAAATTACTAGATAGTGTCACCGATATCACATTTACTTTCAAAACAACCAAACAAGAAAGCTTTTCTTGCTATGGAAGGTAAAGTCATATCCCAAACATGGAAATTACTAAAATTAAAAGCAATACCAGTGACTGAATTCGTAAAAAAATTTGTCTCCTTGTAAACGTAGTTCCATGAAATGGACTCAAAAGCGATCCCCAACCACTTGATGTCTTCAAAAATGTTTTTCAATCGGAAAAGGGTTGAGCAGAAGCCTTTAATCAATGACTAGTTTAGAGTCACCTTCCCCACAAACGTTCCTGAAGCCCTTTACTTTAGCCAACCAACCTCAAAGCTAAAGCCTCAGCTACAGAGATGCTGTTCTCTCCCAGATTTCTAGCTCCAGCAACAATGGTCAAACCATCTTTATTTTTAACCATTTGAGTTATAAATTTATGGCGAAATTCTGTGTTCTTTTCATTTTTTATATGAGATCCAGACACCATTTTTTTTTGTTTAATGGACTTGGTGTTATTTCTAATTTGAAGTTTTCATTTCTGGATGCTAATAAGAACACTGCTCGGCTCATTCTCTAGAACGAGTTGTTTTCTCTTCCAACAAATCACTGTTTTGGCACTTATGCAAAAATTATTCATAAAAAATAAAATTTTATGCATAAATGTCAAATTGTGATTGACATATAAGTAAGAGACAAGTATTACATTTTTGTTAAACTGGACGTGATGTTAGTATTTCAGTTTTCCTTGGACCGCTGAAAAAAAGAACGATACTTTCAACATATCAATTGAAGATTTTGGCATGTTTGAACATGAACGACCTTTAGACACTTGTACACCTCCTTTGCTCAAATAGTCAATTTTTACTTGACCTTCAAGTATTATCTTCCACTCATGAGTAAGCCACTGAAGACCTGGCTCTTCCCTCCAAGCAATGCTTCCCATTCAATTGAGGACGTCAATATTTGGGAGAGTGTTTGCACAATGTCTTTCATCTCTGGTCTATTTACTGGATCTTCACTTGCACACCTCAACGCTATTTCCGCCATCTGACATATACAATAAACGTATCATAAACTTGGAGTCTGTTTGTTAACTATTATGTTATAAGTTTTTAGTTTTCTTTTTTCTGTTGCACAAACCTTGTAGACTTCTTCCATAGGGTAACTTCCTTTCATGTTACCATCTATTTGAGCTTCCAAAGCAGCTTCTGGATCTTTTTCTTTGAAAACTGCGTATATCTGCATAAAAAGCAGAAAAATGTTGCTAATTCCGAGTCACTTGGAACAAAGATTGGTTATTTGATTAAGAATTTAATTAGCTGACTTACAACGGAGATGAGTGACTTCATCCTTTTCGGTTCTCGGTTGTCACAAAAAATTGCACGCTGACCGGTTATTAGCTCTGCTACGACCACTCCGAATGCATAAACATCAGTTTTTGATGTCATTTGCAGCTCACGCACAGATCTTGCAGAGAAAAAAAGTAGTGGATTTAGGGTAGTTCATAAATTTAATTACCACTAATTGAAGTTTTATTTTCCTTGACAAGTACATAATTAAAATTACAACCCTAATGTCTGCATTACTTACTCTGGAGGAATGTAACCGGGTGTCCCAACCAAGCGTGTTGCTAAAATATCTTCTTCATTCGACCGTTCTACTAACCTTGCCAGGCCAAAATCTGCTACCTTTGCTCTGAGTCCCTGATCAAGTAAAATGTTGCTCGTTTTTATGTCACGGTGAACATAGCGCTTCTTCGTGTGATCATGAATGTACTCAATTCCTCTTGCAGTATCCAGTGCTATCTGTGCTCTTGCTGTCCATGAAAGCGGTTGGTTTCCTTTCAGCAATGGATCATGGAGATGATCATTGAGGGATCGATTCTGAAGAAACTCATATACCAAACACAGATGCTCACTTCCACTAGCATATCCCAGCAGTTCTACCTAAGAATAAAGATTCGGTTACTTTTCCATTTACAAATTTTTTTGAAATGGTTAATAGCGTTTCTGACTATGTTTGGTAGAAAAACTTAAAAGTGCTTCGGAGTTAGAACCACTTTTGGAGAAGCCCCTAGGAAGCACTTCTACTCACAATCATTTTTTTTTTCTTTCCAAAAGTGCATCCTACGGAAGTAGTCCCAAATGGGACCAAAATCTTTTACTTACTTTTTTCTTTTTCTTACCACATTGTTATGATGGATCTTGCATAAAACCTTGAGCTCAGCAAAGAACTCCTTTGTTCTGCTAGATCTCATCTTCTTAATTGCTACCTCCAGTTCTCCTAATACACCGTAATAAACACTGCCATATCCGCCCTCTCCAATCTTCCTGGTGTTGTCAAAGTTGCCTGTAGCCTGCTCGATTTCCTCCATCGTATATATAACTGGCCTTTCATTCTCAAAAGTTTCTGTAGCAAGCACAAATATTGTGTCACATTCTTATGCTAATATGTTAGTTAATCTAGAAATTGATATGAGTGAACCCAATAAAATTGTTTTCTGATGAAGTTGAGTTAACTTAATTGTCTTACCTTCCATTTGCCTTTTGAAAAACTGTTGCTTCATTGAAAAGCCCTTTTTGGCATTTGGGTTCACATCTTCTTCTTGCTCTTCTTCTTCTTCTTCTGTGTTCTTACCTTTTCTGTATCTTATGAGAAGAAATATGAAGAATGTGGCCCCCAAAAGAAACCCAACAGCTGACACTATGCCTATAATTGCAGCCAAACTGAGTGTCTTCCCTGGTTCGACCGAGAAAATTGGTCAATTTATCGTACTTCATTTAAAGAAAATGAGCATTTATGATAAGAAGTTGTAATTGACACTTCAAAATAGTCATCATGCACTTCCCCCTAACAGAAATATCGAAGAACAAAGAGTCAGTATGACTATTTTGGTGTGTCAATAGCAATTTCGTTACGATTTTGAAGCAAAAAAAGAGGCACTACCTTGCTGCTGGACTTGAAGTCCATTGAGCTCCATTGGCACAAACAAAACCCACCCAACATCTATAAAATTAGGGGATTGAGTGAAGTTTTTGTTCAAATTCTGAATCTCACTCTCATATGCAGATAGAAGTTTTTCAATATCTGATAAAGTGTCATGATCTTGAACTGTGTATGTCACAACCTCCTGTGATTTTTTCTCTACACACCCACAAACAAGGTGAAAAGTAGTCATGTTTCCCACAGTAAATAGCTGCTCCTCTCCCCCAATTTTCACTGCTTGCCCACTGTAAAACTCACTTACCACATTTCCAACAGTGTCTCCTTCTTTAACTAGGTAATTTGTATCATAGAGGTAAATTTGGGTGCCCTTTATATCCTTGCAAGTGCAAGGAACAGAAACAAGATAGTCTTGTGGGTGTTGGTTGTCATGAACAATTGGGTGGATGTTGGATGGGTTTACTGAGTAAATGGTGGCTATTTCCTCTGTTGCCTTTTGAGATGTGGTATAGAGAGGAATTGCAGGTCTGGGTGTGGTGAGAAGTAGAGCAAGTAAGAGGGTACAAATGGAGTGAACTTAATCCTGTAGTGTTGTCTGAGAGAACATTTGTGTAGAACAAAGTGGTAACGAGAATTGAGAAAAAATGGAACTTTTGGTTTGAAGGAGCCATTTCCATGCTGAAATAATGATCTTTGGCATTGGAAATGAGGTGAGTAAGAATAGCTTCTGGTTTTGGCTTTACATGCTTTGTCATTTTATACTAAGTTTGAGGTCAATTTTAAATGAGATGTGAAGTCGATTCAGTCACCTAAAGTTTAAATTTTCCTTCTCGTCGTTTAAATAAAGGGGTTTTTCAACTTTCATTCTTGAAGAAGATTAAAATTTAATAAAAACCTGGTGTTAGATTGAATATTGATTTTAGTCCTTTAATGTGTGCTTAATTCAAATTCATATTATAAAATACAAATAGATATCTTATTTAATGTCATTACATTAAATTTTAATTTTATTATTATACACATTTTAATTCATTAATTTTATTTAACTTCCTCTAATTAGTGTACCTAAACGTATTGTAGACATCGAAATTTCGTAAATAAATGTTGACCGATAAATCAAAGTGTCAACGCTCATGTATTACATAAATTTTACACGTTGCGTGTGACTCAACGAAAATTGAAATGAGTTGGAAAAGTCATCAAATAGGACACGTGTCAACACCTGGCAGAAACGACTTATTTCATCTGGGATATTATATTCAAAATTAGGTCTTGGAAAATTCTATAAATACAAGCCCATTTCATTCATTTGAAAGAAAAAGAAGGAATTGATATTACACCTTGAAGCTCTGAAGCTCTGAAACTCCGAAGCTCTCAAGCATCCAGGTTCCCGAAGAATCAAGAAAGCCTTCTTCGTTCTTCGTTCATCGTTCTTCCAAGATCAAACCCCAACGGCCCTTTGGATCAACAATCATCCACCAATTCAAGATCAAGCCTCGACGGCCCTTGAAGAAAGTGTTCTTCGTTCTTCGTTCATCGTTCTTCCAAGATCAAGCCCCGACGGCCCTTGGATCAACCATCCACCAATTCAAGATCAAGCCCCGACGGCCCTTGAAGAAAGCACCATCGTTCATCATCCGTTCATCCAAGATCAAGCCCCAACGGCCTTTTGGATCAACAACGTCGACAAATCCACACATCCAACTGTTCTTCAAGATCAAGCCCAAAAGCCCTTGAAGATCCGTTCATCACTGTTATTCAAGATCAAGCCCAAAAGCCCTTGGAGATCCGTTCATCACTGTTCTTCAAAGATCAAGCCCAAAAGCCCATTTGAAGATCCGCTCAAGTCCACCTTCAAGATCAAGTCCACGGCCCTTGAAGAACGTTCATCCTTAGATCAAGCCCAACGACCCTTTGGATCAATCGCACATCCACCAATCAACACCTTACGGAGATCGAATCAGAGGATCAATATAGAGAGAGATTGTAACCCAAAACTATCAAATACAAATATTTGTTTGTGCACGTTGTTCTTGTCTCTTTCGTTTCACGAATTTTCCGTGTTCACACGTATATATCATAATATATTTTACCAAATTAGTGTACCGAAATGTCCATACCTAAATATATTGTAATAAATTAGTGGCACATAAGAAAATATGCAAAAACATAAGTGTACCGAAAAATCTCTACTAAAATATTTTCTTATATAAGATACTTACCATAATGAGAATTAAAATTTATAATATTTTCATAAAATTTAATTAAAATTTATAATATTTTCATAAAATTTAATATATGAACACCATAAAATTATAAATAAAAAGAGAGAAATTGATTACATATGATGACATTAAATAGAATTTAGGGATTAAAATCAATTTTTAATTTTGTATAAGACATTTTTCTAAACTTCATCTTATTTAAGGATTAAAATTTAATTTTTTATTAAATAAATTAGTGTAAAACATCGCTCTCATAAAAGAAAAACAAAAAAACAATTTTGAGTTTCTTTGCATTACTACCACGTAGCAGTGTAGCAGGTGGGAGGCCAACTTCGAAAGGCAATCCGACCACTCCACAGACCAATTATATTTTTTGCGCGGATTTTTACCGAAAACAAAAATGACTTTGAATTGCTAAATTTTTAATTGTTTAGATAGTAATGAAAAACAAAAAAAAACAAAAAAAAAAAAATCAAACGTGGTGTGTCTCCTTTTCAAAATGACCTCACACCTTAAAAGTATTTTATAACAAGCACTTCCAACAGAAAAGTTCCAAAGATATTAGGTAATAAAAACCATTAATAATCTAAAGAACTGTAAACTTGAACAAGTGTTCAAATGATGATAGGCTGCAGTCTGAGGATTGGCAGCATCTTAATGTTTGTTTGATAAGTACTCAGAGCTAAATCTTACTCACGAAATATTATTAAGATATGTCATGAAGATAAAGAATGTCTTAAGGCATAGACTTGGGATTAATGAGGGATTAAAAAAGGAGGATTAAGTTCTGTGCTTTGTTTAATCGGTCTGAAAAAAAATAATAAAGCAGGCTGGGTTTACATGGAAGTTTGTAGGCGATCATGCTTCTGCTCTCTTATTATTTGTCCTCGTTCATTTTCTTCTTTGTTATATATATATATATATATATATATATATAATTTTTTTCTCTAACAAATGATATTATCTACATTAAAAGAAGAACAAACGATATTATCTACATTAAAAGAAGACCGATAAGCCTCACAATGGCTAGCAATACTATAGTGCAAAAAGAATTAGCACCAACGTGATTCAAATACGTTTTTGACAAAAATCGAATCTAAGACTATTTAAGTAAAGAAAAATACCACTATACATTACTAAATGGCTCTTCCTTGTTTATATTAGGATAACTGTTTTTTTATTTATTTTTATTTTATTTTATATCGAGAATATTAGGATAAATGTTAAAATATTAAGTAATGCAAGAGAGCAAATGTTTAAACTAAATTATGTGATGACTGAATTATTTTGATTAGCGTGAGTAATGTTAACATCACCAAACATGACTTGGGATTCAAGCCGAAAATTCGTTGCTTCAAAATCCAACACTAAAATTTAGCAAGTGACAAGGAAGAATTGGAAATTCATAATCCAACCAAAATAAAAGAACCAAGCGCTGAAAAAAAAAAAAAAGCACAGCCATTTATTACATCATAAATCCATAGAACTACAACCATCGACTCCAAACGGTTAGTACATACCGGTACTGAGGTAACACAAGCACCAAAAAGATAAACACATACAAACACAAACACCAAAAGATAAACACATACAAAACAGAGAGAGACACTAGCCATTGAGGCCCATATACATAAATATATATGCATGATCAACTCTCCATCTTCATGTCCTGACTGTAACATAAACACCGTCGCGGCTCCGGCCGCCTTCTTTTCCCCTGCCAGTTCTTTGTTTATTTGATCCCTACAACCTTCCTGGGTCATTTCAACTTCCTCGGCCTTGCTGGATAGTCTCGCCCACATCCTTAGTCATCTGGCCCACCTGACCTCCAGTCTCCTGCATCTTATGGCCCACAAAGTCTCCCGTCTCTTCCACCTTCTGGCCCAAGTAGCCCGCCGTCTCCTGCACCTTCTGGCCCAAATATCCTGTGGTCTCCTGCACCTTTTGGCCCATCGTCTGGGGCAGACGAGACCGGCTCAAATAATGGGCTAACCAAGAGAAAGACGATAGGGCCGTGACCCCGAAAGCCCCCGAAGTCAATATCCCCGTCACAGACAGAAATATGACCACAACAGCCGGGACCAAAACCGGGCTAAAGATAACAAAAAGCGGGGTGGTCACTGCCAGCCCAATGATGGTCCCGGCCAGTGTGAGCCCTGCAAGCAAGAGCAGAGTTCCCCCTACTGGAACCAGGGTGGCAATTGCCAAAAAATTTGAAGCTGAGGAGCCATTTTGAGGACGGAAGCTTTTCCCGACTTCGAAGGGGTAGCGTTGTTGTTGGTCATACTGGTAGTGAGTTTGGTAACCTTGGTGTTGTGGGTTGTCGAACTGGATGTGACTTTGGTAACCTTGGTGCTGTGGTTGCTGCTGGCGGTAGTTCTGATCAGCCATTGTTATGAGATATTGAGAGAGCTAGGGTTTGCTGGGTTTGGTTGATCAGTGGAGGATGTGAAATGAGAGACTGAGAGGAAGATGAGGAGGAGGGTTTGGATTTTAAAGGAAGAGAAAGACATCGGTTGGGGGGGGGGGGGGGGGGAGGGGCACGTGGAGGGAGTGGGGGACACTTGTTGAATGCATGGAGAGTGAGGGTTTGCATGGTGAGAGAGGAGCTGGAGTGTTTGGTGATACCTCATCAATCTTTCGTTGGTTTCTGCGTTTTAGAATTTTAATTTGTGAAGGATGGATAATGTGGTCTGGTGCAAATGGTAATGTGCGTTTTTGGCAAGAACACCCAAATCTAATAGGGTTTGATGAACCGATTGGTTTCTATTTTCAACAATGGTAAGCATAGTAATCAAGTTAAATTCAGTTAGTGCTCATACTTAATTAACTTTTAATGACATGCAAATGGTGTTATATTACAGAGAAAAACTTCGGTTAAGTTTCCTAATTAGATAGATTTTACATTTCATAAAAATCAGAGATTGAGTAAGACCAAAAAAGGTCGTACCCAGTGCACAAGGCTCCCGCTTTACGCAGGGTCTGGAAGAGGTGGTATGAATTACATAGTTTGTCTAACCAAATTTTATTCACATTATGATGCATTGATGCCTTGATAGGTTGTTGATGTCTTTAGGTTTGCTACTTTAGGTATATTTACATTTTAATGCTTATTATTTAAAAAAATAAATAATTCAAGTCTTTTAGAAAATGATCAGGATTCGGGGACACACGCTTTTGACATACATTTTGACACACGTTTGTATGGACCTACTCCGCAGTGTACTTCAACGATCCAACTGTTTATATTTTATGTCTTACTTCAAAGATCATGTCTACCAAAAATCACTTGAATCTAAAATCATATGATTGTCAGATTAAATTTAGTGTTTCTTCGTAGAACCATATTTGTATATATTTTTTCACTATAAATGAATGTCTAATGGTTTTGAATTTGTCTAATTTTTGCAAGGATGATCTATGAATGATATACTAAAACATAATAATTCGAATCGTTAAAATACATTACAAAGAAGACCTATAAAATACGTGTCAAATATATAAAAAGCGGGTGTCTTAAGGATCCTAACCCCCAAAGAATATGGAACGTATGAAGGCTCCAATTTGCTGGTGTGAAATTGGGGATTGGAATTGTACAGAGTGTGCATTTGGAACTTGCATGTTTTTGAGCTTGGTGTGAAATTGCAAAGAATATCGAAACATGGTCTGATAACCGATGATTTTTAATCTCTTATAAAAAGGAAAAAAAAATCCGATAATTATCATCAAATTGGTTTTATTTAAAATCAACAAGCCTCATTTTCAAACGACAAAAAATACTATGGTAAGCCTAGTATAATATTCATATGTTAATATATTATGATGTATGAGTCATTAGATCTTGATGTCTAACCAGATCGAAAGCATTCCGTTTTAAAACCTAAAACACGAATTGGAATGGAAAAAAAAAAAACAAAATTGTTCATTGCTAGCGTCGTCCTTCTCTCATCTCTTAGAATCCAATACCTACACTTCATATTCTTTTTCATTTCCGAATCTCATATTAGATTTCGATATGAGATGGATCTGTTTTATAAAAAAAATGTGAAAACACATAAAAATGGGTTCAGATAGATATGTGAAGTTTGGTAGCATTGGGTTCAAACCTAAAAACAATTTAGAAGCACACAAATTTGGGATTTTAATCTCTCCTTCAACTATTGAAATGTGAATTGATAGATCATCGCTATGTCTTAGTTACGCTCCTGTGTTATGAAGGCTACACAATGGAGAAAATACAATTTGGGTCGGATCCTACTTCAACACAAGTCAGTAGGTGGGCTACGTTTGGCAATATACTTATTATCCAAGTTTAAGCAGAATCTATAAACAGATACTGCTTGGCCCACAGTACATGCCTTGACCTTTGCATGGTTTTTATTTTTTTTATTTTTTATTTTTTTTATGTCAAAATACATTGTTCTCCTTTTGATGACAACAAAGTGCATCACATTATTCTCCTTAATATCGAAAATATATTCATGTACCACTCAAATTATTACCGTGTTTTCTTTTTATAATGGGAATAATAACTGCTACTGAAAAAGTTGAGGTTCTATTATAAAATTAATTGGTAAGATGGAAGTAGACCAACTTACTTGTAAATCCATGCATGATTCTTCCTCCCATCAATGTGAGATTCATTCTCAACACGCCCCCTCACATGTGGCGAACTTTCAAGCCTAACACGTGAAAAACATAAATCGGTGATGTGGAGCACGTGTAGTCATTGGGCTTCACATATATGACAACTTGCTCTAATACCATGAAAAAAATTGAGGTTTCACTATAAAATCACTTGGCAATATAGGGTCCAACCAACTTCTATAAGCTCTTACATGATTTGGTCACTCACCAATGTAAGACTTTATCCTCACATTCTCACAACTACTAATTATTATTATGAATATGGACTACGTTGGATCTCCTATTAAACTTGTAAATCTCTACACAATTCAAATATTATTAGATTGATGCAATTTTTATTACAAATGGTGTTTCTTTCCCCAGTCAAAATTTGATCCATAGCTATTCGAAAGGAACACTTAACGTACGACTAGAGTCTAGAGCTAGTATTCCTAATACCCCTTAATTAACAATAAAATTATAAAGGGGTCAGCACTACTTGATATGTGTTATATACTTTGGAATAACGAAATATATACTTATATTCTTGATTAAGATATGAAGATATATCAGCTGGGATTCTTGTGTAATATCTAGGCATAAGATTACAGTTTGACTTGATAAAATGATTGCTCAAGGGCAGAATATGTACCCAAAGAAAGTGTAATTTTTCTTGAACCCACAATCTTGTGTTTATTTGTTTATAATCGCTTTGAAGGCCACCACATGATCATGGCTGCCATCATTGGTTATCTGAAACAAGAAACACTTTTCATCCTATAATATTCATATAAAATAAACACCAGCATTGCAGGGAATAATGTAAAGATCGATCGATGTGCTTGCAATTCAGTGGTTGTTATTGTTGGAAATTTTGAGTAGAATTTTGTTATATGTAAATTGGTGGTGTTTGAATGAAATTTTAACTTAAATGTGGGGTATTGTTGGAAATTTTGAGTAGAATTTCATTGTCCCACATTGCTCACCACCACAAAGTTTCCTCACTTTATAAGGCTTTGTCCCTTATGAAAAGTGATTGGAGGGATGAACTTTGGAGAATAGAATTGGACTCACCCTTCGGATTGGGCTTTGGGGTGTAATTAATTTCGAATTTAATTAATTTTTTTTATGAAAAGACTCATCCTTTCAGATCAAGTCTGAGAGCGTATGAACATATTTGAGAAACAGATGAAGTAACACACCCTTTGCGTTGAACAGTCGCCTCCCAAAAACATGTCTGTTGCAAATAGACATATGCTCACTATAAATACATGCATGTGCATATCATTCAATACACAAAAAATCATCAATCCTTATATACCAAGCATACTAAGAGTACGACAAACAAATTCGCCAGAAGTCTAGTTTTCTGGTGCTAGAATTCTAACTTAGATTGTTGAATCCTGGTGAAGCAGACATCTGTATAACTACAAGCACTGAGTAGGGACAAAATTTCTGTTTCAAGAACATTGTGGTACGCAAGCCTCGATCTTCTATTTCTCTGCTTAAATAATATTTCATCTTGTTTATTCTCTGTAATATATTTATTCGCATTTATTATTAGTATATATGAGTTTATCGTAGATTGTTAACATATATCTAATAGTTAGCCACATACACACACCTTTTCTAGAACTCGTGCATGTGTCGTGAAGTTGTGATATATGTATCCTAATTCCTAAATACACTTCTATGATTGAGTAGTACTATATATATGTGTCTCCATGATCAATTTTATTTATTTTAGCTAGAAAAGTTAGTAGATTAATTTTTTTTTAAATTCTTAAAAATCGTAGTTATATATTATCCATTAGATTCAGGCCATGATGCACTAGCGACTCTAAATATGTGTATGATTACCATTTTTTTTATTATGGAGATGGAAGATAGTTTGAAACTTTTTTAATAATTTAGAAGAGTAAGAAGTTTCAAACTCGAGATGCATGGGTAAAAACCAAGCATCCCATATATCAACTAGGAAATTGTGATATTATGTTAACTGCATTTGGGTCTCACGTCTCTTAGTTCTTATTTCTTTACTTTTCCTTTGGTTTTTTCTTTTTTGTTTAATTTTTGGAATTTAAAAAGATTTCTATCCCTGATAGATATGCTAGCTGCGTTATTTCCAGAAGCAATATTGAATATGGTTCTGTCGACAAAAGCATTCCATATAATTGCTTAATTAGTGGAAAATTTAGAAAAAGTGAGATTCAAACCAGTTGATTGCTGCTGATATAAGTTTGAAAAATTAGGTAAGACCACAGAAATTAATTATATGTGTTGGATCAACTGCTTTAACTGAAAAAGTGAAAGAAAGGGTAAGCATGCAAATATATATATATTTTTTTTCTTGTTTCTTGTGTTTTTTTTTAATAGGATGCAAATAAGGAAAATTAATTAAAAGAGTTTGAAAATTTTGATTTTTAACTATAAGAATAAAATAAAGGGTAAAATGAATAGTACTAGAATTGATTTTTTAGTGTAAAAATATGATTTTTCGTTAAAGTAAACATTATTTTGAGTTTTATGTTAAAGTTCTCATGCAAATATGCATGTCGGCCTCTGGAAAACGCCGCTATATATCTTTACAATAATATTTGATTTTGAGCTTCTCCATCATGTTCATATGGCTAGGTACAGTGGCTACCTGGATAATTGAGCATGGAAAATAGGATTGGCTATGATTATTTGCATGGGCCACCCTTTCATGATCAAAAGTGAAGCTTGACTCACTTAATGGCATTTTTCTACCTTTATTTATTGCATTTTACTAATGGCATTTTTCTGATTAAAATGGAAAAAAGAAGTAAGCATTGAACATTTTGTGAATAGAGAAGTGCCAATGAAGATGATGAGTTGACAACGGAAATGAAATATAATTCACTGTTTTCGTGTATGGCAGTCATATATTCAATAATAAGGGTTAGGATGGGTAACACACAATTTTTGATATACATTTTGTTTTTTGTAATGTATTTCATTGACCCAATCGTCTATCTTTTAAGTATTCTCTTAAAAATTATGTGTACCAAAAATCGTTTAAATTTGAAATCATATTACCTTTAGATTGAATGATAGTCATTATAATGTTTCATTACAAAATTGTATTTATCCATTTTTTGGCAATACAAATGAATGTCTAATTGGTTTTTAATTTGTCTAATTTTTTATAAAAATAATCTATAAATGTTAAACTGAAATATAGGCGGATCTTTAAAAAGAAATTGCGAAATAAGCAGTACAAAGTGTTGTAAAAAAAAAAGTGTTCACCAATCCGAACCCTATTAATAATTGTTGATCAAAGGCAAGCTCATTTTGTTTTATGACTCTAGAAATCGATATTGACATGGCAAATTTTGACGCTAACAGTGATTGTACGGGCCGGGAATATTATATTTTGAGTATTGGTATCCGTTTCTAGCCGATGATATCTTTTTGAGGTTAAGACAAGACAATTCCAACTCGTTGTATTACTACAATATGAGATGGATTTTTAGGTTTTAGTTACGTTTAATAGGTCAAAATTAGCTTTTAAATTTTTCCTTTTAACTTTGGAATTCTTTGAAGGTCTTGGAATTTCTCATATTATTATGACTATTTAAACAACATTGTCGTATTTTAATGATCTTATCATCATTATTCATTAAAAGTTGAGAGTTTCTTTCAAACTTCTGATATTCCATAATCTTCTAAGAGAAATCGTTCACGATCTCCTTAATCTAATAATCATTCTTGATCCCTTTAATCAATAACTTATATATATCGCAAAACATTCAAGATTTGGTAATGTGTATGCCGTCCTTAAGGTGAAAAAGAAGTTACAACCTAAGTTAAAAGATGCATACGCTGAGCATATTTATAACACTGTACCAGTATTTTCTTCGGTAAAACTCATGAATCGAATGAATTAAGGTAGGAACATGCAGAATTTTTGGTGGGGGCAGAAAATAGGAGCTCCACGTCCTGTTGTCTTCCTTGTCCTTTATAGCTAATAGTAAAAAACCTCTCCTGCCATATTTCACCAGCACCTTGCTTCTTTTCCACGTCTTTGCAGAGAAGAAGATTGATGGGTTGATGGATTCTGAATTAATAATTATTGCACCCCAAAAACTCCAACCCAATAAAAAAAAGGCAAACAACGATTTCAGAAAGCCATACTTGTTCCCCACAGCGGAGGGGTCCTCTCAACCCACAGTTGACAGTAGCTATATCGATCAAGTATCATACCTACGTTACAAATCTGTTATTTGGGAGATGATTTAAAATGGTAAGAAAGTGTTTTGATGACTACTTTACCAATTAACTCAGAAGCTGGTAACAGTTAGATATATATTAGTTGATCTTTTGTTGATCTTTTGACTAAATTTGGTCAATAAACTAGTATACTAGTCAAGAAACACCTGAGTGTAAGAACTTCCTTGTCTATCACATAGAAAGATTAGTTGTCCAAGTCATTGCTTAATTAAAAGATAACAGGCACGCATATGAATTAGCTAGTAACACCACGTGACATACAATATACTTGATTTCTTCTTCTACTTCTACAACATAATGAAATTTCAGTGGACAAAGTCACTCACTCATCATGTGATATTGATAAAACCTTTACCCAAGTTTTTCTCTAATGTGCTACGTATTGTAACTTGATATTGGTACCAGGCTACCAGGTTACCAGCCAATTACTCATCTGTTGAAGTATAAATAATTATTGAATATGGGGTATGTGGAATTGAGATGAGAAGATTGGATTTGGTTGGCCCAAAATTTCCAAGGAAGAAAAAGGTGAGGCGACGACTATAGTTGGAGGACAATGGACGTGACTCTCACTGGAACCACTGCTGACCCACCTCCAGATGGTTCATTCATTCAGAGTCAGACTCTCTGTTTGTGTTTGTTCGTGTACATGTGTGTTTTGTATGAGAGAGAGAGATGACGCGTTTAACTTTTCTTGATTTTAATGAGTGTAAAATCTTGTGGGTTTGTTTGTTCTAGAGAGGGGGGAAAGAGAGAGGACTGAGAAAAGTGAAGAGAAACAGAAAAGATGGTGTGCGTGTTTTTTATGATGAAAGTTTGGTGCCGCTACAGAATACGAAAAACATATCAATGTATGCATGTGAGAGAAAGAGAGAGAGAATGGAATGAAAAGAATTTCACAGTAGTAGTCCAAGAATATAAGGAAATTCAAATCAATGTTTCTCTCTTTTTCTCTCTCTCTCCATCAGATATCATACAATATTTGGTCGAATCTCAGAAAGTTTAATCGTAATATGATGATGCCTTATTTTGCACTAGTTGATCAATTGTTGCCATACCCTTAATTTACTGAGTAAAGGATAGAATACGCTGCTCGTTGACTTCGTCAGTTAATTCGTTTTAAACCGTAACCCCAATTGCTGCTTTGAAAAGAAAACCTGATTGCTTTGCAGGGTTTCAACAGCAGCTTTGAAGGGTTTATAAATATTTTTTGATTTTTGCTTCCTACTGGAAAATTAGACATTTGCTTAGTGTAATTAACCTAATCATTATATTAAGAGAGGGAGAGAGAGAGAGAGAGAGAGAGAGAGAGAGAGAGAGAGAGAGAGAGAGAGAGAGAGGTATGATAATGTTAGTACTGTGTTGAGACTTTTTTATATCAAAGGTTTTACTGTTATGTCTGGTAATCTTTGGGGGCAGATTAGTGAGGGAAAGAGTCAGTACCAGTTGGTACTTGGAAGACAACAACTACAGTGATTTATGTATCGGATCCAATGAGGGAGAGACTGTACGTGCTACTGTTTCAGATATCTCTGCAACTATACTTATACTATATACAAAATATATAATATATTGAATTAATATTTGGAGGACGAACAGATTCACACTGTCAATTACATGATAAACACTACAATTCAAACAAGTTGGAATATGCACGCACAAAAGGTTGAATTTCACACTGTTCCTCTTTCAAATATCCAAAAGGCTAATGCTTTTAAGAAGTTTTCAACTAGCTTCGCCACATGCACGCTACACACACACACACTCCATGAAATGAAACTTGTGATCAAAAGATAAATAGGACCATGATTAGCTTAGTTAGGTTAATTATATTTAATATTGAAAAACCAGCGGCATGAGTGAGAGCTACTCAAATTATTTAAACATGTAAAGTGGTCCTCATCACAACATGCAATTAAAGGAGCAGCTGAAACAATGGTCAGACTATATAGGGTGAAAAGAGGACTAACCCCATCTATATACTTATAACCCCATCTATGTACTTAGGCACACACACAAGATAATCCTCCTTAATCCGTATGATCATCAATGGTTTTATTAAAAGAATTATCAATACTAATTAATGTTTATACAAACTTATATTGTTGGTTATAATTAAGTACATATAAACACTTCATTTGTGACAGAGAATGTCAACCCTGCGTGGCATGCGCATCTGCACATATATGTATAGTTGCACTACTATAATGACACAATTGCCATATTTAGATGATCCAATATTATTGATTTAAGCAAAGCCTTATTTAGGTAGAAGAATATATAATTCAGGTATACAGCTAGCAACGAACCCACCAAGTTATGCTTGGGAAACAATGAAACTACTAAAGCCATCTATTTGGCTATAAATATAGAAGATCACAGTAGCAGTACTACTACACGTGAGGCTAGGCATAGAGACCCTGCTGAGTTCTACTACAACAATTTATAAACATATATCTATAGTATACCACACATGACTGACACCACCAAACCCTAGCTAAATTGGATTTTATTTACCTCTGTCAATTATTTTGATGAGCTATAGCTAGGGTCTCAAACCTCAAAACCCCAAATCTCAAATCACATTCTGTCCTCTCCTCCTCCATCACCACTACCTCCTCCTCCTCCTCCTCCTCCATTCCATGGAAGATAAGGTACTGGGAAACTGACTCCAGGAGCATTACTAGTTGTGGTAGTACTAGTTTGTTGGTAGTACTGATGGTGATGATGAGGTTGATCAACCACCAACCTTCTCTGAGGATCCATATTCGGCTGAATTACCGAATATGTCCCGGCCATTGATGCAGTAGTAGGAGGAGGCAACACAGTTGTTGTGAGTTCATTGCAGGCATAGTGAATAAGATCAGCATTAGCTGCATCGAGCTCCTTCTGGAGCCTCTGGACCTGTCTTTGGAGGAAAGAAATGGCACCAACACAGCCATAGACCGGGTCCCTGACACGTGCCTCGGCCTCATAGGCCAGGGAGTTCACGGCGTCCTCACGCTGGTGAGGCAGGAGCTCGTTAAGAAGTTTGGTGACATTGCTAGCCCCGAAGATCTTGTGGACGTTTGCAAATTTTTGGGGCTCCTCTGGTGGGAAATACGGTGCAAAAATGCAGCCCGGCATGCATTTCCTTCTCAAGAACTTGCAGGCAGCGCATGGAGAGTTATAGGAGGAGCTGGAGGATGCCATTTTAAAATATTTCACTGCACACCAAAGCTAATCTCTAAACAATTAACACCGTACACCCTTATTTCGTAGGATAATGAAAAAAAAACATGTATGCATTTTATTTTACTGAACATTTCTCCATTTTAATGCCCAAAAACTATTTATTTCATTCTTTCTTATTTTTGTGTGAACATTTTGTTTATAATAACTAGATTAGAAATCTAATTCAGTTGAAACGTTTACTATATAATTTTCCTTTATTTTTCTGTGTTTTAACTTCCCTTTTTGTGTATAATTGATCCGTTAAATGCATCAAGGACGATCAGAACAACAACAAAAATAGGTGTGTATATAATCTATGTGCTTACTAGAGTTTAATGAAACACTAATATGAAAGAAATAAAAAAATCCATCTCATCCAACCCACCACACCACCACCGTCTCCCTTTTCTCAGTTTACTCTCTCTCTATCTCTCTCTCTCTCTCTCTATATATATATATATATTCTATTAATTCGTGCAACTCAGCTATCTCTTGAATCTGGAAATTCTCAATTAATTTCTCTTGGCTCTCATCATCTAGTCTTTTCCATTTTTTTAATAATAGAATTAAGGTAGTTTAGTTAATTCTTAGTTTCTTACATGTGATAGCTGCCTTGATCGCTCCACCTGCAGGGCCATCTGCATGTTTCCTTAATTTTGTTGTCTTTTCTAATTATTAGTTTTACCCCCTCTCTCTCTCCTCCCACCATCCACTCAGCCACTTAATTAGAAGCAGAACTGAAATGCGTGAGCAAATTATATAAGGTCATCAGCATATGATATCATAAATCATTAATTTCCAAATTAATCAGTTAAACTGGGATCTGACTAGTGCAAACTCACCCATCATAGGTATATGTTTACATATCTTAGAGTTAAGGTCCAAGACATTGGAAATTAAGATCTAATTTAAGCTAAACCCAAAATTAGGATCGATCTAGTTATATATCCTTTTAATTAGCCTTCAGGTTCTGCAGGCCCTCCAAAAGAAATAGAAACCACAGTATGGAATTATGTAGAATATATATAATTAACATGTAAAGGACAAGCTACACTTGTTTACCTTTCTGGATCTACATGTGTTTCTTCTGATGAAAGGAATAATAAAAAGGGAAGTTTATACCTTTTTTCTTTCCCTTGTGGAGCTCTTGCAAGTAATTAAGAGCTAGCTGTATGTGTTCTTTGCTCCTTCCAAGATATATATTTACTAGCTAGCTAGCCTTAGCCAATTGAAGGGGAAAGCATCAAAGATTTGTTACTGGAGGAGAGATATACCTGAAAGAGGAAGCCCTAATTGGAGAGAGAGAGAGAGAGAGAGAGAGAGAGAGAGAGAGAGAGAGAGAGAGAGCAGCTGAAAATGCAGTGACAAAAGGTAATGGGGGGAGAGGCTAGGAGTAAGAGGCAAAGAGTAGAGTATTTAGTGGATGTGAGAAGGAATGAAGGCAAAAAACAAAGTAATAAATGGGAGGTACACTAAAAAAGAATGACTATGACCTTGCATCTAATAATAATATCAAAGGATATGAGGATGTCTCCAATTCCTCTCTATCTCATTCCACCCCATCTTTTAATCTCATTCATTCAGACAACAGTCACTACACACACATACAAAATATACAGACACATACAGAGACAAGAAAGGAAATGTTTCAGTTATTACATTTGGAGAAATATAAAAATGATTATCATAACTAAGCAATGATCAGTTTCTTTTCTTATTAGAATAAGATATATTTCATTCATGAAAGAAGCAGACAAAAGATTTATTACAAATGAGGAACATGACTCTAATAGGAGGGTTGTTGCAAACAAACATTGGAACTATACCATAATAATCTTGCATGATTAGTACCTTAAGCCATGTATAATAATATTGATGATCACCCAAGATAATCTATGTATATATATATATATATATATATACTCATATACACTTGCTTTTTGGTTTGGTGATATTATATTGCTATTATGTAGTGTATACATGATACGCACACATATATCCCTAATTGGCTAATACCCACTGCACAATTAATTAAATTGATTTCATATACTAATTAAAAGGAGAAGTGTATATATGGGTGTAATTTTGAAAAGAGGTCAAAGCATATAGTAAAAACTCTTCAGCATCAAGATTGATCTTTAAAAGAACCATATTCATTGGTGTATATAAATGTCTTGGAGATATATTTAGGGTTAGATAAGAGCAAAAAATAATCCAATTAATGTAACTTTTCTTTGTTTGAGCATCCGATATATATCGAACATCACCAACAAACAGTACAATAGTGAATCCAACAAAATGGTTTTTGTAAGCAATAAGGCCACTCCCACTGCAATTGTAAATATTTGTTGAATATCACATCTCCCTCAGTCCTATCCAATGTCATAACACAGCTGCATCTATGATACTCACAAGTATAATAATTGTGCACATTCTTAACTAAGTTTATAACTCAAACACTCATTAAATGGCAGTTAACTGAATAATATTACTCATATAGCTTCAGCCCGAATTAGAAATATATAGAGCTCGTTTGATGCCAATTCTATTTTTAGTTTAGTTTTCATTTTTTGTGTTAGAAAGAAAAGGAAAGCATTTGGAAGAAATGAGAAATTAAAACTTGAAAGTGAAAGTTTGAAACAACTTTGAAATTGTTTAGTTTTAAGTTTGTGTGTTATGTCATATACATTTTTTCAGCCATATATCCTTACTTCGCCCTTATTCACTTCTTTCTCCGGAAAAAAAATAATGGAAAAATTAGTATCCGGTCCCTAGTTCTTATTGTTCATTGACTAAGACCTTATTAGTTCTCAAATTTTGATTCAAGTCCCTAGCATTAATGTGATAATGAATTTACATGTTTATTATATAATTTTTTAATATAAAAATTAGTAATTAATTTAGGGTTTAATACTCACACCTCTATTAAACTTCTAATTAATTTTCAATTCAAACATTTCCAAAATAATAATAAATTAAATTAAATTAAGTTTGTACATATTAGTTTTTTTTTTATATATATAAAAAGATTCTCAATTTTTAATCTTAAATGTACCCATTCATATAATTTTTCAATTTTTTTAATCTTAAATGTACCCATTCTCAAATATATGAATTTGTTATATTTAACATGTACCCTTTTTTTAATATAAAATCCTTTCAAATTTTTTAATCCATGTTTAAACTTATATGGGTACATTCTTTTTCGTTGATTTGAGAATGTATCCATGTTTTGGTACAGTAACTTTTTTTGTTAATTTTGGTTAATGTACCCATACATATATGTATATACACACACACACACAATATAATAGAGAGTATAATTTATATTTTATTATTTTTAATCCCATAAATTATGGGTTTTATTTAAAATCTCATTAATATAAACAATTACAAATTTCAATTTTTAATTTTTAATTTAAAAAATATAGTAACTTACATTATTACATTAATGTCAAGGACCTCAATAAAAAACTAAAAACTAACAAGGTTTCAATCAAAGAATATTGATAGTTAGGGACCGCATCCAAAGTGTCCCAAAAATAATTATCTAATTGCTGCTAACCATATTTTTAATTAATTACTTCTTCTTCAAGTGAAATTGCAGTCATTATTCTATTATTAAAGGTATCAAAGCTAAAAAAAAGAAATTACAATCAGATTATATTGTCTACGGTACCTTAATTACACTTGTTCGTCATTTTCAACGAATTGTGGGGTCTCCTTCTCAATTTAACTGCCACTAGTACAGTAGTACTCCCTTCAAATTTAGGTAGCTCGAGATTAAACATTTCATCAATTTTTTCTGCGTATTTTTCAGAGATGCCAAAAACAAAAAGGAAGAAAAATATATACTTCCCAATTGTCAATGGACTAATGACGGTCCTTTAATATGGTATGGCACGAGTTCAGTTGCCTCATCCATTGAGATTCATGCATGTAATTGAGTACTGAACATGAATATATGTCTTGAAAATCTACAGCTCTAAGTGAAATAGGATGGTCCAAGGTTTGCAGACTGGTTGCTTTCTGCAGGAGATCGATCGATCCAGATTTGTGACAATGGACGTGACCGCATGATTGTGAAGAGTACAACCCAATTTGCTTTAACCCCTAAGGTAACATGCATGCATATACCTTAGCTAAATCTATATTTGGCGCTTGAAGGTTCACTCATACCTTTGACTAGGTTAAAATGGTAGTTAATTACTAGTGGTCTTCATATGTTGAAATTAAGAAGAAATCTGACTTTAGTCATGTACTCCATAGTGGCTAGAATGTGCACTTTTCAAACAGGATCAGACAATCAATATCTAAGATTAAGTGATCTTAGTAATTTACTTATTAGAGCTCGTTTAGTAATTAATTTATTTTTAGTTTTTTAATTTTTACTCTTTGAGATTGAGATATGATGAAAACATAGGTAGAAATGAGGGATATAAATAAGAATGATGGGCAGTGGCAGAGAGGCGGAGCCAGAATTTTATGAAAATGGGGTCATCTAATTTTAGCATAAAAAACATCATTGGATCATTTTGTCGAGCTTCTAGTGAGTACATACCGAGTTATGTCACATTATGCCGATTTTGCCAATACTTATTGAGTGAAGTCAGTGGTGGAGCTAGAATTTCATGACAATGTGGTCATATAATTATAGCAAAAAATAAAAAATAAAAAAATAAAATCATTTGATCATTTCGTCGAGTTGCTGGTGAGTACATACCAAGTTATGCCGCACTATGTTGATTTTGCTGAGGCTTATCAAGTGAAGTTTTTTATCGAACACGAGAAATAGGAGAAGAAAGACAAAGGAAAGAAGAAGAAAATCTACAAATAACAATACATGGGGTTGCATAAAAGAAGCATCAGTTTGTAATTCAGTGTTTTTAGTGTTTTTACTCATTCTTTCTTTTTGTCACAATTATGAATAGAGTTCATACAAAAATATATAGATAAATATACATTGAAGTTATGAAATTATTGGGATCATGAGTAACCAATGGCCCATGTTGACTCCGCCACCGATGATGGGAGACAGAGAGGAAGAAAGAAAAAATGATGAATGAAAACAAATCTTGAAAGTGAAAACAACTCAAAATAGTTTTTTATTTTTTGTTTTCATTTTGTACGTTTTTTCTTATACATTTCTTCTATATCACTCTCATCAAAATAAAAATGATATGATTATCAAATTACCGATTAACTATTCAGTCTCACATTTTCCTCTCCCCCACACTTCATTCTTCTTCTGCAGTAACTTGCATGTGTCCCTGTAAATAATATAGGTCAAACGGTGAGGGTTGCTATATAGAATTAGTTTAGTATGCAAATTAAGTACCATAAAAGGACTGTATGCCATAAAGAAAAAGAACATGTAGAGAGGCTTGTAGCCTCTCCAAGTTGGCGGGGGGCCTTGAGAGTGAAATGTTTTTCGGACTATCTTTGTTGTTAGTCCCCATCAATTTGACAATTTCCAATTTTTGTCTCTTGATCTTTCATAGGTTTATTTTTCTCAATATTCAATAACTAATTGTATTATCTGAAACTTTGTTTTTGTTAATTTGTTATTTTTATAAGGGTGAAAATCGGTTTTGAAAGCCCGCCGGGGTTTCTCGATACTCAAACATGCATGTGGCTCATGGGGCCAATGGACTGATGGAGAGGGTGTAATACCTAACTTGAATATTTTTATCAGGGTAATGCTAGAAGATCAAAATTTTAAATTAAATTTTGTAAACCAAATGAGATTGGATTATTAATTGAATGTTAATTAACGTGCTTATTTTATATTTATGACACAACATTTAGTTTGTAAATTTGGTTTAAAATTTTGGTCTTCCTACCATTATCCTTTTTATTTTTTGGTTATTAGAATTAACAATTAAAAATGGAACCATAATGATTAGGGAGAGCTTACTGGCTAGTGCTTAATTCGTTCTATCCTTCCTACCATTATGCATATGCTTCTTTTATGATAGGAAAATACTGACTGCCCATAAACCCTTTTTGAAGTTTTGAAGATGAGGATGATGGCTCTGGTTTTGTGTTTGCCTTTTTTTTATCTGTATGTATTCGATTTCATTATCAATAAATATTGTACAATTGCTCAAAAAATAATAACAAAAAAGAAATATACGCTCAATTACATTTAAGTTTTACTCATGAATATGAAGAGTTTGAGTTGAAGGGTTTTTATTTTGTAAAGTCCTTGAAGGGCTAGGTAAACTTGAATCGTAAAGATGATAATAGATTCTAGATCCCTCCCGCCCAAAGCAAAGCCTATGGTGAGAGAAGGTTGGTTCACTCTTATTGAAATGATCGCAGATTTATATTCAAAAGGGATTTTATCGATCTATGACCATGAGTCTCTATAAATTATTGTGGAACATGGGAGGCCTGTTCATCAAAAACTATTTTTGAAAACAACAGCAGCAACAACAACGTAGGTTAAGGGTGGAGCCCCATGCCAAATAAGTGAAGATGAGAGCAGTCATAAATTGGCTATTTTGTCTGGGCCGGACTGCTTTTCTTCCCGAAATATATGAGAGCAACGGAAACCATGTACTTCAAATAAAAAAGACAAATTTTTCTAGGGAGTCCGGAGCAATCAAGGAGGAGAAAAAAGCCAAAAACAAAGTAAAAGATCATACTAGAAGAGTCCCTTTCTAGCCATGCTATTTTCAACCCAGCATGTGAGTCAACTCCAACAAAAATGATAGCATGAAGTGTCGTGTAGAACAAATATGACGCCCCAAACGTTGTGAGGATAGGTATTCACCTTGAAGGGCCCAACTAACCTAAATAGAAGGCAGTTTTTCCTCCCAACTGTTTTTTTGGTCAGTTTTTCCTCCCAAATTGAAGGGCCCAACTAACCTAAAGATGGGAGAAGTTTTTAGTTGTGACATTAACACGTATGATACACCACGTGTTTTTATGTAAGTGGTGAGAAATTTTATTTTTTAAGTTATTAGTTTTTTAACACACATATCCCACCATTTATATAGCGTCATGTGGTGTACCACTCCGTATGATGGTCACACTGAAAATTCTCTCTTAAGATAGGAGGTAGGTCGGTAGGAAGGCCATTTAACTATCAGGGTCCTTTGCGAATTAAGTCTATTATCCAGAAATGAGAATGAAAAATATCCATTTTTGTGTTTGAAAATGTTGCATGCCCAAGTTTTAGTTTACACCGTAATGGGAACATTTGTTTAGTTTTCTAAGAACACCCTTGTATGAATTAGATTGTACGGTTAAAATCTGTTTACTACCCTCATGTTTTGTGGTTTTCAACATTTAGTACATCAAGTTTTTTTTCATCCCAGAGTCATACCTAAAGTGTAAATTTTGGGACAGTCTCATACATCCGTTAGTCAAAATGTTAATTCTTCCGTTAACTGATGACGTGGTGCCCACGTAAACAATGACTGGGCACCACGTGTCATTAAAAAAATTAAAATAAAAACTATTAAAATAATTAATAAAATAAAATAAAATAAATAAAAAATTCCCAGATTCCCTTTGTCTTCCCCACCTCGACTCCCCTCCATTCTCCCTTTGTACCTCTGCACATCCATCTTTCCTACCCGACTCCCCTCCCCCTATCCCTTCTTTACTCTGCAACCCCTACCTCTGTAACCTCTCCCTTCATCATCCCTCGCACTGTCTCCCTGACGTTCCTAATTCGTCACCATGACCTCACCTCTAACAATCAAATCACCATCACCGACACTTATCCCGACCAGCCTTCGTCTTCCAATTAAGTCCCCCAGATCTTTGCCGTTATTTTTCCCTTCGACGTTGTCGCTCCGCCCCGTGCCCGGCCCAACTCTACCAAAATCGTAACCCGAATCCTCATCCACAAAAAAACGCCGCACCAGACGGAGACCTTCAAGCAGCGATGATTCTAACGACGGAGACGAGGAAGACTGCGGGTTTTTGACGGCGATGGTCTGTTTTTCAACGGAGGATGGAGAGGCAGTGGAGGCGGCGGCGAGGTTGGAATTTCGATGGGTTTGGAGGGAATAATTGGGATGAGTCCTCATCGTCTTCATCGTCTGATTCGACGTTCGCATTCAAGAGGGTGATTCAAATATTGGCGGATGGGTTGGGAGACGCCGACATGGAGAAGGTGCCCATGAGATTGACTTTGGTTTGCTGATTCAGTACCAGTTTGTTCTCAATGGGGGTAGGGGTTGCAGAGTAAAAAAGGGATAGGGGAGGGGAGTCGGGGTGGGGAAGACAAAGGGGATCTGGGGAATTTCTCTTTTTTTTACTTTTATTTAATTAATTATTTTAATTTTTTTTAAAATTTTTTTAATGACACGTGATGCCCAGTCATTGTCCACGTAGGTGCCACGTCATCAGTTAACGAAAGAGTTAATAGTTTGACTAACAGATGTCTGAGACTGTCCCAAAATTTACACTTTAGGTATGACTCTGGGACGAAAAAAACTTGATGTACTAAATGTTGAAAACCACGAAACATGAGGGTAGTAAATAGAGTTTAATCCTAGATTGTATGTTAATTACCAAAAATTGTAAATTAGTCAACATGCAATGCATTAAGTGGTATCCTTTGGAGGGGGATACTAATTTCTCAAAGGGGAGCCAAGGGTATGAAATTCCTCCCTATGTGGGAAGTTCATACTCATGTAGCAGATTCTTGTGATAGTGTGTGTGCCTGTAGTAGTTAATTAGAGAATTATTATTATTATTTGTTTGTGCAAATTACCTTTAGATAAAATATTTGGTTACTAGAGATTGGACCTATATGGCAACCCCGGTAACTCATATGATTCAGTAATGAAAAATCGCTATCGTTTCTTGTAAAAAAAACAAAAAATGTAGCGTATTTTTAAGCATGTGTGACCAAACATGCATGGGTATTCAATTTGATTACTATTGATGCACAAAATCAGTGGACTTTGGTACAACAAAAAGTGTCAAGTTTGTGACCTTTGCTAGATTGCTCCGGTCATTAGCGTGGATAAGTATGTAAATGGATAGAGACAGGAAGCAAACACAAGATGTACGTGGTTCACCCATATTGGCTACGTCCACGGAGTAGAGGAGTTCTCATTAATTATGAAGGGTTTACACAAGTACATAGGTACAATCTCTCATTTAGTGAGTACTAGTGAATGATTTAGTACAAATGACATTAGGAAATATTTGGGAGAATGATCTCTTTTTATAGAAGAGAGTTTCTAGCTTTGTTTTGACATTGACACGTGTCGTGTTGTGATTGACTTCTGATGTTGACACGTGTCGCGCTATGATTGGCTTCTGATGTTGACACGTGTCGCGCTATGATTGGCCTCCTGGTTGGAGGGAAACTCTTCTGGGTCCTTGACGGTATAACGTTGACAAGTGCTCAGTAGTTTCGGGATTGGTCAAGTATGGTAAAAACAGTGCTCCTCTAAGTTCCTGAGTGAGGGAAGCTTCTCGGTTAGGGACTTGTAAGATCCAAGCCGCTGAGTAATCATGAAACTTCTAAGTACCGAAGTGTGGTATCGTCTTCACTTGCCTTATCTATCTCATAGGTAGATATGGCATCTTCTGTGGAAGTACTTTTCCTCAATCCAGGGGTGGTATCTTCTCCCCCTGCCGCTATTATCACCAACTAGGTGATCAACAGTACGTCCAGTACTTCAAAATTATTCAGCAGCCTGCCGTTATTATCACCAACCAGGTGATTAAAAGTATAACCCGTCCTAAAAAAAACAATCATACATGAGCATCATTTATGACAATCACCATCATAGATGAGCATCACTCATGTCAATCATACATAAATATTCATGAGCATCACTTATATTAACATCCATGAGCATCACTCATGTCAATCAACATAAACATTCATGAGCATCACTCATGTCAATCAGCTTCGAAAGCTTCATTTACAGAGCTCTAGCTTCGAAAGCTTCATTTACCAAGCTCTAGCTTCGAAAGCTTAATTTACCAAGCTCTAGCTTTGAAAACTTCATTTATAGAGCTCCAGCTTCGAAAGCTTCATTTACAGAGCTCCAGCTTCGAAAACTTCATTTACATAACTCTAGCTTCGAAAGCTTCATTTATAGAGCTCCAGCTTCGAAAACTTCATTTACAGAGCTCTAGCTTCAAGAGCTCCAGCTTCGAAAGCTTCATTTACAAAGCTCCAGCTTCGAAAGCTTCATTTACAAGAGCTCCATCTTCATTTACTAAGCTCTGACTTCAAAGCTTCATTTACAAAAGCTCTGACTTTAAAGCTTTATTTACAAAGCTCTGACTTTCAAAGCTTCACTTACAAAGCTTCAGTGCATGGTATGCAAAAACCGCCTCCGAACAACTGCCACTTCGGCCCATACATGGATTGAATTTGAATTATCCAGCTAACAGACTCTATTGACTGAAGACTTGGGGGACTACACTATGTACCATATATTGGGTTTCCGCAACTGGGCCTTATGAAAAATACTTGGGGGACTTAGCCCATTATTTATGTACTGAGGAGCGAACCCTTATTTTAGAAAAGGGACTCCCTCACTTTCATTAGAGAGCACCCATTATTCATGTATTGAGGAGCGAACCTTTATTTTATAAAAGGGACTCCCTCACTTTCATTAGAGAGAGATTCTTAGCCCATCACTTATGTATTGAGGAATAAACCCTTATTTTATAAAAAGGACTCCCTCACCATCATTAGAGAGCATCGCCGCCTGCTAAGCAACCGCCTCGCCGCGAGCATTAACTCTAGCCCATCATTTATGTATTGAGGAGCGAGCCCTTATTCTATAAAAGGGACTCTCTCACCTTCAACGCCACAAGCCGAGCCAACCAAGGCAACATAAGCCACAAGCCGAGCAGCCTCGCAACATGTGCTACTTCTAGTTGAGCATCATTTCACATTGAGCATCGCCTTATCTCGAGTATCAGTTCTAGACGACATCTAGTTACTTCGGCCCACACATGGACTGAATTTCAAGTCTCCAGCCAAAAGGCTCTCTTGACTGAAGACTTGGGGGACTACTGTTTGTACCATATTTAGGGCCTCCATATTTAGACCTCGTATAAATACTCGGGGGACTCAAATGTAATTATGTAATAAATGAAGGAGAAAATATGTAATAAGTGAGGAACCCTTATTCTATAAAAGGACTCCTCACTCTCCTCATTAGGGGGGGTCAAGGTTTAGGCCATAGGAAGAGAGAAAACATCTCAGAGAGGGCAAACACAGAAAATAGGCTAGAGAGCACACTGCCTCTAGCCTTCTTGTATATTCACCATTTAGAGTGAAACAATATCATCATTGTGTTCTTTACTTTCTTGCAGATTCATGGTCGGATTTACGTTGTTTCAAGACCTTCCAGTTTTGTGCATCAACAATTACTATTCTCATACTTCTAAACATTGAACGAACGGGCTCTTTGTTGTTCCACTCCATCCTTGTCCCAAATTAATTAATTTTGTTTTAACTTATATTGTATAGAAAATTTTATATTAAATCTAAGTTTACAAAGCTCAACCATCACAAATTTGCATCCGTTACATCATGACATCTCTGAAAGTTTCATCAAAACAGTTTGGATCGATGTATATGCTCTGTAGTATCCGTCAACTTGTTTGCTCTCCTTGAAGCTTTCTAAGAAATTAGTAAGAAATTAGCACGCTTTGCATCTATCACCTATATATATTGCTATCTTTGTCCTCTGTATATGCAAATACAATTTGCAGAGCTCTATATAGCTAGTTCAAATACCACTGAATGAGAAACTGAAAAAAAAAAAACTTAACTGCGAAGAAGTTGAGACCTGTGTCTGCTTCTTCTTCCTCTCTTCCACTGCAAACATGTTACAGAGGCTTACCGGATTTCTTCAACACTGCATAATGTATTGCTCCATCCTCTCTGGCTACTATGGGATTCCGAAAGGCAAACTTATTCGATTACTTGTGGCCCGAGGACTGGTACAAGAAAAATTAGGGCGGTTTATGGAGGATGTGGCAGAAGAAAATTTATATGAATTGATCAGCCAGGGAATGCTTCAAATCAAGGAGAAACACTCTGGAACAGGAGGGACCAGATTTCAGGTTCCCTCTCCTGTTAGAGAACTCTGTGTTCACCAAGTGGAGGAAGGAAACTCTGTGTTCACAAGCATAAGTGAATATTCTCTTCAAAAATCTGAGGAACAACACAAGGCAAGGTATGAAGCTGTCCTCCCGACGGTCATATCTTTGAGGATAAAGGCAATTTGACGGAGGCATTATTAGAATAAAATTTAGGTCGCTATTAATTTTTTTTTTTTTGAACAAACGATATTATCTACACTTAAAGGGAAGGGAATAGGCTTAGCCGCTATTATTGACACTTAAAACAAAACACTCATTTTACACATTTTATAAATGTATTTTTCTTTCTTTCTAAAGAAAGTTTGCTCAGGAAACTTGATACAGACCTTTTAGTTCCATGTAAAAATTGCAGAGGTGAATGGACTATATAATAGTAGCCTTGTACGACTGCAAAGCCAAATGGAATTGGCACTCAGTTACAGAGTAAGTACATATACTTTATTACTTTGCGATTAATATAATTGTCTACGTGACATTACTCAGGGGGAGTAGCAGTATGCTTCAACGGTGGCGGAGGTGGTGATTTGGGTAGGTAATTAACTGTCATGGTTGTAAGATTGGTATGGAAAAAAATATTCTGCCAGGATTACTTCCATTGATTTGATGAACTTGATTTATACAACTGAGGTCCTACAATCTTGCTATACAACAAAGGAAACTAACTAATGTATCAATTACATATAAATTACAAATCAATTTCTTTTCTAAATCAATCCTTATAAGGTAAGATCTCATTGACTTTCCAACACTCACCCTCAAGTTGGAGAGTGAATGTCAAGAACTCATAACTTGCGCAAAATTCCAGTAAAAGCAACTTCCCCCAAAGCCTTGGTAAACACGTCAGCTGGCTGTTGTGCAGTACGAACATGACTAGTCACAATTGAACCTTCTTGAATCTTGTCCCTAATAAAATGGCAATCCATCTCGATGTGTCGTGTTCTCTCATGAAAAACCGGATTAGCAACGAAGTGTAATGCTGCTTTGTTGTCACAGAAAAGTGTCACGGGTTTAGTATGAGGTAGTTGCAAATCATGTAAAAGGTATCGCAACCATGTGAGTTCACAACTAGTCTTTGCCATGGCTCGATATTCAACTTCGGCTGAAGAAAGTGAAACCGTCTTTTGTCTTTTGGACAACCAAGATATTAATGAATTTCCCATAAAAATGCAGTATCCAGTAGTGGATCTCCGAGTGAGTCGACAGCCTCCCCAATCAGAGTCACTATGCTCTCAATTTTAGATTAATTTCTGCTGAAAAGTACAAGCCTTGACCTGGAGTAGTCTTGACAGGTCGTGTACCCTGCAAGCCAGCATCTTTGAGTATATCCAGAGTATATTTCCTTTATGAAATACATATACAACGATAGACTTCAATCCCCAGAAAGAATTTCAAATCCCCAAGGTCATTGATACGAAACCTAGTGTGAAGAAACTGTTTGAGGGAAAAGATAGCTTTTTCATCATTACCTGTGATTAATATGTCGTCAACATAAATCAGAAGGGCGGTAAAAGACTTTCCACATTTATGAGTGAAGAGAGAGTAGTCTGCTTTAGACTGAACATAACCAGCAACGTGAACAGCTTCTGTGAACTTTGCAAACCATTGGCGAGAGGCTTGCTTGAGGCCACACAATGATTTGTTAAGGCAACACACTAAGTTCTCCCCCTGCCGCTGAAAACTAGGTGGAGGAGACATGTAAATCTTTTCATGAAGATCACCATGAAGGAATGCGTTATTCACATCGAGTTGATTAAGTGACCAATTACGTGCAGCAGCAAGAGCAAGCAAGCAACGAACAATAGTCATTTTTGCAGTAGGAGAAAATGTATCATGGTAATCAATGCCTTCGGTTTGGGTGAAACCTTTGGCAACAAGACGAACCTTAAACCTTTCAATAGAGCCATCAGAGTGATGCTTGACTTTGTAGACCTATTTGCAGCCAATGAGTTGCTTCCCGGGAGGGAGAGTGGTAAAGGTCCATGTATTAGTGGATTCCAAGGCATCAATTTCAGATTGCATGGCTTGCTGTCATCGGGGATCAAATTTAGCCTCTGCAAAAGAACGGGGTTCCACAACGCGACTGATTTGGCTAATAAAGGCCAAATGTTTGGGTGAATATCGATGGTATGAAAGGAAATGACAAAGCGGATAACGTGTACTTGGTGTGAGACTTGAAAACGAAGACAACGATTGTTTGGGTCCCTGCAATGCGGCCTGGTTGTAGACAAAATCCTTGAGGTAGGTAGAAGGACCTCAAAGGCGTTCTGACTGGCGAATAGGTTGTGGTGGTTGACTAGTCAGATTTGGTGATGGAGTTGAAGTTGAGGCTGCATGTTGTGGTGGTGATGTGGGAGAAGGCAAAGTTGGTGTAAGGGCAGGTTAACAAGTCAAATATGGAAGTGGAGAGAAATGTGAGGCTGGGGGTACTGCAGGGTAGGGGTGGGCGGTGCGGTTTGGTGCGGTTTTGAGTGAAACCACAATCGAAATCGAAACTTTTTGCGGTGCGGTGCGGTGCGGTTTTGAAGCCAAAACCGAAATGAAACCAAACCGTTTGGTTCGGTTTGGTTCGGTTCGGTGCGGTTTCAAACGGTTTCGGTTTGGTTTTTGAGAAAAAAATGTACAATTTAAAATATACATATATTTATGTATAAGATGGTCTTATTTTCCTTGTATATTAATTAATGAATATGCACCAAAATTGCACCAAAAACTGCACCAAACCTGCAGCAAAACAACACCAAGAAACTGTACCAAACCTGCAGCAAAAAACTGCACTGAAACTGCAGCAAAAAACTGCACAAAACTGCACAAAAAACAGCAGCTAAACTGCAGCAAAAATTACACCACAACTGCACCAAAACTGCACAAAACTGCACCAAAAAATGGCACAAAAACGCATCACATAATTCACATCTACTAAAATTCAACTTGATCACCAATCAATCACAATAGTTTACTACAACCCAATTGAAAAGTTAAGTTTGCCATAATACAACTAAAGTTCAAACTTCAAAGTTTCAAACAAAGTTCAATGTCAAATGCCTTATGGCATTAGTACAACCAAAAAAATAAATGGTTCATGAAATTCAACAAAATCTTGGTTTTCAACTTACTTTGCATCGTTCAAGTTTCAAACCTTTACCTTTCCTTTTCCTTTTGGACACTTATTCTTTGAAGGTTTAGGAGGCCTTTGAGCTTGTGAAGACCTTGCACTTTGTAAACGCATAAGGGGAGGCTCTTGTGAATTAGAACCTTCAGATTGCTTTGGAGCTTGTTGTGGTTCTTGATCAAGAGTAAGAGAGGCAATGCTTGAAGTCGATTTGGCCAACTCTACACAATACAAAACATAAAAAATATAATTGATGTTTAGTTGAAAAAAGAAAACAAAGAAAGTTCTTTTATTTCAGTTGATATACTTACCGGATTCAATACTTTCATAGAACTCAATGTAGTCAATTGAAGGTGCATCATCCTCCAAAGTAATAATATTATCACCCCTCAACCAATTTTGCATGCATATCAAGGCCTCCACCGATTTAGGAGTTAAAGAACTCCTAAAATCCGAAATCACTCGACCACCGGTGCTAAAAGCACTCTCCGATGCCACGGTCGAAACTTGAATTGCAAGAATATCTTTTGCAATTGCGGCCAAGATAGGATACTTGTTACCATTCACCTTCCACCATAGGAGAATGTTAAAATATTTTGTGGACTCCTCTTTTGTAATTTGTACCAAGGGATCAAACAAATAAGAATCCACATCATCTCCTACCACTTTCTCATCACTATCTTCAACAAAATGCATCCATTCATCAATTAGATCATCTTCCGTCATAGCCACATTAGATGAGGTAGAAGAAGGTTGTGATTGTAAACTTTCCGATTTCTTCATGTATTTTCCACCTTCAACATTAGGAACATATTCATCATAAAGGGCACGCAATATATTTTTTATTTCTTCAGTTTTCAATTGTGCCTCAATGTCGGAAAGTTTCTTTCTAAAGAGTTGTGTGACATGCCTCAACTTGAACCTCGGATCTAAAACAAGTCCAATCACAATAAGAGGGTTCAATTCATGGTATGAGTCAAAATATTTTTCATATTTTGATCTCATATCGGATGCCATTGCCTTCAATAATTGCTCCGACAGTAAACCCACTTGCATGTTGGCTCGGGATTCCAAGTTATTGATGGCGGTCTCCACTTTTATGACATCATGGAGGCCGGTATGAACCGTGGGATGTGTAGAAGCACTCACCCTCAAAGTCACATCATAAAACACCCGTAAAAACTTGACAAAAACCTCCGCCTTGGACCAATCTTCTTCCGTTGGTGGTCCAACCCTTTTCCTCCCCTTGGTTTGGCAAACAATAATTACACCATCTTCATCTTTTTCATCTTCAACTTCCTTAAAGTAAGCCAAAAAGGGACTTGCTTCATCCTCCGCCATTGTAGCAAAGGCCTTCTTAAATTTCAAGGCTACATCCAACATAACAAATGTAGAATTCCACCGAGTCGGGCAATCAAGGCAAACCGTTGCTTTGCATGTCAATTTCACCCTATTCACGGCTTGCCTAAAAAGCTCCAATCTTTGTGGAGAGCTCCTCACGAACCTCACACAATTTCTTATAGCTAATAGACCATTATTTAGCCTCTTCATCCCATGACTCACAATTATGTTGGTTATGTGAGCGATGCATCTCACATGTAAATACTTGCCACCTAGAATAGCTTGTGAATTTTCCCACCTATTCATTTTCGTCATAAGTTGATCCAAAGCAACTTTATTGGCGGAAGCATTGTCCACTGTGATTGTCATAACTTTGTCTATCCCCCATTCCAACAAGCAACTTTCAATTAACTTTGCAATTGTGGTTCCATAGTGGTTAGGAATAACACAAAAGTTTATGATCCTCTTATGCATATTCCATTCATGATCAATAAAATGTGAAGTAAGAACCATATAATTGGTGTTTTGTGTGCTTGTCCAAGTGTCGGTAGTGAGACAAATTCTATGGGCACTTAAGGTTTTCTTCAAATAAGCTTTTGATTCATGAGACATGTTGAGAAAAGTTCTCACAAGAGTTCTTCTAGAAGGCACTTTAAACAATGGAATACCAACAGCACAAAAAAGCCGAAACCCCATCTTATCAACTGTACTAAATGGCATCTCATCTATGACTACCATCTTGACACATGCTTCTAACACACTCTCTTGTGAAAATCCAACAGCTACCAGATTGTTACCTTTACTTTTATCCCCAACCAAAACTTTTTGCTTTTTACTTCTATTCCCTTGGTAAAATTTACAATATCTTTCAATGTGGTGTCTCATGCTTGTGGTGCCATTAACTCTTGGTTCAGCTGCATAATCACCTACACTGCTCTGTTTTGGGCAATAATTACATTTAGCTCTCCTAAGTTTTACTTCGGCCAAATATTTCTCTCCCTTTTCATTGATTTTCGACTGTTTTTTTGTCACATAATATGTTGTAAAATGATCCCAAACCCAACTACGTTTTCTTGAATCAGAGTTACTTACTTTTCATCTTCGCCCTCAGATTCAAAGTCACCTTCAACGTCTATTTCATTTTCCGAGTCAATTTCTATTGCCTCGTCCTCCGGCTTCTCAGGGGAGTCCCCTGTAGAAGAGTAACCAATCCCACTATGCTTGCTGGATTCTTCATATCTTGACTGAAATAAAATACGAAAGAAGAACATAGATAGATATTAGGATTTTATACTAAGAAAATAGATAGATATTAGGTTTTTAAATTGACTTTGTACTTCACATTTCTATTATACTGTAGCAGTAATCAATACAATTGGATATGTAATAGCTGAATAAATAGGGAGGAAGGCAAAATGACGCGATACGCACCATAGTTTGAAGTTCATCGGTTGAGAACGGGTTACAGTAGTGGTCCATGCATAGATTAACAAACTGAAAACAACAAATGGTGCAGTGAAGACGGTGAATCAACGCAGTCACAGATTAACAAATTGAAAACAACAAATAAAACCACAGAAAAAGAAAACAGCCACATAGTGTGTCGACTTCAAGAGAAAGAGGCTCTTACACCCACACAAATTAAAAACTAACTTCTCATTCTGCAAAGATTCATATAGTACTGTTTTATAATCATCTTTGAAAGAACAAGACCACAATTTTTCTTCATATAATACTTAATCGAACAAGTTTGTGCTAAATTTGAATTATTTTAACGAGGCCAACAATCTAACAAGTAATGAATTGTATTGGAGTGTATGAGCAGCAAGTAACTCAGTAAATAATCACATTGAGACTCCGATGTCGGGAGCTAGCACACTGATTTTTATCTATGAATCAAGTTCAACTTAGCATCAGAAGCCAACGAAATTCAATAACAAGGAGGCAAGCAAAAACTTGATGGAGCTCCAAGTAAAAATCTAGTCCTCAACCTGCCAAATACAAGTCAAATGCAACCACTAAATCAGTTGTTCAAAAACTAACAATAATGGATTAGAAGATGGATCTGAATAACCATCTTGGTTAAGACGCTGTCAAGTGCCAATTGGTGACCATGTTGGAAATAATAAGATTCTCTATTAATTTTCTTCTTGGTGTTGGCAGCAGTAATCAAACTTAAGCCCCAAACAAATCCCTTATGCTTGCTTCCCCTTTGACAACACTAAATTATCAGCATTTCCAACCCCACAAAGGCTGTCAACAAGACACGGCTCATATACTAACTCTGATAGAGGAGACAACTTGAAGGCTAGCAATCCTTATCTCTGTGAAGGACCGTAATTTAGCAAGACAGCAAAGAAAAACATTTTGAAGCAATACAAGTCTCAACAGAGATATCAAACAAAAAGAAAGCATCAAACGAAGAAAATTAAGAAAGGTGATGGTACCTATGCCATGCTGCCTGTGATAATCAAACATCAAAGTTTCAGCAACTCGCTTTCCCTCGTCATAGCAACTCCTAACTCCTGTTTATGTTTCCAAACACAAAACCAATTAACATGTGCCACAAGTTGGTGCAAATGAAATGTTGGCATTCTGAAAGATGTTTAAATTTTTTGGATAAAGGGCAATGAGAAACCATATATAACATTATGTCACAATATAGATTGGATTACAATTAAAGAGATGGAATTTTAATAGACAACGCCCAGACAAAGAGAGAACAGATTTTCAAAAATGAAAACCGTACTAGGTCACTTGTGACCACATAACTTCATCTAACAACAAACCCAAACCTGCCTAACATTCGAATTAATCTAACAACAACATATATGAAATTGAAGACAGAGGATGAGAAATTTTTACCTCTGCTCTGGGTGTGTCGACTCCAAGATTGGAGGCAAGGCAGAGATGAAAGCAGTGACTCGCAGAGGTAGATGCAGGCAGGCAGAAGTAGATGCAGAAGCAGTCGCTCGCAGGCGGAGATGCAAGGAGGCGCATACAGTCGCAAACCCACTCGGTGTCGGTGCAAACCCAGAAGTTCTAGCGGCGCAAAACCAAATGTATAAGTTTTCTGTATAACCTAGTTGAATAATGAACTAAATAAAAATAAAAAAGTGCGGTTTCGGTTTCGGTGCGGTTTCGAAAACCCAAAACCGAAACCAAACCGTTTTGTGTGCCGCGGTTCGGTTTTGAAACCGAAACCGTTTCAAAACCGCAAAACCAAACCGTTTGGTGCGGTTTGATTCGATTCGTGTTTCGGTTTCGGTTTTCGGTTCCAAGTGCCCACCCCTACTGCAGGGACAACAGGTAAGTCGTGAGGTGGTGTGAATGAGGGTTCAGGTTCTTTGGGGTTTTGTGGAGTAATTGTTGATGATTCATGAAGTTCTTGTGGTTGATTAGTCAAATCAAGGATTGGTTCGGGAGTGGGAATGACAGATTTGGAGATGGGCAAAGATTCGGTGCTGCTGTGATCTTGACCTTGAAAAGGGTAAACATTTTCGTGAAACACAATGTCACAACTTGTAAAGATTTTTTTGGTAGACAAATCATAAAGTTTGTAGGCCCTTTGCCCATGTGGGTAACCGAGAAAAACACACTTCTTGGCCCTAGGGTCAAATTTGGTAGTAGGTCCAACAGTAGTGGCAAAGGCAAGACACCCAAAAACCTTCATGTGGCTATAAGAGGGGAATTTATTATACAACTTTTCAAAGGGGTTTTCTTTGAAAGAAGCGAAGTAGGTCAACGGTTAATCAAGTAAACCGTTGTGTAGATACAATCCCCCCAAAAGTGAAGAGGAAGACATGCTTGAAATCGCAAGGCTCTGACGACGTCAAGGATATGGCGATGTTTGCGCTCGACTACTCCATTTTGTTGGAGAGTATAGACATAGGTATGTTGGTAAATGGTCCCTTGTTCTAGGAAAAAATCTTTCAACGAAACAAACTCTCCCCCCATTATCCACTCGGATGTTTTGGATATTAGTATGAAATTGGGTATGGACCATAGAAAAAAAAGATTTGAGTAGGCCTTGTGTTCATGTTTATGGTGCATTAGGGAAACCCAAGTGAAACGGGAATAATCATCCACTATAGTAAAAAAAATATCGTGCCCTAGACATGGTAGGAATTTTGTGAGGACCCCAAATGTCATAATGAATAAGTGAAAATGGTCTTGATGTTGAGATTGAACTTGTGGGAAAAGGAAGGCGAGTCTGTTTAGCCAAATGGCAAGCATCACACACACCATTGAATTGTGAAGGACAATCTAACGATGACTGGGCTAAAAACTGCAAACAGGAAGAAGAGATGTGTCATAAATGACGGTGCCACAAATCAGCAACAGAAATAGGTAGGTGACAGGTTGGGCGAGGGATGGAAGGTGCTTTGTTAGATGCCAATGCCACGAGATAGTAAAGTCCATTACGTTCTTTACCCAAACCAATCGTCGTCCTCGTAGCGAAGTCCTGCAAAATACACCAATGAGGAAAAAAAGTCATTGAACATTGTAATCCTTCTGTAAGCCGACTCTCAGACATAAGATTAACTTGAAAGGTAGGCACGCATAAGACATCTCGTAAATAGAGGTGAGAGTTAAGAGATAGAGTCCCCGTTGAAATGATGGGTGCACTCTCTCCACTGGGAAGAAGCACTGGTGGCATAGAAGGCTTCATAACTTTCCTGTTTAGTAAGTTAGGGGTTGAGACGATGTGGTCTGTTGCCCCACTATCAATAATCCAACAAAGATTAGGCACTAACTTTGACAGACATGTAGGATGACTAGTCATCTTATTATGAGTTGATCTCGGCAGAGAAGAACCTTTAGGAAGACTCCAAGAAATATTGGAGTGATGAAGAAAAACTGGATGAGAAGCATTAGTCTTGCTTTTATCTTTGATGTCTTGATTGGTGCCCATTGTGAAGAGGACAACTCAAAGAAACTAGCAATAATCAAAGCGAGGAGATCAATGGCGGAAGCAAAGAGCTAGGAATTAACCTGCTCTGATACCATGTAAAATTAGTATGGAAAAAAATATTCTGTCAGGATTACTTCCATTGATTTGATGAACTTGATTTATACAACTGAGGTCCTACAATCTTGCTATACAACAAAGGAAACTAAGTAATGTATCAATTACATATAAATTACAAATCAAGTTCTTTTTTAAATCAATCCTTATAAGGTAAGATCTAATTGACTTTCCAACAATGGTTGTGGTCGAGAGGTTTTTCAGTGTACCCGAAACATGGACACACAAGTCATATGTCATTACACAAGTGGAAGGACACTTGAAATTTTTTTTCCCTCCAATAACATATGGCATATCGCCCTCATGTCATTGCTAAGTCATTTTAAAACTACTCCGTCGCTGCTGCCATGTTTGCTCTCTAAAAAAATTTCACGACCATATTAATTCATCAAACATAGGTGTACAATTTCATAACCATTCCCAAACTTCAACACATTGAACCGAACGGGCCCTCACTGTTTCCAATCAAACCAAATGTAATTTATGGATGTGAGTCATCAATTCTAGTTTGAAATGGTCTAATGTGAAGAAAATGGTGTTCACATTATATTTCTATATGAACCAAGCACAAAGTAACAAGAGTAGTTAATAATACTATAAAAAAACAAGAGTAATTAATAAAAAAATAAATAAATAGCAAGAGTATTTTTGGCAGTACATACTATCATTATCCTCTCCATCCTTGTCCCAAATTCATTATAATCATGTTTAATTTTATTATTCATAAACTTTATATTTAAATCTAATTTTACAAAGCTCAACCATCACAAATTTGCATCTGTTACTATCACAAAGTCACATCAAGTAACATGGCTGAAAGTTTCTTCAAACTAGTTAGCTGTCTATGCTTTGTGGTATCCGTCATGCGGCATATGCCTTGTTGCATCCGTATATGCTTTGTCCCTCACCTTGTTTGCTCTCCTCGAAGCTTTCTGAGAAATTAGTAAGAAATTAGGATGCTTTGCATCTGTCACCTATATATTGCTATCTTTCTCTTATGAATATGCAAACACAGTTTGTAGAACTCAATGGCTAGTTCAAACACCACTGAAGGAGAGACGGAGGAAAGTAGAAACTCTGAAGAGAGCGAAGAAGTTGCGATATCTTGTTCTTCTTCATCTCTTCCACTGGAAACATGCTATGGAACCTTACCGGATTATCTTCAGCACTGCTTAATGTATTGCTCCATCCTCCCTGACTACCATGGGATTCCGAAAGGAAAACTTATTCGGTTACTTGTGGCCCAGGGACTGGTACAAGAAAAAGCAGGGCGGATTATGGAGGATGTGGCAGAAGAAAATTTATATGAATTGATCAGTCTAGGAATGATTCAACTCAAGGAGCATCACTCTGACTCAAGAGGGACAAGATTTCAGGTCTCCTCCCCTGCACGAGAATTCTGTGTTCGTCAAATGGAGGAAGGCAAATTTAAAGTCTTTCGGGTTTTCATTTGCTCAGACATCACACAACTCATATCCCACATGAACAATCATCAAGTTTCTTCTTTGTTCCTTCTTGGGCAAAATCTTTCTCAACATGAAGGTAACTGGTTACAGTTTAATGGTGCAAACTCTTTAAGAGTGCTGGATCTGGAGCGTACCAAAATCAAAACGTTACCAGATGAAGTGGGAGACATGATAAATCTCCTGTATCTTGGCTTGAACCACACTGATATAGAAGAGCTTCCAGAGGGGCTAGGTAAATTAAAAGCTCTACAAACTTTTGATATCAGATGGTGTAGGCATTTAACCGCCTTGCCAAATGATGTACTCTGTCTTGTTAGGCTGAGGCACCTCAAAATGTTCAAGAGCATGTACCAAGATGTTCATGGGATGAAGCTACCTGCCGGAATAGGAAGCTTGAATGACCTTCTGACCCTTACAGGTATACATGCTGGTGGTGGAATTGCAGAAGAATTAGGTAATCTAATACGGCTCAGAAAACTTGGAGTGATGGATGTTGCTGAAGAGAATATCAGTGAGCTACTTGCCTCTATAACGAAGATGTCAGACCTCCTTTCCTTGTCTCTAGAAGGAAAAGACACCTTCAGCGGGGGAAATCCTATGACCTTCTGCGGGGGAAATCTTATCCTCCCGGATTCATTCTCTCCCCCACCATTTCTCCAAAAGCTTCGCTTGGAAGGCGTTGGAGGAAAGCTACCTACTTGGTTCGGTTCCTTGGAAAGGCTTACAAATCTAAGATTAGGAAACTCTCATATATCTGAGGACTCATTATTGGTACTTCAACTGCTACCCAACTTGGAAAATCTTAGCCTTTGGAATGCTTATGATGCTAAGAAAATAGGGAAAGAATTCTGTTGCATTGGTGGATTTCCAAAGCTCCAGGTTCTAACCATTGCTTCGCGTGTTCTTGAGAAGTGGATAGAAATTGAAGAGGGAGCACTACTGAGCTTGAAATATCTCCACTTGCGCAATTGTTTGCATCTGCGGATGCTTCCTGAAGGTCTGCAGTTTCTCACCAACCTTGAGCTGTTGGATTTGTTGCCTTTGCCGGATGATCTTGCAGAACGGCTGAAACCTGATGGCGGAGAGGAAAACTACAAAATCAGGCACATTCCAGAGGTAACAATTATGACTAACTCGATGGTGAAAGAATATGCTCAAGCCAAGAGAGAGGGGAGCCAATGTGAGTGAAAGAAATAAAGTTACAAGGATTCGAATAAACTGTGTTTCTGCACACATTTCGCTGTTTATCAAGCTATGAAAGGAGTTTATGTTTTCTATTATATGCAACGACTACTTGATGATTGCCTTGAAGGCTTGAACCCTTTCTAAGTTTTATGATTGTTAAACCCTATTCGTGTATAAGCTGTGAGCTAAGTAGAGTTAAAGTAAATAAGCCTTGTTTTGAATTGTGTATTCACTTAGTCTTAGATTATGACAAGTGTAAGGCTGAGATTGTAATGTTGATGATGGATATCCAGCTAAGGCTAGTAATTACGTACATATGCCTTAGCGCATGTATTGAGTAAAATATATGAAAGATCACCTCTTAGACTTTGAGAGAAGAACAGAGCACTCCTTGACATTGTATCTTTCTCTAACCTTTCAGATTCCTTACTTCCATAGAAACACAGCTAATTCACTCGAACTCTAACATGGCCTCAGAGCCTTGTTCGATCATTTGAGATCTGGGAGTAAACTGTGAAGCAATCGAGCTACACTCGAGCTCGTTTCGATTCAGGCGAAGACCGTAGAATCCGATTTCGGTTTGTGTTCGTCTCGTCTAAGCTAAGAGATGGTTGGATCTGGAAGTTCTGAGGTGAGAACTCCGATCTTCTCCGGTGAGAACTACGAGTTCTGGAGAATCAAGATGGTGACGATCTTCAAATCTCACGGGCTATGGAAATTAGTTGAAAAGGGGATTACGATCTCAGAAACAAAGAAGAAGAAGGTTGAAGGAAGTTCAGAGGAAGAAGAAGATGATGAGAAAATGGTCGCAGCATATATGCAAGATGCAAAAGCTCTGGGTATTATTCAGAATGCAGTCTCAGATCAGATATTTCCTCGGATAGCTAATGCAGATTCTGCGAAGATGGCATGGGATCTGTTATATGGTGAGTACCATGGTGGTGATCAGGTGAGATCTGTGAAACTACAAAATCTGAGACGTGAATTTGAGTATGCTAGGATGCGTGATGATGAAACTTTGTCTGGATATCTTACTAGGCTAAATGAATTGATTAATCAGATGAAAACATTTGGTGAGATTCTGTCCAATGAAAGGCTTGTACAGAAAGTTCTGATTAGTCTTAGTAAACCATATGATCCCATATGTCTAGTCATTGAAAATACAAAATGCTTGGAGACTGTAGAATTGCAGGAAGTTGTAGCAATTTTGAAAAGCCAGGAACAACGGTTTGATTTACATACTGTTGATGCAACTGAGAAAGCATTCTCTTCACTTTCGGTGAATCCAAAGGAACAAAACAGGAGTAGTGCATACTCGGGTTCATCCAGATCTCAGAAAAACTGGAATTCTAAAGGCAAGAAATGGGAGTCTAAGCCTAAGTTCCAACAGAGATCATTTACTAATTCTGCACAGAATTCATCTTCTTCAGGATTCATGAAGCAAGATACAGTTAAACCATAGTGTAAAGTGTGCTTTAAGTTTCACTTTGGAGAATGTCGATACAAGGGGCAATCCAAATGTCACAACTGTGATAGGTTCGGGCATTGGGCTAGAGAATGCACAACAGGCAAGGTTATTCAGAAGGCAAACTGTGCTAATCAAGCAGAAGTGACAGGCAATCTGTTTTATGCTAACGGTGCAATTACTGAAGTCAAGGTGAATGAAAACTGGTATATTGATAGTGGTTGTAGCAACCACATGACTGGAAATGCTGAGCTACTTATGGATGTAAGAACAAATGTCACTGGAAAAGTACAAATGCCCACTGGAAATCTGGTAGATGTTGCTGGAATAGGTTCACTTGTGATTGATACAAATTCTGGTAGTAAATGCATCAAGGAAGTCATGTTTCTACCTGGTTTGAAGGAAAATCTGTTGAGTGTGGGACAGATGGACGAACATGGATATTATTTGCTATTTGGTGAAAGAGAGTGTTGTATATTTGATGGTCCTTCACTTGATTGTCTGGTTATCAAGGTTAAGATGAAAAGTAATAGGTGCTACCCTTTGTCTTTAATGCAAACTGATCAAGTTGCATTGAAGGCTAGTGTAACTGAATGTACCTAGACTTGGCACAAGAGACTAGGATACCTAAATCTTAGAAGCCTCAAGCAGCTTAGAGAAAAAGAAATGGTGCATGGTCTTCCACACCTTGAAGATGTTGATGGTGTGTGTGTAGGTTGTCAAATGGGAAAACAACACAGAGACTGGTTTCCAAAAGGACAAGCTTGGAGAGCTAAGAATCCTCTAGAATTGATACACACAGATTTGTGTGGTCCCATGAACACTGAATCTATTGCTGGAAACAAATATTTCATGTTGTTTATTGATGATCACACAAGAATGTCATGGGTTTATTTCCTACGACATAAGTCTGAGGCACTAATCTGTTTCAGAAAGTTCAAAGCAATGGTGGAGTTACAATGTGGATTTAAAGTGAAATGCCTAAGGAGTGACAGAGGGGGAGAATTTCTCTCAACCGAATTCAGCAAGTTGTTGGAATCTGAAGGCATACAAAGACAGTTATCCATTGCTTATACTCCACAACAAAATGGAGTAGTGGAGAGAAAGAATAGAACAGTTGTAGAGATGGCTAAGGCAATGCTTCATGATAAAAGCATGCCATACTTTCTGTGGGCAGAAGCTGTACATACAGCTGTTTATATTCTAAACAGATCACCTACAAAAGCTCTTGATAATATGACTCCTTTTGAAGCCTATAGTGGGAGAAAACCAGGAATTGGTCACTTAAAGGTGTTTGGATCACTCTGTTATGTTCATGTACCAGCAGAAAGAAGACAAAAGCTTGATGCAAAGTCTATCAAAGGTGTGTTTGTGGGTTATGCAACTTGTGAGAAAGGGTACAGAGTATTTGATCCATGTTCAAGAAAGTTAATCCTATCAAGGGATGTGGTCTTTGATGAAACTATATCTTGGAATTGGAAGCAGAATTCAGAGAAGTCTATTGCAATAACTGACATTCAAGATCAGTATAGGACTGTGAGTGATTTCAGTATACAAGAAGTGACAGAAGTAGAAAATAGTAATCAAATGGAAGAACAAGATAGAGATGTCTCTGAAACTGTTGAGATCACTAGTCCTTATGATCATACACCAGTTAAATGGAGAAATATCAGTGATATCCTAGCACAATGCAACCTTTGTATTGTGGAGCCAGAGAAGTATGAGGAAGCTGCACAAGATAAAGCTTGGATAAAAGCTATGAAAGAAGAACTATCCATGATTGAGAAAAATGAGACTTGGAAGCTTGTAGACAGACCAAGTGATAAGCAGGTTATTGGTGTGAAATGGGTGTTCAAAACCAAACTGAATTTGGATGGCTCGGTACAAAAGAACAAGGCAAGACTAGTTGCTAAAGGATATGTACAGAAACCAGGACTCGATTACAATGAGACTTTTGCTCCAGTTGCCAGATTGGACACCATCAGAACACTGATTGCACTTGCTGCACACAGAAGCTGGAAGATATTTCAATTAGATGTTAAGTCTGCTTTCTTAAATGGAATATTGCAGGAAGAAGTATATGTTGATCAACCTGAATGGTTTGTGATTAATGGCAAGGAAGACAAAGTTTACAAATTGCACAAGGCTCTTTATGGCTTGAAACAGGCGCCTAGGGCCTGGTATGGAGAGATTGACAGCTATTTTGCTAAGTGTGGATTTGAGAAAAGCTTAAGTGAAGCAACTCTCTACACTAAGACAAGGGGAGAAAATGATATACTAATAGTCTCCATATATGTGGATGATATTGTGTATACTGGAAACAATCAAGACATGCTAGATGAGTTCAAAGAAGATATGAAGGAGAAGTATGAGATGTCAGACTTGGGCATTCTTCACCATTTTCTGGGGATGGGGGTAATTCAAACAGAATCTAGCATCTTCATTCATCAAAAGAAGTATGCCTCTTCCCTGTTGGATAAGTTTGGATTGAAAGAATGTAAATCTGTTTCTATACCTCTTGTGGCTACTGAAAAGTTGAGTAAAGAAGATGGCAGTGGTGCAGCAGGTGAAGAGAAATACAGAAAGCTTGTAGGCAGTTTATTGTACCTTATTGCTACAAGACCAGATGTGATGTATGCAGCTAGTTTGTTAGCTAGATATATGCATGGTCCTTCTAACAAGCACTATGTGATAGTTAAGAGAGTGCTCAGATATATCAAAGGAACACTGGATTATGGTTTGCATTATGTGAAAGGCAAGAAGGCAGTTTTAGTAGGTTTCTGTGATAGTGATTGGGGAGGATCAATAGATGACAGCAAGAGTACCTCAGGCTATGCTTTTTCATTTGGCAGTGGAGTGTTTTCATGGGCTTCTGTGAAACAAAATTGTGTTGCACTATCCACAGCAGAGGCTGAATATATTAGTGCTGCCGAAGCAACATCTCAAGCTATATGGATCAGGTTTGTTCTTGAAGATTTTGGAGAGTTACAAGCTGAAGCAACTCCTTTGCAGTGTGACAATACCTCTGCAATCTCAATAACTAAAAATCCAGTGTTTCACCAAAGGACTAAGCACATTGACAGAAGATATCACTTCATAAAGGATGCTTTGCAGCAGGGAATTGTTGATTTGGTATACTGTCCAACCAAAGAATAAGTGGCAGACATTTTTACCAAGGCCTTACCAAAAGAGAGATTCAACTATCTCAGAGATAAGCTTGGAGTTGTATCAGCTCAAAGCTTAAAGGGGAGTATTAGTGTATAAGCTGTGAGCTAAGTAGAGTTAAAGTAAATAAGCCTTGTTTTGAATTGTGTATTCACTTAGTCTTAGATTATGACAAGTGTAAGGCTGAGATTGTAATGTTGATGATGGATATCCAGCTAAGGCTAGTAATTACGTACATATGCCTTAGTGCGTGTATTGAGTAAAATATATGAAAGATCACCTCTCAGACTTTGAGAGAAGAACAGAGCACTCATTGACATTGTATCTTTCTCTAACCTTTCAGATTCCTTACTTCCATAGAAACACAGCTAATTCACTCGAACTCTAACAAACCCTTCTCCACTTCTTCCTAATTGCACAGAGAGTAACAACAGAAATACAACAACTTTTTCATTAACTAACTTTTCATCCTCTACAAATCTGTTATTTATTCTACTACCAAGCAACTAACTACTAACAACCTTATACACATGTCACCATCCTGATATGCCACTTGGCAATCATCTAACAATACCCCCTAAAACTAATCTTGCAAAGATTTACAATTGAACAAGATTCCAGTAAAATCAACAAGGGAAACCAGTAAAACCAGTAACCATCACAATCAACACAACTCATCAAAGATTCACAATTTCTGGAAATTTAAGCTCCAATTCATGGTAAGGTTCCCATGTAGCATCATCGTTGGAGTGGTTCTGCCATTGGACTAGGACTTCTGTGGCTGCTGCATTGCCCTTCTTGATCAGTCTTCTATCCAAGATTGCAACTGGTGCATCTTGCAAAATTCCTGCATCTGGAATGACTGACAAGGGCACTGTGGTGTGAGTTTGTGGTCCCAAATGCTTTTTCAAGCAAGAAACATGGAACACAGGATGCAGTTTAGTGTTTGGTGGAAGTTGCAGCTTATAAGCCAAAACTCCAAGCTTAGAGATGATTTGAAAATGACCGTAGAACCTGAGTTGTAGTTTATGGAAGGAATGTGAAGCCAAGGATTTGAGTTGGTTTGGAATCAACCTCAAATAAACCCAATCACCTACTACAAATTCCCTATCGGTTCTATTAGGTGGGTTCGGTTCAAATCGGTTCGGTTTTTTGTCAAAACTGAAACGAAACCGAAATTTCGGTTCAGTTCGGTTCATTTTTTTTCGGTTCGGTTTTTTCGGGTTCGGTTTCGGTTTTTTTTTTTTTTTTCAAAAAATGAAAAACATTGAAATTTTAAATTTTAACATCTCCAACACAGTCATAACATAAACATTCTAACTAGAATCAAAGACAATGAAAATAAACATTTAAAGTTGAACTAAAATCATCAATCAAGTCTTCCAAAGTTCAAACTAACAACCCCACAAAACAAAAATCATACAAATGACTTAGAAAAGTTAAATTGTATAATGTCGTTCAAAGATCAGGGATGTTTGCTTGTAACTGCATGTTGACAACTTGATTAATAAAAGTAATGCGTGGGTGGATTCATTTAGTGTGTGTTGGATTCTTTTCCATCACAAATTACGCAAGTAATCTACCTGAAATAAATGTTTATGGATTATGTTACATGTTATATGAGAGTAGATTTGGAAAAGAAAGCTGGGGCAGAAGTAGACAGTGCTATGGAGATGGATGTAGGTACTTCAGGAGGAGGTTTGATTCCGGAACCTTATATGGGGGACAAATAATAGGTTAGGGTTTAGAGTTTTTATAGGCCTTTTTTAAATATTTTGAGCTTAAAGTTTGGCAACACATTGGGCTTAGCTCATTTTAACTTACAAATTGGGTTTAGAAAATAATACCCAAACAAATAATTAAATAAAAAATTAATTTAATTAATTCGGTTTGGTTCGGTTCGGTTTCTAGATAACTAAAACTGAAACCGAACCAAAAGAATTCGGTTTGGTTCGGTTTTTTCGGTTTCAGTTCGGTTTTTTTCGGTTTTCGATTTTTTGAACCCACCCATAGGTTCTATGCTTGGCAGCTTAGACCTTCATCCAACATTGAGCAACTTCTAGATTAGATTTCAACAAGGATAAAATTATATTTCTTTCTCTCAGAGCTTGATCCAAAGAGTCCACCTTAGTTGTACCACTCTCATATGTAGTAATGGCAAGTGGGGTTTGACCATATAATATCTCATAAGGGGTCATCTTAGTGGAAGCATGAAAGTTTGTATTGTAGCTATACTTAGCCTAAGGAAGCCACAATGCCCATTTCTTAGGTTGCAAGCTACAAAAACACCTGAGGTAGGTATCGAGACATCGATTAAGGACTTCAGTTTGGTCATCTGTTTAAGGATGATAGCCTGAACTGAAACATAATGCAGAGCCTTGAAGCTGGAAAAATTCCTTCTAGAATGTGCTTAGGAAAACTGGATCCCTGTCACTCATTATTGACTGTGGCATACCATGCAGTTTAAAGATGCGATCAATGAAGTATTGAACCACAATTGCTGCAGAGTATGGATGTGATAATGCCATGAAATGAGCATATTTCGAAAACTTATCAACAACTACCCAGATTACTGACTTTGCCTTACAAGGAGGCAATCCAACAATAAAGTCCATAGAGATATTTGCCCATGCCTTAGATGGAATTGGTAAGGGTTGTTATAAACCTAGAGGCGACAATGTCTCATATTTGTTCCTTTGGCAAACTTAGCAAGTTGCAACTCTCTCCTTGATATCCTTCTTCATTCCCTCCCAATAAAATGACCTAGTGATCCTTTTATATGTCTTTAAAAACCCGTCATGGCCTACAATTGGGCTTGAGTGATGCTCATTGAAGATTCTTTCCCTCCAAGAGCTAGTGGGACTTAGCACAATTCTGCCTTTATACTTTAAAAAAACATTATCAAACTGAAATTTATAATTTGCAATAGGAATTGCATCCTTGTCCATTGAACAAACCAATTGCCTTTTAGTAATCACCTAAGGATCCACCGTACTATGCTTATGAAGATCATCCATCCATGTAGAGTATGGATATGAAATTGCATTCAATTGAACATCTTCCAACAATTGTAAAGATGAAGAATTAGTGTTGAGAGGAGACCTAGATAGAGCATCAGCAGTTTGGTTGTCTTTTCCCTGTTTGAACTAGATTTCATAATCAAATCCCAATAGCTTAGTTACCCACTTCCACTGAAACGGTGTATGTGCTATTCCTTGAAGGAAGTACTTCAAATAGTGATGGTCTGTTTGTATGATAAAATGATTCCCTACCAAATATGATTGCCATTTGTGAATAACATGGATAATGGCAAGCATTTCTCTTTCATAGGCAGACAATGATTGATTTCTTGGGCACAAAGCCTTGCTAGTAAAAGTAATTGGTCTCCTTTCTTGTTGAAGCACTGCACCAATACCCGTACCAGATGCATCACTTTCAATAATGAAAGGCTTGGTGAAATTTGGTAATGCAAGCACTTGAGAAGTGAGCATGGCTTGTTTCAAAGTGTGAAAGGCATGAGTAGCATCTTAGGTCCAAGAAAAGTTGTCTTTCTTGGTTAATGCAGTCAAAGGCCCAATGATCTTACCAAAATCAGGAATAAGCTTTATGTAGTAAACTGTTAACCCAAGGAACCCTCTCAAAGCTTTAACAGATGTTGGAATAGGCCACTTAGCAATGGCTTTAACCTGATAATCGTTTTAGAGAGAACTCAGTTATACTTTGATAGTTTCGAGAAAGTTTTTCAAGTCAACGAGGACCTAAAGGTTGCAACAGCCACTCAAGAAGCCATCATAACAGAGCTCGAGCCAATGAAGGCAAGAAAAAGAAAATAGCCAACCTTGATTGTCAGATTGCTAAATTTCAACCCTAAAGGTCTGCCATTGCCTCTGAGCTTGAGAAGGACTTTAAGGCAAACAAACCTCGACTGGCAGAGTATGCGGCTGGCGTAAAACAGATACAAACCTTGAAGGCTGACAAGAGGACTCGGCATGCCGAGATCACTATGGGCGTAATAAAATGGCTAGAGCTAAAAGCCACACTTAAAGTTTTCCTTCATTCGACCCTATAGATTACATTCATGGTGCCGACTTGTGCTCCGGTTGACTTAGTATACATATTTTTTGCCGACTTAATGAAATATTTCTTATTCTTGCATCTCCCAAGTAACTAGATAATATTTTTTAAGAACTTCCCATTGATTGGGAACTCATGTATTAAACATGTTTGATCCTTAAGATGGTCATTACCGAGCACTTTATGATCGATAAATGGCCCTTCCTAATTCGGCAACCATTTTCCAAATCTGGGATCATTGATCCCTACTGGCAACACCGTTTGCCAGACTAAATCACCTTTGCCTAACATCTTTTGCTTTACGTGTTGACTATAAGATCGTTCGACAATAATTTTCTATGCTACTAACATGTTATAGGCATTAAGTCGAGCCTCATTTAACCTTAAATGCCACATACCAGGTATTTCCTTCTCCATTTTTTCGAGAATACCGATCAAAACTTTGTTGCTTGCTTTGGCTTGCCCATTCGCTTATGAACAATAAGGCATGGACTGTTCAAGCTGAATTCTTAAACCTACCATAAAGTATTTAAACCTATCGGCTATGAAAATTGTCCCGTTGTCCGTGATGATCGTTTCTGGGATGCCGAATCTTGTTACAATGTGTTATTCTACGAAATTGTAAACTTCTTTGGATGTTAATTAGTCATATGATTTCGCTTCAACCCACTTGGTGAAGTAATCAATTGCTACTAGTATCCACGTATGTTTTGTTAATCCAGACGATGGTGTGAGTTTGCAATTTACATCCATGGCTCACCCTCTGAAAGGTCATGGTTTGGTGATTGAGTGAAGCAATTCGGCCAGGACTCCTTGGATAGGTTCATGGATTTGACATTGTAAGCAACTCCGTGCATACTCTATGCAATCTACCCTCTCTCTCTGTCTTCTTCTACTCTCTCTCTAAAACTCTGCTTATGCTTCTACATTTCTTTATTAACATGGTATTAGAGCCCACGGTTGTGGGCTCGTGCAAGCCAACGGGCTTGTGTGCAAGCCAATGAGCTTGTCACCACTGGGAAGGAAACAACTAATACCGAGGCCTTTTGTGGTAAAACCTCACACCTGAAGGATTGGGTAGGTGGTAAAAGTTGGGGACAATATTGGTATTGTTAAAGTGGGGTGGGCCTGGCAATCCAAAAATTCCAACATGGTGAAATGGATACCTTGAGTAGGTTATGTGATGGTGCAAGTATTGTTGATCTTAAGCTAGCATACCATATGCTAATTACCGACAAAGGTGGAAGCCCTAAGTTTTTATTCAGAAGCATTTATCTTGGATGTACTTTAAGAATGATTTCTTCCTTCTTAATTGCTAGGTTGTTGAGCTGGCTTTTACAGTTTGAGTTGGAATTTCTTGTTGCTATAATTAGATTACTTGTGCAATTGGTTGGAAGAATTCAATCGGTCTTTCATGATGTATAAAAATATGTTCTTCATGAACTGCACTAAGTCTAAAGATGTTGATGACAAAGGTATTAGTTTTACTTGTCACTCGTTGAAGATAATGTACTATGTTCCTTGCAACAATCTCATATTTTGATACTCCAACCATGATATTAAGGGAGACAATCTTCTATCATGGTCATCTGTCAAGAAGTGTCTTGTTCAATTGGTCTTTTCAAATGGGCAATTTGCAGCACCACTGGTTCAAACTCACAGTTCCAACCTCATGCTTGGATCCTCCAATCATGAGTTTGAAGGGGAATGTTAAGTGTATAAGTGAATGGTTGAGATTAGGACATGTGTCACTTAATACTACAATAGTATATTAGATTGTTATACCTGTCAATATTCCTTTAGTTAGTGTAGTTAAGGATTGTATTGTACTACTATGAGTATAAAGTTTCACATGAATCATTGTAAACTTGATCATTAAGAAATAAAAAATTCCTATCTCTCTTTCTCTCTCTGTCTTCTTCTACTCTCTCTCTAAAAGTCTGCTTCTGCTTCTACATTTCTTCATATTAACAATAATGTCTCTCCACAACAGGAACGACGTGACTTGGATTCAATTTGTCACCTCTAGTTTTCTGTTCAAAATCTTCTTGATGCTAATCGAAGGTGGGGATGTAGAAAGAAGGAGAGAAGGAATACCTTAGTTGAGAAGGAGTTCCCGATGTGTAGAAGCATATGGTGAGATAGTTGGAGCAGTTGTTTTTGCTTTAGAGTGAAGTTCGCGAACTCGACTAAATAATACCAAGGTATTGGACGGGATAAGCAAGCAGGCGTAAGGGGTATAAAAAATGGTGGGGCTGGATTAATAATCCAGTGCTTATTTAGTCCAAAATTCACCAAACACCTGTTTCGTATTATATAGTATTATCCGATGTCTTATACGGTGTGCCAAACGAGGCCTTAGGCAATTATGGAAAGCATCCTAGCAACACTTGCAAATAGTTCCTCCTTTGGTTGCTCCCCCTTCCCTTAAATTTAAAGATTTCAATTTAAAGATTTCATTTGTACACTGGCGATATGTAAGCCGAAGTAAGATATCCTATTGCACAATCAGCTTGAAGTCAAGAGTAAAGTCGATCAGACCCCTCAAGCCAAACAATACACACTTGTAACTTTGATGAGAAATGTTAACGAGGCCTTAGACATCTATGGAAAGCATCCCAGCAACACTTGCAAATAGTTCCTCCTTTGGTTGCTCCCCTTCCCTTAAATTTAAAGATTTCATTTGTACACTGGCGATATGTAAGCCGAAGTAAGATATCCTATTGCACAATCGGCTTGAAGTCAAGAGTAAAGTCAATCAGACCCCTCAAGCTAAACAATAGACACTTGTAACTTTGATGAGAAATGTTAATTCACATTGCAGTTACTAAATGTTTTTAAAGCTGTCTGAAACCCTGAAACTTATCTTCCATAATTTCCTTATATGCATTATAACTGCAAGTGTTAGAGATTGCCGCTTTAATTAATTTTAGCTGAACTAAAATCACTGCTTGATTGCTTCAAATGGAGTCGTGGTTGTTCTCAGGTGGGAGGGGAAAAAGATGATGAACTGTTCATTTCCCTTCTTCTTATTTTTGTTTTTTGTTTTCATTTTTTATTTTTTAAGTTTTTAATTATACAAAAATAAAAAGTGTTTTTTCATTATTTAAATATTTTAATCTACATAACAATATTTAATTAGATCTGTGGGACCAAATATGTGTCATAATATAATTTTTATAAAATTGTAATGGAATGACTACATTGATTTGCGACACTCATTTTTAAAGACTATATTAATTAATTTTCAATTTCAAAAATAATTTTGATGAAATCAATCAATTTCAAAGGATATTTGTGATAAAAACCCTTTCATAAAAGAATCTCCCTTATCATGCCCCACAATTTAGTGCAATCACCAATGGTCGGCTCTATTTCCAAGAAAGAGAATGCTAGCAAAAATAATTGTAGATACAATGAATGTGATAAATTTTTAAATCTAACATGGTTCGCCACCAACATCACAGATATAATCTTCAATTTAATTATTTATTATTACGTGTGATATTTTATTACAAAAACTGCAGTGTACATTAGGTGTGAACCTCCCACATTGATCATTTTATAGCCTTTGAGGTTCGGGGGATGAAGAATTTTACATGCTTGAATAATTGGTTTAGACTATTCAAGGGTAGTGTTATTCACATACTTTTCTTTATCTCTCACACACCTTTGTTATTTTTGTCTAGTTATTTTTGTTTATGTTTGGTTGCGAAAGGTAGAAGCTTTCTCAGCTGAGCAATAGTTATGTTTCTTTTTCTCTAATTTGGATTTTGGTATGAGCTTGGGTTCTTCAAATTCAAGGTTTTTATTGGGGTACTTCCAGTTTTAGCTCTGATCACAGTGATGTGAATCAATTGGGTTCCATTAAAGTTGGAAGGTTTTGTGTAATTTGGGCTAAATTTGGAAGTTTTCAATCTGCATCGCACTTGCATCATGTGCTACCGATCTGTGAAAAAATAGCAAAATATTTGTTTATGTTTTGGGTGATCTTTTAGGGATTTCGTTTCATGAAGCTTTTGGGTTTTATGGGTGATCTGTGGTGTGTTTTGCATGTTTCTGGTGGCTCTAATGGTGAATTCCATATATTTTGGTGTAAATTTGTTTACTTCAAAGACTTTAACTTTATGTGTTGTGCAGGAAATTTCCCGTTATAGACGGTAGCGATCCGACTGGTCACATCATATCCACAACCATTGGAGGCAAAAATGAAGAACTGAAAAATAACCAAAACCCAACAAAAAAAAACAAACCGAAAAAAAATGGATTGAACCGAACCGAAATTTCAATTCAATTTCGATTTTGACAAAAAACCGAACCGATTTAAACCCAACCCAGCCCTACCTCGATATGCGTTTTCATACCTAAAAGTTATCCTAAAAGAGAGTCTCTTGTGATTTTATTTCATATTGTTTATATCTTAGATTGCGTATTTGCAATATCAATTATAGATCACTTTAGAATATCCACCAACCAAATCAAATCACTTAAACAAATCGAGAAACAATAGTACTATTTAATAATAAAATGACATATTGATTGTAAAATATTAGAACATACTAAAAAATAGGGAACAAACATATAATGAGTGTTCATCCAAATATTTAACAAGTCTCTTACATTTTATTAACAAAAATAAAATCCAAAAAGAAAGTTATTGATTTTCTATCTAAGTGAAAGTCGCGACCTAGGTGCATCTAGACGGGTTTAAGCAGGTTAGGCCGACTCTTAAGAAGGTTTAGGCGGGCTAGGTCGACATTATGCGGGTCTAGACGCACTTTCTTAATTTTCAAACGCATAAGGACTAATAGGGGCAGTGGTTAGCCGATTAGCACCTAAGCGGTGGTCAGCCACCTAGCGCCTAGGCAACGTTGGAGATTTTTAGATCAATGCAAAATTTACTTGAATTCTCTAAAAATCAATGAAAAATCTATCAAAATTCATAAATTTATAAATATATTTAAATTCTTTAAAATCCCAATTAAATACGGTCATCGAAGTCTATATAGTACTTGTGCATTTAGCCACCTATATAAATTCGAATAACAGTATCAAGAGGTTGACTTCAACGTACTGGGGTTTGCTGAAGAATTACCTGGAATCCTGTTTCTGTTTGGACTTTCAAATAGTTGAGTTCAAAGTCTTCCATTATTGGAACACGGATTCTCTCTCTTAGCCCAATATACATTCCATTCATTTTCTACCGTATACCCCTCAATTTGGTTTTTATCACCAGTGCGCTGGCCGGTGTTCGAAGCCACTTGTCACAAGCATGGTCTAAAATATCCATAATATCCTGATATTTTCTTCGAAATTTTTGTGTTTTTAGACTACCGATATTTTTTTGGACTACCGATATTTCCGATATCATCGATATTTTAGACCTTGCCAAGTTACTCATGTATCTTACCATGCAATGTATAAAGTGTAAAATATTGTACTAATTCATTATATATAAATGATTATGGTGTGTTTAAACTTCTTTCATTAATTACTACATATTTTCTACACTCACAATGTTTGACAGCTCGCTATATAATCAACTTAAATAAGTTATATTTATCATGCAATGCATTTCCTTCCAATTTTTTGTGATAAACTAATAGATAATTGACTAAATAAACATCTTGCAAAGTTTCAATAAAAATTTCCAAGTTTTTCTTACAATTTCCGTGGGTTTTATTCAATTTTTATCGATAATATCCCGATATTTCCATCAAAATTTCTGTATTTTTGGACTACCGATATTTCCGATATCATCGATATTTTATACCTTGGTCACAAGACATCTTAATTTGGACGAAATAGCAGCCATCACTTGCATTAGGTGCCTCATTTTAAATTTCTTTTAGACTAAGGGTCAATTTGGAATTGTTGTGTTTAAAAAAAAATTGTTTTTTGCTGTACTTTAAGAATAATTAACTTTAAAGTAAAGTAAATGAGCATTTGGTTAATTGTATTTTAAAAGAGTGTTTCTGACTTTCACAATATTCAAGATTCGGCATGTTCCTTTAATTGAGCGTTCCTTTAATTATATAAGGATTGTTGCTAGGGGTGGGCAAACGGGTACAGGAACCGCGGGTCGGGGCGGGTAATGGCGGTTCGGGGCGGGTACGGGCCGGTTCCTATTTTTAAAAAAGAGAAACGGGGCGGGCCGGGGCGGGCCTTTGTGATTTTCGGTTCGGGCCGATTCCTGGAATATAGGAACCGCGGGTACCCGGACCGATTTGTTTGTAATTAAAATGGACGGACCAGATTGATGAATAAGCTACCATATCTCATCTGAACCGTTAGTTTTAGTTTTACCCTAAGTTCTCTATCCGTCTCTCTCATCTCGATTCTCACTCTCTCACTCTCAGACTCTCAGTCAGTCCCTCGATAGTTCCCTTCCCTCGACTACTCCGATCATCCTCCCCCTCACCAACCGTCAATTCTCCTCGGCGAAGACAACGGCACCACCACCCATCATCCTTCTCGCCATCACCCCTGCAGTCGATTCTCTCCTCTTCGACAGCAATCCCCGCCGTTGTGACCGCCATCACCCCATCACCGTCGTCGAGAACACTGGTACCAGCCATCATCCCTCTAAAATTTAGGTAATTTTGAATTAGGGTTTTGTTATTAATTTGAAATTTTGAATTTTGGGTGTAGGGTTTTTAAATTGGAATTTGAGATTTTAGGGTTTTTTTTCTTCCGAATTCTGATGCCTCTGCATAACATGTTGTTGTATATGTGTATATATATACATGTGTGTGTTTGTGTGTTTATGCAGAATCCAGTGTTTACCTGCTCAAATTTCGACAATTGCAGGTATGATTTGCAAGAGCGTTGATTAGATGAATAGTATAGAATGGAGATTGTCTTCTAGTAAGATTAGTTTTGACCTCTCCTTCATTAATATATAGTTTACTTGTTTTGGACAGTCTCGAGCCTTGGGAATGATTCGTTCTCATGTACCTTCAGTTCTCAAAGGTGCTTCTTCTCAGGTAATGTTACCTTATTAAACTGAGTTACCATTAACACATTGTAGTAGACTTCAGTCTTAATATGCATTAGTGTATATTACCTGGCTTTGAATTATGGCCACTATCATCAGGTACAGGCAGCTATCCGGGGCAGTGGTGGCAATAATGCATCTGTTTCTGAGGGTGTAGAAGCATCTGTTATATATGTCCGTTTCAAAGCAGCAGCAAGTGAGGTAACATTGATGATTCTATTGAATTAGTTAAAATTTGATTAAAGCATTTAACCAACCAGGGTGTGAAAAGCTGAAAGCAAGATGTGTCTAAAAAGCATTTTTAGTTCTATCCAATTATTTGAAGCGGGCATGCAATTTTCTGCATTAAGTTTTTAACTTCACACTCGTTTAAGTGTTGATGTCTAACAAATAGAATCTCTGCAGCTTAAGCCAGTGCTGGAGGAAATTGAAAGCAGAGCATCAAGGAAAGAATATACTCAGATCCTTACAGAATGCCACAAACTATATTGTGAACAGAGACTTTCCTTGGTGAGCTGATGAATTTTTTATTTATATTTGAAAAGGATCAATAGTTGTTTACCATATTTGATAAGGATCATTAGTTGTTTTTCCGAATTCTGATGCCTCTGCATAACGATGCAATGTTATTTTAGATGTATTGAATTTGTACAACTACAATCTGTGTGTGCAGTACTGCAATCTGTGCTTTTTTTTTTTCAATCTGTGCAATCTGTGCACTGCAAACTGCATTCTGTGAAATATGTTCTTTGCAAACTGCAATCTGTTCTGTGCAGCAATTTGTGCAATTTTTTTTCAAACTGCAATCTGTGATTTTTTCCAAACTGGAATCTGTGCAGTTTTTTCAAACTGCAATTTGTGCAATCTGTGCAATTTTTTTTAAACTGCTATCTGTGCAGTTTTTTGAAACTGCAATCTGTGCAGCAAATATTTTTAAACAGCAAAAAAAAAAAAAAAGGGGGACCCGTGTACCCGGACCGAACCGGCCCGTTTCAATAGGGCCGGGTAAGGTCCGGTTCCTATTTTCAAAATTGTAATGCCCGGCCCGGCCCGCCCCGTCTCCTTTAATTCCGGGTCCAGTCCGGTCCCTTCAAAAATAGGCCCGGCCCGGCCCGTGCCCAGCCCTAATTGTTGCTACTCTCACAATTCATCCTTAATTCCAATGCTAAACCATATTAACTAGTAAGAGCATTTAATTGTAGAGAGTAGAGGACAATCCTGAGATCAATCTCAACAATGTCTTCGAATTCAAGAGGTAAGTTAACTTTTTTTTTTTTAAAATTTATATTCTTAGTTTATTCATCTGTGATCCTAATGTATTGTTAATATGTCTTACAGGTACATCTGATTTGTCTTAGCCTTTATTTCCAACAAAACAATGCTAGCATAATAAAAACGTATACTCGTAGTTTACAACGGATATGAGTATAGATGGTTGCATATTTTGCCACAGTAAACCATGATGTCCTGGTCTTCCCTCCCCTGTTGCTCAGAAAATTCGATACTAGTTACGTACGTGTGTGAAAATTGCACAGATTAATTTACTATATACTGAAAATATTCTTGAACACAGTTACTTTTGAGTAGTTAGTAGCTTGAAGAAAGAACTCAAAGCCAAATGGACCTGCAAATGCGGAAACAAGCTAGTTGAAACATGTACTATAACTTCCCTAGAAGTCATCAACATCCATGGACTATATATAAATCAACATAGGTACAGCCATCCATCGTCATATAATTGGTAGTGGAGGTGCATAATCACCTTTTGATTTTGGTAAACTATATAAAAGCAAACAATAACTAAACTTCTACGCGCATCTGAATTTTTCATCAATATCTTATATAACTTTCTCATTTGATTGAGATATGGTCCATGTAACATTACTCATAATCTGGAGAATTAGGATCATCATATGGAAGTTCAATGACGCAATAAAAAACCAAGGATGGGCAACGAAATTACTCACGTCCCTATTCGTGAATTTGCTTAACACGATTAAGCCTAGCACTTGACTTAAGGAGGAGAAAACTCACTCTCTTTTTGGCATTTGGAGCCCTTTAAATAGGGACATAAGCTATATATAGAGGCGGCGCTGAGGGGGAGCGAAAAGTGCAATCGCACAGGGCCCCCAATTAGAAGGGCCTCTAAAAATTTTTGGTATCTTATATTTATATGTAATAATGTTATATATTAAAAAAATGCTTTTATTAGCACTTTAAAATCTTATAGTGCACTTTTATAAGTGTAAATTCTTTTTCTTTCTAACTATAAAAATTTGAAATGCACAATGAGATATTAGGAGTGACACACCCCGTCCCGAAGGAGGGCATGCTGGCCGTCACGTGAGAGTGACGTAACCATTTACACAGTTCGGAAGCTTTAAAAATACAATTACTAAGATGAAACACTCGATGGTGAGTCCTACATTTGTGAATTCTGTCAAAACACCGCTGGATTTCCTCGTGGCCACCAAAGCTCTGCAATCTAGAACCTGGAGGGGCGCAAAACAAAATTGAGTGGGTCAGTAAAACAAAGTTTTTCGAAAACCTTTCATTTAAAACATTTCTAACCCCTCACCGTAAAACCTGTATACGTTCCCAGAAAAATAGTATATAAACATATATATACACATATCATCAAAACTCAGCTCATATCCATCAACATAACATATCAGAAATAATATGCCACGCCATGCCAAATATAATCAGAAATGCATCAGTATCAATCAGGTGAAATAATAAATCAACCGGAGACCCTACAATGGTCCTGTACGGCTGATTCTAAAGCTCAACATCCCACTCAGCCGGAGTCACCACAGTGATCTATACGGCCTTACCGGAGTCACCAACTGTGACCTGTACGGCACTACACTGCACATCACTCGGAACTACGTATAGTAGTCTGTACGATGAAAGGTGTATAAATACGCTCTAGTGCTTCTCTCATCAATCATCAGCGCGCATAACTAAGGTCACCCACTAGTCGGAATCACATCTAGTGATCTATACGACTAGCATGTCGGAACCCTCACATGGTCTGTACGACATCCACCTACTTGGATCCAAGACGAGCGTGCGGTGTGGTAAATAATATAAACACTATCACCTAGGGTGCAGGTTATGAGCTTTCAATGCAATTTTCATCAAAATAACTCGTCTGAATAATATAAAAACTCACCTGTGCGTCCACCGCGTCAATTAACATATATATGCATCCATTATCAAACTAAATATCTCAACATTTGCATGCATGGCAATTTAAATCATAATTTTCATATAAACGCATTTTCTGGGAAAAACAGTTGTATATAGGTAATACGAAAACAAAACTATCCACTCACCTGGAGTTCGCCCTACAACTCCCTAGCACAATACTTCAAGGCGTCATGACGATCGGCGCCTAAAACCATAACCAAATCCAACCTCAGAATTCATATCGATAGAATATATAACTTATAAAAAATACGTCACTTCGTAGTTCGATCCGAAAGATCTGCAATTCAGATTTTAAATCCATAACTTCCAGAGGTCCACAATATATCTCTAGGACAACATCCTAAAATTTCATTACCATCCAACGGTCGGATCTCCGTCAATTTCCAAAACTAAGTGACGGTTAACATTTATTTTATGAACTTACAACTCCAATTCCAGAAGATCCGTAACTCGGATTTCCAATCCGTAAGTTCCTATAATCCTCAATTATTACGTATTACAACGTATCAAAGTTTGGTGACGATCCAACGGTTGGATCGTAAATTCACATTTTCGCCTAACCACGAATCTTAACTAATTTTAGGTTCAATTACTCAATTTACATCCAACCATTATCAAAACTGAACCTAGAACCTTAAACACATGCTAAGAATGACATTGGCGGGTCATTGGCCACGTGCCGCCGCATGGGCCGCCGCGGTGAATACTATATAAACGTTATTTAAAGCATATAACCAACAATTCTCAATAACTTCTCATACGGTGCTCAAATTGGGTATATGAATATACCACAGTGACCTACTCGACGTCACGGACGTCGACATATTTTTAAAATAATTTTTTGATGTGGTACGCGCCCCCACGCGCCAAGGACAGGCACGGTACACGCGCGGTTACGCGTAGGCCACGCGCCGTGCGTGTCATCTTCCTCACTGGGCTCGCCAGACTGGTTTTTCCGGTGGCCGGATTCCGGCGAGTTTTGTAATTCCTTGTTCTCCTTCATTTCTTAACCGTTTTCTTCGAATTTTATATCAATTTGAAGCCCTCAACATGTAGTTTCACGCTATACTACTTTAAAGCTCTAAAAATCACGAAATCTCACCGGAGAATTTCCAAGAAAATCGGCCAACTTCGAACTCGACGATCCTGACGTCCAAAACCCCCAAACGAACGTCCCCGAGCTTCCTTAGAACCTCCTAAAGCTCACTGTGAGCTTGGATTATCCTAAAAATCAACCAACACAAAGTTCATGAATAGTGCCACATTCGGTCATTGAGTTTTGAACGTGAAAACGAAGGATTTCTTACCTGAAAATGGTATCTTTGAGTTCGTATGACACTCGCGAACACGATGATACTAATCTCCACATCGATCCATTAAGTTTTGAAGGTTTTGTGGGGTGGTCCGTACGTTCGAGGGTGAGAGAGAGTGTGAGAGAGTCGTGAGGGAAGAGAGAGAGAGCACAGGTGAGGGAACGAAAGGTCATGCGCGTGTGTGTGGTGTGGTGTGGTCCAACCAAAACCGTTCACCACATTATTCCCTAGCCACACAAATCTTAGTACCCGCTAAGGGTACTTTCGTCATTTCACGCTCCCGATATAGAATTTTCGGGACGGGCTGTGACAAGGAGTGTTAATAACAACACCTTAAAAAATGATTTTCTTTTCAATTTTATTAATTATATAATAATGCTATATATTCAAGTGAAACTCTAAAATTAGAGTTTTTGAAGTTTTTTTTTCTTTATTTGGTTGCTTAAGATTGAACTGTTTTTTATTATTTAGTGAAGATTATGTTTATAACTCTTTTTACTTATTGAATGACACTTGTAAACTTACAATCAGTGAGTTCTAAAGGTTGTTTTAATTTAAGTTATTATTTTCTAGTACCAATATATTGTCATACTTAAAAAAATATATATCTTAAAAAGGGACCCTTTTATAAATTTCGCACAGGACCTCCGAAATCTTAGAGATGGCCCTGGCTATATAGATAGAATATATCTAATTATAAAGAGAAGAAATATTATAGTTACTAGGCAACCCCATTAATAAGAGAAGATGCCAAAAGTTTTAAGAGATGAGAAGTCAAGAAAGCTTCAAATATATATTTATTCCCAATTCATTGCATCATTCTCCTCTTCTTAAAAAAAAAAAAAAAAAAAAAAAAAAAAAAATCCTCATTGTGAGGTTTTTTTTTTCTTTTTCTTTTTTTCTTTCCATTTTTCACAATCTTTTGAATGACCTTTCAAATTTCTCCACAACAGCCAAAATAGCAAAAGGAAATTCAGAGTTGTCAAGTTGTTCCATCCCATAAAATATTCATTTGAACTCCATTTACACGTTATTAACAACTCACAACTATTCAAAGGTTGATTTCAACCTTAAGTAAGTTGAAATTAATCCACGGATTTTCTATGTTTCTACTTCTACCCCCTCAATTAAGTTAAGTGCTTTTTAGAAAGGTTGAAATTGTTCAAAAAGTGAAGATTAGTAGGGAAATTTACAGCAAATGACTTGGAACTTTTATGGGATTTTTTATTCTTACTTCCAATAAAATGTGCTTTAAAGCCCGCTACAAATTGTTTGAAACTGAAGATTGACCAAATCATTGCAATGTCATTTTAAAACTACTACCAAATCGTTGCAATGTCATTTTAAAACTACTACATCGCAGTTGCAATGTCAGCTCTCTGAAAAATTTCACGACCGTACGTAATTCATCTTCTCCACTCTATTGGGCCCAAATTTATGTGCACCTAAGTCCAACAAAAAAATTGTTTACTGAAAATGACTAAAATGAAATAAAATTTGTAAGTTAAGCCTAGCTTAGTGTGCACGATTTTAAATTTATAAATTGCGGTTAGCATTCGCGTTTGTAAGTCGCGCGTGATTAAAAAAAGCCCTTAACACGCGTGATGAAAAACTAATTAATTAATTAAAGCTAAGAGTTCACCATTTATATATTCTTATAATACAAAGTTGACGTAACAAAGGGGTATGAACTATCAACTATGAAGCTGTCCACTACCACATCTTTTAGAATCCTAAACTAGATAGGAGACTGAACAACTTTTAAACTAATTAGGATGGTATTTTGATTAGTTTGAAAATAACCTAGATCCCCTCTTATCTGGAGTTATTTCCTAAAACAAGTAGGATTACAATTGAATTCTTCCGTCCCCGATATATATTTGTTAGCCCATCCACACAACTATAAGACCCTAGTTTACACTTCTTCTGAATAGAGATACAATTGCTCATTTAACAGCTGCTTGTCGAGTACAGCCATGGCAGTCAAAGGGATTGAAGTCCATCACGAAAAGTATCGCTTGGACTTTTACATTACACCGCTTGACTACAACAACGTAGGTGGCTACGAGCCTTCCTCACCGTCGGTTCAGTATGTAGTGAAGTTTGACTACCATGTCAACCACGCATACTTCGACGTTCATTCCTCGGCCGATATTGGAACCCGTCGTCGAACCCTAATCGACCAGTATCATGAACAAGAGGAGAAACCAGTCAAATTTGACCAAACGGAATTAAAGAGCTCTGACGAGGAGCTTCTTTCGGATGCGGTTTCGTCATTTGGAATCGAAAGATCAGGTGAGCATGGTGAGTTGCACAATGATATAATGGATATGATTATGAAGCGGGGTTGCGAAACTGAGCAACATAAGATTTGGATCAAGGATGTAGAGGTATCGGGGTTATACGTTTATGTAGGAAAATCCCATGACATGTATCGGTGTGGGGAGTGTACGCTGAAGAGGCGTTTGGAGGAAGCAATAGAGGTGGTTAAAGAGAGAATAAGAAAGAGAGATGTAATTAGGGCGTGTGATGATGTGAAGGAGGAGGAGGGTATCAATCCGACGAACAAAGAAAAAGATGGAGGAGATCCGACCAAAAAAGAAAAGGAAGGTAGAGCGAGAAAAAGAAGAAGAAGAAATAAATACTACAAACCTGCTCGCAAGAGAAATATTAGGGTAAAGTGATGATGTGAAGGAGAGCTTGCGCACATGTGTTTCAATGCCAATTGTTTAGTGTGCCTATCGATTGAAATCTCTGCTTAATACAATTTTTTCTTTCTTTTTGTCATAAACTACAAGAAGAAGTGTGTCTACGACATATCTAAATAACAGAGAAAGTAAGAGACTGATAAACATGTCGATTGAGTCTTGTATTTTCATGCCCTTTTGCTTTTCAATTATATATATTGGTCATCTTGCTTGAATATTATGGCTTAATTTTGTGTTCTTAATTTCTTGGTTGGTTGGTTGGTTTGTTCCATTAATTCTGATAATATACAGTTTTTCTTTTAGCTCTTCGTTTAACTTGATATTATTTATTCAAAACGTTCAAAAACTGTGAAGTACATAATATGAAAACACTCGATATGGATATCCAATTTTGCAGGTTTGAATAATTGAGAGATAACATGAAAACATTGAATAAGGATATTCAATTTTGTTTAACATAAGAAACCCAATTTTTTTCAGCTCCCGTGGGAAAACGAAAAAACTGACTAAATTAACAAATAAAACCCAGCTCTAAGTAGCTTGTACAAAGACTCCCAAGTCCAATATAATGTAAAACTAGGCCAATAACTTACAACACAACACTAAATTCTAACGGCCCATTCCTGGTCTTGGATTTCTATCAGGTGAAGACGGCTTCGACCCAGTCACTGGCCTAAGGCTGCGGCGAACGGGTATTACTTGTTGATCAATATCACTTTGACATTCAAAGCAACCGTCGTCAACCATATGAGCAAATCACAAGCAAGAAATTAATTACCAAATAAAATCAAGGCATTAATTTGGTGAAGGATATTTAAATTTAATTTAACTAAAGTCAATTAAAGTTTCCAATACTTAGAGATCTCAAAAACAAGGAAGATAATTATTAATTACCGTGAGGAAGAAGTCCACAAGTTGCTAGGCGATCCCCCATAAGAAGCAACACTAATGTTGCAATGACCACCAGGTTTGCTGAAGAACCATTCATCATTGGAAGCAGAAACAATAACTTCGAAAATCCTGTCACCGCAACGTTAATAACGATGATATTTATAGACTTTAACTTTCAAAAGGTTGACCTCTAAGTCTTCCATTCTTTTCGTCCCATATTTAGCTTTCATTTATTCTAATAGCATATTCTTTCATACGTTCATTGAAGGTAGTGTACATTTTAATTCTTTAAAAATTTAATGTCACTCAGACTAAAACTTAATTACATAAAAGAATCTCACTTATCATGCTCCTCAATTTAGTGCAATCACCAATATGTGTTGTGACAACTAACTTGTCACAGACTCACAAGTCCCCTAAGAGCCGTTTGGTAGGATGGCTGGCAAGGACAGGTTGTAAACATTTAAAATGGGTTCTTACCACACCTCTTAACTTTTGGTCACTAGACTAAATAAATCAAATAAAGATAACGGACATAACTAAATAAGTGTGTGAAAGGCTATAAAAGGAGTGTGTGTTTATTATTTTTCTTAATTACCAGGAGGAAGTAATATACATGTTGTTCAAAAATCTTGCACAAGAAGTAATAGTACTAGTGCTACAATTACCACCGCCAACTTAGCCGGAAAACCACTCACTTCCGGTAGCTAGCAGAAAAAATAACTTTGAATATCCTATCACCAGTGCACCGGTGTGAGAAGTCACTTGTCACAAGTCTACTAAAATATGAGAGACATCTCTGGACGAATAAATCATCACTTGCATTAGGTGCCTCATTGTATTTTATTTTATTTTCCTCCACTAAAATTTTCACGTCTTACGTACCAGCTTATATAAAATAAAAATAAAAATCATTTTGGAAATGAATCAGATTGTTTTGCCATATTTCAATTTAATTAATGTATTCCGAATGTTAAAAAATGAGAGAAAAATTTGAGATTAATCCACAATCAAGAATCTGAAAAAATGATAATCCCTATAAAGGCCGTATATGTAATTCTATTTATCAAGGCAGTTGGCAGAAGGTTCCTGTGCTCGGTCAAGCTTTGCAGCTGAAAGGTGCCTTCCAACAATGCAAATGGTCTTGGATTTCTAGATCTGCTAATTTGTGGCTGACAGACTTGCATTTGTAAAGATTTTAGAGATGAGCAACTATACTTAGATCGACAGACTCCAATCTTCGATTGTTCATATTCTGAACAAAGATGATCTACTTTGCCCACATTAAGTCAAGTCTAGATAAAGGGAGTTAAGGGGACATAACGTTGTTGCTTGTGTCGTTCCCTGGCCTTGTTTCTCTTTTCTTTTTTGGTTAGTTTTTTTTGTTAGTCCTTGATGTGGACTTTCCTTTTTACCAAAAATAAATAAATAAATAAAGGTCGTATACCATAGTTGACCAGCCAACAAAAGTTGAAGTAAAGTGATTGATTAGTTTATTCTTTGTCGATACCATATTTTCAAAAGAAAATTAATTAAAAAGGTTTGAAAACTTTGAATTTTAACGATAAGAACAAAATAAAGGGTAAAGTGAATAGTACTAAGATTGACTTTTAGTGTAAAAATATGATTTGTCGTTAAAATGAATAGTACCAGAAATTTTTCGTTAAAACCCTATTTTCAATGGAAATTAAGTATTCTCACAACTGGTAGCCGTGGTAGCACTATTTCCAAGAAAGAGAATGCTAGCAAAAATACTCGTAGATACAATGTATACCAAGTTAAATTAAATATGGTAAATACCAAAAATATATATCTGACAATATTTGGTAATGTTTTGTATATCATTAATCTTTAAAGTGGAATATATAGGAGTTACAATTGATATTACATATACACTTTGTCAATGTGAGACAACAAACTACTATTTACATTTTAACTAATATATAACTCGCAACATGTATTTGATAAATTTTTAAGTTTGGCACTGATATTGTTTTCAATTTAATTATCTATTGTACGTGTGAGATTTTATCACAAATGATCTCAGTGTACATTAGGTGTGACCTCCCACGTTGATCATTTTATAGACTCTGCATGGTTCAGGAATGAAGAAGAATTTTACATGACTGAATAATTAATTTAGATTTTTCAAGATTAGTGGCTGGTTTGGTATTGTTGTGCTTTGATAAAAAAACTGCTTCTGCTGTGCTGTGAGAATAAGCTCATTTTTGCTGCTTCACGTTTTCAACTTTTTTCACCCAAAACTGTGAAAATAAGCTATTTTAAAGTGTTTACCAAATACCTTTTTGAGCTCATCTTTTTTTGATACCCACTTTTTATAAAAGCACCTCAGTACTAAACATGTACTTAGTCACACACTCTTTTTTACCTCTCACATACCGTCGTTAATTTTGTCTATTGATTTTCTTCAAATCATTGGATCCAACAACCAAAACTTGAGAGGGTATGTAAGAGGCTCTTGTTCAAAAAGTTGACGGTTTTTTATGCGGGGCTAAAAAGGTTAACGAATTGCCGCTTAATACAACGATCTAGTAGTATTCCTCTTCACTTGTAAGTGAGCGGTCTTATGTTTGATTCTCGCCAAGGCGAATTTGAACTACATTATTGCTAGTCCATTATGAGTCTAAACTCATCTTCCTCCCCCTTAGCGTAAATAAGATCGTTTATTTAAAAATAAAAATAAAAAAAACGCATTTGGCTTCAACTTAGACTTTTTAGTCCCATAACTTTCATTCTCTGTACCCCCTCAATAAGCTTTTCCACGCTTAAGAGCTATCCTAAAAGAGAGACTTAGGTGAATTTATTCCATATTGTATATCTTGGATTGAGTTTTTACAACATCAAATATTGTTCGCTTTTTAGGTGAATTTATTCCGTATTGTATATCTTGGATTGAGTTTTTACAACATCAAATATTGTTCGCTTTGGAATATCCACCATCCAAATCAAATCACTGAAACACATCAAGAAGCAATGCCTAACCAAAGATTGTTCACTTTGATACGATTACACTTTAGATTAAAAACCTTCAAATTCAAATCACTTAACCTATTGACTTATTAATGGAAGAAGAGTATCTCAAATTCAAATCACTTAACCTACTGACTTATTATTGGAAGAAGAGCATCATATGATTTCTCAACTAAACATCAACGGACAGGTCTGGCGGTGCCGGAACAAACTGGCTGTGTAATCCACTTCTTGTGGGTGAAGGTGGCTTTGGCAGGTTGATTGGTCTCAGGCTGCGTCGGATGGGCAATATTATAGCAGTAGTCTTGCTAAACATCTCATTTTGACATCCAAAGCAACCTTCTTTTGTGACCTTTCTCGTGCCATCTTTATTGTCAACATGCGATATCAAACTCTAATGATGATCACCACCTTCAACCACACAACAAAATCACACCAAGCAAGCAAGAAACTAATTGTTACCAGATGATCCAGTCGAGAAAATAGCGAAGCATAAAAAGAAATAACCATGAGGAAGAGGAAGATATTATTATTTACCATGAGGAACTAATGCACAAGTTGCTCGGAGATCCGCCAAAAGAAGAAGCATTAGTGCTGCAATTACCACCAACTTTCCTGGGAAACCATTCTTCATCACTGGAAGCAGGGAGAAGCATAGATTTTAATAGACTTTGGATGGTTGGTTGGGATGAAGAAGAATTCCATGCTTTAATATTTTCAATAGTTGACGAATTTGTCTTTCACACTTGCAAGTATATCCTAAAAGAGAACTGATCATGTGGAACCTTAGAGCAAGGGAAAAGAAGACAAGGGACCTAAACCAAGTGAGGTGCATCAAGGATGAGGATGGAAAGGTTCTTGCTACAGAGAACGCGGTTAAAGATAGATGGAGAGGTTATTTTCATAATCTTTTCAATGAAGGGCATGAAAGGAGTGCTTCTTTAGGGGAGTTGAGTAACTCAGAAGAGTGTAGAAACTACTCTTTTTATCGTCGAATCCGGAAGGAAGAAGTGGTTGTAGCTTTGAAGAAGATGAAGCATAGAAAAGCAGTAGGCCCAGACGATATACCAATCGAAGTGTGGAAAGTTTTGGGAGAGACAGGTATAACATGGCTCACTGACCTTTTCAATAGGATTTTGAAAACGAAGAAGATGCCAAATGAGTGGCGAACGAGCACTTTGGTGCCTATCTACAAGAATAAGGGCGACGTACAAAATTGCATGAACTATAGGGGTATTAAGCTAATGAGTCATACAATGAAGCTCTGGGAGAGAGTCATTGAGCATAGATTGAGGCAAGAGACACGGGTTTCGGACAACCAATTCGGGTTCATGCTAGGGCGCTCAACCATGGAGGCAATCTATCTCTTACGAAGATTGATGGAAAGATATAGAGATGGGAAAAAGGATTTACACATGGTCTTTATAGATTTGGAAAAAGCGTATGATAGGGTCCCAAGAGACATTCTTTGGAGGATTTTAGAGAAGAAAGGAGTACGAGTAGCATATATCCAAGCTATAAAGGATATGTATGAAGGAGCAAAGACTGCCGTAAGAACTCATGAAGGACAAACCGAAAGCTTTCCCATAACTGTAGGATTACATCAAGGCTCATCCTTAAGTCCTTACCTTTTTGCGTTGGTAATGGATGAGTTAACAGGACATATTCAAGATGATATTCCTTGGTGTATACTTTTCGCAGACAATATAGTGTTGATAGATGAAACTCAGGAAGGGGTAAATGCAAAGCTTAACCTTTGGAGAGAAGTGTTGGAATCTAAAGGTCTTCGCCTAAGCCGATCAAAGACAGAATATATGGAGTGCAAGTTCAGTGCAAATGGAGGCCAAAACGAGTTAGGGGTGAGGATCGGAGATCAAGAAATACCAAAGAGCGATCGTTTTCGTTACCTAGGATCTATCTTGCAAAAGAACGGAGAATTAGATGGAGATCTCAACCATAGAATACAAGATGGATGGATGAAGTGGAAGAGTGCATCCGGCGTGTTGTGTGACCGCCGTATGCCACTGAAGCTCAAGGGAAAATTTTATAGGACGGCAATAAGGCCGGCGATGCTGTATGGCACAGAATGTTGGGCGGTGAAGCATCAACACGTACACAAAATGGGTGTAGCGGAGATGAGGATGCTTTGTTGGATGTGTGGGCTCACAAGAAAGGATAAGATTAGGAATGAGGATATCCGGGGTAAAGTAGGAGTAGCCGAAATTGAAGGAAAGATGAGAGAAAATCGGTTACGGTGGTTTGGACATGTGCAAAGAAGGCCTACTGACGCTCCGATTAGAAGATGCGACTATGGGACAGAGGTTCAGGGCCGAAGGGGTAGAGGAAGACCTAGGAAAACTTTGGAAAAGACTCTAAGAAAATACTTAGAGTACTTGGATCTAACGGAGGACATGACACAGGACCGAGCACAATGGCGTTCAAAGATTCATATAGCCGATCCCACTCAGTGACTTGGATTTTCCAAGTCTCCAACCGAGAAGTTTTCCTCAGTCGGGAAATTAAGGGAATACTACCTCAACCTACATGCTCTACTCACAAAGCTTCAACTTACAAGCTTCAACAAAAGAAAATTCAGAGAATTTAGCGAAGAAGGCTTTGGTGTATTTAACACAATACGTTGAAATGAAGGAAAGCTATTTATTGATATCCCCGATAAGTCACAAATATGTACATATACATGAGTCAAAATAAACAAACAAGAGGGAGCCTTCACAAAGGTTGCTTAAGAGAAGTCTCAACAGTCGGTAGAGCCCCAGAAAGAGCAGGCACTGGAGGGGGATCATTTGGAGCCTCAGTACTGGACAGAACCCTAGAAGGAGGAGGCAGCAGAGGTTGATCATTTGGAGCTTCATTACGCAGTACAGCCCCAGAAGACGAAGGCAATAAATGCCTTTGGAACAAACCCACAAATCTCTGATGATCAAGTAAAACCTGACCATCAGATTCCTTCATCTAGTCAAGCTTCCTCTTCATGTTTGTAGCATAGTCATGTGCGAGCCGGTGCAACTGTTTATTCTCATGCTTGAGCCCTCTAATCTCCTGTTTGAGACTCATCACTTCAGTCGCCAATGATTCAACTTGGCGGGTTCGAGCAAATAGGCATTGGGCCATGTTAGACACAGAACCTGCACACTGAACACTGAGAGCCAAAGAATCCTTAACAGCCAACTCATCAGACCGTTTGGAAAGTAGTCTGTTATCTTTGGGAGTGAGAAGGTTCCTGGCCACTACCGCAGCGGTCATATCATTCTTAATCACGGAATCCCCAACGGTAAGAGGACCAGTAGGGGAGACGAAGGATGGGCGCCATATGTTGTCTGGAGAAGGCGTGGCTGCCTCTTCAACAAGGTTCAAGTCAAAACGACGGTCGGAGGGGCCAGACATTTTCAAAGGTGTTGAAGAGAGAAGAGGTCGGACAAATCAAGATCTTAGAAGTGCAAGAATGGAGCTTATACTGGTGGAGATTCAAGTGTGCTTTGGAACTTAATGCCAGCCTCTATAAAAATCTGCACTCGACGGAGCTTCAGAAATCGAAGAGGCGTTTGCTTTCTCAAAAACTGGGCTGCTCAGAGACCACGAGATGTTTGATTTCTCAAAAGTTGGGCTGCTCAAAGACCACGAAGGCCGATCTCAGAAATCGAAGAGGCGCTTGCTTTCTCAAAAGCTGGGTTGCTCAGAGACCACGAGGGCCGATCTCAGAAATCGAAGAGGCACCTACTTTTCCAGCCTTGTCAGCACCTGTCAGCTTTGCGGAAATTATGGGCATTATGTCGAAGATTTCTGGTGAAGTAGAAAGCACATGAATCTTACTGTTCAATCACCCACTTCCCACACGCAACATTAGCTTATGGGTACCATAGATAACTTTGCCAAAGTTCTCTGACAAAGTTGAGACACGTGAAACTTGTAGCTCCCACTACACCGCTTTGACCAAGAAGGGTAAAAGGATAGCAAAGAAACAGCACTAACAAAGTTTAGACACATAAATTTTGAAGGTCTAGCTACCATATTATTACCCACAAGGGTAAAGGAACAGTACCACTGCTGGATAATTGGAAAGTCCCTGTGTGTCAACCTCTGTGCTTCGTGGCAAGATAGACTAGCAAACATGCCCAACCTTTTCTCACATTCGAGAAAACACTCCCAACAAGATTGCTTGCTCCAAAATCGAAGAGGCACCGCCCTCCGAATCTCGAGAGCCAGACTCCCAACATGATTACTTTCTCAAAAATCGAAGAGACACCGCTCTCCGAATCTCGAGAGCCAGACCCCTAGCAGGATTGCTTTCTCAAAAATCGAAAAGGCATCGTTCTCCGAATCTCGAGAGCCAGATCTCTAACAGGATTGCTTGTTCGAAAACCGAAGAGGCACCACTTTCCCAACTTCAAGAGCCGGATCTCCTTGGATAGAGCTTGTCTGTAATCTTTACACGAAACATCAGCTTTCCAGATACCACAGACCACTTTTTCAAAGTGCTCTGACAGAGTTAAAACTTGTGAAGCTGGCAGCTCCCACTACCGTGTTATGACCAAGCAGGGTAAAAGAATAGCATTACTACTTATTGTTAGGGAGACTCCTATATATGTTGACCTCCATCCCCAACAGACAGGCAGACCTGGAAAAATGCTCAACCCTTCCTCATATCTGAGAGGGCACTCCCAAAGAAGCCTTTCGAAATATTCAGCTTTCTTTCCCCCCGATAATACCTCTGCAAACAAGCTATACTAGAGCAAGAATATCTTATATCATCAGGGTTAAAAGCAAGAGTATCCCATATCATGTTTTTTCCCTGTCTTTTTCTTTGTCCTTGATCTTACCTGCAAGACAAGGAGAAAGAGAGCAATCAGTCAGCACTTGGAATCAAGCTTCGAGTCAGGAACTGACTGCCTGGAACCCCTTACTTGATTACTTACCTGGCATTGCTCTCGAGTACTCATCTTTAACATCTTATGCTTCTAGGGAAGATACCGCATCTGCCTGAGGAACATATAGGGCAAGTGAGAAGGATACAAGGAAGCATGTGGAGACAAGCGTAACAGCACACATGCCGATACATCCACTACTCTGTCAAAAGCAAAAGTATCTCATATCAGCAGGGTCGAACGTACTATAGATTTGATGGACTTGTTTTGACCCTCAAATTCTTCAATCGGCCTTATACTCTGGAGGAAACCAGAAAACCCTCCAGCCCAGTTCAAGAATAAGCCTGTGGAAAGTTACTTCTTAAAAAGCAAAAGTATCCCATATCATCTCTTCTCATTTTTCTTCTCTTTATCCTTCATGCTGCCTGCAAGATAGGGAGAATGTGAACAATCAGCCGGAACTCGAAATCAAAGTTCTGATCTGGGACTGATTGCTTGGAGCTCTGATTGCTTACCTTGTCTGTCACCTCTTTCAGCAGATCCCCTAGCTCGGCGACTTGGAGGACTCCTACTACATGGTTTGTATCGCGCTTGACCAAGCCTGAAACTACAAGTAAGCTTCAAGTGAAATTGATACATTACCTTGTGCATCTCCACCAGTGAAAGATACCACCCCTGGATGGAGGAAGAGTACTTCCAGAGAAGATGCCACATCTACCTACTAGACGCCACATCTACCTACGAGACAGATAAGGCAAGTCAAGATGATACCACACTCCGGAACTTAGAAGTTTCGTGATTACGAGATCATTCTCCCACAATATTTCCTAATGTCATTTGTACTAAATCATTCACTTGTACTCACTAAAAGAGAGCTTGAACCTATGTACTTGTGTAAACCCTTCACAATTAATGAGAACTCCTCTATTTCGTGGACGTAGCCAATATGGGTGAACCACGTACATCTGGTGTTTGCTTTCCTATCTCTATCCATTTATATACTTATCCACACTAATGACCGGAGCAATCTAGCGACGATCACAAAAAGCGACCGTTTTCGCTACCTAGGATCTATCTTGCAAGAGAACGGAGAATTAGATGGAGATCTCAACCATAGAATACAAGCTGGATGGATGAAGTGTAAGAGTGCATCCGGTGTGTTGTGTGACCGTCGTAGGTCACTGAAGCTCAAGGGAAAATTTTATAGGACGGTAATAAGGCCAGCGATGTTGTATGGCACAGAATGTTGGGCGGTGAAGCATCAACACGTACACAAAATGGGTGTAGCGGAGATAAGGATGCTTCGTGGGATGTGTGGGCACACGAGAAATGAGAAGATTGTGAATGAGGATATCCGAGGTAAAGTAGGAGTAGCCGAAGTTGAAGGAAAGATGAGAGAAAATCGGTTACGGTGGCTTGGACTTGTGCAAAGAAGGCCTACTGACGCTCCGGTTCGAAGATGTGACTACGGAACAGAGGTTCGGGGCCGAAGGGGTAGAGGAAGACCTAGGAAAACTTTGGAAGAGACCCTAAGAAAAGACTTAGAGTACTTGGATCTAACGGAGGACATGACACAAAACCGAGCGCAATGGCGTTCTAGGATTCATATAGCCGACCCCACTTAGTGGGAAAAGGCTTTGTTGTTGTTGTTGTTGTATATGAACTTATACACTTTTTTAGTTTGTCATATGACCTAAACATTAAGTGATTTGTCATATCAACTTGCGAAATTATTATTTGTCATCTCACCCTAACTCTATTAAGTTTCCAACCAAAATAATTCATGTGCAAGGTACATGAGTTGTGTTCAATGTTATTTCAAACGTTTCAACATCCTACTGTCCTTGTAATAAATTGCCTTTGAGGAAAATAATTCTAGGATCTGAGGGTTTGCCATTCAAAAAAGGGAACGACCTGGAGTCACTTCTCTCGTGTTTCGAAGTGAAGATGACTAAAAATATATAGTCATTACAAAGCCTCCAATCTATGGTGAGGTTAGATGATATTTTAATGTTGAAATGTTAGAAATAACCTTGAACACAAGTCATGTGCAAAGCATGTGACTTATTTTAAATGGAAAACTTGACGGAGTTCGGGTGAGATGACAAATTAATGATTTTAGAAAATTGATATGACAAATTGAAATTGAAAAAAAATGTATAAGTTCATATGACATTTTAAAAATGTTCCCTTACAATATTAAATTTTAATGTTTTAGGGGCGCAATTAATCATGATATTAAATGACTCTCTGAAATTGTAAGAGTATCCAATCTTGATTTTAACAGAGTATATGAAAATCTCACAGAAATCTGAATGTATTCAATTAGAACTTAAAAGAATTTATAAAAGTATATGTGTATTCAATTAGGAATTACGCTCTGTTTGGAAACAAATGCATAAAATGAGAAAATTCTCTCTCAATGACTCCGTCACTCTACATCTCAAAAAACATATACCTAATATAACAGGTGGCAGCTCTTCCCCTTCTCCTCCTAGCTTTTCATCTCTTCCCCATCTCACTCAGCCTTCCCTCCCCTTTGTCTCTCTTGGATTGCACTGATTTTTTTAGTACATTCTCTCATCTTCTAGTTCCTCCTCCACCATTTTGTAATCAGCCGTGTCCAGATCAAGGTCGTACCTATCTTAAGGTCTCTTCTTTGTTTTGGGTCTTGATTTGAGCTTAGGGGTGGATTTGTGGTTGTTGGTGGGCAAGGCCACCATTGTCAGCTTGATTTCATGGTGGTAATCCTGTCATCGAGCCAATTTTGTTGCTACACGACTTGTGCTTTCAGATCTGGTAGTTTTGCCACCCTGTTCAACCAGATATGGCAGCAATGTTAGTGTTCTTGGTTTATCTAAATTATGCGATATGGAGATAGAGAGAGGATTGAAGGATGCAAAAGGAATGAATGTTCTTATTCTCTCTAGCTGAAATTGCAGAGAAGAATATATTTCTCTTAATGGAAAAATGAGCACAACACACGTGCATTTCATGAATGTTAGCCTCAGCTGGATCCACACACATCACATTTGATCTCAGCCACACATCTAGCTAATTTCTAGGATCACTACACATGGCTATTTTAGCCTTACATATTGGAACCTCACACTTGTCATTCTAAAAGACTAAGGGCTGGTTTGGTATAGCTGTGCTTTGAAAAAAAGCTGCTGTGAGAATAAGCGGCTGTGCTGTGAGAATAAGCGGCTGTGAAATAAATCAGCAGAGTGTTTGGTAAACTTTTTTGTAAAAGTGCTTTTGGAAAAAAAAGTAGTCTAATAGTAGGTCTTTTCATTAAAGAAGCACTGTAGCTCCGTGTGCTTTGAAAAAAAGCCAGTTTTCCAAAGCTACAAATAGCAGCTTCAGCTTTTTCCTTTGATTTCAGCTTATTCTCACAGCAGCTTCCAAAATAAGCCTTTTTTTTTCAGTTTACCAAACACCTAAAACCCTCACAGCTTTTTTTCATGGGTGCTTTTTTTTTAAGCACCTCACTCCCAAACTAGGTCTAAGTGCATACACAATTAACATTCAAGGCTTCTTATTTACTAATCAGCTTCTTACTTATAATTCTACCCTCCCCTTTAAGTTTTGAGCTGGTTTCACTCCAAGTTTATCCCTGAGATAGTAGAATCGATCCTTAGCTAATGACTTTGTGAAGATATCAACCAGTTGCTCATTTGTAGGGCAGTAAACCAGATTAATGATTCCTTCTTGTAAAGCATTCTTGATGAAGTGATATCTTCGATCGATATGCTTAGTCTTCTGGTGAAACACATGGTTCTTTGTGATGGCAATTGCAGCAGTATTGTCACATTGAAGTGGAGTAGCCTCAGCTTGAAATTCACCAAAATCTTCCAACACAAACCTGAGCCAAATTGATTGTGCAATTGCCTCTGATGCACTAATATACTCTGCTTCAGCAGTAAAGAGTGCTACACAGTTCTGTTTGATTGAAGCCCAAGAAAAAATCCCACTGCCAAAAGAGAAAACATACCCTGTGGTGCTTTTACTATCATCAATTGAACCACCCCAGTCACTGTCACAGTAGCCAATTAAGATTGCATTTCTTCCTTCCACATACTCCAAACCATAATCAAGAGTTCCTTTGATGTACCTGAGAACTCTTTTTGCAGTTCCATAGTGTTTATTAGTGGGGCAGTGCATGAATCTAGCAAGTAGACTAGATGCATACATCACATCAGGCCTTATGGCTGTGAAATACAAAAGACTTCCGACTATCTTCCTGTATTGTTCTTCATTTGCTGGACCACTACCATCATATTTACTCAGCTTTTCAGTTGTAACCAGAGGTATAGAGACAGGTTTACAGTCACTTAAGCCAAATTTACTCAACAAAGATGTAGCATACTTTCTTTGATAAACAAAGATGCTTATGTGTGTTTGGATGACTCCCATTCCCAGAAAATGATGCACGAGCCCCAAATCTGTCATTTCATACTTTGTCATCATGTCTCTCTTGAATTCCTCCAACATTGGTTAACTATTCCCTGTGTACACAATATCATCTACATATAGAGACATAATCAGAATTTTTGCTTCTCCTCTGGTTTTGGTATATGAAGTGGCCTCACTTTGACTCTTCTCAAATCCACATTGAGCAAAATAAGAGTCAATTTCACTATACCAAGCCCTTAGTGTATGTTTTAAGCCATACAAAGCTTTATGAAGCTTGTACACTTTGTCTTCACTCCCTTTGACCACAAAACCATCTGGTTGTTCTACATAAACCTCATATTCGAGTACTTTATTCAGAAAAGCAGATTTTACATCTAATTGGTACATTCTCCAACTCTTATGTGCTACCAATACAACTATTGTTCGAATTATATTGAGTCTAGCCACAGGTGCAAAGGTATCATTATAATCAACACCTGGTTTCTGAGCATAGCCCTTGGCTACCAGCCTTGCTTTATTCTTCTGCACTGATCCATCAAGATTAAGCTTGGTCTTGAACACCCACTTAACCCTAATTATAGGTTTATCAGTTGGTCTGTCCACTAGCTCCCATGTTGCATTTTTTTCAATCATTGACAATTCATCTTTCATAGCCTTCATTCATGATTCATCCTTGGTTGCCTCATCAAACTTTTCAAGTTCCATAATGTAGAGATTGCATTGAGCTAGAACATCATCCAAGTTCCTCCACCTCAATAGAGTATGATCAAATGCTTGAGATTTTCTCATGCTGCTACTTACATCACTTGTTGATTCATAAGAAGATAACAAACTTGGTGACTGAGCATAGTCATGACTTTCAAGAGTCATCTCTGGTAGTGATTGAGCATAATCATGACTTCCAAGAGTCGTCTCTGGTGATGTAGCTTTAGGCAGCTCAGATAACTCATCATGATTGATCACAGTTGCATAATTCTCAAAGACATTCTTCCAATCCCAAGTTGCATATTCATCAAACACAACATCCCTTGAGAGTATAATCTTCTTAGTGACAGGATCATACACTTTGTACCTTTTTTCACAGGTTACATAACCTACAAATATGCCCATGATACTCTTTGCATCTAGCTTATGTCTCAATTCACTTGATAGGTGCACATAACACAAGCAACCAAGATTTTAAGATGTGCAATCCTTGGTTTTCTTCCACTGAATGCTGCAAATTGAGTTATATCTCCGAGAGCTCTTGTAGGACACCTATTCAGTATGTAAACAGCTGTGTGTACAGATTTTGCCCACAAATAGTAAGGTAATCCTTTATCATGAAGCATGGTTTTTGCCATTTCAACTACAGTTCTGTTCTTTCTCTCTACCACTCCATTATGTCGTGGAGTATAGGCGAGAGTTGTCTTTGAATACCTTCATCTTCACACAACTTGTTAAACTTATAGGATGTGAATTCACCCATTCTGTCACTTCTCAGGCATTTTACTCTAAAACCACTATGTAGCTTTACTATAGATTTGATTTTTCTAAAACAATTCAATGCATATGACTTGTATCTTAGAAAGTAAACCCACATCATTCTTGTGCAGTCATCTACAAGAAGCATAAAATACTTGTTACCAACAATGGACTCATTTTGCATAGGCCCACATAAGTCCACATGAACTAACTCTAGGGGATTGCTTGCTCTCCATGCCTGATTCTTTGGAAGCCACTCTCTATGCTGTTTTCCAAGCTGACACCCTTCACAGACTTCATCAATTTCTTCACAGACTTCATCAATTTCTTCTAAGTATGGAAGTCCATACACCATTTACTTCTCTTTGAGTTGTTTTAAACTCCTTAGATGCAAATGGCCTAGCCTTTTGTGCCAGGTCCAAGTAGATTGAGACATACTTGCTTTCAGAGCTATATGATTATTAGGTAATAGTACTAAAGGATAACATCTATTCCTTTTCATTTATACTTTAATTACTAGGCATTCTAGTGAAAGACCATAAAAAATGCTACACATTTTACCTCCAAACAACAAGTAATACCCATGCTCATCCATCTGTCCCACACTTAGTAAGTTCTTATTCAACCTAGGTAGATACATTACTTCTTTGATGTACTTTCTGCCTTTGCTAGTATCAATTACTAGAGTGCCCATTCTAGCTACATTCATAAGCTCACCAGTTGGCATTTGTACTTTGCCTATCAGATTTATCTTTATATCAACCAATAGCTTCTCATTTCCAGTCATGTGGTTGCTGCAACCACTGTCAATATGCCATTCACCATTGACAACTGATCCAGAGATAGTGTTATTGGCATAGAATAAGTTCTCTGTCACCTCTACTTGATTAGCACAGTTTTCCTTTTGCACTAGTTTGCCTGCAGTGCATTCTCTAGCGCAATGTCCAAATTTTTCATAGTTGTAGCATTTAGGCTTCCCCTTATATCTACACTCACCAAAGTGAAATTTAGAGCATACTCTACACTGTGGTTTTGTAATTGCCTGGCCCATTAACTGTGATGAATATGCATTTTGTGCAAGACTAGCATGAAATTTCTGTTGAAACTTGGGTCTTGAATCCTATTTCTTACCCTTAGAATTCCAATCCTTCTGGAACTGAGATGGACCAAATTGAGCTCCACTTCTATTTTGCCCTTTTGGACTCATTGAGAGGGATGTAAATACGTTCCCAGTAGTATCAACAATGTGTAAATCAATCCGTTGTTCTTGGCTCTTTAAGATTGCAATTACCTCATGCAATTTTACAGTCTCCAAACATTTTGTATTTTATATAACCAAACAGATAGGATCATACAGTTTACTTAAACTAATCAGAACCTTTTGCACAAGTCTCTCATTAGATAGAGATTCACCAAATGTTTTCATCTAATTCATCAATTCATTCCTTGTAAGATAACTAGATAGAGATTCATCATCTCACATCCTAGCATATTCAAATTCTTATCTAAGATTTTGAAGTTTTACCGATCTAACCTGATTACCACCATGGTATTCTCTATACAACATATCACATGCCATCTTAGTTGAATCAGCGTTGGCAATCCGAGGGAAGATCTGGTTAGAGACTGCATTTTGTATGATTCCTAGAGCCTTCACATCCTTCATGAACACATAGGTCATTTCTTCATCTTCATCTTCCGTTGACCATTGAGCTTTCTTCTTCTTCTTCTTCAAATCAGGGGTTGTAATCCCCTTTTCTACCAGATTCCATAACCCAAGATATTTGAATATCGTTACCATCTTAATCCTCCAAAACTCGTAGTTCTCACCGGAGAAAATTGGAGTTCTCACCTCCGAGCTTCCAGATCCAGACATCTTGGTTTGAATGTTGATTTCTCTTCTCAGATGATAATGAGACTCCGACGACTTTCACTGAGCTTCGAGTGAACTTCGATTTAGCTCAGTGACTTCACAGGTTTACTCCCAGGCTCAGATGATCGAACCTGGCTTTGAGGCCATGTTAGTGTTCTTGGTTTATCTGAGTTATGCGATATGGAGATAGAGAGAAGATTGAAGGATGGAAAAAGAATGAATGTTTTTCTTCTCTCTAGCCGAAATTGCAGAGAGGAATATATTTCTCTTAATGGAAAAATGAGCATAACACACATGCATTTCATGACTGTTAGCCTTAGCTGGATCCACACACATCACATTTGATCTCGGCCACACATCTAGCTAATTTCTAGGATCACTACACATGGCTATTTTAACCTTACATATTGGAACCTCACACTTGTCATTCTAAAAGACTAAATGCATACACAGTTAGCATTCAAGGCTTCTTATTCACTAATTCTACAAGCAATGCCATTACTTACAATTCTACAAGCAATGCCACCTGGTGCGACAATATTTGGCCGCTCAACTGTCCTGTATGTTTGGTCACTGCAAATCTCTCCAAAAGTGATGACGATGCTGTTTTACATTCATTATAAAATGGAGCTGATGGTGGATTCGTTGTTTCTCGATTTAGATTGGTTTGTTTAGTTTGGTGTAGTTATTTATGTCGCTTAGCAAGTGAAGTGGTCTCGGTTTTTGGTGATAACTTTTGTGTTTCTCAGTATTAGTTTATCTTGTTTGCCATTATTGTGGTAGGTTTATACCGGTGGTTCCCAGTTGTTCTTATTCATGTGGTGGCCAGGTAGAGATTTTACTCTCTTTGTATCTTTTTACAAATTATTTCCACAACATTTTATTGATCACTTGATTAAAAAAAACTTTAAAAGTGAATGATTTTGAGAGATTTGAGAAATTTCGTAGTGTATTTTTTGTATTCACAAGTCTCACATCTCCCACATATTGGAGTGTTTTTTTGCTCACCCCCACTAAAGTGATGTGATCTCAACCCCCACCCCCTAATTGATTGTTATTAAAAGGTAATGTTAGGGAAACCAAATTTCTAAATCAAATTTTGTAAACTATATAATGTGGATGTTGATGATTGAATTATTACTTAAGTGTTGATTAACATTCTTATTTTCTATTCATGACACATCATTTGGTTAGCAAATTTGATTTAAGAATTTGATCTCGCTAGCATTATCTATTATTAAATTAGTTTGGTTTAATTACACTCATTGAAGGAAAGGGATCCTCGTCGGATCCCTTCCACCTGAGGCTCATGAGCCACAAATTCAGACACTTGAAATTTGATCTAACAACTACAGACAGGGGTCCCCATTAAAAGTAATAATAACTTTAGCAGTTGGATTAAATTTTAAGAACCCGAATTTATGGGTCATGAGGCTCAGGTGGAAGGGATCCGGAGAGGATCCCTTTCCCTCATCGAAGTCTATGGAGTCCTTGTGCAATGCATTTAGCCACCTATATAAATGCGAATAACAGTATAAAAAACTTGACTTCAAAGTAGTGGGGTTTGCAGAAGAAGAATTACCTGCAATTCTGTTTATGTTTGGACTTTGAAAAGGTTGACTTTAGTCTTCCACCTTTGGATCATGGATTCTTTTCCCCCAATTAGGGATGGGCAAAATACACGCGATTATAGGTAACTGCAGTTACCCGTCCATTTAAACTTCACGGTTACGGTTATGGGTAATCGTTTAGATAAATAAACGGTTATGGATATAACCGTTTACTCGTGAAATTTAAATGGGTAGTTATGGATATTAACCGCGGTTATAAACGGGTAACCATTTACTCATTTATTTTATATATGTAAAATTAACATTTAGGTTTATTATAATATAATGTAGCTAATTATATATATATATATATATATATATATTATGTTAATACTTTACATTATGGGTTAAATAACCCATGAATACTGTCTGCTAAACAGTTTTCGTAACCCAAGAATACTTAGCAAATATTATATTACTTTCATTGGTAACAGTTAAAAATATCGTTCGTAAACTATTATTTCAATTATTGGAATGATATAAGGACTTAAAAATTTAAAATACGGAAATGGATGATGAATATACCTATAACGGTGTTTAATTGTCAAAAAAAAATTATGATAATTATTTTTTAATTTTCAAGTTGTTAAAAAACATGTAAACGGGTGAAAAAGGGGTAATAGTAAAAAAATTGATAAACGGGTTAAAAATGGTAAATGGGTAAACAGATATTAAACGGTTACGGTTAAATGGGCATGCGGTTATGAGTATGGTTAACCGTTTATAAACGGCTATGGGTATGTGTATAACCGTTTAGACAATTACCCAATGGGTAAACGGTTATGCATGTATTAACATAAACAATTATGGGTAAATAATCATGATTAACCGCCCGCCATAACCGTTGCCCATCGCCCCTAATATTTATCCATTCATTCTCTATCATACCCCTCAGTTCGGTTCAATCACCAGAGCGCAGGCCGGTGTTCGAAGTCACGTACCAGCTTAAAAAAAATACCAATTTGGAAATAACATTGTGTTGCTAAGTTTCAATTTAAATGCATATGGAAAATAGAATGTGTTGGTACATTTCAGTTTAAACGTATCCGGAAAGTGGGAAAAATGTGAGAAAACTCTTGAGATTAAACAACAGTGAAGAATCTAAAAAGTAATAATCCCTTATTTAGAGAAAGAAAAACCCTACTAACATGAGAGAACTATTTTAGGGCTTCTCTCGTCTTCACTTGTTTGGCATGTCGCTCATTCTATAGAGATTCTTCATTTTTTGCATTCAAATTTCTTGAGCATGCCGGCTTATAGGTTTGTCTCTCCTTCTTGATGTGCAATTTTCTTTTTTGACTTAATCTTTTGGATTTTCCTTTTTTGTTTTGCAGCTTGTCTTGTAGGCTTTTTTTACCTTTTAGTTTTTATATTAGAGGGGTTTGGTCCTATGTGTCACATCTCGGCTCGGGCCCCACCACATCCCGGGCTCGACTCTGCCGTAGCATGATATTTTCCGCTTTAGGCTCTGACCACACCCTCACTGTTTTGTTTATGGGAACTCACATAAGAACTTCCCAATGGGTCACCCATCCTAGGATTGCTCTCGCGCGAACTTGCTTAACTTCGGAGTTCCGCTAGAACCCGAAGTCAGTGAGCTCCCAAAAGGCCTCGCACTAGGTAGAGATGAGAATATACATATAAGGTTTAGAGGATCCACTTCCCTGGGGGATGTGGAATGTTACAATCCACCCCCCTTAGGGGCCCGACATCCTCGTTGGCACACTTTCGGCTAAGGATTGGCTATGATACCAAATTGTCACATCCCGGCCCAGGCCCCCACCACATCTCGAGCTCGACTCTGTTGTAGCATGATTTTGTCTACTTTGGGCTTTGGGCTCTGACCACACCCTCATGATTTTGTTCCTGGGAACTCACACGAGAACTTCCCAGTGGGTCACCTATCCTGGGATTGCTCTCGCGCGAACTCGCTTAATTTCGGAGTTCCGCTGGAACCCGAAGCCAGTGAACTCCCAAAAGGCCTCGTGCTAGGTAGAGATGGGAATATACATATAAGGCTTAAAGGATCCACTCCCCTGGGCGATGTGAGATGTTACAATCCACCCCTTTAAGGACCCGACGTCCTCTTCGGCACACTTCCGGCCAGAGATTGGCTTTGATACCAAATTGTCACATCCCGGCCCGGGCCCCCACCACATCCCGGGCTCGACTCCACCATAGTACGATATTGTCCGGTTTAGGCCCCGACCACGCCCTCACGGTTTTGTTTCTAGGAACTCACACGAGAACTTCCCAGTGGGTCACCCATCCTGGAAATGCTCTCGCATGCTACTCGCTTAACTTCGGAGTTTCGATGGAACTCGAAACTAGTGAGCTCCCAAAAGGCCTCGTGCTAGTTAGAGATGGGAATATACTTTTAAGGCTTAGAGGATCCACTCCCTTGGACGATGTGGGATGTTACACAGTGTCTACCTCTTTTTTTCTTGTATTTTCTTTTACAAAGAGAGATAAGGTGTATGTCCCCCCCCCCCTCTTTTTTTTCAAGAGGGATAAGGTGTTTGTCCCCCTCCTCCCCCTCTTTTTCTTGTATTTTTTTTTCAAAGAGAGATAAGGTGTATGTCTCCCCCCCTCCCCCCCCCCCCCAAAAAAAAACCCCTCTTTTCTTGTATTTTTTATTTTTCTTGCTTTATAAGGGGTATGGTTTATGTTCTCCAACTAGGTGTAACTTATTTTTTCCATATCAAGTATTTTTGGTTTTTCTTGCTTTATAAGGGATAAGGTTTATGACCCCCTGACTAGGTGTAACTTCTTCTTTTTTCATATCAATAAATTTATCTCATACCGTCGAGATTCTCAAAAAAAAAAAAAAAGAGAGGGAGAAGGCACACAAAGTATATAGCACTCTTGTAGAATCAATCAGAATATAACAAGTTGTTAAGGTTTTTGTTTTTTTTGTTTTTTTTTTTATAGAGCTCTATATCTGTTTTTGTACAAATACACACACGCGATCCGGCCTTTTGAGTTCCTTGTGTAGAGATTGCAGAGATGATTGTATACTCAAAAATTAGTCGAACACATCGACACGCTTTGAAGTTTAAACCGAATACATTGACACGCTTTGAAGTTTAAGTCGAAAGTGGCTTGCGAATGGTCTGAGAGCCAAACGGACTTGCAAATGAGGCAACAAGTAGAAACACTAACTACCCTTGCATAACGGCGTGTGTTCGAACTCCGTCGTTAACTAATCTAACATCTCATCTAACAAAATCTATCGTTTGACAAAAAAATAAGAAAATAAAACTTCCATAGGTTCTAATAGGTGCTAGTCGGGCTGCGAACATGAGGTAGCGCCTAGGCAGTTTTATTAATTTTAACTAAGTTTATTATATAACATATAGATAAATGTCTACTTATACTTAAAAAATACATAATTGTATTAAAATACATAAATTGCAAAATGAAATAACATATATTTTATAATGTACTAGAACAATTATTCAATAAGTCTCTTCTAATTTATTAAAAAAATAAAAATGCAAAATAAAAATATAAATTTTTTGTTCCTAAGCGGATGTCTAGGCAGATCTAGACACTCTTTTTTATTTTTTTAATGCCTATAGATTACGTGGCAGTGCCTTACTACCTAACGCTTAGAACACTGATTATAAACATATATAGCAATCATCATATAAGAAGTGGGGGAGGAGCAGAGCGTTCCTGTCTGTGACTTTGGTGCGTTTTTAATGGGTGAAGGCGGCGACAACGTAAGGATTAATCTTAGGCTGCGCCGGACGGGCCCAACTTTGTTGCTAACAATCTCACTTTGATATCCACACTTTACTTCTTTTCTTCCAATTATCTTCGTCAAGCCATCTCCACAGCCAACGTGCGATAAAGTATTCTTCTCGTTGCCTTCAGGCACAAGAAAATCGCAGCAAGAAAGAAAATTGTCAGTTGCATGAAAGTTATCCTTTAAAACTTACAATACAGCTGAAAAAGACCAAAAAGAAAAACATCAGTACCATGAGGAAGTGATGAAGAGGTTGCAGGAAAAACACAGAGAAGAAGATACAATGCTGCAACAACTAAAACCAACTTTTCTAGAAAACTGCTCATCTTTGTAAATTGCAGGAACAAGAACTTGTTGAAGTCTTCAATATGAAATTATTTGCGAATCCAGTGATCCTACTTAAGGAGATTGAAAATCCTGAAAGCAAGCAGACTTTTTGCGAAATGACATTGAAACATACTATAATTATTATTATTATTATTTGCCTAATTTAATGATCAATTTGGTACAAATTGTATTGTTTAAGGTTTATGTTTAGAGAATATGGAGTTGACATCTACTTTCACACACTTTCACCTATTCCCGTTGCTCAATATCAGTCACCATATAGTGACACAATTTGACTTTGGATTTTTTACTTAAATTTAAAATACAACTGGCACAACTGAAACGACAAAAACCACCACATTTGTGTGACAATTCTGATAACTTTAGCATTTGTCGAAGAAGTTGCAAGTGGTTATATATATTCTTCTTGGAAAGCTTTATATCAATCAACATAGATAGAGCCATTTGACCGGGTGTGACTTTATTTTTCGTTTCAATAAAATTACTCTCATACTACAGAAGTTTTCTAAAGGGAAAAAAAACATAGATAGAGCCATCGATCATCACATAATAAGTAGTAGAGGTATATAATCACCCTTTGATTATGGTAAGCTATATAAAAGCAAACAATAATTAAACTTTCGCGTTTATATAAATTTCTCATCTAATATCACATAACAGCACTGTTCTGAAACTCTCCGCCTAGGCGCTAGAGGGTTGGTCACCGTCCCGATTAATGTCTAGGTGTTTGAAGATTAAGAAAGGGTGCCTAGACTTGTTAAGGCGCCCACCTAGACCGCCAAGCACCCGCCTAGCTTGCCCAAACCCACCTAGGCACCCGCACAGGTCGCAACTTACTTAAACAGAAAATAAATAATTTTCATTTTGCATTTTGCTTTTTTCAATAAATTTTAAAAGACTTGTTGCATATTTAAATGGACACACATTATTTCTTTTTTTCCCCAGGTTTCCTTATGTTCCAATACTTCATAATATATATGTCAATCTATTTTGCAGATTATGATGAAATTATATATATATTAAGTATAATTAAGCAGACACTTATCTACACGAAATATAATAGATTTACTTAAATCCGTCTAGTCCGCCTAGGCACTTGCCTAGGCCCCGCCTAACCATCTAGGCACTAGGCCCCAGCCTACCGCTCGACTAGCATCTAGCGTCTTTTAAAATCTTGCATAAAGGTATAACTTTCTCATTTGATTGAGATACGGTCCACGTAACATTACTCATGATCAAGAGAGCTAGGATCATTGTATAAGGCTTGGTGACGCAGTAAAAAACCAAAGAGTCTCGGGAAGACAAGAGATAGATGATTTGGGAATCACTCAACCAGGAGTAATGAATTTATTCACATCATTAATCGTGGATTCGCTCAATACGACCGAGCCTAAAACTTGATTTAAGTAGGAGAAAGCTCACTCTCTTCTTAGATTAATTATAATTACTAAATTGGCTATCTTGCACTTACACTTGGAGCTCTTTTAAATAGGGACATTAGCTACATTGATTTAATTATAAAGAGAAGAAATATAATAGTTACTAGGCGACTCCATTAATAGGACAAGATGACAATGGCTTTGAGAGATGAAAAGTCAAGAAAGCCTCAAATATATTTATTCTCCATGCATTGTGTCATTCTCATCATCTTAAAAAAAACTCGTTCTCGAGTCTTTTGTTTTTTAATTTTCTACGATATTTCGGATGACCTTTCAAATTTCTCAACAACGGTCACAATATAAAAAGCAAATTCGGAGTTGGCAAGCTGTTCCATCCCACAAAATATTCATTTGAACTCCACTTCCACGTATGTTATTAGCAAGTATACCTTAGCTCCTTGTTAATAGAAATTGACTTCAAATCAAGCACATAGGATTTCCAAATTATTGTTTGTTGTGATTAGGGTTGGAGGGATATTGAGGAAGCACAATCAAATTCACCGATTCTTTTCTTCAAAAACTTCCTCTCTAGATCGTGAGTAATGAAATCTTCCTAAACACAATCACTTTACACATGCAATGTGTTTATACCATACTTAGGGCCTCCATATTTAGATCTCGTATAAATACTTGGGGGACTCAAATGTAATTATGTAATAAATGAAGAGGCAAATATGTAATAAGTGAGGAGCCCTTAGTCTACCTCACCCTCACAATCCTCAAGGCCACACATCCCCTAAACAGGGCTCTCACCCTCACAATCCCCTCACTTTCATTAGAGAGCTCTCTCAAACTCTCTCTTTCTCTGGGGGACTCCCTTCACCCTTGTAATCCATACATACAGTTAGAGAGAAATACAATCAACATCAGTGTGGACGTAGCCCAAACATTGGGGTAAACCACGATACGTCTTGTGTTCTTTACTTTCTTGCATATTCACGGTCGGATTTACGTTGTTCCAAGACCCCTCCGGTTTTGTGCATCAACACAATGTTTTTACCTTTCATGAAGTTGTATGTAAAATGCTTCCACCAATGTACTCATCTTAGGTGGATAACCCTAATCCACAAAGCCTTTATCTCCTAGCAGCAGTGTAACAACCCGTCCTGAATAATTTTACGATTTTTTGAACAGAAGGGCATTTTGGTATTTTTACCTTGTAGGCTAGATATTTTTTTGAAATGGGTTACTTTTTCGATCTTCATGTGTGTGCCCATAGGGCCCACTTGCTTTTGGTGTTGTCCACCTCCGGTCCACCCTCATCTCTTCTCTCCCCATAGGTCTTCTTTTCTTTTCTCTCTCTGTTCCAATTTTGTCTCTCTCATTCTCGGGCCTCTCTCTCCCAATCGCTGCATCATTTCCGTCCCCTGTGCACCACTCACCATCTTCACCCTTTGGCCCTGCGAGCTCCATGAACCTTGGAGCAAGGGAAGAACACTCAAACTTCCCTGTATCACATGCACCGTGGCACTGCCACTGTACACTCCCCTCCTCTAGCGATTTCTCGATGTTCCCGGCGAGGGTAAGCTTTGAGAAATCCTTAAACCTTCTTTGATCATGTTTTGGAATACGTTTAGAATATTTTTGAGAGTTTATATGGTTGTTTGAACACATAAACCCGTCGGGGAAGGCTTTCCCAGATTTTGGCGAGAACGCCCTGATTTTCAAACCATTTGACGGCCAACTCAGGCCACCACTCGTCTTGAAATTGGTATAGTTCTTTTCCTCGTTCTTTGGGCTTCATTTTGATATATTGCATGACTGATTTTAGTTGAGTTTTGGGGTTGAATAGAGCTAGAAGAGCTCCAGCCTTCTTCTTCCTCGAAATGGCCAACCTGGCCTGAAAACAGGTCAAAATCCAACCTATCAGGTTAGACTGGCCCAACTTGTTGGGCCATGAAACTTGACTCAATTGGCCAGCCCAACTTAAATACCCCTGGTCCACCTTTATAACCCAGCCCAGTTACAAGTCTAAACCCAATTGAATAAACCAGCCCAACCCAGATCGGATCCAATGGAATATTCTGTGGAATATTCCGTTAAGGAATATTCTCGCGTTGACTTTTACGAAATTTGCTCGGGACCCCTCTTAGGGTAATTCGATGTCCTGAATCCGTTTCCAACTTCCATTTTCCCAAATTCAATTATTTTAGTATAGTTTTATTAATTGGTACATTTATGTGCTTATGTGCAATTGTTTATGGCATTTCCATTCTCTCTAGTTGCACAGCTCTTCGACGGCGAAGTATCTGTGAGTAGACCCCTTCTAAAATGCATTATTTTACTATTAGAGATGCATATATGAAAAAGATGATTCATTGGTTACATTTTATGAAACGTTTATTAGTAAATTGGATTTACACTTTATGTTATATTATATGATTGATGACTATATACCTACTTATGAACGTGGTTTTGCGATATGATGGTTTAGTTACTGAGCTCCGATTTGAGAGAGAGAGAGAGAGATATATATATATATATATATATATATATATTAGAAATATTATGTTAATGTTTTTATGTGCTTATTTAGTGGCTATTCGAATGATATTGCCTACGGGCGAATGATACTTATAGATGGCTTCAGCCGTGTGTAGGTTGGTGGCTACAGCCAGGAGATACTTATATATGGCTTCGACCGGGTGTGGGCTGGTGGCTTCGGCCGATTATGATAACATTATTAAGCACACTATATGATATATGTTTTACAAAAGGTTTTATGGCATGCTAGGGTTTTCGGAAAAACCTATTACTTATTATGCTATACAAGTTTTCTAAACATGGGGGTTAGTATTAACTGTTTTAGTACTACTTATATATCAACTTGGTCCACTCATGTTTTGTTTTACGCTCCCTCAGGACTTAGAATCGAGGTGGACAATCCTGGCGTCAAGGCACTCCCGCATCGGCATTTTCAAGTCCTTTCGGTGTAGGACCCATCCTTTTGTTTGTTCAATTTTACATTATTCCTTTTTAGTTTCTCAGTTTAGTTGTATACTCTGAATAGGTTCCATAAATGCATATTCATTATAATTAAATTTACAAGTTTTATTTATGTCAGTTAATTGTTCTTAGTTCTCATGCATCCTAATATGCCTTCGTCACCTTCAGATGTCGGCCGGCACGTGTCTACCCTCGTGTTTGGAGAATATCAAGGTCGGGCGTGCCAATTTGGTATCAGAATGTGGTTTGTTCAGAGCATACTTAGGATCATATCGTACTCTAGTAGTGTGTCGGTCATGATGTCATTTGGATGTCATGACTTCCAGATTTATTGTCATTCGGCACGGTTGTGCAACCTTCATTTTGGGTGAATAGTCACATCATATTCAAGAATAAGAAATTTTGTGTCGGGATTGTGCCTCATCAATGACAAAATGGATTGTTGGACGACTTTCAACATCGGACCAATACTCTGCAACATGCGTTCCTTAGGAATTATAGGCAGAGTCAGTTTTACAAGACCAACTGCAGATCCAAAGTGGCGATGTCATTCTGCAACATGCGTTCCTCAGGAATTGCTAGCAGAGTCAAATCTGCATATGAGTGTTGGAAATGGAAAGTTTTTAATGGTATAAGTTGGTTAAGACCAACTAGAGACCCGAAATGGTGATGTTACTCTGTAACATGTGTTCCTTAAGAATTACGGGCAGAGTCGTATCTACATAAAAGTGTGGTGAAACGGAAAAATCTAAGTGGTTTAAGTTTGGAATATCTGAATTGGTGATGTTATTCTGCGACATGTGTTCCCTAGGAATGGCAGGCAGAGTCACATCTATATGGAAATTGCTCGAAACATTCAAAGTTCGTGTTGGAGAGAGCAAGTAAGCGCTAGATGTTGCAAAGTGTAGTAAATGTTATTTTGGTGTGATCGAATCAATGTCTTCTGACTCGCTCCCGCTGGATCCTTAGAACAATTCTGGCGATTGTTCTATCGATATCATTCTTGCTTACTCCAACCACGAGGTCAGGTTCACTAAACATTGACAGTCAGCTATACGTCAATTTCTTCGAACGTTATTGTTGTTTAGAGTAGATACTCTTCTTGAGAGATTCTTTGGTAGCAGACGATATTCTTATCAATTTCCTAAAGGGTTTACGACCATTGGAAATTGAAAACCTTCACATGGTGTTATGAAATACAAAATGCCTTTGACCTCGTCAAATCTTATCAACAGTTCTTAACTATTCTTTGAGTTTAGACCTATTTCCTTTTTTGCTAAGAAACTAGTCAACTCTAGTGCGATGCTGACGGTGAACAAAGTTTTTGAAAATGGGGTATTGTCTTATCTGATCGTAGTTCTTACACTTTTTGAATTTTATGGTGGTGTATTATTAAATGTTGGCTGCACATTGAGGCAACATGATCGAGTAACGCATGTACCTCTTGACTATTGGAACCGCATGATGTGAACCATCCTATCTTTCACCTAGAGCTAATAAAAACCTTTCTTGCTGTAAAAATCTGGTGATGTTTTCTCTACGGCGAGAAATGTTGCATCCTTTTGACCAAAGATGTTGTAGTGTGTCTCACACAAAAATGGTTAAGTTTGAAATGGAAGCCATCGGGCTTATCTCAATTTGTTTCTATTCCTGTTCAGAGATGGGAAGAAATTTCCATGGTTGTCATTCTTGGGTTGTCGGGGACCCACTGGGGATGCGAATGGAAATGGGTGAATGTCACCATGTTTTAGTACTACTTATATATCAACTTGGTCCACTCATGTTTTGTTTTATGCCCCTTCAGGACTTAGAATCGAGGTGTACAATCCCGGCGTTAAGGCACTCCTGCATGGCATCTTCGAGTCCTCTTGATGTAGGACCCATCCTTTTGTTCATTCAATTTTATATTATTTCTTTTCAATGTCTCAGTTTAGATGTATGCTCTGAATACATTCTATAAGTGCATATTCATTATAATTAAATTTACAAGTTTTATTTATGTCGGTTAATTGTTCTTAGTTCTCATGCATCCTAATATAGCTTCGTCACCTTTGGATGTCGGCCAGGACGTGCCTACCCTGGTGTTTGGAGAATATCAAGGTTGGGCGTGTCAAGCAGATAAACCTCTTGATGAGCCACATCAACAGTATACTCATCATCCTCAACATACTTGTCATAAACTGGCGGAGAATTTAAATCAACCAAGCTAATCTCTTCAACCATTTTATATTCAAACAAATAGAAAATATCATCCACGATCTTCTAACCTAACGGAAAACCTGCTTTGATGCTACTTGATGTAGTTAGAACCCAAGAAGTCTCAGGGAGAGGAGTGATAATGTCACATCCCGGCCCGGGCCCCCACCACATCCCGGGCTTGACTCCGTCGTAACACGATATTGTCCGTTTTGGGCCCCGACCACGCCTTCAAGGTTTTTGTTTCTAGGAACGCACACGAGAACTTCTTAGTGGATCACCTATCATGGGATTGCTCTCGCACGAACTCTTGACGTTCCTGGTGAGGGTAAGCTTTGAGAAATCCTTAAATCTTCTTGGATCATGTTTTGGAATACGTTTAGAGTATTTTAAAGAGTTTATATGGTTGTTTTGAACACAAAAACACGTCGGGAAAGGCTTTCCCAAATTCTGACGAGAATACCGTGATTTTCAGACTGTTTGCCGGCCAACTGCTGCCATCACTCGTCTTGATATTGGTATAGTTCTCCTCCTCGTTTTTTGGCCTTCATTTTGATATATTGCATCACTGATTTTAGTTGAGTTTTGGGGTTGAACGGAGTTGGAAAAGCTCCAGCCTTCTTCTTCCTCGAAATGGCCAACCCGGCCTGAAAACGGGTCAAAACCCGACCCACCAGCTTAAATCGGCCCAACTTTTTGGGCCATGAAACTCAGCCCAATTGGCCAACCCAACTCAAATACCTCAGGCCCACCTTTATAACCCAGCCGAGTTATAAGTCTAAACCTAATTGAATAAATCGGCCCAAAACCCTTGACCCAACCCGCCTGAGCCGGCCCAACCCAGATCGAATCCAATGGAATATTCTCGCATTGACTTTTTGTTGACTTTTATAAAATTTGCCCGAGACCCTTCTTAGGGTAATTTGATGTCATGAATCCGTTTCCAACGTCCGTTTTCTCAAATTCAATCGTTTTAGTATAGTTTTATTAATTGGTACTTTTATGTGCTTAGGTGTAATTATTTATGGCGTTTCCGTTCTCTCTAGTTACACGGTTCTTCGATGACGAAATATTTGTGAGTGGACCCCTTCTAAAATGCATTATTTTACTATTAGAAATGCATACATGAAAAGCATGATTTGTTGGTTACGTTTTATGAAATGTTTATGAGTAAATTGGATTTACACTTTATGTTATATTATTATGCTTTATCAACTTTACATTCTTTATGGTATATATGATTGATGACTATATACCTACTTATGAACGTGGTTTTACGATATGACGTTTTAGTTACTGAGCTCCAATTTGAGATATACACACACACACACACACACACACACACACACACACATATATATATATATATATATTAGAAACATTATGTTAATATTTTTATGTGCTTATTTAGTGGTTATTCGAATGATTCTGCCTACAAGCGAATGATACTTATATGGCTTCGGCCGGGTGTAGGTTGGTAGCTTCGGCCGAGATATACTTATTTATGGCTTTGGCCATGTGTGGGTTGGTGGCTTCGGTCGATTATGATAACATTATTAAGCACACTATATGAATATGTTTTACGAAAGGTTTTATGGCATGCTAGGGTTTTCAGAAAAACCTATTACTTATTATGATATACAAATTTTCTAAACCTAGGGGTTAGTACGTTAAAGATTAACTATTTTAGTACTACTTATATATCAACTTGGTCCATTCATTTTTTGTTTTGTGCCCCCTCAGGACTTAGAATCGAGGTGTACAATCCCAGCGTTAAAGCACTCCCGCATGGCATCTTCGAGTCCTCTCGATGTAGGACCCATCCTTTTGTTCATTCAATTTTATATTATTTCTTTTTAGTGTCTCAATTTAGTTGTATGCTCTGAATACATTTTATAAATGCATATTCATTATAATTAAATTTACAAGTTTTATTTATGTCGGTTAATTGTTATTAGTTCTCATGCATCCTAATATGGCTTCATCACCTTCGAGTGTCGGCCAGCACGTGCCTACCCTGGTGTTTGGAGAATATCAAGGTCGGGCGTGTCAAGCAGATAAACCTCTTGATGAGCCACATCAACAATATACTCATCATCCTCAACATACTTGTCATAAACTGGCGGAGAATTTAAATCAACCAAGCTAATCTCTTCAACCATTTTATATTCAAACAAATAGAAAATATCATCCATGATCTTCTAACCTAACAGAAAACCTGCTTTGATGCTACTTAATGTAGTAAGAACCCAAGGAGTCTCAGGGAGAGGAGTGATAGTGTCACATCCCGGCCCGGCCCCCACCACATCCCGGGCTTGACTTCGCCGTAACACGATATTGTCCATTTTGGGCCCCAACCACGCCCTCACTGGTTTTGTTTCTGGGAACTCACACGAGAACTTCCCAGTGGATCACACATCATGGGATTGCTCTCGTGCGAATTCGCTTAACTTCGGAGTTTCGATGGAATTCGAAGTCAGTGAGTTCCCAAAAGGCCTCGTGCTAAATAGAGATTAGAATATGTATATAAAGCTTATAGGATCAACTCCCATGGGCGATGTGGGATGTTACATATAGATGACTTGGGAATCACTCAATCAGGGCCAATGGAATCATTCATGTCGCTAATCGTTGATTCGCTCAACACAACCAACCCTAACACTTGATTTAAGAAGGAGAAAACTCGCTCTCTTCTTGGATAAATCATAATTCACTAAATTGACTGTCTTGCACTTACATTTGGAGCCATTTAAATAGGGACATTAGCTACATTGATAGAATAAATTTAATTACAAAGAGAAGAAATATTATAGTTACTATGCAACCCTATTAAAATCAAGAGATGAGAAATCAGTAAAGCCTTAAATATAAGGGTGCTTGACTAGATTTCTGGTGGGCGAAGGTGGATTCGGCGGGGTGACTGGTCTTAGGCTGCGCCCAATGGGGACTATTGTATTACAATGGCTAAGAATCTCACTTTTGAGTCTACATTCAACATGCGGCACAAAGTTTTTGGCATGATCACCACCTTCAGCTGTACAAGAAAATCATAGCAATCGAGAAACTAATTCGTACCAGATGATTGAGTCAAGAAAGTGAAAAACCTCAAATGAAATGTAGTGTAACTATCTAACACGTTACATACATACGTATCTCAAGGGAAGATATTATATAGTTAAGTACCATGAGGAAGTAATGCACAAGTTGTTTGGAAATGGACCAAAAGAAGCAACATTACTAATGCTGCAATTGGCACCGACTTTGCTGGGAAACAATTCTTCATCATCGGGAGCAGGAACAGTTACATTTGAAAAATCCCTCAACATATTGAGATGAAATGAAGGAGAAGTAAGATTTATAGACTACTTCAGCCTAATTTTTTCAAAAATTAGACTTCTACCTTGGACTTTTTTAGTCCCCCATAGGTTTCACTTTCTACCCCTTGGTAAGTGCTTTCACGTTGAAATTTGCAAATTAAAACTACCTCTAAAAGATAATTAGTGGAAATTTCTTTTCATCTTCTCTCGGATAAAATATTTAGACTATTAAATGAGAGTTTTGATCCTCAGAAACACGAATGTATATACATTATTCATCATCTTCATCCTTGTCTTTGTTAGACGAAGTCAGTTGTCCAGCACATCAACGAAACCTGTGGAGTTTACTTTGGTTTAAACTTCTATCTTTTCAGCCGTTCCTAGTTTATAGGAATGATTGGTATTTGTTTCTGTTGTAATCTGATCTTTTGGTTGTAATCCTATCTTTAGGATCTGATTGTATTTTAGTTGTTCACAACTTCTTGTATCTAGGGTTTTCAAACCTAATCTGTAAGTATGGAAGTATTATAAATACATGCATCCCATGATTGATGGGGTATGCGATTGAAGTGAAACAAACTGAGTCTCTAGATTTTACATGGTATTGAGCCCTTTTTTTGTCTAACGACATCGATCCTTTTCTTCCCCACGCTCCAATGGCTGAAAACAATGTTTCCCCCTCATCCTCCAATACCAACCCTACTCCCAACCCCACTACAAATCCGTCCTTCCACCCTTTTTCCACCGTCGTTAACATCAAACTTGACAGGACCAACTACCCACTGTGGTTGGCCCAAATTCTCCCAATTCTCAAAAGTAGAGATCTGATGGGATATGTGGATGGTACCTTGGTGTCCCCGTCCAAGTACGTATCTGGTTCAACAACTGTGGATCCTGCCTACACTGCATGGGTTCAACAGGATCAAATGATCCTCAGCTGGATCAATGGATCTTTAACAGCGTCTGTATTGTCTGTCGTGGCAAGCAAGAGGACTGCTCGCGCCACCTGGGAAGCACTCGAGCAACGGTATGCTTCTACTTCTCAAAACAGGATTTTGTTTTTGCGGAATGAATTGATGCAGACAAAGAAAGGTGATCTTTCTGTGGCAGATTACCTAGATCGCATGAACGCGATCGCTGACAACCTTGCCCTAGCAGGGCAACCTGTGAGTGATGATGAACTTGTTCAGATTGTGTTGAACAATCTCGGACCTGCTTTTGAGATGACTGTCAGTGCAGCTCAAGCCCGTGATTCACCAATTACCTACCCTACCCTTGAGGCTTTGCTGTTAACCACTGAACGTCGCATGGCTGTGCACACTGCTTCGTTGGTGGAATCTGCGCCGGTTAATGCCTTTGTTGCCTCTCGAGGACAAGGGTTTGGTCGCACTCGAGGGACTGGAAGAGGAGCATCTTCATCCTTTCGGGGTAATTCTTTCAATCAACGAGGACCTGCACCTCGTAACAACAACAACACCCACTTCCGCACTCTGCCATGCAGTAGCGAGCGGGTTAACTCTAATGGTGAGAGAATTGTTTGCCAAATCTATGGCAAACCAGGTCATCCGGCCCTTGATTGTTATCACAGAATGAATGCTGCATTTGAAGGCAGAATTCCCGCGACCAAGCTCACAGCAATGACGTCTTCTCCAGTCTCTGTCAACAAACAAAAGAATGGAACCTGGCTTCTCGACACAGGTGCCAACGCTCACATTACTCCTGATCTTCAGAATCTGGCTAACCCTAAAGAGTACAATGGTAATGAAACTATTGGGGGTGTAGGTAATGGATCTGGCATTTCTATCTCTCATACTGGTTCAACTACATTACATACTTCCACTTGCTCATTTGACTTACCTAATATTCATCACTGTCCCACTGCCTCCCAAAATATTCTCTCCGCACATAAATTTACATTAGACAACCATTGCTACCTACTGATTTTTCCCTCCTTTTTCCTTGTTAAGGACCTCAAGACCCGGAAGACGCTTTTCCAAGGGAGATGTGAGAATGGATTATATCCATTTCCATGTGGCATTGGACAACTCAAGCATCCAATATCTGCATTTGTAGGGCTTCGGTGTTCAGTGAATACATGGCATGCGAGGCTAGGTCATCCTGCCAATTCTATCATTAAGTTTTTAATTTCAAATAATTTGGTACCAATTCATGGTACTTCAAAGGTCAATTTTTGTGAGTCTTGTCCCTTAGGTAAGAGTACTAAGTTACCTTTTCAATTGTCCGAGTCTGTTTCTAAGTTTCCGTTGCAACTGGTACATTCTGATGTGTGGTGTTCTCCCATTATTTCAAATGAAGGTTTTCGTTACTATGTTTTGTTTGTGGATGATTACTCTCGCTATTCTTGGATTTTTCCAATGAAAAACAAAAGTGAAGTGTTTCAAATCTTTGTTCAATTTAAGGCCAATGTTGAAAAAATGCTGAATTTTCCACTTAAAACTCTTCAATGTGATGAAGGTGGCGAATATAAAAGTCATGCCTTTACTAAATTTCTCGCTGCTAATGGCATTTCACAAAGGTTTTCATGTCCCAAACACCCTGAACAAAATGGAATTGCCGAGCGCAAACATCGCCATATTGTTGAAACAAGCATAGTCATGCTTTCTAAATCTCACATGCCTAACCGATTTTGGTTTGATGCATGCTCCACGGCCTTGTATTTGATAAATCGTTTTCCCACCAAACTTCTATCCTATGCGTCTCCTTATGAAAAACTTTTTCAAAAACAGCCAAAGTATGACACTTTAAAGGTTTTTGGATGTCGATGTTTTCCTTGGTTGGTACCTTACATGCAAAATAAACTTCAACCAAAATCAAAACCGTGTGTCTTCTTAGGTTATTCACTGAATCACCAAGGTTACAAGTGCTTGGATCTGTCTACAAGACGCATTTATGTGTCTCGCCATGTCCTATTCGATGAGGACTCCTTCCCTTTTAAGGGTCTCACATCTTCTTCGGCAAGTGTCACACCCTCAGGTACTACCCAAGCCACAGACTTATTATTAACTTTTGATAACCCTAGTTGCCCTAGTATGCCTCAACCTCGTCATCTTGATCTGGTCGTACCATCCCTTGCCCAAGCCGTTACTCCCACCCAAATACCTATTGCCACAGAAGCCTCCCACCCTATTACCCAATCTCACCCTCCTGCCGTCCCACCCTGCCCTCCAATACCAGTGTCATCCGCTCCTGCCCAGACTATCCAACCATCAAATGAGCACGTTGGCGTACCTTCTGAATCTGTGCTCCTTGTCACTGCCAGTGGCCAACCCCATTCAATTACCACACGCTCCAAGTCAGGCATCCATAAACCCAATCCAAAATATGCTATGCATTTAACTGTTGACAACTTCCATGTTGAACCAACGTGTTTCAGTCAAGCTGTCAAGTCTCAGGAGTGGAGGCATGCCATGGTTCAAGAGTTTAATGCCCTGCAGTGATGTGGAACTTGGAGTTTGGTTCCTCATCGTCCCAACATGAATCTGCTGCCAAATAAATGGGTGTTCAAGTTGAAGCGACGTGCTGATGGTTCGATTGAAGGCTATAAAGCTAGACTTGTCGCCAACGGGTTTCATCAACAGGCTGGAGTGGATTACAGTGAGACCTTCAGTCCCGTTGTTAAGCACAGTACGATACGGCTTGTTTTAAGTCTTGCCGTGTCCAACAAATGGCCTGTCAGGCAGCTGGATGTGCAAAATGCGTTTTTGCATGGTTTTTTGCAGGAAGAAGTTTACATGCGTCAGCCACCGGGTTTTGTTGATCAACAATGCCCTACACATGTGTGTAAGCTTCAACGCAGTATTTATGGTTTAAAACAAGCGCCCAGGGCTTGGTTTCAAAGGTTCTCCGATTTTCTGCTTGAACTTGGTTTTCACGAATCTAGTTGTGACTACAGTTTGTTTGTCTTCAGAAAGCAAGGTGTGTATATTATTCTTTTAATTTATGTCGATGATATACTAATCACCGGCAATAGTCCTCCTCAAATTTCCAGGTTGATTACGCGACTTGGTACGTTGTTTTCGATGAAAGATTTAGGTCATCTTCGTTATTTTTTAGGTATCGAAGTCAACTACTATAGGACTGCAATGCATTTGTGTCAGTCTAAATATGCATTAGACTTGCTTTCTCGTACAAAATTTACTGAAGCCAAGCCTATCTCTACTCCGGTCTCTTCGGGACATAAGCTCAGTGCGTATAAGGGAGACTCGTTTGACAAACCTGAGGTATATCGTAGTGTCGTTGGAGCACTACAATATATCACCATTACACGCCCCGATCTGTCCTATGTTGTCAACCAAGTGTGCCAATTTATGCATGCTCCTACAACGTCTCACTGGATGGCTGTCAAACGGATTTTGCGATATTTGAAGGCTACGCATAATCATGGTCTTCTCTATAAGCCTGGGACTACTCAACTCAGTGCCTTCTCTGATGCAGATTATGCAGGCAATCCGGATACTCGGCATTCTACGGGTGGTTTTTGTATATATCTTGGTTCCAACCTTGTCTCCTGGAGCTCTAAGAAACAGAAGACCGTATCTCGGTCTAGTGCTGAAGCCGAGTACCGGCAGTTAGCATACACTGCGGCGGAGCTCTCCTGGTTCAGGTCTTTATTCAAAGACTTGCATTTGCATTTGATTCCTCCTCAAATATGGTGCGATAATATCTCCTCCATTGCCCTAGCGTCCAATCCCGTATTTCATGCACGAACAAAACACTTAGAAGTTGATTATCACTATGTCAGGGAGAAGGTTGTTCGTGGTCAACTATTGGTTAATTATATTTGTTCCCAAGATCAAATTGCGGACTTGTTTACCAAAGGCCTGTCGTCGTCTCGGTTTAAGTTTCTTGTCTCCAACCTTCCGGTTGTTCCACAACCTGTCAGCTTGCGGGGGGCTGTTAGACGAAGTCAGTTGTCCAGCACATCAACGAAACCTGTGGAGTTTACTTTGGTTTAAACTTCTATCTTTTCAGCCGTTCCTAGTTTATAGGAATGATTGGTATTTGTTTCTGTTGTAATCTGATCTTTTGGTTGTAATCCTATCTTTAGGATCTGATTGTATTTTAGTTGTTCACAACTTCTTGTATCTAGGGTTTTCAAACCTAATCTGTAAGTATGGAAGTATTATAAATACATGCATCCCATGATTGATGGGGTATGCAATTGAAGTGAAACAAACTGAGTCTCTAGATTTTACAGTCTTGTGGATCAGTGGATGGTTCGTTAGTTTTTTTTTATTCTGCCTTTTATTTTGGTGATTTCAATACTCTTTTTAATTTTGTGCATTCTCTGTTAATCTAGAGCATTAATCTTACTTTAATTTTTCAATTTAAAGGCTACAAAACAGGAGGGTTGTGTAAAAGTCATTTCTGTTTTTATCGTTTGATACCAGTGATATTGGGGAAGGGCAACTCGAACTCAGGGCCTCACATGCATGGGAGAATGCTATGAACCAACTAAGCTACACGCTCCTTACCTGATTGTGCTTTTCGTATATGCCATGTGACAACTGGGGAAAACTACTTGAAGTTCAATACTTCAGGGAAAGAAAAACGCTACTGACATGAGAAGGCACGCAAAGTGTTTAGCACTCCTATAGAATCAATTAGAACATAAAAAGTGGTTAATTAAGGGGGTTTTCTCCTATTAGAACTCTATATGTGTTTTTGTACAAATACACACACACGATCGGGTCTTTTGAGTTCCTTGTGTAGAAATTGCAGAGATAAGTGGATCGTATACCAAAATATTCGTCAAACACATGGACATGCTTTGAAGTTTAAGTCGAGCGTAAGTGGATTCCAGAATTGTTTAAAAGCCAAATGGACTTGCAAACGAGGCAACAAGTTCAACCACTAACTACCCATCATAAAACTTCCATAGGTATATATATATATATAGCCTTCATCAAGACCTTTTCTGTGACTTTTGTGCGTTTTTAATGGGTGAGGGTGGCGACGACTTGAGGATTAATCTTAGGCTGCGCCGAACGGGCACAATTTTGTTGCTAACAATCTCACTTTGACATCCAAATTTCCCTTCTTTTCTTCCAATTATCTTCATCAAGTCATCTCCACATTCGACACCCGGTAAAGTATTCTTCTCATTGCCTTGAGCCACAAGAAATCGTAGCAAGAAAGAAAATTGGTAGTTGTAAGAAAGTTATCCTTGAAAACTTATATTAAAGCCAAAAAACACCAAGAAGAAAAATAACATTACCATGAGGAAGTGATGAAGAAGTTGCATGAAAAACACCGAGAAGAAGATACAATGCTGCAACAACTAAAACCAACTTTGCTAGAAAACTGCTCATCTTTGTAAATTGCAGGAACAAAAACTTGTGGAAGTCTTCGGTATGAAATTATTTCTGGCGAATCTAGTGATCCTAATTAAGGAGATTTACCCTGAAAGCAAGCAGACTTATTGGGAAATGTCAATGAAATATTTTATAATTAATGATTTTTTGCCTACTTTAATGAGAATTTGGTACAAATTGCATTGTTTAAGATCTGGCACAACTGAAACCACAAAACCAGCCCATTTGTGTGATAATTCTGATAACTTTAGCTTCAGACGAAGCTACTGCAAGTGGTTATATATATTCTTCTTGGAAGCTTTATTGTCTAGATCCAGTTCATATGCTGCTCTCTTGTATTTTAAGAGAAAGAAAGACGAGTAATTTCATTTTTAAAGACTGACCGGAAATTTTTTTTTTGTATTTAACTCTCATAATTTGATCTCATTTGTCGATATCATTGATTATTTAGGGTATGGGATGATGCATTTAGATGTTCGTTTTTAGGTTTTGAGTATCAATTTTTAGGACATCCAAACCTAAAATCAAAGGTATTAACTAATTCGAGACTAAAAACCTAAAGTCCAAGCTTGAAATGTTCTACATCAGTACCGAGATCAATTAATCATGTCAACAAATGAGATCAAAGTTCAAGCAAGGTTCTAAAAGACATTATTAGGTGCTAATCAAGCGGCAGAGATATATCCACGAAGCTCGGGATTTGAAGCATTCATATTCCATTAAAAATAAATCCTCAGTATTTCCAAGCATTACAAGCTGCCAAACAAAAAACACAACGACAAACTCAAACCTACATAAATTTTGAAATTAAAAAATATTGAATTCAAATTTATAAACTCAAACCTACATGAATTTTGAAATTAAAAAAATATTGAATTCAAATTGAGTTTGGGTTGGAACCTCACCTTGTTTTGATATGGCCCATTCATTGTCCTGGCCCAGAGCCCAAGAGAAGTATCCGCCCAAGCCCAACGACTTCGCACCGGACCTTCACGTTCACGGACCGGACACCATCATACCCGATCCAAGAGCTACCCGAATAAGAATAGTAAGACGCTGATTCGGTATCAAACACAACTGTTGCATTGGTTCTCTTGTTAAAATGAACGATTTGGTGATAGACCAAAACACCATCCCAAGAGCCCACACCCAAAGCCGGTGCCCCGATCCCGTTCACTTTCGAGTCCTTGAGCGTCCAAGTCCGCCCGTACAAAGGCAGACCCACGACCAGCTTTTTGGGTGGGACACCGGCTTCAATCCACGACCCGATTCCGTAACGAGTACTAATATTACTGTTGGAATCATCCAACGCAGCATTCATCCCGGTGAAATTTTCCCATGACCCATGATAATCATAGCACATTGGGCTGGCCCAATCCAAATATTTACTTATTGCCCCGGCCGGATACGATCTCGGACCGTCGTAAAAAGTAAATTTCGATGCATAATATACCGCGGAGGTTAAAAGTAAACGGGGCTTCCCGGTAACTCTAGGCTCATTATTTAGAGCCTTTCTCCATTCCTTGTATAACAAGGCAAGATTTGACATTTCCGCAGCATCCTTAGGAAATACCCAGACCAAGTCAACGCCGTAGAACCCGTATTTCCGAGCCACCTGAATTGTGGAGTTGATGAAAACTTCTCTGGTCGCCTGCGTGGAAGCCATGAGTGCAAACACGGTTGCATTGTTAATTGTCACCGCCTCTTATGTACAGGAGTGTGGTGACGGGCGGGATTTTGGTCCGGAACACTTTGATGAATTCGGGATTTTGGTTCGGGGCGCTTTGATGAAACCTATCATTCATAAAGCTAAAGAGGCATACTCCACATTGATATTTCTTCTAATTTCTTCGTTGAAAAAGTATCTCTCAAAGCACTTTTTCCTTTCAGTTGTAAGCTCAACATCTCGATGTGAAGCAACACAACTAGGGTCTTCTTGGAGCCTTTCTCAACTATAATATCTAAAATAAAAGAAATAGCACTTTGAAAATATAATCATAAAGCTAAAGAAAAATTTAAAAGAATTTACAAGGAAATTAGCAAAATCATTACCTTGGATTTAATGAATGTCCCAAACAGTGAAGTGGCGTGTTACTTTTAGTCCATCGCTCCAATAAAATGTGATACAATGCATAAAGAAAACTGTTATTTTCATGTAATGCCTTGCACTTATTCCTGTAGATAGCAGCTTTCACCTTTTTAATCATAGCATCCCACCACTCATACACCAAATGAAGACAAGATTTATTTGTGTCAACCATTTTAGAATATCATGTATTGGAGTTGTAAAGAAAATAATATAATCAATATTCTCCCAAAAATACTCTTTCAATATCTTTTGCTTCACCATCATTGTTTTAACCAAATCATTTTCTTTGTACAAAGCCCAATATGGACTAATCACCATTTGTTGTAAACCTTCCTTTACTTCCTTAAACTTCTAAGCATCACACAAGTGTGGAAGCAAATCTGAAAATTTTAAAAATTAGGACAGCACATAATTGAACAAGAAAAATAGAAAGATAGGCAATCTCATAATTGAACAAGAAAAATTAGGACAGCTTATATAATTGAACAAGAAAATTAGGACTTTAGTTTGCAATGTTCATTAAACATAGGCAATCTCATGTTATGGTTCATAATAAAAAAAAATTTATGGACTAAGCATCTCTAGAAATAGTTGAAATCCACTTGCATTCATCATACCAAACATTTTGTTTCGGCAAGCATATACTCTTCAAAGCAAGATTAAGCGTGTGAACAACACAGGATATCCAAAAGAGCTTAAGATTGTGGGCTTCAATAAGTAACCCAGCAGCTTTACAACATTTTCATAACCAATTTCTTTAATAGCAAGTTGGCAATACAATGCTTGTCTTATTCACCTTCGCAATTAATTGCCCTTAAGAACATAACCCACTTTCACAAGTTGTCATAATATTAATAAGTGGTCTCCTTTGTGCATCTGTCCACGCATCAACACACAGACTTATACTTTTAGTGCTCCATGTGAGCTTGATTAGTTGGAGGCACCACTCAATGTGACTCTTCTTTTGATGTAAAAGAATAGTTTTGCATGCATTGTAACCTAATGGAACATACTCTGGAAGTGTAGAAGCACGCAAATATAAGTTACGATAGTGCGGATTTCTTGCAAGGTTAAATGATAAGCCATATATGTAAAACATCTTTGCAACTTCAACATCACATTGATCTCGAGCCTCATTGTTAAAAGCTTTACTGAGAGGCCCACTTGTTCCCTTTCTCTTCTTTAGATCAAGATTAACTTCAGGTAGATCATAACCAAAAGAACTAGTATTGGGCAAAGAAACATGCCTAAGAGCAGAACTCTTCATTAGTAACGTTGTTGCAAGACGCGATCTCATTTCCAGATGTTTTTAATAAATGAAACTTGACCCTAGAGTAGGATATATAAAAATATTATAAGGAGATAAAAAACGCCTCATGAAAGCATATATAAGAATATTATAATCTAAATTATTCCAGTCTACTATACAATAATATTATTATAATATACAAAAGCAGAAAAGCAAAAGAGGGCTTTTCGTTCAAAGATGGGCTTTGGCCTCAGAAAAGCAAAATGGGAATCAGATTATGCATCGAATGGAGAATCACTGAATCAGTAAAGCAAAGGAATAAGATCAAGAAAACATCGAAATTATTAACAAAATGAAAACGAAAGCTTAAGGAAAGCATGGAATTCGAAACCCAACTCTCACCAGCAGTTGCAAAAGATAAGACGCAGTAGTTGCAGACGGAGATGACAGATCAGTTGCAGATGACAATTAATGGTGAAAGCCTCTCCCAAGGAGTGATTTTTGAGATTCGAGTGAGGAAAAATAGGTAGATCCGAATTTTATACAAAAAATCGTTTTGATTTTTTTTTTTGTTAAAGAATCATTTCAATTTAGCAACCTTCAATCAATCACGATTTTGTGTGGATTAGGGTAATTATATTTTACTTATTTTTTCTGATTATCCTCTTATTTTAGTTTGAGGATACTCATATCTCAACACTAGGATACCCGTATCCCATTGGTCAACAATATATCCACATACCCCGCTATGTATCAGGCACTTTTCCTCCACGTATCCATATCCTCATGTGTCAGATAAGGAATACGTTGGTTTTTCCCGGTATCAATGTATCGTAGCTTCTCATAAAGGGGTGAGACTTATGTATATATATAACGCTCACAGGCAAAAATCCACTCCACCCCTTGTGAGAAAGCTGCCACACTCCACTTCTTGTGAGAGGTTGCCATATTAACGTCTTTGTAATAGGTGAAACTTAAAAATAAATAGAAAAGTTGACTTTGCTTTCAATCCAATTCAGATAATTCTTCGAAGGGTCATGTTCCATGTTCTTAATTATGTGGTAGCCACTAGTATTTCTCATCATTTAAAGCACACACTCGTGATCTCATGCACCCATAAAATTGTTGACGTCCTCGTAAGACCACATCCATATGAAATTGATCAAATCAAGTTGCATATATTGTATAAGTATACATCCATAGGGCCATTGTAGATACATTTAGTGGTGAATGGCGAAGAAAGCAACCAACTAAGACTTTGGAAGCACGTAATTACTTTTTAATGCTTTTAAATTTTAATCTAGACTGTTTATTTTAGGGTTCAATGGATTAGGGGTGGGTTTAGTATTATTTGGTTCGGTTTTTGGCAAAATCGAAAATTGAGCCGAAGTTACTGATCAATTTGGTTTAGTTCGGTTTTCTGTTAGTTTTCTTCAATGCAGTTTTTGGTCGATTCTGTTTTTTTTCAGTCCGGTTCAAATTTTTTTTTCAAAGAAAAATTCTCAAGATCAATATAAAAACAAGCATTCCAACTTGAATCAAAGACATCAAAATCAAAGTTCAAACATTCAAGGTTAACCCACAATCAAGTCTTTCAAAGGGTTTAAATTGAGCTTTGATCGGAAGCAGAAACATTAAACTTAGAAAATCTTCAACATATTGAGATGAAGTGAAGGAGAAAGTTTTTAAAAATTAGTACTTCGGTCTAGCGGTATTCCTCTGCACTTATAAGTGAGAGATCTTAGGTTCGATTCTCGTTAAAGACGAATTTGAACCACATTATTGCTAGTCCATTGTGAGACTCAACCCATCCCATCCCTTTAGTGTAGATAATATCATTTGTGTTCCGAAAAAAAATGATATACTTCTGCCTAAATTTAACAAAAAAATAGACTAATAACCTTGGACTTTTTTAGTCCCCCATAGCTTACAATTTCTTCCCCTTCGTAAGTGCTTTCACATTGAAATTTGCAACTTAAAACTACCTCTAAAAGATAATTAGTGGAAGTTTCATTTCATCTTCCCTCGGATAAAATATTTAGACTATTAAATGAGAGTTTTGATCATCAGAAACACGAATGAATATACATTACTCATCATCTCTTCATCCTTACCTTGTGGATGGACTCATCATCTCTTCATCCTTATCTTGTGGATGGTTGGTGGGTTTGTCTTATTCGGTTTTTTTTTTTTGTTGATTTCAATACTCTTTTTAACTTTGTGCATTCTCTATTAATCTTGACAGTTAATTTTACTTTAATTGTTTAATTTAACAGCTACAACAAAAAGAGTGTGTAAAAGTCATTTCCTTTTTTTGTGTTTAATACAAGTGATAACGAGAAAATGCAACTTGCGCTCAGGACCTCAGATACATGAAAGAATGCTATCAACCACTAAGCTACACACACACAATCCGGTCTTTTGAGTTCCTTGTATAGAAATTCCAGAGATAAGTGGATTGTATGCTTGAAAATTAGTCAAACATGCACATTGACATGCTTGGAAGTATAAATCGAGTAAGTGGCTTGCAGAATGGTCTAAAAGCCGAATGGACTTGCAAATGAGGCAAAAAGTTGAAACACTAACTACCTAAGAATGATAAATCTTCCACAGGTACAATACTATAAACAAAGTTCTATTCGGCACTAATCGGGCAACAGGTAGAGTCTAGCGCCTAAGCGTATAGGTGAGACCTAATTTTAACAAAATTTATTAAAACATATGAATAAATGTCTACTAAATTTAAAAAAAAAATACATAATTGTCTTGTAATATATAAATTGCAAAATAGAATGACATGTAAATTTTAAATAACAGAACATATTGAAAATATGGGGAGAAGCATATAGTGAGTGTTAATCCAACTAGCTATCATATAAGTCTCTTACAATTTATTAGAAAATAAAATGCAAAATGAAAGATAAAATTTATATCTAAGTGACAGTCGTGATCTAAGCAGATCTAGACGGATGTCTAAAGTAGGTTTAGACGTTATTTTTTATTTTTTAAATGCTTATGTACTACGGTGATCGTGCCCAACCGCCTAACCGGTGCTTTTAAGAAAACTGACTATAAACATATATAGCCATTATCATATAAGAAGTGGAGGAGGTGCAGTGCCTGCCTGTGACTTTGTTGGGTTTTTAACGGGTGAAGGCGGCGACGACTTAAGGATTAATCTTAGGCTGCGCCGGACGGGCACAGTTTTCTTGCTAACAATCTCACTTTGGCTACCAAACTTCCCTTCTTTTCTTCCAATCATCGTTGTCGAGCCATCTCCACAGTCAACCTGCGATAAAGTATTCTTCTCGTTGACTTCAGCCACAAGAAAATCGCAGCAAGAAAGAAAATTGTCAGTTGCAAGAAATTATCCTTGAAAACTTATATTAAAGCTGAAAAACGCCAACAAGAAAAACATCATTACCATGAGGAAGTGATGAAGAAGTTGCAGGAAAAACACCGAGAAGAAGATACAATGCTGCAACGACTAAAACCAACTTTGCTAGAAAACTGCTCATCTTTGTAAATTGCAGGAACAAGAACTTGATGAAGCCTTCAGTATGAACTTATTTGTAGCGAATCTAGTGATCCTATTTAAGGAGATTGAAGACCCTGAAGGCAAGCAGACTTATTGCGAAATGACACTGAAATATATTATAATTAATGTTTTTTAGCTTAATTTATTGAGAATTTGGTGCAAATTGCATTGTTTAAGGTTTATGTTTAAGATTATGGAGTTGACAGCTACTTTCACAAACGTTTACTACTCCCGTTGCTTTCTAGGAAGGCAATGTCAGTCACCATATAGTGACACAATTTGACTTTGGATTTTTGACTTAAATTTAAATACAACTGGCACAACTGAAAGGACGAAAACCAGCCCATTTGTGTGACAATTCTGATAACCTTAGCTTTTGACGAAGAAGCTGCAGGTGGTTAATTATATATATTGTTCTCGAAAGCTTTATTGTCTAGAACCAATTCATATGCAGCTCTCTTGTATTTTAAGAGAAATACTTTGTGCAAGATGTGTAAATTCTTTTTCAAAGACCGACACGTCTGGAAAATTAGCCTCTTTTGTATTTAATTTTTTCCAACTTTGATCCCGTTTGTTGATATGATTGATAATTTTAGGATATAGAATAGTGCTTTTAGAGATTCATTTTTAGGTTTTGAGTATCAATTTTTAGGACATCAAACCTAAAGTCAGTGGCGGAGCCACTAAGGGACCCTAACCCATCCTACCTTTTGTTTTCTTGCTACTATTATAATGCTTCAACTGCATATTAGTTTAATACTCTTAAAATTCGAGTGTGTTCTCAATCCAAACTTTTTTCGGTTCCAAGCCAGCCTCATTTCTCTCCATTCCTCTTATTGCAGTGCAATCTTCACTTCCCTTCCTTATTCTATCAACTTTTCTTTAATTTGCTTTAACTTATATTTTAAAATTTTTCTTGCTTACTCTTTACCTCATATTTGCAATGTTAGGTTGCTCTATTGAAGTTAGGGTCTTCTAATTTTTATGCAAATTACTTTAATTTCCTCATGTTCTGAGTTCAAATTACCTATGTATGTGAGAGGCCCTCCCCCACATAAAATCATGACTCCGTCACTGCCTAAAGTCAAAGGTATTAACTAGTATGAGACTAAAAACCTAAACCCCAAGCTTGAAATGATCTACACCGGTACAGAGATCAAATAATCATGTCAATAAATTGAAATCAAAGTTCAAGAGTACAAGTGAAGTTTTTCAACTAATATGTTAAGTACCATGAGCAAGTAATGCACAAGTTGTTCGGAAATGGGCCAAAAGAAACAACAAAACTAATGCAACAATTACCACCAACTTTGCCGGGAAACAAATCTTCACCGGAAGCAGAAACAATTAACTTAGAAAATCCACAACATATTGAGATGAAGTGAACGAGAAGTAAGATTTATAGACTACTTCTTCCTATTCAAAAATTAGACTTCAACCTTGGACTTTTTTAGTCCCCCATAGCCCACAATTTCTACCCCTTGGTAAGTGCTTTCACATTGAAATTTGCAACTTAAAACTAGCTATCTTTAAAAGAGAATTAATGGAAGTTTCTTTACATCTTCTCTCTGATAAAATATTTAGACTATTAAATGAGAGTTTTGATCATCAGAAACGCGAATGAATATACATTACTCATCATCTTTATCCTTATATTGTGGATGGTTTTTAAGGAAAACACCGAGAAGAAGATACAATGCTGCAACAACTAAAACCAACTTTGCTAGAAAACCGCTCATCTTTGTAAATTGCAGGAACAAGAACTTGCTGAAGCCTGCAGTATGAAATTATTCGTAGCGAATCTGGTGACCTCAAGGAGATTGAAAACCCTGAAAGCAAGCAGACTTATTGCGAAATGACATTGAAATGTATTATAATTAATGTTTTTCTGCCTAATTTAATGAAAATTTGGTACAAATTGCATTGTTTAAGGTTTATGTTTAGAGATTATGGAGTTGACATCTACTTTTCACACACGTTTACTACTCCCGTTGCTTTCTAGGAAGGCAATATCAGTCACCATATAGTGACACAATTTGACTTTGGATTTTTTACTTAAATTTAAAATACAACTTGCACAACTGAACCGACAAAAACTATACCATTTGTGTGACAATTCTGATAACTTTAGCTTTTGATGAAGAAGCTGCAAGTAGTGTTATATATATATATATATATATATATATATATATATATATATATATATATTCTTGGAAGCTTCATTGTCTAGATTCAATTCATATGCTGCTTTTGTATTTTAGAGAAATACTTCATGCAAGATATGTGATTTCTGTTTTATAGAAGGAAATGTCGGAAAAACCTATTTTGTATTTAATTTTCTCCACCTTTGATCTAATTTGTTGATAACTCGATATGATTGATTATTTTAGGGTATAGAATGGTGGTTTTAGAGGTTCATTTTTAAGTTTTGGATTATCAATTTTTAGGACATCAAACCTAAAATCAAAGGTATTAACTAATTTGTGATAAAAAACCTAAAGTCGGCTTGAAATGATCTACACTGGTAACGATATCAATTAATCATGTCAATAAATGAGATCTAAGTTCATGAGTACAAGTGAGTTTCTCAACTTATTACGTGTCTTGTACAAAAAAAAAAAAAATCCTCACATATCTATAAAATTTTCTTTTAGGCTTGTTTTTAGTTACACCCCATGGAACTTGATTTAATCTCACTTTGCTCCTTGTAACGCAAAAGTCACCACTTTACTCTTCAAAACTCAAAGTTTGCTTTATTTTACCCATAAAACTTAAAAGTCGTTTTTATAAAACTCAAAATTCGTTCCACATTGCTTAGATATGTTAATTTCTTATGTAAATTTGATTTGGGTGCGCAAGGCTAATAAATTTCTTTTTGATTTTTTCATCCCTTCAATTTTCATTAAACTTAATATTCTCTTATTGTTGAATGTTAATGCATAATGGAGATTTATAATTAAATTTATTGTATATGTGGCATAGTCTGGTTAGGTGTTGGGTCCCACATATATTTTAGGAGGCAACCTATAAGTTTTAGAGAGAAAATAGAGTCTACAAATCAAAGTGGAACGAATTTTTAGTGTCAGGAAGTAAAGTTGTGAGAGTGACTTTTGAATTACAGATGACAAAATAAGATCAAAATGGAGTTCCGGAGGCCGTAAATAAAAGTAGAGAACTTTAACGAAAAACTCATGGTACTGAATATAATGGAAAGTCAAGACATATAAGGCGACGACATAAAACCATTAGACAGCTACTCAAGAATGGAACTATCTCCATTGACTATATTAAATCAAAGGAGAATATTGCCGATCCTTTGACAAAAGGCCTATCCAAGGATCAAGTAGCATTTACATCGAGGGGAATGGGTTTAAAGCCAACTCAATGAGTTATAACTTGACGGAAACCTAACCTAGCTAATTGGAGATCCAATGGTCTAGGTTCAATAGGCAAACTAGTTGAGGAAAACTCAAGGTAAGAAACACACAATCCTTACTTATTCCTATGATGGCAAACAGTGTGTTACCTGTAAGACGTAAAGGGTGAATCATTATTCTTAATAATGCTAACATCTTATAGTTGAGATGAATAGAACAGGTTATTCTTAGTTAGCATTACCTATATGAGATTGATGTGGGGTCGCATCTTTGAGATTTGATATGGCTACAATTCTCTAAATGTCTCATGAAATCAGGATATGTTTAGGACCAAAATGAACACAACCGTATGAATTGACGTGTGTCAAGCTGTGATATGTGTGATACTTCTTGTTTCGATTTACTACTTACAATGATCAGTTCAAGATATTAAATTCACTGCTTCATTAGGTAAATCTGATAAGTACTCACTAGAGAAGGTTCAAGTCCAAAAGACACCTATCCCGATGCATATCATATCTCAGTTCTTTGAAACGATGTTACTAATTTAGTTAGTATCTTATTTTCTATTCAAATGTGGGGTATTGCTAGCGTTTGAATAGAAAATGTGGGGTATTGTTGGAACTTGTGAGTGTGGGACTCAGTCCCACATCGCCCAAACAAATTGTTAAACACCTCTTTATAAGTGGTTTAACTCACTTATGGTTTAAAATGAATTGGGCCCAAGCTATGGACATTGGGCCTTATAAATGGAGGTTTAGGTGTATATATTAAATGTCAAAGATGGGCCTTGGATTCAGTTTAATTTTTTGTTTTTAATTTTTGGATTCAGTTTTTCCGAAAGGATAAAACTAAGTGAACAGTTACGTCCGTTTTTAATTTATGGCAGTCCGCTCAGAAACGAAATACATCAATTCAATCACTCCTTTTATTCCTTATAGAGAACAACACTACTAATTCGTCAAGAATCCAAGTTCGTGTGCAAGAACTTGGATTAGATAGTTGTATCCTGCAAGATAGACGTCCTTTGAACTACTACACCGGTGTAGGGACGTATTTCTGTCTTAGGAGATTGCTCTGCAAGTATCTATCTTCCGAAAACAAGTCAGTGTTTTTTTGTTTTTTGTGATTTGTTATTCAAATTCATTAAATTGTTCATATTGTAAGATATATCGTATATTTGTGAAATTTCTATTCAAGATAAACTGTATAATTGTTATATATTATACACTTGACATTTGATTGTTCTAACAGTTCAGATTTTAGGATTTTTTTTTTCTTTTTTGAAACGGAAAGGTTCAGATATTTAGATCAGAGCAACTGGATAAATAATAATAATAATAATAATAATAATAATAATAATAAATCAGAGCAACAACAGATTTTCTGTAGAATTGAAAAAAGACCCCCCAGGCCAAGTGTACTTGCAAATGAGGCAGCACAGTTGAAACACTATCACTTCTCTTGGGAATGGCCTATATCCATATAACAGGTAAAAGAAGAGAGCAATCATTTAGCAATAGGAGGAGGTGTAGAATGACCCATCGATGATCGTTGACCTTTAGCCGGTGCAGGCGGCGAGGAAACCATTGTTCTTTAGACTGCAGCCAGGATTTCTTCCAATTATCTTCCTCAAGCCATCTCTGCACCCAGCATGTAACAAACTCTCCTTTCTACCTTCAGCCACAAGAATTTACACCAATCAAGGAATGTTGTTAGGTTAATACCGAGAAAGTGTGATCCTCGAAAATATGATAAGCTACAGTGATCGAGTAAAAATCCAACTATATCTATACAACGCATGTAATGCAATATGCAATATCAGTAAATGGTAAATCGTAAAACTGAATGATGTCGTGCTTTGAGTTTTTATATTTACCGTGAGGGAGTAATGTAGAAGTTGCAGGGAGAACACACACAAGAAGATGTACTGCTACTAGGGCTAAAACCAACTTTGCAAGAAAACTGCCCATCATGGAAGAACAAGAACTTGCAGAAGCTAGACTTCAGTGTGAATACATACTAGTGAGAACCCTGAAAGCCAGATTTATAGAGTCTCTGTTTAATTTCTTGAGTTATATTATCTAATATAATATATAATATATAAACCAAATTGGCACAAAGAGAAAACCCAAGTTGACAATGTGGTAGGAGATGGGCAGAAATGTTGGTCTAAAGGCTTTATGATGAATAGAGCAGCCGATTTTGAAAATTTTGCTTTTGTCACCTTTTTCAATAAGGAGTCTCGTTGTCTCTCTATCTTGAAACTTTACAAGGGAAAAGTAAGACGTGTGAAAATAATTATATTACATGCTTAAATTATGTCAGTTGATCAAGATAATGTGCATCATTGTTTTATTCAAAAAAAAAATATACGCAATATGAAGGTGGATAAATCCAAAATTCATCGTCAAAATTGGGTATAAAACCATTGAAGAATACAAGTTATATATTTTGAGATGTATTCTTCCACTTGAATTACCTGGCTAATAATCAAATAATAATGAGGACACAGGCCAACAATACATCTCAAACCTACTACTGCAACCACTAAAATAAACTTCTCATTGCAATAAATTTATATTGTAATAATCCGATATACATCAATGTTGATTCAATTAGGAAAAAAGATGAAAAACAAGGATTAGCACCAATAAACTTCCTAATGTAAGCACAGGGCAGCATGATCTTCTTCCCAGCTTTGAGATTTGGAGGAATATCACCCGAGCCGTACGTGTAAGAGCAACGGAGCTATCTTCCATCGACTCCCAAGGTTCAACACAAAGAGCTTGTTGGTGACAAACAACGTCAAAGCCAAATATTGGACTTGCAATGAGGCAACAAGTTGAAACAATAAATTTCAAAGGAATGATCAACAAACATAGACAAATTTATAAGCGTAGATAGCCATCATCATGCAATAAGTGGAGGAGGTGCATAGCCACCCTGTGATTTATGTCGATTTTTAAGGGGTGACGGTGGAGAGGATGTAACGATTTTTCTCAGGCTACGCCGGATGGGCACAGTTTTCTTGCTAACAATCTTGCTTAGACATCCAAAGCTACCTTCTTTTCTCCAAATTATCTTTCTCCAGCCACCTCTGCAGTCAACACTCGATAAACTACTCTTCTCAGCGCCTTCACCCACATGAAATCACAGCAAGAAATGTTAACAGCTAGAAAGTTCGATCCCTGAAAACTTTGATATATTCAAGCCAACATAGTAAGTAAATATGTAAATACGGATCTGATCACAGAAGGAAGATAACATTACCATGAAGAAGTACTACTGATGAAGAAGTTGCAGGAAAAACACCAAGAAGAAGATATACCGTTACAACAGCTAAAACCAACTTCGCCAGAAAACTGCTCATCTTGGAAAGCAAGAGCAAGAACTTGTAGAAGCAAGGCTTATAGATCTGAGCTAAGTAGTCTTTAAAATATAATTATATATATGTGTGTGTGTGTGTTTGTCTTAAATAAAGTGGGCGGTAGCTAGAAAAAGGTTGTGAATTAATGGTTTTGTTTGAAAAATTAAGGCCAAATTGGATTATTCATCCCCGTGGTCATAGGAAACTTGCATGATGACCCCTGTGGTGAAAAAATTAGGAATTAAACTCCTGTGGTCAAGAATGTTAGCAAATTTAGTCCAAAAGTAAGATTTCTGTTAAATGACTGTTAAAAGTATGGGTAAAACTGTATTTTCAGTTCCAATTAACATTTAAAATAAATATTTTTTTATAACAATTAACAAAAAAAATAATGCTTAATTTTTTAAATAAAAAAAAGCCCCAATTCAATGTCAATTGGAACATAAAATACAGTTTTATCCCAACTTTTAACAGTACTTTAACAGAAATCTTACTTTTGGACTAAATTTGCTAACATTCTAGACCACGGGGGTTTAATTCCTAGTTTTTTCATCACGGGGGTCATCATACAAGTGTCCTATGACCACGGGGATGAACAATCCAATTTAGCCAAAAATTAATTATGGAGTTTGACCTCTACATCACCAAGAAATCTTGGGTGGCGTTGTCCGACCATGTCATCTTTCCGATCGCTCTCACACGAAAGACGAATCTTCACCTACTTCATACGTTCACTCACCTTGCTTTAGGGAAGGCATTGTCACAATTTGACTTTTCAGTTCCAAGGTCTATAGAAAATGTAGAGCCCTTTTTCTCATAAAATTTTGAAAAACATTATACAATTTGTGATTCAAATAGATTGTATAAAGACCCCAAAGACAAAATGGACTTGCAAATGAGGCCACAATTAGTTGAAACCTATCTATTCCCTTGGCAACAATTGAGCATCCTGATCTAACAAACCTTAGTGTTTTCTGTCCGGTCTTCGACATGAACAACACATGTTGTTTCGCTTAAGATAGAATGAATTTTTCATTTCAAGAAATACATGTTAATTGACTTCACCAAAAATCACATTTATTCTACGAGTTGTATCATTTCAACTTTTCACATCAAATGAGAATTGTTATTAGCACTCCAAAAATCTCATTTTACATTTCAAACTTCCTATATTAGGAAAGAAAAATACACTTGTGAGGAGTGTAAAATGAAATTTTTAGAGTGCCAATAATATTTCCCCATCAAATATGTATAAAGCCAAAGATCAAATTTTTACTCTCTCTCTTCTTTAAACATTAATGGACAATCCATATGCTCTAATTGGTTGATTGAGATATTGAAGGAAACTAAAAATTAACTGTGAGTTAGATATCTTTCTACGTCTCACCCTTATTAAGAAAAAGTCACATCACTTAACATCGGTAGAATAGTACCCCTAATTTCATGTATGCTCGATAGAGCCAAAACTTTTCCCTATTTAGCCATATACGCCAAATAACTCGCATCTATGATATGGATGGTTGTGGGGATCAGCCCACCAAAAATGGCTAACGAGATGAGATACAGTGTACGCCATTCATATTGACCAGCCCCGAACAAGACCAAGATTTGGGTGGTAAATGACCGAGGAATGTCGTTGGGGTGATTAAGATGAGTCAATACATGGTTAACACTCATATAATCATTTTTATACCTCCCTGTTTAATTATTCTAATAGAAAACTTCATTTTAATCCCTAAAAAAGATAAGTTTTAGATTATAACCATATGTAAGATTAAAATCCAATTTTAGTCCCTAGCACATTTAATCATATCATTTATTAGTTGTATTTTGATGTTTTATTTTATCTTTTTATTTTTATTTTAATGTATTAATTACATTTACATTTAATTTTTATTTCATTCACCATAATATATTTTAATGTCTACATTTAGGCAACTAAATTTTTTATAATATATATTCCGATAACAATTTTGTATGTTCTTCATTTAGGTACATTAATACATTTGAATATTTTGGTATATCTATCGGTACAAACATGTAGTTACATTGATTCAATATAATGCATTTCGATCAATATAATGCATTTCGTTACGTACACTTTGATACACACATTTGAGTATTGACTTTTAGGTACATTAATTCAATTATTATTTCGGTAAATACATATAGGTACATACATTTTGGTATTGATATTTAGGTACATACATTTTCGGTATTGACATTTAGGTTCGTACATTTTGGTACATACATTTCGGTATTGACATTTAGGTACACTTGTATTGACATTTTTTTATTTAGGTACATACATTTTCGGTATTGACATTTAGGTTCGTACATTTTGGTACATACATTTCGGTATTGACTTTTAGGTACATTAATTCAATATAATACATTTCAGTACATACATTTAGGTTCATTATAATATATTTCGGTACAATCATGTAGGTACAAATATTTTGGTACAAAAAGTCAATTTTATATATTTTGGCACAATCATTTTTGTACACTTATATATCTATATATTTTTGTATCACAAATTTTTTTTTAATATTTTCTCATTTATGTTCATTTCTAATTAAAACAAATTAAATATGTGCATATTAATAAAATTAAAATTTAATATGGAGAGATTAAATAAAAATACACATTAAATAAGAAAAATTGAATGTAAATTTTGATAAAAGTACACTCAAGGGATTAAATTGAATATTTAATCTAGCATCAGGTTTTTTTTTAAATTTTAATCTTTTTGCAAGGACTAATGTTCAAAAACCCCCTTATTCTAATCTCTTGTACTATTAAAGTACGTTAAACGCATGTAAATATTTTCTCTGGTTATGCAATAAATTCAATATATTATGAATTGCGATGTGTGATCAAATATGTGTTGGAACACTGTTGATACGAGATCCTTTGGGATACTTGTGAAAAATGCAAAGATAAATGATTTTTTTGTTTTTTTGAACAAACAATATTATTTATACTAAGGAGATGGTGGGGATCGTAAGCTTAGCCTCATAATGGGTTAGCAATAATATGATTCAAATTCACCTTTCGCGATAATCGAACATAGACCTCTCACTTACAAATTAAAAAAAAAAATACTACTTGACCATAGTAAGGCATAAATTTTATATCAGTCGGCATGTCACCCGTCATAGCAAGGGAGCTATCTTCCTATCGATTCCCAAGACTCAACACGAAAAGCTTGTCTCCAAAAACCCGTTGCATTTCCTTCAAGAGTTTCTTCCGTAACCAATTTCCCATGTCTCAGTGAATCTTCAGCCTCCACACAGCTACCTCCTCGAGTGCTGACTTTGAAGGCATCTCCGACATGAATTATAAGCCTATCTGTGTATTGCCTCTCAAGCTTTGAGAGTCCAGAGTACTCTCTGCCCACACCAATCACAGATGGGTCAAGCTCCCACCCATGAACCACAACTTCTGGGTACAGATCAAGAATCGACCTTGCCACGGATCCCGCCCCGAACCCAAGAATGCCTATGGGTCCGGGAGGGATAATCGGCGGAAAGGTGAAGACGTCGAAGTAAGTGCTTGTGAGGGACTTGAAAATGAAAGAGATGCTGTGGATGTTTCCAGGGTTGTCAAGAAGGAGGAGTCTTGAGCCGGTAAAGGGGTCGTCAGCCCTTTTCGAGACCTCGAGGACCCGAATGTAGTTGTGCATGGACTTGAATTTGGCGAGGATTTTGACATCCTCGGGGGGTGCCATCGTCCTGGGTCTTGGTTTCCGGGTGGGGTGGTGGGCGGGTTGGGATTTGGGGGTCCATGGGTGGAAGAGGAGTGGTTTTGGAGGTGTTTTGGGGGATAAATGGAGGTTTGGAGATGTAGGATGGGGAATTTTTGAATTGGATAGGGACTTAACGGTCGAATTTGGTGGGGATTTTGCAGAAGCGAAATTGCGTTTTGCTCTCTGTAATCTGTTTTGCACTTAGCAGGGTGAAAAGCATAAAAAATGAATGGGCGCGTAAGATACCATCATAAATTGGACTCCATTTTAATTGGAGCATTTTTAACTTATTAATCCCTTAAAATGGAAAGACTTCACTACATCTGCTACCAGCCTACCATGACGTCCCAAATTAATAATGTAAATTTCTTATAAAAAGTTAAAACATATAACTTTGCACTTTTTATTTGAGATGCCCACAGTTACACAAGTCTAGGTAAGTACGTCTCCTTAAAAGATAATTGGTAGTAAGAATTTACATAGTACGGGGTAACCCATCGTGAAACTCACACATCATTGTATCATTGACACATGATGTTACGGGTTAAATTTTTCAAATTTTCAAATAAATGACATGATTTGTACTACTACGGAGCTTTAAACTGTTAGATTTTGATCAATTATACTTTAAATTTTCTGAGTTCCCACATTAGAATAAGTAAAACAAGAGTAAACCTTTTCAACTATCTAATCAGAAGGTTTTCTATTTCATATATTCGCCTGCCGCTGTCAAAGTATTGCGACTCTAAACAAAAGGGAGCAAAATATAACAAGGGCATCACTAGCTACTCTAATACCTCACTAATTAATAGGATTCCCTTCTACAAATTATGAGTGGCTTTAACCAAGCTCACCCTGCTTAACACAACATCGCGTGTCGAGGTGATACAGGGACACAACGACTAGAAGATATAAAACTCCATCTGCGTCAGCACGAAGGATGACGATGATGATGCTTTTTATCTTCTTCCATCTCATCTTCGTCATCCCTACATTAACAACCAAATCTCTGAACATTGGAAGAGGGGCAACAGTCAAAAGGCTCTTTATCAAGAGAAAAATCCTATATACCGTTTTGATGCAAATCTTGTTAACGTGATAACCATGTGGTCAGATTATTTTTTTAATGCACCAGTATCAAATCAACCTCCAAAAAGGGCAGTGTTAACTTGAAAGCGAAAAGAACCTAACCTACCATATAATAAAAATAAAAAAACTTACCACACATCCATAACAGCGTGCTGACGAGCAGCGGTGGGGAATATAGTCCAATGCTTGTCGTCTTCAGGATCAGAGTCATAAATAACGCCGTTCCAAATGCGAGGCTTTGGTCTTTCGTCCAATTTCTCTTCCACCTGCATCCATTCAAACTAAGGTTATAAGAAACAAGGTGAATACATAAAATCCTGGAAAAGTATCTAATTTAATTTTTCACTGATACGAACCTCTTCTGGAACTTTTGTAGTTGGTGGTGTTGTCTGGAAAGGAACACTGGGTGTATGAGGTATTCGAGTAAGTTGCTCGAGCAGTGCATTCCTGAGAGAAGGAAAAAAAAACAATTAATAAAACTTAAATGATGAGAAAGGGACAACAGAGTTCACCGCTAGTTAAATATACAGTCCAGAATTCTCAATAAATGCTATTAGTTGAAGTTTCCGTTGCACCAGGCAAAAAAAGTTGAAAGAAAAATAGCACAACTGTTGAATTACTAAAGGATCAAGGTACAAAGTGTTATATCATATGATGTGCAACACCAAGTACAAACAATTATCGGCATCTGAACTTAAAATCCAATATCTAATGGGTCAAAGTAATTACATGACGTCCTGAAAATTTCTGGAAAGGGAAGCTAAGCTTGGAGCTCAGAACGCCAAAATATTTTCAAATAGAAACAAATCAAGGATGAGCTATTTCTTTTTTACAAGATCTCAGTTCTATAATTCAAGCATGGTGTGGCAAAGTATGATAGAGTTGAGATTGCTGGTGTCAGCAATCACGAATTAAACATTATAGCGTAAAACTAAAATGCAGTACAATAAAATCCACTAGCACGGACTGTCATAAGTAATGAAGCAACAACCAGACCTTATTTTCTCCATATCTTTGGGCGTGTTTAGATTTTCCATGTTGGATGGGGCAATGTGAAGAGTGTAATCTGGTCCAAAATACTCATAGTATTCATTGTAGGGCAAATTATTATCAGGCTCCACCCCGACCGCTACTGCTGTCTGGTACAAAGTAATAGATGCAATCATAAGGATATTACATCGTATTATACTTGTTGCAAATCAATTAAGAAACAGGAAACACAAATATAAGATTGCCAAAATAGAGAGAAAGGCGTTAGAGATAAACCTCATAACACCAGCAACGGGCCACATTACGAATTGTATAACCTCCACCACCCAACACCATCAGAGGAACATTGAAAGATCTAAGAAAACGAAGACAATCTGCATGGCCTCTGACAGACAAGTTGAAGCACCCCAACCTATCACCAGACAAGGAATCCGCTCCGCACTGAAGAACAACTGCGTCTGGCTGATACATCTCCATGACTTTCTGGAGGATGGGCCGAAACAAACTACGAAAACTCTCGTCATCCATTCCATCATTTAGCGGGACATTCAGGGCGTAGTTTTTCCCAGTCCCCGCCCCAACGTCTTTAATGTGCCCGGTGCCAGGAAAGAAATCCCCGAACTTATGGAAAGACACAGTCATGACCCTATCAGTAGTGTAAAATGCCTCCTCAACTCCATCTCCATGGTGCACATCAATGTCTACATAAAGCACACGCTGCACAGTGACGACAATGACCGGATTACATAAGTAATTCGGTAAACAATCAAAAGCAATGACGACATAGACGACAGCAGAAAACTTAAGACCATACATATAATCCGAATAAAAGACGAATACTTTCAGTCTTTCACAAGTAGATTTCATTCCGTTCGAAATATTATCAAATTCAATTTTACTGAGCTCCAAACAACTTACTACCGATTAATTGCAAGCAAGCATAAAATTCATATAGTACAATAACTGAAAATCACTCAATGCAAGTAAAATATGCAGTAAAAATCATCATGAACCCTAAATTTGTAGCTAAAGCTAATCGAGTTTCGAACAAAAATCATTGCTTCAATTCAAAAAGTAATAATTTAATTACAAAAAAAATAAAGAAGTTGTATTGGTCTTACCCTGTGAACCTTGAGGAGCTCAAGAATGCCGAGCACAATATCATTGACATAGCAGAATCCAGAAGCCTCGGCCTTCTTGGCGTGATGGAGCCCACCGGCCCAGTTAACAGCGATGTCAGCGTCCTGGCGATTGAGCTTAACGGCGGCGCCGATTGAGCCGCCGGCGGAGGCCTGGCAGAAACCCAAGAGGCCGTCAAATACGGGGCAGTCCTCGCCGACGTTGAAGCGCTTGAGGTGACGGGAGTGGACGGAATCGGCGAGGGTCTCGGGGGTGACGGAGGCGAGGAAGTCGACGTAGTCGTCGGCGTGGAAGCGGCGGATGTCGATGGGGCCGGCGGGAAAGGGGCGGTTGATCTCCATCCGACGGTGGAGGCCGTAATGGACTACTAGGCTGTGGGCCATGCGGATACGGTGGGGCTTCATCGGGTGGCCTTGGCCGTAGTAGTAATCGCCGACGGTGGGCTCGTAGAAGTAGCTCACTCGCCGTTTCTTCGCGTCTGGGCCTGACGGCAGTGACGCTCCGCCTTCCGAGTCCATCTCTCTCTCTCTATCGACTGGAATGGTTTGTTTGGGGGAGGGGGGGGGAGCTGGAAATTGTTAGTAAGCAACGTACGACGAGTCGTCTTGTACACAAAAGTAAGCGATGAAGAAGAAGAAGAAGCGGGTCGTGGGTAGCTAAGAGCCCAATGAGGCCTGCTTAAGAAAAATGAAACCCAACCAAATATGGTGGACATCTTGTAAAGAGAGGTGCTTGCTCTTTTAAGATTGAAGAGAAGTTCCTCCTTAATTTGCCTTTTGTTCGATTCACATAACTTTGTATTTATGATTGAAACAATTTATATTATAAATCACTTTTTAGATCATCCTTATAAAAAAATCAATTAAACTAAGGTCGTTTAGTCATCAACTGGAGCAAATAGATTGACGGTTTATAATACTTTTACTGAATTCGTCCTTCTGTTTTCCTATAGTTTGATGACTAAATGATCTCATATTTTATTGAATTTTTACAGAGATCATCTTTATAGAGAGTGATTAATAATATTAGGTGTTCGATCATAAGCTTGAAGTCCCATTAATTGGACATAAAGTGAATTGAGGAGGAACTCCGCCTCAACCATTGAGGAGCCGAATTAATTTCATTTCTAAGATGTGTTTTACAATCATAAAAGTGATTTTTGAAGAAGCATGTGACAAATACTTTTACAGAATGCACTTTCAAGTACATCTTATAAATAAAAAATTTAACGTGTCTGCCAACTTGGGCCATAAGTTTGAGTTAGGGTACCTGTGTTTTTGAGCAAGCCTCTTTGCCCTATGATATTTTTGGGTTTTAGGTTTTCTTTTGTCATCCCTCCAATGGTACCGAAAAACAGAGTAATCCAATACCATCGAGCTCGTGTACAAGTATTAAAGTTTGATTGGGATGTAGAGATGGTACATTTTGTTTACTAAATTGTTTTGATATTTGAGAAATTGAAGAAGACAAGAACTGCATACAACGTGATACATTGCGGTCAAGTTCTTAAAGCATGAACCAAAGGATGGATTACACATTATTACAGCATCAATCGTTTTGTCTATCAAACTATCAAGTTAAATTTGTTACATGAGCATGCGGTGGACTCATGTTTTGCGTACATGATGCCACATGTGTCTATTTGATGGATCGGGATTCTCTCTAGATCCTTCAATTCTGAAGTTGGAGAGAAAGATGGAGTAGAGGGAAGAAGATGAACATGAGAAGGTAAAGATGGAAGAAGATGAACAAAATGTGAAAGTGAAGATGAACAAAATGTGAAAGTGAAGGTGAACAAGATTAATTCTTGGCCATTCGATTTTCAGTTGAATGGATAAGATTGAAGAATCCGGAAAATCCGAATGGAAAGGAATCCAGGGAGGATCTTATGCCCATTTTGATATTTTAAAATGTCTTATTATTGTTTATGTGGCGCATGTTAATCTACATGCCACCCATTTGGCCTCTAAGTAAAAAAAAAAACAAAAAACAAAAAGACCAATATAATCAAAATTTTGGCTTTAAGTATTCATAACTTTAAGAATTGTTTTTTCTTTGTTTAAAAGTATTTACATACAACAAGTGGTTATTTACCACAATGGTGGAAAGATGTTGAGCCCTTATATGACGACCTGAGTTCAAACTCCGTCAGTGGCTAATCTAACATCCAATCTAACAAAATCTATCATTTGATAAAGAAAAAATATTTACTTACACTAAATAACGGAGGTGTAGAATGTATTCGACCCCAAACTAAAAGGGTCAGTCTGGAACATCATAACTCATAATTGATATGTTTAACTGATTGTAATATAATGGAATGGCTGCCTAATGGAATTAGGAATTAATTGTTAATTAATAAATTAATCTAAGAGGCAAGCATGTTTTCACCGTTGACAATGAGTTGCAAAAGTATACATGACTTAATCATTTTTAAAGATATATAAATGTGGGATTACCAAGATAATGAAAGCACAAAACACTTTTTGTGTCATGAATTTAACCGACAAGGCAGGTTTAAGTCTACTGTGTCAAAAACATTTGCAATGCTTAATATGTAGATCATAGCTAGTATCTAACCTAAATTCATCTTCACAAGCCACTTTTTCTGTTTTTCAAGCAAACCATTGTCGGACTCCATCGACCTAACATTTATATTATGTGATCTCAAGTTGTAAAATCAAGTGAGATTTGTCTGCTAACACTTTGGAAAGAAAAAAAAAAGATATTTGTTAACTTTCTTATGGTGTTACAGTGGACTCAAATTACAACGTAAAATTAACCAGCCACACTCGAACTTACTTTTAGAGAATTTGAACAGCAATATTGTCTAATTTTTGGCATACGTGGTGTTATCTACACATCAATTTTTACTTCCTACACAACCCTTGTTAATTTATGTAGTTAGATCTTCTTCAATTCATTCGATTCGATAATTGAAAATTAAAAAAGATATGTAAAAAGTAAAAATAAGTGTGTAAATAACATTATTCTATACATGTCATCATGTATATTTGCCCTATAATTTGAGCGAGCTAAAAGCAGATTTTAATTAGTTAGAGGAGAAGCATGTGGACACGCTAAAGGTCTTATTTAGGATATAATATTGGTGTCAAATCGAAATTTTGGTTATCAATTGGGGACAGGAAATTTTAATCAGGGTTATCCCTTTAGCTTTGTGATTGGACATAAAGGGTGTTTCTTCTCAAGGCGCTCTAATTGCAACTTTTGACTTGATTTGTAGTGGTGGGGATGGGTTCATGGGTCATGGGTGGACTCAAGCTAGCGGGTCCAAAGAATCTTAAAACACTATACATCTTATCAATAGAGAAGATGAAACTTGAACCAAATTCCCAACCCCAAATTAAAGTTAACTACAACACAATTATGTGATTAGATATAGTCCACTAACACAACTTGGCACAATGAGAAGGGACCATCATATATATATAACCTTAACCGCATTGTTTTCCTTCTCCTACAGTAATCCTAATTGTACATGCATTCAGTGTCAAAACAACGTAAGCTAATGATTTTATTCAGCATCGATGGCGATATATATTGGACTAACCCAAGTGATATATTATCTTAGGAAGACTTTGGATATGATCTTTAGTTATGAATATTCTTTAACTGAAATCTTATTGGTTTTCAATTTTTTATCGAAATCCCTGAATTTAATGTGATAATTTATTTCTATGTATGTTATTATATTTTTTAATTTAAAAATTAAAATTTATAGTTGTTTATGTTAATGAGATTTTAAATAAAAACCCATAATTTGTGGGATTAAAAATTTTAGAATATAAGTTATTACTATGGTGTGTGTGTGTGTCTGCATATAAACATGGCTACATTCATCAAAATTAACCAAAAAATCATTGTACCAAAACATGGGTACATTCTTCAAAACCACCAAAAAAAAAAAGATGTTAGGCTTAATAACAGTAGTAAATTTCTTCGATTAAACTTGACATTGATACATTCTCAAATCAAAGCAAAAAGAATGTACCTATATAAGTTTAAAAATGGATTAGAAAAAAATTGAATAGATTTTATATAAAAAAAAGTGTACATTTTACATATAACAAATTGGTATATTTAAGAATGGATACATTTTAAGATTAAAAATTTGAAAAAATTACATGAATGGGTACATATAAGATTAACAAATTGAAAACATTTAAAAAAAAAAAGCTAATGGGTACAAACTTATTCTAATTTTTTATTTATTTTTGGAAATGTTTTGAATTGAAAATTAGTTAGGAGTTTAATAAAGGTGTGAGTATTAAAATTCTAAATCAATTATTAATTTTTATTTAAAAAAATTATGTAACTGACATGTAAATTCATTATTACATTAATGCTAGGGACTTGGATCAAAATCTAAAAACTAATAAGGTTTCAATCAATGAATATTAGTAATTAGGAACTGGATACTAATTTTTCCATTATCTTATGTCTACTCTCAAAGTCTAGCCTATTATCTATTATCTTATATGTACTTTCTCTCATCATAGGACTAACCCTAGTGATATATTTTCTATAAAATGTTCCAAAAAATAAAGGAAATTTTAACGAAAGCTCCCGGTACTGTTCACTTTAACGAAAAACCATATTTTAACATTAAAAAGTCAATCTTGGTACTGTTCACTTTATCCTTTATTTTGTTCTTATCGTTAAAACTCAAAGTTTTCAAATTTTTTTCATTAGTTTTTTTTTAAATAAAAGGAGTGGCATGAAAGTTTCATGCCCTTGATGGAGAAAGAATTAGCTTTCCTTCACGACAAGAAATAAATTTATCTTTTTTCATATATTTTTATGGAGACAAGAAAAAATTTGAAACCCATGGGCAAAGGACCTAATCATTTGGAGGAAGGATGAAGGGAAAGAAATGGGTTTCCATGGCTTTACTTTCACTATCATTTTGTGATCATCATCTCTTGAAAAGGAAGCTTTCTTGTTGGTCGACGGAGACTGTATGAAAAGGACTCTGCCTTTATAGTAGTTTCCATGAAGATGCATGAGAGAGAGAGAGAGAGAGAGAGAGAGAGAGAGAGAGAGAGTACTATATATATATATATATATATAATTTCTATATTTATTTTCCATATATGTAAATATATAGTACTCCAATGGCCGGGACAATGAACCTTGTGGCTGTGATCCTAATTAGGGCAAAGCTCTACATGCATAAATACTAAACACAAACACGTGCATGTGGTACGCACGTGTTCAGACAGACAGACAGACATACATACATACATACATACATACATACATACATACATACATGTATATATATCCATTTGATTAACCTTAGACCTATTTTCTCAAAACAAATTGTGTAATTAACTATAGGGAAATTTTGAAATAGGTTCAATTTTGTAGGCCTAATTTTGAAGAAGGTTCAATTTTTAGTGACTTTTGATTTTTGAAGTAGGTCCAATTTTTAGTTATTTTGGATTCATATCAAAATACCCCTTAACTATATGAAACTAAGCTGGCTAGTGGCTATAAACAATTATTTTAGGTGGCATGCATGCATGTCATCCAAAAGCTATTATCTCATTTCTTTATTTTATAAAACTAGTACGTTGTAATTAATTATTGTAAAATTGTTTCTTGGTGCAAAAAATTCGAGGATGATAATTTTGACAACGAAAATCATTGCAGTCTAATTTAATGGGAAAGCTCAGATTAGCTGTTGAAAAAACTCCTAGAGGGACCCATCTCAATTATATCAATTGTAATTAGTGGTCCTAGCAAATTAATTAAATTGTTAATTATTGTCATCATTAAATTAATTAATGTTCATGTCAATATTTGTTGATGATGTATCAATAGTATATATTGCCCAGAGAAATGTTAAGGAGACTCTCTTAAAATTGAGACTCTTTATGGATTTTCTATCACATTACAACTTAATGTTAATTTAAATGCAAACATTATAAAATATTGTATCAAAAACACGAAGTGACAGAAAATATGTAAAGAGTCTCACTTTAAAAAATCTTGATTCGTATTCCATTTTAATATTCAGAAGTTGGTAGACTCATGGATGCACTTTATATATTCACCTGCTCGATCATTCAAATTTTCACCTGGATATATCACGTTTAACTACTCATTGTACTTTTTATAGACAAAAGCATATTCAACTACTTTACTTATAGTATGCACCATAGACAAAATTTTCTTTTCCTTGGTGTTAGTGTGATTGCATGACCACCTGAGGATTATCAATTTTTTCATAAATTAGAAACCTCTTTCGCACACATAAAAATAGCATCATCACTTAGTTGTTTTAATGCTACATAATATTTAGTGCTGGTGTTTTAGCTGTTAGATTTCATTTCCTAAGTATTTAAATTTTCTATTTCTATCTCAATCATTTATTTTTCATACCAAATATGAGCATTCGTCTAAGAGAGAGTGTGTTTAATTTGCTCCATAGGAATAAGTGTCATTTCCTTTTCTTTCTCATGACTCTACATAAATAAAGATGAAATGACAATTAACCCGTCAGATAAAAAGAAGCCTTACCATGTATAAGAGAGATGGTTACTTGCTATTCCGAGTAACCTATCCCATAATCTCAGTTTTTTTTTTTTTAACGTAAGAAAAAATGCCATTATTTTTATTTTTCTCAAGAAAAACGAATATAAAATATAATAGTAAACCTGAACTAGTGACATGAAGTTTCTATTCCAGACGAGAGGGGAAACAGAGGACGTGAAGTGGACTGGGAATATAAGGTAGATGATGTTGAGGTACTATCATGGTGACGAGGTAGCCACACGAGGACGAGGACTTGCCGACTTTTATAATTAAGCTCAAGGTGGTATAATTAGGAAAACAGTACACTATCAATATATTCCCGCCAGCCGCCAAGAGAGAGAGATAAATTAAGAGATCCACAACCGCAAGAGAGAGATATCATGTCGGAAGTATATACATGCCCTCATCCTCATGATACACAGAAGATCAATGGATGATGACCATTTACACGCTTGCATTTGCATATATCTTTATCTTTTAATGTGGAGTCCAACTGTCCCTAACCATATCGCAATCTCTTGGTACGTGGTAGGAGAAATCTTTACATACCGACCGACGCTTTCTTACGCTCAAAATGCACGGTGAATTTTGAAGAAAGTTAGGATTTTACGCAGAAAATGTATGGTGAATTTTGAAGAATGGGTTAGTACTATAAAATTAATTGGCAATATAGTAAGTAGTTCAAATTATATATAAGTTCTTGCAAGGCTTCTCTTTTTATCGATATGAGAATCTTTCACTTTCACATCCTCACACAGCTCTCATGTATGGCGAATTTTCAAACTAAATATGTGGACAATACAAATTGGGCGACGTGGAGCACATACGGTCTTTAGACTTCACACGTGGACAAATCTGCTTGAATATCATGAAGAAAATTTAATTTATATCATAAAATCAATTAATAATATAAAGAATAACCAAACTTTCATATAAACCTCCTTGACATGTTTCTCCTATTATCAATATGTGACTCTTTAACCTTCACACATCTTTATAAATTTCAATTGTACTTATTAGTGTAAGTAGCAACACATACGTATACACAAATTTCTTACACGTACAGGTGCTGTGCACAGTGCACATATACCCTAATCGAAATAGACACGACCTACATTGTACGGTTTCAATTCCCATACACCACTTGCATGCATTCACAATTCTTTTTCTTTCTACCCAATCTATAAAACTTTAAAGTCATGTCATACGCAACATACCAAAAAATGAAGTCTTGTCAGTTGTCATACATTCATGATTCTACGATCTATAATTGTCGTTGCTCACAATTTTTTTTTTTCAGGCTTTTTGTGACGGTGATTGTTTCTCTCTTGAGCCTATAATGAATGATTTATATTCCATTATGTAGCCTTTTCTTTATTCGGACTCTTAGGTCTTAGGACTTCATCAATTCAACGTCTGAGTTTAGAACTCGGCTTATTACATATCTATTACTTCTAGGCCACTGCGCCCTCTCAAAATATATAATTTGGATTGATTTCTTTTGATCAGTGATTTTTTTTTTCTTTCATTTGTTAATTCACATAATGACGAGTTGGTATGAGGTTAGGCAGCCATGGCAAGGGAAGAGAGGAGTGAGGTTGTAAAACGTCATTAAAGTTGAAGGTTGGTGAAGGATCTCTTAAGGGCACTTCCCAGCTTCTTGCATACATTGAGAAATTTGAACGGAGAAGATGATGAACGACGAACAGCGAGGTCAGCGCAAGAGGATCCTCATCCTTGTGAAAAACAGATTAAATTGACATTTTAAGCACACGATTAAGAGCTTGTTTGGATGTGCTTTTGAAATGACTGAAAGCGCTTTCGGTGAAAATGTTTTTAGAACCAATTCTTAGTAAAAATGAAAGTAAATTTTGGAAAATCACTTAAAGTGCTTTTAGAATAAAAAAAATATTTTCTCTAAAAGCGCTTTCAGTAATTTTAAAGGCACATCCAAACGAGCCATAAATTGTGAACCTTGAACGGCTAGATTTGAATGCGTTGACCCAAAAAGAACATGCAGAGGATCCTCATCATTGTGAAAAATGATTATCACCACCCCATAAATGTTATTAATTTTGCTTTATTAGTTCGATGGATGAGCTTATTAGATCCACCATGTGCATTGAATCACTAGCTAATGACTTGTGTTCCCTCTTTCTTGGGACTGGATGGACCAGATGATTTAACTTGGGTCTTAATTGGAACAACTTTAAAATAGTTAAGTCACCACTTCAATCCTCAATTGGGCACAAAACATGTATGAGAAGAGCTGAGCTAAATACATAACTGAAATGGGAAAAGGAAAGAATCTAGAAAACTTCGAAATAGGGGAAGTAAGGAAAGAAGAATAGATAAACTAGCCTCATAATTAATTTAATTCATTTGATTTCTAATTTTTAAGTGTTTGATCATTTAAGAAGACACTCACACTTTTCTGTATTTATATAAACACAAAAAAATTAAGAGGTGAATGATTCTCCATATCTTTGCAAAAACGGAAAACTCAAAAATCAAAATACTTCTAGTTCTTATTTCCATAAGTAAACATGTTTTACGTTTATAGCTAAGTATTGACCTAATTATATGGAAATGGGATTAGGCAATCTTCAACTGAAAGGGCTAAACATATCGCCATCTAGAATTATAGCCCTGCAAGAAATTATTTTTAAATGAACAGTACTAGGTCATACTCATATACCATCTCCAATTGAAGAGGCTAAACATAGCCCCCTTAGTAATTTATTAGTTTTAAGTTTATACTTTAAATTTATCTGTTAATTTAATTAAACTATCGTTAGATGTTTTCAAACATAGTCATTAAATTTGAATCAATTATTGGAGTAGAGGAACGGAGGCATTTTTTTTTCTTCTAAACCTTTAGCCCTATCCATCGAAAATGCCCTTAGCCAACTTATACTAACTAATATAATAGCCTTAAGCCAAGTTTGGTATTACTTTTTTTCACCAAAAACTGTTTCACTTTAAAGTTAAGCAGTAAAAAAGTGTTTGGTAAAAATAAAATATACTAGTTATTTTAAAAGCAATGGCCATCAGACAACAGCTTTTAAAAGCAAAATGTAGGTTGCTTTTAAACGAGTTGCTTTAATAAAAAGTGGAGTTGAGCCTTTAAGATATTTTTAATTCATGTAATAAGCTTATTAATTTTAAATAATGACATTATGTATCCTTCTAGACATTGCATTTACACTGCTTTTCATTTTCATAACATTTTAAAAAATACAGTTTGTCAAACGCTCAACTGCTTTATTTTACAGCTGATTATTCTTAAAACACAACAAAAATAATTTATTAAAAAATTACAGTAATTCCAAACTTGCCCTTAATTTGGTCAATTTTTCAAAAATGTATACAAGAGAGCAATCTGTCAATAACGTGACGGTCCTATATCAAGAGTTTTTTTCTACACAAGCTATCCATCACTGTCCTCTTTAAAAATATTTGGGGACCCAAATGAAGGGAGAAATTTCTTATGGTACGGAAGTATTCTAAATCGATTTTAAAACTTGGCCTAATAAAATTAAAATGAATTGAAGTACAGTCAAGGTTATATGGTCTAATTCTGCCATCCAATCACCTTCAAATAGTTGGAAGCACCTTAACTTAAGAAGCTGGGCTGCCGAAGCCGCGGACTTAAGTGTTGCTTTAATTAAACCAGTAGCTGGGCAGCTGCCATTGTCTTAATACAGATAAAGGGAAATTAGTTAATATAGAAAGATTTTAAACAGGTTGTGCTGAAATAAAATGTCTTAAGTGGCTGTGCTGGTCTAGAAATTTCTGGAGTATGAAAAGACCAAAAGACCTTTGTTTGTAAATCGTTATATTGCCCTTCACTCTCGTTTTAGGGCTCATTTGAAAGTGTATCTAAAATGATTAAAAGTGTTTTTTTAGGAAATATTTATAGAACCAATCCTTAGTAAAAATAGGCTCGTTTGGAAGTGCATTTGAAATAACTTCAATCAATTTTTATGGAAATGTATTTTGAACAAATTCTTAGTAAAATGCAAGTAAACCCTAAAAAAACACTTGAAGTGCTTCTGCAAGAAGCACCAGTTACGTACTTCTTGTAAGAAACATTTCAAGTGCCCAAATATATATTGTTGCAGTCATATTTAGAATATGAATGTGATTGTATAAATCCTAGTGAATCTATGAATATCTCTTATATTCCTATTAGGAGTTGATTACCTATTAAGAGTTGTAATCCTAAAAGGGTAAGGATTTTACCTATTCTACTACTATAAATAAAGGCACAATTGGGTGATACAACACATACCTCACAATTAAATCTCTATCTTTTCTCTCTCACTACCGTTGGCCTCCCTTTCTCTATTCCCTTAGAATAGCTTAGTTAAATAGGTCTACAACACGTTATTAGCATACTCTTGCCAAAAGCTGAGGAACTGACGAATAGTAGAAGGAGGCTATTTTCTACAAAATTCAAAGGCTCTTATTTGTTTTCTGCCAATCAGGTACACTTAAAATAAAGTAAGGTATTTGAAACGACCTTGAAGCATGAAAAGATTCCCCATGATACATGAACCCCCTATGTTTATATTTTCCTTCCAATATATATATATATATATATATATATATATATATGTTTCATATTAAATTGCTATGTGGAATTCTGAGTCAAACCATATAAATAAATTAGAAGCATGTTAGGGTTTTTCAAACCCTAGAGAATTCAAAAAAAAAAAAAAAAAAAAAAAATGGGAACTATGCAGCATCGCTGCATCACCACCGGACCAGCACTAGCCTGAAGCCCAGTCGTGTGACGCACATCATGACACGATGTTATTTTTTACACCCTTGGACCACATGGCAGAAGCCTTTGGACTTGTTGCGTTAACCCAGACACCCTAGGCCTTCGTCCTAATAAGCTTAATAGTGCCTAAAGTCCCTCAGTCCAACCAAGAAAGCCTGCAGCCTTCTTGGCTCGTTGTCCCATGATTTGGCTTGCCTGTAGCAGCCCATAGCCCACTGGGCTGTGCCATGTGCCCCGGTCCGCTTCTCACAAACTTGTCTGCTGAGGTTAGCTCGCCCACTCGGACCTAGCTTCGGCTAGGCTTCCCAGAACAAACTCGCGGCCAGTTTTTTAGCTAAGCATGCGCCTATTGTCCAATTCCCTAGTGATGCGTAAAATAACTAAACACAAAAATTAACCCTCTTGTTGACAATTGTAGTATGGATAAATAGGGATCGTTCTTAAACCGGGGATTAGGAGGGATTGCTAAACACTCTAAACTGACTCAAATACATAAAACAAAGTTTAAAACACTAAACTAGACTCAAAGAATGCAAAACTAAACTCTAAAACACTTAAACAAACAAAAAGACTCAAAACAGCACAAAAACTCTTAAAACTGCCTTAAAAACACTTTCTGGACAGTTTTGAACTCTAACACAAACTTGGACGAAATTTGGTTTTCTAATGGCTCAAAACACTTAAAAACATAATCTAAGACAAGTTCTAACTAATATGACTCAAAGAAATAAGGTGGGGTAGATTTTGGACGAAAATAAGTAAAACAAAGCAAGAACAATTTAAACAGATTTTTAGACACAATTAGGTGAATTGATGAGATATGGGGTAACTAGAGGGTTCTTCTACACACATGATACACTTGCATACAAAGTTGATTTCCAATTGCTTCTTTCAATAAACCATGAACCTCAATGCCCTAGGTTAACTGTGATAGCACTTTTTTAACCTTCAAGTCTTCCTTAAGTTATTGAATTGGATGGGAATGCACATGCAACAACTCAAAACATTCTCTAAAAGTCCCTTACGTGAAAAGCACAATAAAGATACAATCAAAGATCATTAAGCTTCATGAAAACTATAAGCATTGACAAGGCAATTATTACTATGAAAAGCATGAAACGTTTGCCAAGAATTCACTTAACACGATCGTTTATAAGCGACCTCCACTACTTGCAAATATAAGGTTGTAACTATTAGGTGAAACTTCCTTATATTTTAGCTTCAAATTCCTGCATGAAAACTAAGTTGGCCACCTTAATCAACAAAAAAAAAAATAAGTCATCAATCAAACGGTTAAGCAAATTGCATTCACAATTCATGAAATAACAATTAGAAGTAATCAATTCATCTTGCAAGCATAATCATGGTATTGAATAGCCCCTTAGCCAAAAAGGCTTAGTTCCTCATGTTCACAAAACAAAGGAAAACAGATTTATACATTGTAAATATAAGAAAGAGAACACCTAAATACTCCAACGATTCAATGTTGAACAGCTAGAACCTTCAAGCACTTCTTCTTTCTCTCATTTGCTGCGGCACAAGGGTTGGGGGTGAGTTTAGGGAGTTATGGATGATGTAGAATGATGGAATTAAGGCTAGGGTGAATGTAGGGGACGGCAATGGTTGTTTCTGGGCAAAAAATATGATGAATGGTGAAGTATGGATGTGGTAGAGAGTGGGGATAGCTTTCTGGCGTGAATGGTGAATGAATGGATGATTTGTGGCTGCACAAAGGAAGTTTATTTAAAGGATTTCAGGAATTAAAACCCTAGGTTATTTTGGTAAACAGAAGTTAGGTCAAAAGCTTCTAGAAATAGGAAATCAAATCAGAAAACTAAAGGAAAGTGCAAGGGTTATGCGGCAAGGGCATAAAACACAAAAGGAATGTGTTTTAATGCAAGGAAATAGGAAAGAACCCTCTCCCTTGCACGGCAAGGAAGAGGAAAGGTTAAGGGGGTGTGGCTGTGATGTAGGAAAGGTTTAGGGAAAGGTTTGAATGTCCTAAAACTGAAGGGAAAGGGTTCCCTTGCACGGCAAGGAAGAGGGGATTGTGGAAATGGCATGTGAGGTGCGGCATTGACTTAGACCATGCAAGAAATGTGTGCTTGATGTCCTAGAATACTTAGGAGGCCTTCAAAGTGGCGGAACATAAGGACTTTTAGATTTAGGAAAGGTCAAACCAAAATAGGAAATATTGGCTTAACTTTCCTACTTCAAGTAGGAATCCTTGTTGGAGTAGGAATCCTTATTCTTCTAGGAATCCTCATGTGAGTAGGAATCCATCTTCAATTAGGAATCCTTCGTTGGTTAGGAATCCAAACTTCTTCAAATCTTCAATTACGTCCATTCCTTTTGCTCCAAGCTTGTGATAATCATTCCAAGCCCAATTTTCTCCAAAAGGCACCAAATTGCATCATTTGCCCTTAGAATCTGAAAACACACAAAAGTGACTTTAAACACTAAAATAACTAAGGAAACACAACGTAAATGCACGAGAACAAGCCAATTAAGTCGCATAAATATGCTCCTATCACCTAGCCCAAACGCCAGCAGCTACTGCTGCTGGGATCACTAGCTCAACCCGAAGCCTGCAGCCCTCACCAAGGCCCAATAAGCCTGCAGCCGAACCTGTATGGCTCTTCTCGCATATTATTTTGCTTCCACGATCGATCCTATTTGGTCTCGATCTATTGAATTAATTAAAAATGACTTGCAGTCCATTAATCTGATAATGAATCCAAAATTATTGACCTGAAGATCACTTTTAGACATTAACGATTCAATAATTTATTTTATACTTTGAACCGTTGACATACTTTCGTAGTCCTGAAACTCTCACACTTAAGTTCTTGAAGCAACTCAAATCCACTACACTTAAATCAGCATATTGCATTATGTGTTCTTGCATGAACGCTCTGGAAGTATCAGTAAGAAACTACCTAAAGTGGGTTCAAGAAGTGAAGCTTCATCTTATTGCAAAGGGTATTAGAGCCACCATAAAAACACCTACCGATGACAAACCTGTCGACAAAGCTCAGAAAACTACGGCAATTATCTTCATTTGAAGACACATCCATGATGCTCTGCATACTGAGTACCTCGCTGAGGAGGATCCACACACCCTCTGACTTGCTCTGGCTGACCATTCCGATCACCAGATATACATCTACTTGCCTGAAGCAAGACAAAACTGGTAGCATTATCGCTTCTAGGACTTTAAGTCTGTGAATGAATACAACTCTAATTTTGTAGAATCCGATCACTGCTGAAGTTCTGTAAAGTGGAACTAACTGAATTCGATCTCTTGGATAAGACCAATTAGACCTTTCATGCCACCAATATTGTCCTGCAGCAACAATACAGGGCACAGAAGTTCACCAAATTTTTGGATTTGATCTCTATTTTACTTCTCGCTGAAAAGTAGAATCATCAAGTTTGACCTACTAGCTAGAACGTCGCGCTTGAAGCACATGTGACCAATTCTAACAGCCACAAACGACGCAAGAATCGTCGTGTGACAATGGGTGAAAGCCCTACCACGGGCCCAAAGTCCATAGAGTCAAGGTTTCACCCAAGGGAAGAAATATGACCCAGCAGCGCCAACCCCCCAAACTTCGAGAAGGGAAAAACTCTCGTTCAATCGGTTTCCACTGAAATGGACATGTACTACCGCTGTGGATCAAGGGATCATTGGTCATGTGTATGCCGAGTTACCCCCAAGGTTATTGCCAAGTATCATTCCTATTGTGAGTCTAACTTTGCACATGTGGATCATTCCAAAGATGCTACTACATCCATGGAGATATCAGATTTTCACGAAGCATCAACTCCTATGGACGAATAAATTTTAGACATGTTTTAGGGTGTTTTACCCTTAGTGGCCGAACCCACTAAGAGTGGCCGGACTCTCCCCCCTATTTTTCTAGGTTTATGGTTTAATTTTGAACAATTTTGCTAAGTATTTAGAATAATTTGTTTGGTTTTGGTCTGTTTTGAATTATGGATTGTTACGTTATGGATATTATTTCTCGAATTGATTAATTGAATCAATTTATTTCTAGGTATATGTCTAGTGGGGAAGTTAGTTGACTGACTGATAGTTCTACCACGCACACCATATTGCGTGAGCGACAGTATTTTACTAACTTTGTACCTAAGAAATCACCTCTGACAACTCTCTCAGGCCCATCCAACCTGATTGAAGGATACGGAAATGCCCGTATCATGTTGTCCAATGGGATATCATCTTAACCATTAAAGAGGTTCTCTATTCTCCACGTTTTGGAAGAACGTTGTTGAGTTTTAGAGATCTTCGCGATAATCAATATCATATTGAAACCACTAAAGATAATGGTTCTGAATTTCTTTGTATCACTTTGTACGAATATGGCCAGAAGCGTATTCACGAGAAGTTGGAACATCTTCCGAGTGGGTTGTACATCACAACCATTTGCAGCATAGAAGTCCACCATGTGGCAGGCCTTATACCTGAGTTCCAGAGCACTTTGTTGCTTTGGCATGACCGTTTAGGGCATCCTGGACGTGACATGATACGTCGTATCCTCAAATCATCACATGGGCATCAATTACCTCCCTACATTGGATTTCCGCCATGCAAAGCGTGTTCTTTAGAGAACTTGAATACTCAACCTTCGACTACAAAGATTATTCATGACTTTCCTAAGTTTCTTCAAAGGATTCAAGGGGATATTTGTGGACATATCCAATCAACATGCGGACCGTTTAGATACTTTATGGTGTTGGTTGATGCATCAACACGATGGTCATATGTTTGTCTATTGTCCACACACAACGCTGCATTTGTGAAACTCCTAGCATAAATTATTAAGCTAAGGGTTCACCACCTTGATTATCTGATCAAGTCGATTCGACTAGATAACGCTAGAGAGTTTACATCACAGACTTTTGACAATTATTGCATGTTAGTAGGTTGAAGTGGAACATTATGTACCCCATGTTCACACCCAAAATGATCTGGCAGAAGCTTTCATAAAGCGCTTACAATTGATAGCTCGAACTTTGGTTATGCGAACCAAACTGTCGGTATCTGTCTAGGGCTATGCAATATTACATGCAGTTATGCTGGTCAGCCTCAGCCTCACCGCTACCCAACCTCATTCACCGTTACAGTTGGTTATTGGATAAAAGCATGACATCTTGCATTTAAGTGTGTTTGGGTGCGCAGTCTATGTGCCAATAGTGCCGCCACTACGTACCATAATGGGTCCTCAGAAAAAAATGGGAATCTATGTCGGTTATGATTCTCCATCAATTGTTCGCTATTTACAACCCTTGACAGGAGATCTCTTTACCTTACGTTTTGCAAATTGTCACTTTGATGAGACAGTTTTCCCATCGTTAGGGGGAGATAAGCATGGTAACGTTCCTGGAGAACGCCACAAATTATCATGGTATGCTCCCACTATGTCTCATTTAGATCCCCGCACTACTCAGTCTGAAACTGAGGTGCGCTGAATTATAGATCTTCAGAGCGTTGCTAAGAGTATACCAGATACTTTTACTAATCTAGCAAATGTGACAAGATCACATATATCCGCTGCAAACGTACCTGCAAGGATAGACGTACCCCACATACGTCACCATCCTGCTTGGGAAGGCCGGACTAACGAGGCATGGTACATTGTTAGCTAGCCAATCATCTGCCCCAACCCTAACGCGTGGCAGACCCCTTGGTTCAAATGATTCACAACCCCGGAAGAGGAAATCGGCACCAACTAATGACCCTAGTTTGAATCTGACTATCGTTCACTCATCTATTCCAACGTATGAGGTTATTTTAGATTACGTTGATGTCTTAGACGAGATAAACCAGCTCCTGAGAATCGTGAGATTTTAGTCCACTACGCAGTATTGGATGAGGTTTGAAATTGAAATGAGATGATTGTCGACGATGTATTTAGGTACACAATAACTACAAACATCATTTTTAGCGATGACATTGAACCACGTTCCATTGATGAATGTCGACGTAGAATAGATTGGTCAAACTGGAAACCAGCAATCCAAGTTGCACTCGATTCGTTTGTGAAACGTAAGGTGTTTGGACATATAGCTCATACTTCACCACATATGAAGCCTATTGGCTACAAGTGGGTTTTCATGAGGAAACGTAATGAGAATAATGAAATAGTGCAATACAAAGCACGCCTCGTAGCGTAAGGCTTCTCTCAGCGCCCTGGGATTGACTATGAGGAGAAATATTCCCCCGTAATGGATGTTATAACGTTCCGCTACCTAATCAGTTTGGTAGTTTCTGAAAAATTGAATATGCAACTTATAGACGTGGTAACCGCATATCTCTATAGAGATCTAGATACATAAATCTACATGAAAGTTCTAGAAGGACTTCCATTGACCGGTTCAAATAGTTTTAGACCACGGAACACTCTCTCTATTAGATTGAGGAGGTCATTTTACGGATTGAAACAATCATGGAGGATGTGGGATAATCGTCTGAGTGAATATTTGACAAGTCAGGGTTATGTGAACAACGAATTATGCCCATGCGTGTTCATAAAGAAGTCACATTCCGAATTTGCAATCGTTGCAGTTTGAGCATTGTTAAGATGGAATTGGGAAATTGTCGTGCACTTGAAATTAGAATTTGAGATGAAAGATCTTGGGAAAACTCGATATTGTCTTGGCTTGAAGATTGAGCATTGTTCAGATGGAATCCTAGTATATCAATTGAACTAAACCCAGAAGGTGTTGTGACGTTTTAATGAGGATAAAGCAAAGTCTTCGAGTACACCATGGTCGTTCGGACTCTAGATACTAAATGAGATCCTTTCCGTCCAAATGAGGATGAGGAAGAGATTTTGGAACCTGAAGTTCCATACCTAAGTGCAATTGGGGCTTTATTGTACTTGGCTCAATGCACTAGACACGACATATCCTTCATTGTTAATCTTTTGTCTAGAGACAACAATACGCCCACACGTAGACATTAGAATGGTGTTAAATATATTTTCCGTTACCTCAAGGGTACAACGGATTTGGACTTGTTTTATACCCGTGAATCTTCGAGAGTTGCCGCCCTCTCGGTCCTCGGATTGATTTTTGCCGTGTTGGTTACGCAGAAGCTGGATATCTATCTGACCCACATAGGGCACGTTCTCAAACAAGTTATGCCTTTACCATTTGAGACACTGCTATATCTTGGAGGTCTACCAAGCAAACGCTAGTTGCAACTTCTTCGAACCATGCTAAGATTCTAGCCCTGCATAAAGCATCACGTGAGTGTTTTTGGTTAAGAGCAGTCATGGAACATATTTGAAGCACTAGTGGATTTACTTCTATCGTTGACCTTCCTGTGACGATCTTTGAAGACAATGCAGCATGTATCGAGCAGTTAAAGAATGGATGGATTATGGGAGACAACACCAAGCACATATCGCCGAAATTCTTTTATTCTCATCAGCAACAAAAACATCAGAACATTGAAGTTAAGCAAATCCGTTCCGAGGACAACCTGGCCGATCTCTTCACCAAGTCATTGCCCAAGTCTACTTTTCAAAAGCTCGTCCAAGGAATCGGTATACATAAATTATTTGAATTGAATCGCTTATAGTTCTCTTATTTAAAAGTTATGTCTAACTCAAGGGGAGTATCCTGAAGCATACTCACCTGATCTTATTGTACTCTTTTTCCTAAGATTATGAGCGAGGACAACCTGGCCGATCTCTTCACCAAGTCATTGCCCAAGTCTACTTTTCAAAAGCTCGTCCAAGGAATCGGTATACATAAATTATTTGAATTGAATCGCTTATAGTTCTCTTATTTAGAAGTTATGTCTAACTCAAGGGGAGTATCCTGAAGCATACTCACTTGATCTTATTGTACTCTTTTTCCTAAGATTATGAGCATTTTTCCCACTGAGTTTTTTCTACCTAACGAAGTTTTAACGAGGCACCCATCCTAGGATGATCATACTCTGTTGAGTTTACTACTTTCCTCATGTTTGACGTTTATTTTATACATTATGCATACTTCTCACTTTTCTTCTTAGTCTATGGGTTTTTCTCATACCTTAGGTTTTACCATAGCAAGGTTTTGTGAGTTTTACCACCAATGCATACTTTCTTAAATTTGAGACTCGCATTCACCCATTGTGCCGCCAACTTCATCAACTACTCTACCTTATCTGCTGAATATCTGATGCGATGTTTGTTTGAGTATTTACACACTCAAGGGGGAGTGTTGCAGTCATATTTAGAATAGGAATGTGATTGTGTAAATCCTAGTGAATCTTGGAATATGTCTTATATTCCTCTTAGGAGTTGATTACCTATTAGGAGTTGTAATCCTAAAAGGGTAAGAATTTTACATATCCTACTACTATAAATAAAGGCACAATGGGGTGATACAACACACACCTCACAATTAAATCTCACTCTTCTCTCTCTCACCACCGCCGGTATCCCTCTCTCTATTCCCTTAGAATAGTTCAGTTAAATAGGCCTACAACATATATATTTTAAAAATGCTTTCAGTCATTTTAAAAACACTTCCAAACGACTCCTCACTCTATACTCCCTCTTCTCTCTCTAGCTCTCTGGATGCTTCTCCTAGATCTCACAAATTTGAATATAAATGTTAATCTTATTCATTCATATGATTTGTTGATTTATGAATCACACAACAGTGGACTAGAATAAGACTTCTTAGGGGTTGAACATGGATTTGATTCGTCAAACATGAAGCTACCTACGATCTGACCCAAAGAAATGCATCTCATTCGTTCATTTCTATATTTTAATTTGCTCCATTTTCTATGGCCATCGGGAGCAGCAGACCCATTGTGAATCCCATTTTGCTTCACTCTCTTTTTCTCTCACTTGGGTTTTGATTCTAATTGCTTCTATTAGATCTCACATAATTGTTTCTAGGTTTGTTCTCCATATAGGCACATTCCACCAATCTACCAAAGCTCATCTCAGGAAAAACGGATCTCTAGGACATAACAAGGAAGCTCCACCTCTATGAGTCCAAGCATGTCATCCGACGAGTTCCTGAACTTTGCCGTCTCTCCAGTATCGTGGCTGTGAAATATTAACAATATATTTTTTTTATAAGCACAATATTAACCATATTGTGAACACATAGATGCACTAGCGGAGCCAATGTGGAGGCATTGGCATCCCTTGACCCCAATATAGGTTTGTAAATTTATCCTTGTGAAATATTTTTTGACCCCTATAGTTGCATAGTAACAGCAGATGAAATATTGGGCATTGAAATATTATATATCAATAGCTACAGATGAAATATTATTGAAAATCCATAATTTTCCATTAGTTAATTCCAAATTCCATTGGGCATTGGACATAATTTTCCATTACTTCATTAACTTAATTTCATTAGCCAAGCCTCAAAGATTGAAGGCTAAAAGTGCCGAATTAGGTTTTTTTTTTTTTTTTCGTTGAGTCAGTGATTAACTCCGCCTATGTCTTACATGGCCGGTCCCAAGCCCGGATAAAGGAGGAGGGGGATGGCGTCAGGTAGTCGACAGCCGGCACTCCATGATCACGTCGAATCCTTATGAAAATGAATCTAGAACAAAATCGCGCTAAAGCTAGGGCGTCACCCGTAAGTGGCGCGCTGTGTGGCCCGAGCACAGTGATAAGTGAGCAAGGGTCGCTGTATCTCCATCGGCACCCGGATGCAGTGTTAAATGAGCAAGGGGGCCATAGAAACTTCTTTTCGAACGACTCCACTCAAAGTTGTTTGGGAGCATATGCTCCTATCAACTTTACCCGGGACACACAAAAGAAGTACTTTGATCCTATTAGACGGGGGAGGGTGAAGAAGCTAGGACAGAAGGGTAGAGTTCAAGAGAGCAAAATGCGTTTAGGAACGTGGAATATAGGAACCTTAACGGGAAAATCTATGGAAGTAGTGGAAGTTATGGTGAGGAGAAGGATAAATATTATGTGCCTACAAGAAACTAAGTGGGTTGGTAGTAAGGCAAAGGATCTAGAAAACTCAGGGTTTAAACTTTGGTATTCGGGCACAAATAGAACGAGAAATGGTGTTGGCATCATCGTGGACAAGACCTTGGTACAAGATGTTGTAGATGTCAAGAGGGTAGGAGATAGAATCATGGCAATCAAGATTGTAATAGGACAAGAACTTATCAATGTGATTAGTGCGTACGCACCTCAAGTAGGGTTGGATACGAGTTCGAAGGAGAAATTTTGGGAAGATCTTGGAGACTTGGTGGAAGGAATTGCTCAGACGGAGAAGTTATTTATAGGAGGAGATTTAAATGGACACGTGGGCAGGGAGACAGGCAACTATGGAGGTTTTCATGGTGGCCATGGTTTTGGGGAGAGAAACGAGGATGGGGAAGCTATCTTGGATTTTGCAATGGCATATGATCTCTTCTTAGCCAACACCTTCTTTAAGAAGAGAGAAGAACATGTGATCACCTACAAGAGTGGGTCGTCAAAAACACAAATAGATTTTCTTCTAATGAGGAAAGGGGATAGTATAACTTGTAAGGATTGCAAAGTTATACCAGGAGAGAGCGTGGCTAATCAACATCGCTTGTTGGTGATGGATGTACATATCAAAAGAGTAAGACAAAAGAACAAGACTTGGAAATGCCCAAGGACTAGATGGTGGAATCTAAAAGAAGAAAAACAAGCCATTTTCAAAGAGAAGGTAATCACCCAATGTGTGTGGGATAGAGAGGGGGAAGCTAGCCAAATGTGGGATTCCATGGCTAGTTGTATCCGAAAAGTAGCAAAAGAGGTATTAGGAGAGTCCAAGGGCTTTGCCCCACACCAAAAGGAATCTTGGTGGTGGAATGAGGAGGTACAAACGAAGGTGAAGGCTAAGAAGGAATGTTGTAAAGCCTTATACAAGGAGAGGACCGATGAAAATGGTGAAAGGTATAGAAAAGCGAAGCAAGAGGCGAAGAAAGCTGTCAGAAAAGCTAAGTTAGCGGCTTACGACGATATGTATAAACGACTAGATACCAAAGAAGGAGAGTTGGATATCTATAAACTATCTAGAGCAAGGGAAAAGAAGACAAGGGACCTAAACCAAGTGAGGTGCATCAAGGATGAGGATGGAAAGGTTCTTGCTACAGAGAACGCGGTTAAAGACAGATGGAGAGGTTATTTTCATAATCTTTTCAATGAAGGACATGAAATGAGTGCTTCTTTAGGGGAGTTGAGTAACTTAGAAGAGTGTAGAAACTACTCTTTTTATCTTCGAATCCGGAAGGAAGAAGTGGTTGTAGCTTTGAAGAAGATGAAGCATAAAAAAGCAATAGGCCCAGACGATATACCAATCGAAGTGTGGAAACTTTTGGGAGAGACAGGTATAACATGGCTCACTGACCTTTTCAATAGGATTTTGAAAACGAAGAAGATGCCAAATGAGTGGCGAACGAGCACTTTGGTGCCTATCTACAAGAATAAGGGCGACGTACAAAATTGCATGAACTATAGGGGTATTAAGCTAATGAGTCATACAATGAAGCTCTGGGAGAGAGTCATTGAGCATAGATTGAGGCAAGAGACATGGGTTTCGGACAACCAATTCGGGTTCATGCCAGGGCGCTCAACCATGGAGGCAATCTATCTCTTACGAAGATTGATGGAAAGATATAGAGATGGGAAAAATGATTTACACATGGTCTTTATAGATTTGGAAAAAGCGTATGATAGGGTCCCAAGAGACATTCTTTGGAGGATTTTAGAGAAGAAAGGAGTACGAGTAGCATATATCCAAGCTATAAAGGATATGTATGAAGGAGCAAAGACTGCCGTAAGAACTCATGAAGGACAAACCGAAAGCTTTCCCATAACTGTAGGATTACATCAAGGCTCATCCTTAAGTCCTTACCTTTTTGCGTTGGTAATGGATGAGTTAACAGGACATATTCAAGATGATATTCCTTGGTGTATGCTTTTCGCAGACGATATAGTGTTGATAGATGAAACTCGGGAAGGGGTAAATGCAAAGCTTAACCTTTGGAGAGAAGTGTTGGAATCTAAAGGTCTTCGCCTAAGCCGATCAAAGACAGAATATATGGAGTGCAAGTTCAGTGCAAATGGAGGCCAAAACGAGTTAGGGGTGAGGATCGGAGATCAAGAAATACCAAAGAGCGACCGTTTTCGTTACCTAGGATCTATCTTGCAAAAGAACGGAGAATTAGATGGAGATCTCAACCATAGAATACAAGCTGGATGGATGAAGTGGAAGAGTGCATCCGGCGTGTTGTGTGACCGTCGTATGCCACTGAAGCTCAAGGGAAAATTTTATATGATGGCAATAAGGTCGGCGATGCTGTATGGCACAGAATGTTGGGCCGTGAAACATCAACACGTACACAAAATGGGTGTAATGGAGATGAGGATGCTTCGTTGGATGTGTGGGCACACGAGAAAGGATAAGATTAGGAATGAGGATATCCGGGGTAAAGTAGGAGTAGCCGAAATTGATGGAAAGATGAGAGAAAATCGGTTACGGTGGTTTGGACATGTGCAAAGAAGGCCTACTGACGCTCCGATTAGAAGATGCGACTATGGGACAGAGGTTCAGGACCGAAGGGGTAGAGGAAGACCTAGGAAAACTTTGGAAGAGACTCTAAGAAAAGACTTAGAGTACTTGGATCTAACGAAGGACATGACACAGGATCGAGCACAATGGCGTTCTAAGATTCATATAGCCGATCCCACTCAGTGACTTGAATTTTCCAAGTCTCCAACCGAGAAGTTTCCTCACTCGGGAAATTAAGGGAACACTACCCCAACCTACATGCTCCACTCAGAAAGCTTCAACATACAAGCTTCAACAAAAGAAAATTCAAAGAACTTAGCGAAGAAGGCTTTGGTGTATTTAACACAATACGTTGAAATGAATGAAAGCTTATTTATTGATATCCCCGATAAGCTACAAATATGTACATATACATGAGTCAAAATAAACACACAAGAGGGAGCCTTCACAAAGGTTGCTTAGGAGAAGTCTCAGCAGTCGGTAGAGCCCCAGAAAGAGAAGGCACCGGAGGGGGATCATTTGGAGCCTCAGTACTGGACAGAACCCTAGAAGGAGGAGGCATCAGAGGTTGATCATTTGGAGCTTCATTACGCGGTACAGCCCCAGAAGACGAAGGCAATAAATGTCTTTGGAACAAACCCACAAATCTCTGATGATCAAGTAAAACCTGACCATCAGTTTCCTTCATCTGGTCAAGCTTCCTCTTCATGTTTGTAGCATAGTCATGTGCGAGCCGGTGCAACTGTTTATTCTCATGCTTGAGCCCTCTAATCTCCTGTTTGAGACTCATCACTTCAGCCGCCAATGATTCAACTTGGCGGGTTCGAGCAAATAGGCGTTGGGCTATATTAGCCACAGAACCTGCACACTGAACACTGAGAGCCAGCGAATCCTTAACAGCTAACTCATCAGACCGTTTGGAAAGTAGTCTGTTATCTTTGGGAGTGAGAAAGTTCCTGGCCACCACCGCAGCGGTCATATCATTCTTCATCACGGAATCCCCAACGGTAAGAGGACCAGTAGGGGATACGAAGGATGGGCGCCATATGTTGTCTGGAGAAGGCGGGGCTGCCTCTTCAACAAGGTTCAAGTCAAAACGACGGTCGGAGGGGCCAGACATTTTCAAAGGTGTTGAAGAGAGAAGAGGTCGGACAAATCAAGATCTTAGAAGTGCAAGAATGAAGCTTCTACTAGTGGAGATTCAAGTGTGCTTTAGAACTTAATGCCAGCCCCTATAAAAATCTGCACTCGACGGAGCTTCAGAAATCGAAGAGGCGCCTGCTCAGAAATCGAAGAGGCGTTTGCTTTCTCAAAAGCTGAGCTGCTTAGAGATCACGAGGGTTGATCTCAGAAATCGAATAGGCGTTTGCTTTCTCAAAAGTTGGGCTGTTCAAAGACCACGAAGGCCGATCTCAGAAATCGAAGAGGCGCTCGCTTTCTCAAAAGCTGGGCTCCCCAGAGACCACGAGGGCCGATCTCAGAAATCGAAGAGGCGCCTACTTTTCCAGCCTTGTCAGCACCTGTCACACGCACACTCAGCTTTGCGGAAATTATGGGCATTCTGTCGAAGACTTCTGGGGAAGTAGAAAACACATGAATCTTACTGTTCAATCACCCACTTCCCACACGCAACAATAGCTCATGGGTACCACAGATAACTTTGCCAAAGTTCTCTGCCAAAGTTGAGCACGTGAAGCTTGCAGCTCCCACTACATCGCTCTGACCAAGAAGGGTAAAAGAATAGCAAAGAAAGAGCACTAACAAAGTTTAGACCCATAAATTTTGAAGGTCTAGCTACCATATTATTACCCACAAGGGTAAAGGAACAGTACCACTGCTGGATAATTGGAAAGTCCCTGTGTGTCAACCTCTGTGCTTCGTGGCAAGGTAGACTAGCAAACATGCCCAACCTTTACTCACATTCGAGAAAACACTCCCAATAAGATTGCTTGCTCCAAAATCGAAGAGGCACCGTCCTCCGAATCTCGAGAGCCAGACTCCCAACATGACTACTTTATTAAAAATCGAAGAGAGGGTAAAGGAACAGTACCATTGCTGGATAATTGGAAAGTCCCTGTGTCAACCTCTGTGCTTCGTGGCAAGGTAGACTAGCAAACATGCCCAACCTTTACTCACATTCGAGAAAACACTCCCAACAAGATTGCTTGCTCCAAAATCGAAGAGGCACCGCCTTCCGAATCTCGAGAGCCAGACTCCCAACATGATTACTTTCTCAAAAATCGAAGAGACACTGCTCCCCGAATCTTCGAGAGCCAGACCCCCAGCATGATTGCTTTCTCAAAAATCGATGAGGCATCGTTCTCCGAATCAATCGAAGAGGCGCTCGCTTTCTCAAAAGCTGGGCTGCTCAGAGACCACGAGGGCCGATCTCAGAAATCGAAGAGGCACCTACTTTTCTAGCCTTGTCAGCACCTGTCACACGCACACTCAGCTTTGCAGAAATTATGGGCATTCTGTCGAAGATTTCTGGTGAAGTAGAAAGCACATGAATCTTACTGTTCAATTACCCACTTCCCACACGCAACAATAGCTCATGGGTACCACAGATAACTTTGCCAAAGTTCTCTGCCAAAGTTGAGCACGTGAAGCTTGCAGCTCCCACTACATCGCTCTGACCAAGAAAGGTAAAAGAATAGCAAAGAAACAGCACTAACAAAGTTTAGACACATAAATTTTGAAGGTCTAGCTACCATATTATTACCCACAAGGGTAAAGGAACAGTACCACTGCTGGATAATTGGAAAGTCCCTGTGTGTCAACCTCTGTGCTTCGTGGCAAGGTAGACTAGCAAACATGCCCAACCTTTACTCACATTCGAGAAAACACTCCCAACAAGATTGCTTGCTCCAAAATCGAAGAGGCACCGTCCTCCGAATCTCGAGAGCCAGATTCCCAACATGACTACTTTCTCAAAATCGAAGAGAGGGTAAAGGAACAGTACCATTGCTGGATAATTGGAAAGTCCCTGTGTGTCAACCTTTGTGCTTCGTGGCAAGGTAGACTAGCAAACATGCCCAACCTTTACTCACATTCGAGACAACACTCCCAACAAGATTGCTTGCTCCAAAATCGAAGAGGCACCGCTCTCCGAATCTCGAGAGCCAGACTCCCAACATGATTACTTCCTCAAAAATTGAAGAGATTGCTCTCCGAATCTCGAGAGCCAGACCCCCAGCATGATTGCTTTCTAAAAAATCGAAGAGGCATCGTTCTCCGAATCTCGAGAGCCAGATACCACAGACCACTTTTTCAAAGTGCTCTGACAGAGTTAAAACATGTGAAACTGACAGCTCCCACTACCGTGCTATGACCAAGCAGGGTAAAGGAATAGCATTACTACTTGTTGTTAGGGAGACGCCTATATATGTCGACCTCCATCCCCAACGGACAGGCAGACCTGCAAAAATGCTCAACCCTTCATCATATCTGAGAGGGCACTCCCAACGAAGCCTTTCGAAATATTCAGCTTTCTTTCCCCCCGATAATACCTCTGCAAACAAGCTATACTAGAGCAAGAATATCTCATATCATCAGGGTTAAAAGCAAGAGTATCCCATATCATGCTTTTTCCCTGTCTTTTCCTTTGGCCTTGTTTTTACCTGCAAGACAAGGAGAAAGAGAGCAATCAGTCAGCACTTGGAATCAAGCTTCCAGCCAGGAACTGACTGCCTGGAACCCTGATTACTTACCTGGCATTGCTCTCGAGTACTCATCTTCAACATCTTATGTTTCCAGGGAAGATTCCGCATCTGCTTGAGGAACAGATAGGGCAAGTGCGAAGGATACAAGGAAGCATGTGGAGACAAGCGTAACAGCACACGTGCCGATACATCCATTACTCTGTCAAAAGCAAAAGTATCCCATATCAGCAGGGTGGAACGTACTCTAGATTTGATGGACTTGTTTTGACCCTCAAATTCTTCAGTCGGCCTTATACTCTGGAGGAAACCAGAAAACCCTCCAGCTCAGTCCAAGAATAAGCCTGTGGAAAGTTACTTCTTCAAAAGCAAAAGTATCTCATATCATCTCTTCTCATTTTTCTTCTCTTTATCCTTCATGCTGTTGCAAGATGGGGAGAAGGTGAACAATCAGTCGGAGCTCTGATTGCTTACCTTGTCTGTCACCTCTTTCAGCAGACCCCCTAGCTCGGCGACTTGGGGGACTCCTACTACATGGTTTGTATCGCGCTTGACCAAGCCTGAAACTACAAGTAAGCTTCAAGTGAAATTGATACATTACCTTGCGCATCTCCACCAGTTAAAGATACCACCCCTGGATGGAGGAAAAGTACTTCTAGAGAAGATGCCACATCTACCTATGAGACAGATAAGGCAAGTCAAGACGACACCACACTCCGATACTTAGAAGTTTCGTGATTACGAGATCATTCTCCCACAATATTTCCTAATGTCATTTGTACTAAATCATTCACTTGTACTCACTAAAGGAGAGCTTGAACCTATGTACTTGTGTAAACCCTTCACAATTAATGAGAACTCTTCTATTCCGTGGACGTAGCCAATCTGGGTGAACCACGTACATCTTGTGTTTGCTTTCCTATCTCTATCCATTTATATACTTATCCACACTAATGACCGGAGCAATCTAGCGAAGATCACAAAAAGCGACCGTTTTCTCTACCTAGGATCTATCTTGCAAGAGAACGGAGAATTAGATGGAGATCTCAACCATAGAATACGAGCTGGATGGATGAAGTGTAAGAGCGCATCCGGCGTGTTGTGTGACCGTCGTAGGCCACTGAAGCTCAAGGGAAAATTTTATAGGACGGCAATAAGGCCAGCGATGTTGTATGGCACAGAATGTTGGGCGGTGAAGCATCAACACGTACACAAAATGGGTGTAGCGGAGATGAGGATGCTTCGTGGGATGTGTGGGCACACGAGAAAGGATAAGATTGGGAATGAGGATATCCGAGGTAAAGTAGGAGTAGCCGAAATTGTAGGAAAGATGAGAGAAAATCGGCTCCGGTGATTTGGACATGTGCAAAGAAGGCCGACTGACGCTCCGGTTCGAAGATGTGACTACGGGACAGAGGTTCAGGGCCGAAGGGGTAGAGGAAGACCTAGGAAAACTTTGGAAGAGACTCTAAGAAAAGACTTAGAGTACTTGGATCTAACGGAGGACATGACACAAAACCGAGCGCAATGGCGTTCTAGGATTCATATAGCCGACCCCACTTAGTGGGAAAAGGCTTTGTTGTTGTTTTTGTTGTTGTTGAGTCAGTGATTGTTAATTTGATCAAACTTATATTATGTGGTTGAGTTAGTTCTTCTTGCTCAATTTTATCCAAATATGGAGCCCACACTTCTTGAAGATGAACTTAAAAATTATATCGTTGACATGTGTTGGCATAATGAATTTTCTGTGTTGAAAGGAATTAGTAGTCTTGCACAAAAGTTGGTGGAGACAAAGAGGGATAGACAATATTCCTTGGTGTACTTGCTAGTGAAATTAGCAATAATTTTACATGTTGCGACTGCTTCCGTTGAAAAAGCTTTTTCAGTGATGCCTATTGTGAAGAATCCACATTGTAAATAGGATGAGTGATGAATTGTTGAATAATAGATTGGTTGTATACATTTAGAATTATGTATTTGATTCTATGATAATGATGTTGTGATACAACGTTTCCAAAATATGAGAACACGCCGTGAAGAATTATAAACTAATAGAAGTATGATTGATTTTTAAAAGCTATTTTTTGACCACATCGTTGTAAATACCTGACTCCGCCACTGCATAGACGACTTGTCCAACGCATATTGATAACTATAACAACATATTGACAATATTCACTAGCATTATCAACAACATCGTGCACATATAGATAGCACACTCACGTATAATATGAGTAAACTGTCATTTAACCCCCTGAACTATCACGTGAGTTTCAATTTCCCCCCTGAACTATTTTTTCAGCCAATTGACCCCCTAAACTATGTTAAAGTGGCCAATTAACCCCCTACCGTTAAGTATCTTTAACTCCATCCAATTTTCTGTTAGAAAGTGTCATGTGCTTGGCACATGACCACCTTTTTACATTTTATGTCTAAATCTTTACAAAGAAAACATATAAAACAAATATTAAAAAAAAAAACATACAAACCCTAAACTTAATCATTCAAAATAATAGAAAAGGTAAGGCTTTTTATATTAACACCCCATAAAATGTTGAATGCACCCCATATTAAAATTTAATATTAAATGACTTATTTATGTAATGACAATTTTGACCTTATTAGGTTTAAAAAAAAATTATAAATACACCCCAAATCACTTTTAGCGTATTATTTATCTTCTCAACTATCAAAACCCTCTCATCCTACATTGTTGAACAAAACTCTAACCAATGAAATTACAAACATGTTGATTGAGAAAAATTGTTTTTGACGAATGAAACACGAAATCGATGTTTTTGAAGCTTCACATGAGGTAAGACTTCACATTTTTCATTGTTTTAGTGATTTCGATGACATCGATAATTATTTAATCTTGCGTTTGCTGCATTATTTAAACTTATATATTCATATTCATATTCATATTCATATTCATCTTTTAGGGTTCATATTGAAAAATAATGCAGCAAACGCAAGATTAAATAATTATCGATATCATCGAAATCACTAAAACAATGAAAAATGTGAAGTCTTATCTCATGTGAAGCTTCAGAAACATCGATTTCGTGTTTCATTCGTCAAAAACAATTTTTCTCAATCAACATATTTGTAGTTTCATTGGTTAGGATTTTGTTCAACAATGGAGGATGAGAGGGTTTTGATAGTTAAGAAGATAAATAATACGCTAAAAGTGATTTAGGGTGTAATTATAATTTTTTTTTTTAAAACCTAATAAGGTCAAAATTGTCATTGCATAGTGGAGTAAATAAGTCATTTAATATTAAATTTTAATATGGGGTGCATTCAACATTTTGTGGGGTGTTAATATAAAAAGCCTTACCTTTTCTATTATTTTAAATGATTAAGTTTAGGGTTTGTAAGTTTTTTTTTTTTAATATTTGTTATATATGTTTTCTTTGTAAAGATTTAGACATAAAATGTAAAAAGGTGGTCATGTGCCAAGCACATGACACTTTCTAACAGAAAATTGGATGGAGTTAAAGATACTTAACGGTAGGGGGTTAATTGGCCACTTTAACACAGTTTAGGGAGTCAATTGGCTAAAAAAATAGTTTAGGGGGGAAATTGAAACTCACGTGATAGTTCAGGGGGTTAAATGACAGTTTACTCCGTATAATATTTACATCATCTCAATCTCAATACATTATCCGCACTATCTCAACGTTATCGATATTTTAACAATATTATCTCAATACAATATATTGAGATGTTGTATGTGCTATATTATATATATATATATATATATATATATATATATATATATGTATATGTATATATATGTATGTATATGTATATATATGTATGTATATGTATATATAAAGGGGTAACTTAGACATTTTATCCTATCAAGATGATGTAGATATTGTAGTTGGTGTCTATATTTGTGTTTCAGCTAAACACTTCTGAAATTAGCTTATAATAGCCAATTTCCTTAATATTGAACAAAGAATGAAAAGCAATCCATCACCCCACAAATCAAAATACAAATCTATCTACCTTTACCTCTTGACATAAAATATATAAGCCAACATATATACTAGTTAAGTCGGCTAGAATAATGTGCTTAAGTTTGAATTTCCTTTCCCTTAATTTAAAAAACATTTTATCGTTTGTGAAAAAATAAATATAAAATATTGTACTAAAAAGTAACAAGTTTATATGTTGGAGAATAAAGTCCCACATCTAGAGTAAGACAAAATACAATACAACTTATATATGGGAATTCCATCTCTGAAATAATCGAAGTCTTTTATGATAATATCAGTGACGTTGGTGGTGGATTGTGTTGGGCCTACAAAGTTAATCATGGTTTCAGAGCATGCTATTTTCTCGACACGTTCTAGGCCAGGTTACTAGGTTTAAGCATGCTACCAAAAGTTGGGCTTTCGAAAAAGTTGTGCTAGCCCCAACTTAAGGCCATTGAAGATTGGGCCTTCAAAAAGATTGGCGTTAGCTCCAAAGAGTGAATACAGACCTACCCACCGAACTATAAAAAAGATGGGTGTTAGCTCAGGTATTCGGTATAATGACTTGACCATTCTCGATGTGAGACTTGGTTTCCCTTGCAACCTTGTGTGGGGTCACTCGTGAGGGGCGTGTTGGAGAATAGAGTCCTACATTGCATATGACAAAATACAATACAACATATAAATATGGGATATTTCATCCCTAATATCACTGAGACATTTTGTGATAAAATCCAATACCCAGTAATAGATGGTCAAGTTGAGATAATATCAATAATGTTGGTGGTGGGCCGTGTTGGGCCAACAAATAGCAGTATATAAGATAGCAAACAAATTATTATTCTTTGAAAGATGATTAAATGTATAACAAATATCATACAACCTCATCTTTGTCTATAATTAGGTCCACAATACTGATATATATCACAAATTTTATGCCATGCCTGTTCAAATTTTACAGAAAGTTTAGCAGGAAATTGATTTATGAGCGATGATGCGAAATATTATAAGCACACAAATTAAACCCTCTTTTTGACAATTGTAGCAAAGTATGTAAGTAGGGATCGTTCTAAACCGGAGATTAGGAGGGCTTGCTAAAACCTCTAAACTGACTCAAAAACAAAAAGAAACAAAGTTAAAAATGTAAACAAAAGATTTTAAAACAAGAAAGTAAATGGGGGATTTGAGTTTGGTGAAGTTGAAAGTAAAAACGAATAAACTAAAAACTTAAATAGATTTTAAACAAATTTGGGTTGAATGGATAATGGAAGGCTAGCTAAGGGGTTCTTCTCCACACATGTCTTGCTTGCATACAAAATGATTTCCAATTGCATTTCAATAACTTATTAATTCTCAACGCCCCAAATTAACCGTGAATTGCATTAATTAACTCTCAGTTTTTCAACAAGTTATTAGATTGGATGATTGCATACGACAACCCAAAACATTCCCTACAAGTTCCCTACATGAATTGCATAATAGAGATACAAGCAAGAATCATTAAGTTCTATGAAAAACATAAGCATTGACGAGGCACTCGTTACTATGATTTGCATGAAACTTATGCCAAGAATTTACTTAACGTGATTGTGACTAGCAACCTTCACTACTTGTGAATATAAGTTCATAACGATTAGGTGAAACTCCCTTATATTCTAGCATCAAATTCATGCATGAAAATTAAGCGTGCACTCTCAACCAACATACACAAATTAGTTTTTATACGAATGGATAAGTAAATTGAATTCACAATTCAAGAAACGCAATTGGAAGTAATCAAATCATATAGCAAGCATAAACATGGTTTTGAATCCCCCCCTAGCCAAGGGGGGTTTAGTTCCTCATTATTACAAAACAAAGATAAACAAATTTAACCATTGAAAAACAAAGGCAAGAAAGCACCTAAACGTTCCAACGATCCATGTTGGATAGCAAGCGCGTCCAAGGACTTTTCTCCTTCTCCTTGCCGCCACAACAAGGTTGGAATGATGTTGAAGGGTTGGTTATTTGGAGGAATGGATGGGAAGGGGTTTAGATATGTAGGAGAGGCAAGGAAAGACTTGGAGAATGGTTAATTTCTGGATGATTTGAATGAGGTTGATGCCATGGTATTTATAGGAAGAGGATGGACTTGTTTAACACAAAATGTTGGTGGAATTGAGTAGGTGAGCATGGCAAAGAGTGGGAATTGTTGGTGGGTTAGGTATTGAGTCATCCACTCACATGTCATGGTTAGCTAAGCATTGCATCATCCACTCACATGTCATGGTGAGTTAAGCATTGCATCATTACTCAAATTTCTGGTGGAGGTGGAAGTAAAAGCCACGGCATTGATGTGTTTTGAGTGAAGTTTTGGCCAATCCTTCTAGAAATTTATCCCTTCTTGCAACTTGTATTTGTTTCACCAGATTTTTAGCATGTTCTTAGCCTCTTTTGTCTTCAAATTCGTCCATCCATCTTGCTCATATCATATGTAATCCATTACAAGCTCAAAACTGCTCCAAAATGCACCAAAATGCACTTTCTTGCTACCTTAGCCCTTTGGACCTACAAACACACGAAAATGGCTTAAAGTACTAAAATAACTAAGAACTAATAACGTAAATGCAAGAAAACTAGTTAACTAAGTCGCATAAATATGCGTCTATCAAGCGAATATGAGAACGAGAAACAATTGAGTGGCACTAAAATATTGCCTCTTAATTGGTATTTAAACTAATCGACAGAAAAAGAAAAAAAAACAACTAACGTCTTACACTGTAACACGTGAATTGATAATCACTGTATAAATTATGTCGTTCAATTATATTATTCAATTTCCACACGTTCGATTATATTATTCAATTTCCACACGACTTTACTCAAATAAAATACAATACACGAACTCAAAAGATATTCAGGCACACCGTTAACCATGTTGAGAAAAGGTAAAATAAAAGAATTTTAGTTTTTTTAAATATTTTGAAACCCGGTGTGAATTGTAAGCTACAAAATTTAGAGAAGGCGCGAGACAAGAATTTTGCAAAATTTCAAACATCTTTGAAATTTAAAAATTTACTCTAGCACACTTCTCAAAATAAAAAGGAAGTTCAAATTTGATTTTTGGTTCATCTCATCCCATCAGCTTGTAATTGCAAAACTCCCCCTCCCCAAATCGTGAGAAATTTTTTCGGTTTTCTTGCTTCTTTCTTCCTCGTCCGCTTTGAGTCCTCAAGTATCTCTGCCTCTCTCTCTCTCTCTCTCTCTCTCTCTCTCTCTCTCTCTCTCTCCCCCTCTCAGGTTGGCTACCGATAAAATCCCAATTCATCACTCTTTCATTTCCTCAGTAACCAAACAGAGAACCCATTTTGTCAAGCTCCCAACTCTCCTTCAATTGGATTAAAATTTATTAATTTTTTGTCAATTTTGTTGACTTGAAACTTTGTGATTCAGTTTGTGAAGGGAATTTATGGAAATGGACATTGATGAGCTTCTGAGTCTCAACTAGCCAGTGAGCATTTCGATGAAAAGGGCGATTTATGTGTGGGTATATAGCAAGTCCGAGCAGACGGGTCAGAATGGGAAGAAGCAGCAGTTGAAGATCCCGAAGCAGCTCTCCAGAGCTTTTTGGGTGCACAGTGGGGGCTAATTGTTGGTGGCCCTCTCTCTTTCTCTCTCCACAGATCTGGTCGTACAAGGTGGGGTTAGTCATCGCGAGCAGTAGCAGAGGCGAGGGGTCGTCGTAAGCCAAACCCAACATTCCAAAAAGGACCTTTCTCTTATGAGTCTTCTACCACCGTCGATTACGATGACAATTACTGTGATCCCCACCTTGATTGATCTCCTTCTGCTTCTTTGATTGTCTTCTCCTTCACCTCCTCCCCTGTCCAGTAATTTCTATGTTGAAATTTTCAGGTTAACGGGCCGAGGGTCCACTCTAAGAACACCGATACTGTCCCCCACTTAACCACCTGCACAATCCTCAGGTGTGGGGTTTTATCATAAAAGGCATCGGTGTTAGTTAGCGTGGGGTAATTCTTATTTAAAGTGCTTTCTCTTTTCCCCCTTGGCCGATGTGGGACAATGGGTTCCAACATTCTGCTATCCTTTTTGCATGTTCTTTGATCTCAATTGCTTTGTTTCCGTTTCTAGAATGTTGGGTTTATGTGTGGGTATATTTGCATAAATGTACAATATATTTGCAGAAATGCATGAACGAAGCAGTTAAAAACTGGGACAAACTTTTTAATTTTTTATTATTAATGGTTTGTGGTGTTGCTTATGGACGACATTATAGTGTTTATTTTATTATCAAATTATGAGGTGGTGTCAGTTAGAACCGACGCCAGTTTGCTCCTTTAATGTCGCTTTTAATCGACGTGAGTCTCGATGTCACTTTTAAGCGATGCTGTTGTTCTTTCTTATTTTATATTACTTTACTTCTTGGTGGCAGATTAACGGGGCTAAGCGACGTCAATATTCTTTTTGTGACGGTAGCATTGGTGTCGGTTCCCCTATCCGACATTGCACGATTTAATGTCGGATTTTTACCAAAAATCTAACAGTAATTGGGGCTTCTTTTCGATTTTTACACTGCGAGTGATATCCCTTTTTGTAGTAGTATTCTTCACATTACAGTCTGGTGTACAGACCATATGATTGATATCGCGACCAACATTTTCACCATGGATTTTGAGATTTGGATCTTCCAATAGGATAGGGTTGAAAATATACTTTTTCTTTTAACCAAGGTTGAAAATATACTTTAAAAACCTTGAAAAGAGGAAAAAATTAAGGAGAAGTCAAAGCTAAAAAGTTAAATTTACATCATGGGTATCGCAAAAATATTTCCCACGCGGGTAGCGTTTACTAATTAATTATTCTAGTTAAACTGAATCATCTAAACTGGAGGGAATTGACTAATCCTCTATTTGTTTTCCTAATCTTTACATATTAGTTTCAAATCAATAATTAAGCAATTCTTTTATTTCTAAACAGCCTGTTTAATTATATTCCATGTGATTATACTAATCTACTTAGAGATGATATGGTGTTTGCTTTCAAATCCCAAGAAGTTATTTTTCACGTGTAATACAAGATCTTTATGGCCCCAAAAAAGATCATTTCCCAACTTTTTTTAATTACTACTAGTGTATGTATAAAGACATTTTTTTAGAAAATGAGAAGGAGAGAGGGAGAGAGAGAGAATATGGGGGGAGTGAGAGTTTTTGTTTTTGGTTTTTATTTTTTTTTTTAATATTGGAGGTATTTTAACATCACTTGTAGGTGATGCTTTAATAAAAAACAATAAAATTTAGACCTATGAAATTACATTATTGCCCATCATTTTTTTTTTGTGATAGAAGACTAAGTAGTCTTTTCACTCTCTTTTGGTTGACAAAGAGAGTTTCATTAATTAATAGAGATTATTAAAGAGAGGGAGTGAGTTCGAAACTATTACAATTATTCAGATGAGGGATGAGTTTCGAACTACGGAACGCATGGATGGAAACTCAATATCCTATCCATTAGAATATTGGACAACATGTTCATTTCTCACCCTTAGTATTACTTAAGCCTCATCTCAAATGCATAAAGTATTCTAAAATGGGTAATGCTAAGGAAAACATTTATTTAAATCATATTTTGTAAATCATATAACGCGGTTGTTGATGATTAAATTATTTCTTAAGTATTAATTAATGTATTTATTTTCTATTGATGACGTATCACATAATTTGCAAATGCACTCTACAAAGTTAGATTATTACTTAGTATTCCTCTTCTAAAACAAACAATTTGCTATATTCAATCGAATTGGCAAATATGTTCTTTAATTATAAGCTTTTTTTTCTTGTTTTCCTTTTTCAGGACAGCGCGTGCTCTTAATCTTGATTTGTTTACAAGCAATAAAAACTATTAGACGGTATATTAAGGCGAATGTCACATTCATCTAGAACGAGGCACATTAAGTTAAAGAGAAAAGCGATTCACCGAAATGTTTGGAAAGGTTTGTTTACAGATTAACAGTATAACACACACGGATTGGAGGCTTGGGACTGTAGCATGATCACTGACCTACAAAACGACAATAGTTGGTGGGGAAATAAGTGTACAAATTGGTCGCATTTCTGTGTGTCTAGCTGGCTGTGTATTTTTCAAGATTATATGGCGTTTATATCCTCATACGCGTAACTGTCGGTCATGGAAACGTCTGTTAGAGCCTCCAATCATTGAGATTTCAGGAAAAGGATGCTTGCCGAATCTTTTTTCTGGGGATTCAGAGGATTTCGTAACTGTATTCGTTTATCGTATATTATGTAGTTAAAAATTATTTTAAATTTAGAGAATTGTTATTGTCATTTCAAAAATCTTATTTTACAGTCAAAACTTTTATATTTAAAAAGAAAAATACATTTGTGAGGATTGTAGAATAAGATTTTTAGAGTTCTAATAACACTTCCCCAAATTTAAAATTTTAAATTATATATAAATAATACTTAACAAAAATTAATCGCACAATGTATGATGAACAAATATAATTACGGAATTCTCCGGATCTAGGATAAAGGATCCGGCGAGGATCCTTTTCCGAGATTTTATTCAAGTTGAAGTTTAAATACAATGTGTACATCTCGGACGGTAACTGATTATATGTGAACACGTGGCTGCCATCTGGTGGATCTGTCCCCTCCATTGGTTGATCAAAAGCTTTCATTTTGTTAATACATGATGGGATATTTGATAGTTCATTCTTTTTAAGATGAGTGGGTAGTGGGATTAGGGCAATTAACTTCTCTTCTTTTCAATTCACTAAAACTAGCTAATAGCAAGGGGGAGTACTTGTTGTGGCTTTCACTTATTTTGTTTGATCTTATTTATGAAACATTGATTAAGCAAGTTCATTAATCCTTTTACCCCACAAAAACCCATATTTATTTCTCAATTATATGTGCTTGGGATCAAGGAGAGAACTTATCTGTCAATTCATAAGATAAGTAGTAGAAATCTTGGTACACCAAGTGTCATAATACAAGTGGTTAAATTTTTTTTCAAGTATCCAACCACTTGTATTATAACATTTGGTGTACCAAACCATATTTCTAGCACACTGAAAAATTTCTCGATAAAGGAGTTTAGAGGGAAAAAATCTAAATCAATGTTTGTCATTGTAATTTGGCCATTCATAGCATTACTTTACATTTTTTTCATGCATTCATTGTGGGTTGGTTATTCGTGAGAATGAATTTAACTTGTGAACATTTGAAGCGTTTGTCAAAAAGAGTATTTTTACGCAAAGGAATTTGTGATTCCTATCGGAACTTTATTAGCCAAAACAAATAAATAAAACTATTTGAACCATATCCATTGTGTATCACATTATGTGAGGGGCAAGAATGATAGGAGTAATAGCTAGGGTTTAGATTTTAAGAGCTTGTAGCTTACTTGGTTAGCGATTAGAGTTGTAGTTTAGTTGGCTAGAAGTATTCACAGCATGGATAAGCCTTCTGAGGATCTTGAAATTGTTTACATCTCCCTCAATATTACTTGTATTAATAATAATAAAAAATGGTGACATACAAGCTAAAAGTAATATTTACTTAAATAGTTGGATTCTATCTTTATTGATTCATTATAATAGGACGTACGTAAAACGTAACCATAAACATTAGTCAAAATCAAAAGTAAAAGAAAAAAAAATGCTCTTAAACAATCAGTAAACAACAAGATATGCAAGCATATTGTTCTGGTCTCAGCGATCTTAGGTTGTTTCGTACACGTTTTTTTCTTTTCCAAAAGGTAGTTTCGTACACTAAAGATGGAAGCTCGCTACTTGCGGCAGCTCCAAAAGGAAGGAGGAGAAAAATATAAAGGAAAAGAAGAAAAAGAGAAAGGGGAAAAGAGTCGTTGTCTTTCTTTTTTTGCTTTGTGGAATCTTTTGTTCTTTATTTTCACGTTGTTGTGAAAAATACATAGCTACCGTCAAGATTTTTCTAGTCCGACTTATGTAATAATTTGTTCTTTATAATATATAGTCAAATATATACACAAATAATGGAACCCACAATTGATACTCTAGTACTGTCGGCTAACTTTATATTTATCCTGTAAATATTTAGACACAGACACTTGAGTCAAATACAGCGTACTGTGTACACAATTGATGTATATTTCGATTTTGTCTTCAAATACAGCGTACTGTGTACAGTAGCTGGCAAGCATGGCTCAAATATTATTTTTATGCAGATTGATCAATATGAATGTGTTCCAAATTGAGCAACAAGTGAAAAAAGAAGTACATTTGATTTCCCTTCTGAAGAAATTATTAATCGACTTGTAATCCTTGTATTTCTATATAAAAGTCTACAGATTCTTTTAATTCAAATGGGTAAAATCATAATACCCAAAAAATGTCAGGATTAAGTTAACTGGCAAGAGCAATATGTATGTCTCCTTCCACTCGAACACCAATATCTTTTCGTAGTTAAGTACATATATAGTAGGTGAGACTAATTAAGTACAATATTATGGATTTGTGTTATACTAAACGTGTATACATATATAAATACATATATGTATGTATGTGTGTATGTAAGTATGTATGTGTTTATATATATATTTGCACATGCTCAATTAAATTAAGGGCCAAAAGGTCTTCTATTTGTGCAAGCAAACAAAAAATTAAAGGACAATCCCTTTTGAATTTATGAGGTTTTAAACCAAAGCAGCTTTTCTTTTATATATTTTTATGAGTCTTATACATATAACTGTATTTTTCACTCATTTATATCACCATTTTCCCCCACAATTTCTAAAGATAGAGATATCTTAAAATCCAATCCAGTCCAATGCAAAAGCAGCAGCACCAGATTTGCGTAAAACCCACTTGATTGCTTCAACCCTCTCTCTCTCTCTGTCTCTCTCTCTTCTCTCTCTATGACTTGAGTTCTAAGTATGATATACCCACTTTTCTTTAAATCATAAGAAATTACTCTTAATTTTTCTCTCTTACAATAAAATATATATAGAGAGAAAGAGAAAGGCATATATAGACAGACATATATTCTCAAACCCCATGTCCGGATTGTTGCTGTGATCTGCAGCTAACCTGCTAGCGGCTTACTATTTTACAGATTTTCATCAGCAAACACGAAAAATGGGACGCAATTCGTGTTGTTTGAAGCAGAAGTTAAGGAAAGGCCTCTGGTCACCAGAAGAAGATGAGAAGCTCTTCAACTACATCACTCAATTTGGTGTTGGCTGCTGGAGCTCGGTCCCAAAGCTTGCTGGTAATTCGACAACTCACTTCAAACTTTGCACTACAAGAATTCGGTTTCAAACATATTATCAAGAGTTTGAACCCCTTTTTTTTTTGTGTGTTTTCATCAGGTTTGCAGAGGTGTGGGAAGAGTTGCAGGTTGAGATGGATAAACTATTTAAGGCCTGATTTGAAGAGAGGAATGTTCTCACAACAGGAAGAGGATCTCATTCTTAGTCTTCACGAAGTTATAGGCAACCGGTAACGCTTTTAGCCACCTCATTCTGTGCCACTGCTATCCGTGCCTATTGTCAATTTTTCTTGTCCCGTCGATATTGAGCAAATACTATAATCAAAATTTTAAAATCCTGAAATGTTGAAAATAATTGTCTATGTAACTGAATTGTGAATTTTCATCAGGTGGGCTCAAATTGCAGCACAATTGCCAGGAAGAACAGACAATGAGATAAAGAACTTTTGGAATTCATGTTTGAAGAAGAAGCTAATGAAGCAAGGAATTGACCCAACTACTCACAAGCCACTAACTGAACAAGAGCTGAAAGAAACGAAGAACATTGATTGTTCAGACCTAAATGAGTCTTTGCCAATGCCAGAGCTTCCAACTATGCCAATAACCATGGCTTCCCAAGGCCCAACATTTCTTCTCAATGATTCAAATTACTACGATGGAAACGGAGGAGTCCTCAACAATCCACAAGCCTCAAGAGCCTTTGATTCTCTATCTTATTTCGAGTTCCAACCCCGTTTTGAGTCATCAGCCTACAATTCAGATCTTGTTGCCGCTCAATACCACCATACCAACATTAGACCTTATGAGTCAAGCTCAAATTTTGGGTTTACTTCAATGCCAAGTTTGGCAAATTCGGACCATGGAAGCATGTCCGGCACAGATTTTTCGGACAATTCAGCTTCAAGGCTCGGCTCATTTTTCATGAATGAGGTTAAGGAAAGCTCGAGCAATAGCTCGAACGTCGGCAGCTATACAGCAGGGTGTCAAATGAGCAGCAACAACGTAGTTGAAAATGCGGCTTTTCCATGGGAAACAGATAACAAACTAGACTCCTTGTTTCAGTTTCATTTCAATGGGATAAAGTCTGAGGAAATTATCAAACCCAATAGTTCTTGGCAACAACAAGGGCAGCTTGTTCATCACCATGCTCAAAATTCAGTAGATTTCAGTAGCTATCCGTTAACGTCGTTGTCAGAAGATCTAACTGGTGCAAATTTTGATGTTTTCCAGAATATTTGAAAATATTGTAAATTCATTTTAATTTTTTTGGGGTTTTAAAAAAATACACATAGATGTTGATAGTAACAGGGGAATTCCTACTGCTGAAAAAAAAAAAGGGTTTGAGATATTGAGGATTTTTTTTCACTTTCTATTTTTTACAAGGTTGTTAAATTGTAATTTGCAGAATATTCTGTAATCTGTATTTTTCTGTCTTCTTTTTTTTTTTTCAGAAAAAAAGTTGAAATAAGATGATCATGAGTGTAATTAGTTCTTTTTGTGGTCCTAATCTTTCCTTGTTGGTTAACTAATTATCATTAAAACTTGTATTTTCATGTCCGTCTTTTTCCTGCTTACCACAAAAGTGCTTTTCGAGCGGCCAAAATATCGTTCTGCACCAAACAGCTGCAATCTAATTCTGATTTTGTATTATTAACCCCATGACCAAACGATAGTTCATTATTGATGCTAACCTGTATGAACCGGACGTGCATGTATAATATACATACACATATACAAAAATGTAAGTATATATACATACACATTTATATATGTGCGTATGAAATTCATTCAATGTAGGTGTGTGTGGGGTTGTATTGAGATTGTGATATATTTCTTGAAACGCTGGAAAGAGTTTTAAGAAGATTAGGCTAGCTGGGCCCTATATATATAATATATACACGTCAGGGATGCTGATTTTCTTGCAAGAGTATGTGCGGGCTCCAGAACCTTCATGCATTCAGTCGCATCCCTCCAAAAGGTTAAAATTGGCTGGCCTCTCTTGCATTATTGGAGAGACATTGAGTGTACGTATTAACCGTAAACCACCGCGTAATGTTACGGATGCATTATGCAATGAATATGTTTTAATTATACTCTTAAGATATTAATGTGTCATCATTTATACTTTAAAACATGAGCTAGCGACGATGCTGCAATATTACTGCAAATTGTTTTGCACTTAGGGTCTTGTGAGTAATGAAAAACGGTCTAAATTGTTTAAAGACTTAAAATAATGAGTTGTTTCAAATAACAGATAAATGATAAACTAAGAAGGTGAATAACATATGCACGTAGCATTTTTTAAATCACATATCAAATGTGCTATAGATATAGTGGGAAGCTTTCACAAAGGGCACTGAAGATGCTAGTCAGCGCCGGCCATCACTTCAAAACTCGTGCATATGCATGGAGCCCATGCATATATAAGGGCTAATCTTGACTTTAAAAAGCTGAGGGGCAATGTCTGGTCCAAAATAGTATGTAGAATATCGCTTTCTCAAATAATTCTCTAGTCTTCCCTATCATTTTTTTAGGTACAAAAGATACCTTAACCCTAAAAACCTTATCCGGCCATGTATAGGCCATACCATTGCAAGTCCGAACTCATATCATATAGCCAACGGTGGGTCATGAAAAATGATCATAGAAAGCTATCAATCTGCTCTTCATGAAGTAGCCAAGAAGTTTGAGTTCTTGCATTTTTGCTTGTGATCCTATTCGTTAGTGTTTGGTGTTTCTCCTTTGGTTACACTAGAAGGTTTCGAAATTTGAACCGTTAACCTAGTCTACTCTTATCAAACACTATATTCGTCCTCGCCACTGGGCTAACTTAAGTGTAGTGTTTAACTACTCATGTTTAACCAATCTTCATCACTAAAAACTATATGGAAGGAAGACGAATTGAGAGGCATTGAGGACCAATAAATTACACAGTACGATATGTATATAGTGCTGTGTTACCTAACAGGTGTACTGGTCCTGCCCATGATTTAAAACATGCAAAGAAATATCACTCCCATTGTGGTGACAGTTTTGATACAACCTAAACATCAGTTATCATTAATTAAATATTCTCTCCTCTTTTCTTTCCTTTTCTGTTTTCACAATCCATGAGAAAAGCTAGGGTGCAGTTGCTTGCTTATTACTCCTGATCTAAGCATCTAAGAGCGTAATAAGTCCAAACATTAATGAATTGTTACGTCAGTGATCATAAACAAATCAAATCAAATCAAAACGAACTTAAGAATGGTATAATTAGGAATTACGTACAATATCCCCATACTTTTTTTTTGAAATACATATAAACACATGTATATGCACAAGAATCTTGTAATTCAAGCCGTTAAAAGTATTTATTTTTGTATTTGTTGTACTGTGTTCATATTCTTTCTCTCGTTACCTCTTGTATAGATATATACACGCGCGCACACACCCACATACATATACATATATGTATATATACATATACATATACATATATATATATATAGATATATACTGCATGCAACCAAAAATAAAAGCTCAAGTGACGAATATGAATGCATGCATGAACCCAAAGAAAATAAATGGTCTCCCTATTATACTTTCTCTTCAAGTAAAGATGAAAAGGGTTAAAATTCAAAGAGATCGAAAGTCCTACTGATTGATTATGTTGTGTACAGCTACTTGATCTTTTGGTCAAACAAAGACCTGTTTCATGTGAATTTTGACATGTATGCTTTAGCTAAAGATCCCTTTGAGACCAAATATTACTACGAACGGCACCGACAAGGTGGCTGCCGGCTTTTGCGTAGAGTAATTGAGTCAATGCCACATGTTGCACATTCATCAGGTGCGTTTGATTTCTCTACTGAGCAACAACAAAAACACAATTACGTCAAAAGGGTTTGAGCTTTTATACTTGATTGGTCTGTTTTGGCACAAATTATGATGCCTCCAGCTACTTCGACATTTTTGAGGAACAATCTTTGAATTTGGTACACAAAATCTTTGGAAAATCTAAAAATGTAATTTGCTGTCGAGGCCAGTCTGGCCAGTTATGCATACAGCAAACATGTAGCAGATTTTCACTTTCTGATCGAGCTCAAATTTTCCCACATATATGTATATATATGGCTGAGTTTTATCAGGCATTCTTGTTTATAATTAAGCTCCATATTAATTAAATAATGCATTTTTACAACAGTTTATGGTTTAATAATGGAAGGATGTATAGAAATATGAAGATAAGAATGGTTTGTTGGACTGTGATCTTAGGCACAATAAATGGGCAAAACTATTGTGTGGTAATCAAACATGGCCACGTGGTATATCCAGTTCACTCATATTACAATATACTAGTCTTCACACACGAGCTCACGCGCGTGCCGAAGGCATTTTTTGAATCACGTCATATTACACGCGACTTATACGTTTTAAAAGAATTTATATACGTAAATTGACAAAAGGAAAGTTAAATATTTGAAGTAAATGAATAATTTTAGATCATGCTAGAAGAAACCCCTTATAAACTAATTAAAACAACTAAATTCACATAATAAAATAGGTTTCTATAGAATTTACATTAAGAATAGAGAAAATAATATTTAATAAACAATCGACTAAATCATATTACTATTAGCCAATTGTGAGGCTAAGCTCACCCCCTCCCCCTTAGTGTAGATAATATCATTTGTTAAAAAACAAAATTATTTGACAATTAATTTAAGACCCCTCATAAACCAATTAAAGCAGCTGAATTCACATAATAAATCGGTCTCTATATAATTTACATTAAGAATAGAGAAAATAATATTTAATAAACAATTGATTGAATCACATAATTGCTAGTTCATTGTGAGGCTAAGCCCACCCCTCCTCCCCCTTAGGCCTGGTTTGGTATTGCTGTGCTTTGAAAAAAAGCTGCTGTGAGAATAAGCGGCTGTGCTGTGAGAATAAGCGGCTGTGAAATAAATCAGCAGAGTGTTTGGTAAACTTTTTTGTAAAAGTGCTTTTGAAAAAAAAATAGTCTGATAGTGGGTCTTTTCATTAAAGGAGCACTGTAGCTCCGTGTGCTTTGAAAAAAAACCAGTTTTCCAAAGCTGCAAATAGCAGCTTCAACTTTTTCCTTTGATTTCAGCTTATTCTCACAGCAGCTTCCAAAATAACCTTTTTTTTTCAGTTTACCAAACACCTAAAACCCTCACAACTTTTTTTCATGTGTGCTTTTTTTTTAAGCACTTCACTCTCAAACCACCCCCTAGTGTAGATAACATCGTTTGTTATATAAAAAAAATAATCATTTGACAACTAATTTAATCACATTATTATCCGCTTGCGAAATACCTTTTTATAACTGGCATTACACGCCTCTTAAGATGTTTTGAACATGTTTAAAAATAGAGAAAATAATATTGAATGAATAACTAATTGAATCACATTATTGATAACCCATTGTGAGACTAAGCCCACCCCCTCCCCTTTAGTGTAGATAATATCGTTTGTTTACAAAAAAAATTGGCAACTAATTAATGTAATTTAATCACATTATTATCAGCATGTGAAAGATTTTTTTTTATAACCGGCATTACACACTTTTTAAGATGTTTTGAACGGCTTGGTGACACCAAAATCACTATTCACAACATCTTATTGAATCACATTATTGTTAGTCTATTATAAGGTACTAGTTTTTAAAATAAAATAAAAAACTTTATTAATTTATCACCAGCATTATGCGTCTCTTAAAATTATTTAAACTTAATATTCATGATTTTCCTTATTTTTTATTATATTTTTCTTTCCCCTTCACATGGGCACCATCAACTTTCACTTATCCTTTCATTTTTTTTATTCTTTTCTCTCTTCCCACTTATATTTATATTATATTTTATGATGCCCAATTACCAAATTACCTCTGCATTATTTGATATATTATATTGGGCTGCTTTTGGATTTTTTTGGTTGAGGGGCAATTTTATCCTAATATTTTTGTCGAATGGGGTGACCCCAAAATATTGTCGCCATGCGTGACCCCAAATTGGGGCTCTCGCTTAATATATAGATGAGTTGATGATTAATATTGAACTTGTGATTATGCATGAGTTGATTAAATTATAACATGTGATTAAGCATGAGTACTTTTCAATACTTAAAACCCTAATAACCATATTAATTGTAACTCGTAGTTATATATGTTACAATCACTGTTCTAAAACGCACTAGGTCTCAGCCCGCCTCCCGACTAGCATCTTTTAGAACCTTGGTTACAATACGTAAACCCTAGTATAACCATGTCACATCCCGACCCGGGTTCCACCACATCTCGGGCTCGACTCCACCGTAGCACGATATTGTCTGCTTTGGACCCCGACCACACCCTCACGGTTTTGTTTTTGGGAACTCACACGGGAACTTTCTAGTGGGTCACCCATCCTAAGATTGCTCTTGCGCGAACTCGCTTAATTTCGGAATTCCGATGGAACCCGAAGCCAGTGAGCTTTCAAAATGCCTCGTGCTAAATGGAAGTGGGTATGTACATATAAGGCATAGAGGATCCACTCCCATAGGCGATATGGGATCTAACAAACCATATTAAAATTGTAACCCTTAATTATGCATAAATTGATTAATTGTAGCATTATAATATATAAACACTTATGAATTCACTCATTTTATTATAGATGAACTGATTATACCACGTGATATGTTTTAGTACCATATATATAAAGGAAAACTAATGAAAATAGCTTCAAAACTTTGAATTTTAATAAAAAATCTACTAACTTTATTTAATAGTAAGAACATAAAATAAAGAGAGAAAAAAATAAAAATAAAAAAATAAAAAAGCCCTAACTAAAAGCGCGTGAGCACACCAACCTTCTCTCTCCCCGTCATCTCCAACATTTGCTGCACACCATCAGAGGAAATTACAGCCAGCTTGAAAACGAACGCGAAAAGCATACAATGACCGGGCAAGTCAGTCCTATGGTATTTGGTTTGCTGCTGAATCATGATCCATCTTTTTCTCCTTGTGTGGTTTCCACTATTTATGTCGTTGCTGTGTCTTGTTTTCCATCACAAATAAAGTAAAAAGTGGAACAAGTTAAAGTGAAAGAGATTTATATAAAGGAGGATGGGAATCTGCAAATATATTGGAATATTATAATTTAGTTATGATCATTTTGCAAATATATTGGAATCTACAAATGTCAGTTGTGATCATTTTGCAAGAAATTGATAATTTAGTTGTTCTTGTCTGTGTTTTGGAGGAGGGAAAAATAAGTGGAAAGGTTTGGCAATTTCAATAGTTAACGAAATTAAAAATAGCTGCTTATGAAATTGGACGAGAAGATATTTATGAAACTAGACCAAGAAAGAAATATTTTTTTATTAAATTGTATCAATTACTATGCACTATTTATGAATCTGGACAAGAACTAGACACTATTTATAAAATATGACCAAGAACTAGGCACTATGTATGAAAATAGACAAAGAACTAGGCACTATTCATGAAACTCGACCAAGAATGAGACGTTATTTATGACTAATTTCTATACACTATTTATGAAATAAGACCCAATAACTAGGCACTATTTATGAATCTGGACCAAGAATTAGGCACTATTTATGAATCTGGACCAATAAATAGTGAGTACCATTCAGTTTCATAAATAGTGTTCAGTTTCATAAATAGTGAAGTATTGTTAAAGCTCCCTATAATATAAACTACCAACCCGAAAACATAAACTAATTATATAAGATAAAGTCTCAACTACTTTTCAAATGCTAACATGAGGTTAATTGCTACTTAATCCTCTTATGGCACTGAATAATTATTGAACTTTTCAGATTATAGTGGCGAATTTGTTGGAGGGTATGAATTAACCAGCTCAGGCAACATTTCTTCATTTTTTGGAAAAATCGTATAGGCATGCTGTTGGAGACTGCAATTTCAAAGACTGCATAATTTGCAGTTTGGCTCATCAGTAATAGTAATTATGATAGGATTAAGATTAAACTTAATAAATTAGAACACAAAGTGCTTATTGCTTAATTCTAAAGCTTCATCATGTTCATAAATAGCTTCTCATCAAAGATAATTAAGCTAAAATTAATCTCTTCAGAGAGTCATCAGAGAAAGTGGTGGTTTGACGTCTCAATTGTTTGCCACTTTCATGGTTTGAATTGAGGAGCAACCAAAGGACACGCTTAATGATTGTCTGCTGTCTCCTCTGCAATAAGGTGGGTTAGAAATACGAAATTAGAATAGCTGTCCCTCTCAGTTTGAATAATTTGGGTTTTGTGGCATATATATGGCTTGGTTTAGACTTTAGAGAAGGTAGGTAGGTACAAGACTGGAACTGCAACTAGAATTTCACTTTAATTTGGTTAGTTCTAATCAATTAGAAGCCCAAAAAGTGCAGCTAAAAACATCATAAGCTAGCATTGATCTTTTGCCTAACTACTACAGAATTTGAACCTCAAAGCTTCTTATACTGGAGAAACTTATGAACTCGTAACATTTGGAAAAGAAGTACACTACTAGTTCATATAGAGACTAAACGGGGTCAAAGACCATGAAGTGGGGTATTTATTAGCCAAGCATTCTTCTTACAGCTAGATCTAATATCCTGGTCCTTGTAGAAAGGAAAAAGAATTTCACATTCTTCCTTTCGGGAAGGAAGGATTAGGAAAGTCCTATTGATTGTAGATTTCTCCAGACCTCCGGGAAAAACATGAGAAAAAAAGCTCGAATGGTACGATTCCTTCGTCACCCCAGAATTAAAGGGGCAATCTCGTAGTTCTTGGTCTACTACTAGTTCATATAAAGAAATATTTGGATATTTGTCTAATCAATATTTCTACACTAGTTCAACAATCGAAACCATTTATATTTTGTGCCACCATTTTAAGGTCATCTTTGCAAATGACCATCTAGATCCGAAACTATTTGATCATCTAAAATGTGCCAAAGACGCGGCTTGTTATAAAAAACTGAAACAAAAATAGGAATAATCCAACAACTACCAAATTGTATAATTTAGCTGATTTTGGCATAGATACTTATAAGAGAAGGAAAAAACTAAACGGTTCTGATCATTGACACTCTAGAACTAGGATTCTTCTTTTTCTATAGGGTAGTGCTATCCGCACACCTATTTTTACCTCTCACATACCCATCTCATTTTTCAGCGGTCAAATCAAATGAATAGAAAAAGATCAATAGACAAAAATTAACAAGTGTGTGGGGAAGTAAAAAATGGTGTGTGAATAGCACTCCCCTTTCCTATAACAAGGGCATCATCATCAATGTTGAAAGTTTGTCCAATGGATAGTCTAATGTGCCCGTTTTGCCACTTAGCACTCCAGTCTAATGATATTCCTCTTCACTTGTGAGAGGTCTTAGATTCAATTCTCGCCAAAAGCGAATTTTTTTTTTTAAATTTTTGTAGAGACGGATTAGGCGAGATTAGCTCTTCGTCAATAGTCGCGTGCGAGGCACCAACCCTCTCCCAAAGGAAAAAGGACTGTTGCACCCAGAAAGCCCCCGCCCGTCCCCCCTCTACAAGATTTTATTAATATAAGAAGAAAAAAGGAAAAGTAGAACAAACCGGGGGACTAGGCCAAAACCCGCTAAAAACAATTAATGAAAATGATATGGACTAGTTTAAGGTTGCTTAGCTTCAGTCACCTAAAATTGAATTTCCATAATTCAGTTGTTTATATTTCTTTCCCAAAATCCTCTTCCATAGCAACAATTTGCTCCTCATGAGCTCGAACGAAAGAATGGAAGCCCGACACAATCTCTTCTATAAGACGCATCAGCAAAATCGGGTACCAAGTCCCACCACGTAAAGCTATTATTCATTGCACCAAAATTAGCAAAAGCATCCGCCAAACAATTCCCTTCCCTGAAAATATGCGAAAAACGAAAATGCAAGTGAGCAATATGCCATAAACAATTTACCCAAGAAACGTTAAGAAACCATGGAACATCCATGGAGTGAGCTAATAGTAGGCAAATGACATGCATAGAATTTGTCTCTAACCAAATGTTATGCCATTTTTTATCGCATGCAATCTAAATTGCCTCGATGATAGCCACAATCTCCGCAACAACTGCACTTGGATAAGAAGACGAGGAGGCAAACGCTCCTAAAAAAAGACCATTGGAGTCACGAAAGACACCACCACTACCCACTTGACCATTCCCTTTACAAGACCCGTCTGTGTTAATCTTAATCCACCTAACAGGAGGCGGACGTCAAAACACAGGCACGAAACTAAGAGCATCCAAAGAAAGGGATGAAATTCTTAACATGGAGAATATGGGAATCGATACACAACCAATGAAAGAAGAAAAACAAGTATAAGCTGATTCCCTCCAATGCCGTAAAAGACAACGTTGGGACTCGACAATACTGAAACTTTTGTTCTCAAACCTGATCTTATTCCTTTCGTGCCAAAGCCACCAAAAGTAACTGCAAATAACCAATAACCAAAGTTTCTGAACAAATGTGGGGAAAGATGAGACCAAAAAACCTTAAAAAATATCTTCAATGCATTGCCAAGGATCATAAGGCTTGCCAAAAAGAATGAAAATCCATTTCCATAAAGCAACTGTTTGAGGACAATGCAGAAGAAGATGGTTACAAGATTCCCAAGCATTATGACAAAAAGCACAATAAGAAGCTAAAGCCACACCTCAGCATTGCAATAAATCATCAGTCAATAATCTTCCATGACAAGCTTTCCAAACTACTAAGCTTTTGCGTGGCTGAATAGATTGATGCCAAACCATTTTAGCCCATTTTTCACGTGGAGCATGATATGAGAAAAAAAAGAAAAGTCTCCTTAGCTGAAACAGTACCCAAAGATGAACCTATCCAAAATAACACATTATCCATGTGTGCAATTGGCAATGGAGTCTTCATAATCTTCTTCGAAAGATGAGGAAAAGAAGAAGTAAAGACAATGGGAAGAGACCATTTTGCATCCTGAATAAAAGCTTTTACCTTCGAATTCAAGGGAATTATGTCAACCTCACCAATATTAGAGAGCAAAGTGGTTCCAAGCCAGTTATCATACAAAAAAGAAATCTTACAACCATCACCAACACTCCATTGAAGGGAACTATAAAAGGAGGGCCATAATTGTTTAAGCCCCAACCAAATGAAAGACTTTTTATAAGACTTTAGCAAATGAAAGTTGTCTTTAAGAAATTTGTTACGTAACCAATCCGAAGCCGGTGAGGAAGAAGAAATTACATCCCAACATCTTTAAGAATGAGAGAACGGTTGGATTCAAAAAGATCTCGGATACCCAAACCACCATATTTTTTAAACTTACAACAAGAACTCCAAGCTATTAGAAGCATACCTCGTTTTAATGGATCATCAGACCAAAAGAAATATCTAATCCACCCTTGAACTTCACGTAGCAAATTAGTAGGCCAAGCATAAATTTGAAAACTATAAACCAAGATTCCCTGAAATATTGAATTAATAAGTTCGAGTCTCCCTGCTTGCGAAAGCAAAGAACCCTTCCAAGCCGTCAACTTGCAACGAATCTTGTCTGTTGATGCACAAAATCGGTGAGGACTTTGGTACAACATAAAGTGTCAAGTTTGTGACCTTCGCTAGATTGCTCTGGTCACTAGTGTGGATAAATATGTAAATGGATAGTGACAGGGAAGCAAACACAAGATGTACGTGGTTCACCCAGATCGGCTACATCCACGGAGTAGAGGAGTTCTCATTAATTGTGAAGGGTTTACACAACTACATAGGTTCAAGCTTTCATTTAGTGAGTACTAATAAATGATTTAGTACAAATGACATTAAGAAATATTGTGAGAGAATGATCTCTATTTATAGAAAATAGTTTCTAGTTTCATTCTGACATTGACACATGTCGTGTTGTGATTGGCTTCTGATGTTGACACGTGTCGCACTATGATTGGCTTCTGATGTCGACACGTGTCGTGTTGTGATTGACCTCTTGGTTGGAGGGAAACTCTTTTGGGTCCTTGATGGTATAACGTTGACCGGTGCTCAGTAGTTTCAGGATTGGTCAAGTATGGTACAAACAGTGCTCCCCTAAGTTCCCGAGTGAGGGAAGCTCTTCGGTTGGGGACTTGCAAGATCCAAGCTATTGAGTAATCACGAAACTTCTAAGTACCAAAATGTAGTATCATTTTCACTTGCCTTATCTGTTCATATGTAGAAGTGGCATCTTCTCTGGAAGTACTTTTCCTCCATCTAGGGGTGGTATCTTTATCTGATGAAGATGCACAAGGTAATGTATCAATTTCACTTGAAGCTTACTTGTAGTTTCGGGCTTGGTCAAGTGCGATACAAACCCTATAGTAAGAGTCCCTTAAGTCGCCGAGCTAGGAGATTTACTGAATGAGGTAACAGACAAGGTAAGCAATCAGACTTCCAAGCAAGTAACCTGGATCGGAGGTTCGACTTCGGCTTCCAGTTGATTGTTCTCCTTCTCATTGTGTCGTAAACAGCAACAAGGATAAGGAGAAGCAAATTGAGAAGATATGATATGAGATACTTTTGCTTTTGAAGAAGTAACTTTCCACAGGCTTATTCTTGAACTAGGCTTGAGGGTTTTCTGGTTTCCTCTAGAGTATAAGGCCGACTCAAGAATTTAAGGGTCAAAACAAGTCCATCAAATATAAAGTACGTTCGACCCTGATGATATGAGATACTTTTGCTATTGACAAAGTAGTGGATGTATCAGCACGTGTTCTGTTACACTTGTCTCCACATGCTCCCTTGTATCCTTCTCACTTGTCCTATCTGTTCCTCAGGCAGATGTGGTATCTTCTCTGGAAGCATAAGATGTTGAAGATGAGTACTCGAGAGCAATGCCAGGTAAGTAATTAGGCAAGGGGTTACAAGCAGTCAGTTCCTGATTGGAAGCTTGATTCCAAGTGTTGACTAATTGCTCTCTTTCTCCTTGTCTTGCAGGTAAGAACAAGACCAAAGGAAAAGACAGGGAAAAAGCATGATATGGGATACTCTTGCTTTTAACCCTGATGATATGAGATACTCTTACTCTGGTGTGGCTTGTTTACAGAGGTATTATCAGGAGGAAAAGAAGCTGAGTATTTCGAGAGACTTTGTTGAGAGTGCTATCTCGGATGTGAAGAAAAGTTGAGGATTTTTTTTATTTGCAGGTTTGCCTGGTTGTGAAGGATGGAGGTCGACATATATAAGAGTCTCCATAACAAGTAGTAGTGCTATTCCTTTACCCTTCTTAGTCATAGCAATGTAGTGGGAGCTGCAAGCTTCACGTGTTTTAACTTTGTCATAGCACTTTGAAAAAGTGGTTGTGGTATCTGGAAAACTGATGTTGCATGTGAAGATTGCAGACAAGCTTTATCCAAGGAAATCTGGCTCTCGAAGTTCAGAGAAAGGTGCCTCTTCGATTTTTGAGAAAGCAATCTTGTTGGGAGTCTGACTCGTAAGATTCAGAGAGCAATGTCTCTTCGATTTTTGAGAAAGTAATCCTGTTGGAAGTCTGGCTCTTGAGATTCGGAGGGCGGTGCCTCTTCAATTTTTAAGCACGTAATCCTGTTGAGAGTCTGGCTCTCGAGATTCGGAGAGCGGCGCCTCTTCGATTTTTAAGAAAGTAATCCTGTGGGGAGTCTGGCTCTCGAGATTTGGAGAACGATGTCTCTTCGATTTTTTAAAAAGTAATCATGTTAGGAGTCTAACTCTTAAGACTCGGAGAGCGGTGCCTCTTCGATTTTTAAGCACGTAATCCTGTTGGGAGTCTGGCTTTCGAGATTCAGAGAGCAGTGCCTCTTCAATTTTTGAGCACGTAATCATGTTGGGAGTTTGGCTCTCGAGATTCGGAGAGCGGTGTTACTTCGATTTTTGAGAAAGTAATCATGTTGGGAGTTTGACTCTCGAGATTCGGAGAACGGTGTCTCTTCAATTTTTAAGCACGTAATCCTGTTGGGAGTCTGGCTCTCGAGATTCGGAAAGCGGTGCCTCTTCGATTTTTGAGCAAGCAATCTTGTTGGGAATGTTTTCTCAAATGTGAGTAAAGGTTGGGCATTTTTGTCAGTCTACCTTGCCACGGAGCACGGAGATTGACACACATTGGGACTTTCTAGTTATCAAGCAATGGTGCTATTCCTTTACCCTTGTGAGTAATAGTATGGTAGCTGGACATTCAAAATTTATGTGTCTAAACTTTGTCAGATATCTTTGGCAAAGTTATATGTGGTACCCGAGGAGCTGATGTTGCGTGTGGAAAGTGGTGCCTCTTCGGAATCCGGAAAGTGGTGCCTCTTCAATATTTGAACCAACGGCCCTGTTGCCTTTTCTTTTATAAGGGCACCAATTGTGTGCAAGAAGTACATTAAGAAAGTTATTGCTTGTAGGAATTTTCCCTTTACTTCAGAGATTTATTGCACCTCATTTCTCCTTCATCATTTCTGAGAATGTCTGGCTCATCTGACCGTCGTTTTGACTTGAACTTTGGTGAAGAGGCAGCCATGCCTTCTTAAGACAACATATGGCGCCCATCCTTCTTATCCCTTACTGGTCCTCTTAGCGTTGGGGACTTTGTGATGAAGAATGATATGACCGCTGCGGTGGTGGCCAGGAACCTTCTCACTCCCAAAGATAACAGACTACTTTCCAAACGGTCTGATGAGTTGGCTGTTAAGGATTCTCTAGCTCTCATTGTTCAGTGTGCATGTTCTGTGTCTAATATGGCCCAACGCCTATTTGCTCAAACCCGCCAAGTTGAATCATTGGCGGCTAAAGTGATAAGTCTTAAACAGGAGATCAGAGGGCTCAAGCATGAGAATAAACAGTTGCACAGACTCGCACATAACTATGCTACAAACATGAAGAGGAAGCTCGACCAGCTGCAGGAATCTGATGGTCAGATTTTACTTGATCATCAGAGGTTTGTGGGTTTGTTTCAAAGACATTTATTGCCTTTGTCTTCTGAGGCTGTACCGCGTAATGAAGCTCCAAATGATCAACCTTCGGTGCCTCCTCCTTCTAAGGTTTCGCCTAGTACTCAGGCTCCGAATAATCACCCTCTGATGCCTCCTCTTTCTGTGGCTCTGCCGACTGCTGAGACTTCTCCTGAGCAACATTTGTGAAGGCTCCCTCTTGTTTGTTTATTTTGATTCATGTATATGTAAATATTTGTAACTTATCGGAGATATCAATAAACAAGTTTTGCTTCATTTCAACGTATTGTGTTAAATATACCAACGCCTTCTTCACTAAGTTATTTGAATTTTTCCTTTTGTTGAAGCTTTGTGAGTGAAACATGTAGGTTGAGATAGTGCTCCCTTAATTTCCCGAGTGAGGAAAACTTCTCGTTTGGAGACTTGAAAAATCTAAGTCACTGAGTGGTCGTGAAACTTCCGAGTATCAAGGTGCAGTAGCATATGGTAGGAGTCCCCCAAGTCTCTGGTCGAGAGAGTTGACGAATGAGGCATTTCCTTTCTAAGTGGTAGCCCAAAACTCCTTCTTCATATATATTTGTTATGAAAGTTGTTAGGCCCAAAGAAGATGAGGCCTTGGCAATTTTTTTTTTTCAAATTTTTTTTTTTTCGAAATATTTTTTTCGAATTTTTTTTGTTCTTTCGAATTTTCGAATTTTTGAATTTTCGAATTTCCGGAAAAAAAAAATATATATATATATTTTAAAGTTTTGAGGTTGAAGCTTTGTTGGGTACCATGAATTGATTTTGCTTCACATTATCTTGATCAAGATAGTGTGAAGCTTTCGTAGGTGAAGCTTTTGTGTTGAAGCTTTGTAGGTGAAGTTTTTGTGGGTGAAGCTTGTGTGGTGGGTGAAGCTTTTATGGTGAGGGAAACTTTTATGGGTGAAGCTTTTGTGGTGGGGGAAGGGGGAATGGGTGAAGCTTTTGTAGGTGAAGCTTTTGTGGTGGGTGAAGCTTTTGTTGGTGAAGCTTTTGTGGGTGAAGCTTTTGTTGGTGAAGCTTTTATGGGTGAAGCTTTGAAGTTGAAGTTTTTGTTGGGTACCATGAATTGATTTTGCTTCACACTATCTTGATCAAGATAATGTGAAGCTTTTGAGAATTTGTAGTTGTCCTCCATTGATGAAGCTTTTGTTGGTGAAGCTTTTGTGGTGAAGCTTTGTTGGGTATCACGAATTGATTTTGCTTCACACTATCTTGATCAAGATAGTGTGAAGCTTTTGAGAATTTGTAGTTGTCCTAGATTGATGAAGCTTTTGTTGGTGAAGCTTTGGAGTTGAAGCTTTTGTTGGGTACCATGAATTGATTTTGCTTCACACTATCTTGATCAAGATAGTGTGAAGCTTTTGAGAATTTGTAGTTGTCCTCCTTAATGAAGCTTTGTTGAATTTCCTTTTTTTTTTTTTTGGGAAACTAGAAATTTGAAAATGTGAGAAAGACAACATATACAAATTTTACTTCCACACTGTTGAGCAAGATTTTGTGATGCAAGCCACACCTTGTAATAGTCGAAGGTTTGGATGAACCATATAAATTGAATTTGCTTCGAACAGTCTTGAATTTGCTTCAAAGGTTTGAGAATTGTAGTTGCCCTCCATTGATGAAGCTTTTGTTGGCACCATAAATTGGTTTTGCTTCACACTGTCTTGATCAAGAGTGTGTGAAGCTTTTGAGAATTATGGTTGAACTCATTTGATGAAGCTCTTATTAGCACCACAAATTGGTTTTGCTTTACACAGTCTTGATGAAGCTCTTGTTGGCACCATAAATTGGTTTTGCTTCACATTGTCTTGATCAAGAGTGTGTGAAGCTTTTGAGAATTGTGGTTGCCCTCCATTGATGAAGCTCTTGTTGGCACCATAAATTGGTTTTGCTTTTACACCGTCTTGATCAAGAGTGTGTGAAGCTTTCTACGAGTTGTAGTGTTTGGATTGTTACAGAGGGGAAATGTTTGAAGCACATGCAAGAGGGCTAAATAGCTTGATTTTCGTATGCCATGCACTGAAGTTGTTGTTGACTTGCAATAAGACTTTGTTGGTGACTATAACTTTTGTTGGGCATAAGTACTCCCCTAGTTGAGTTGTCAAGCTTGAGGGTTTTTTATTATTTGTGAATGTTAGGAGTTCACATGCACAAGTTGTACCACTCGTCTTCTGGTAGGTGGAATGAATGGTGAGTTGCTTTCATCACTTGGTTGGTGGTACGAAGGTGAGTTCCTTCATCACCTTTCATCACATTTCATCACATGGTTGGTGGCACGAGGATGAGTTCCTTCTTCACCTGGTTGGTGGCATGAATGGCAAGTTGCCAAATGATATTAGAGTACGGGTGGTACATTTCATCACCTGGTTGGTGGCATGAAGGAGAGTACGGGTTGTATATTTCATCACCTAGCTGGTGGCATGAAGATGAGTTCATTCTTCACCTGGTTGGTGACATGAGTGGCAAGTTGCCAAATGATATTAGAGTACTGGTTGTACATTTCATCACCTGGTTGGTGGCATGAAGGAAAGTACGGGTTGTACATTTCATCACCTAGTTTGTGGCATGAAGATGGGTTTCTTCTTCACCTTGTTAGTGGCATGAGTGGCAAGTTGCCAAATGATATTAGAGTACGGGTTGTACATTTCATCACCTGGTTGGTGGCATGAAGGAGAGTACGGGTTGTACATTTCATCACCTAGTTTGTGGCATGAAGATGGGTTCCTTCTTCACCTAATTGGTGGCATGAGTGGCAAGTTGCCAAATGATATTAGAGTACGGGTTGTACATCTCATCACATGGTTAGTGGCATGAAGGAAAGTACGAGTTGTACATTTCATCACCTGGTTGGTGGCATGAAGATGAGTTCCTTCTTCACATTTCATCACTTGGTTGGTGAGAATAAAGGCAAGGTGTCGAGGCACATTGTAGCAATTGTTGAAGACACAAAGTATGTTGAATCCTTTCGAAGCACAGTTGGCTTATGTATGGATGTGTTGGAATGTATGATGTTTATTTATGAATGTGTTGGAATGTATAATGTTTATGTTGATTGATATGAGTGATGCTTATGAATGTTTTGCTATGCATGAAGGGATCCATGCTTTTGATATGTGAACCATGTTGGTTGTAACACTTAGTATCACATACTTTGTGTCAAAGTACGCATGTTGAAGCTCTGAGTTGGAGTATAAGGGTAGGTCAGCGTAGACCAAGTGTTCCAGTGCTAGGAACGCAAAAGACTCAGAAGAAGTTGTCTGAATTCCCTCTTCTTTAAATATTTGCCGAATGGCTTATGTGACAAAAGGTCTCAAGCGGTTGAGAGTCAAAACATTTGTAATGTGTATGCCTTCTTATAATAGCATTTCCTTCAGTACCTAGTCCTCGACTTTGAAAGAGTGACGCTTGGCCTCATAGTCATAATAGTCGAAGGTACGTTCACCCCTGGTTGTCTTGATACGAACTTTTATCCCTCTTGTTGTAATGGGCTTGCTGAGATTAAAAATCTTTCCTCTTACCAAGAGACAGATACGTTTGATGACTTAGCGAGTAGCTAAATGAGGCAGAAGATGATGCAATGGGTGTCTGAATGGCCAATATCTTCTCACTTGGTAGAACTTGACTTCCACTTCCCATTTGTTGATAGGGTTTAACCATATGGGGGTTCCCTTGGTATGTCCTTACTTTGACAGAGGCGTGGTTGTAAGCCTATGCCATCACCTCAGAGTAAGTCTTCCAAGTGTTGGCATTGATCATGTACTTGAAGAAACAATCACGTAGGCCTGCTGTGAAGGCCTTGATGGCGGTCTTGTCATCTGCCTCAGCGCAGCGAAAATACTCATGACTGAAGTGACCGGCATACTTTCGTAGTGAAAGAACTAAAGTCATTCCGTCTTCATTAACAATATCACAAATTTTAGCACCTTCTTGAAGATTAGAAGAATTAGGAAAAGAATGCTGGCACACAAGCTGACCCCACCCCTTTAGTATAAATAATATCGTTTGTTAAAAAAAAACAATGTTCCCGTTTTATTTTATTTTTTTTGGATTTTTTTTGGGGTCAATGTTGGATTATATTAAGCTCTTGCTCCTTTTGGATTAGGAGTTACTGGTTTCAGCAAACATTAACCATTTAGGTCTTTCATTCAATTACGTTCATGGAAGGGATCCCTCTACTTGCAGAGAGGTGATGAAGCTGTATTTCTCTTCCTCCCTGCAATTGAACAACAAAAGGTTGCCAAACACCCACATCAGAACTCAAGGTAGTAGAAATACTAGGGTAGTTTAGTCGTGTTAACGTATTAAGTAGTTGATGAAGAACGTTATTGCCCTCAAGAAAATTGTTAATGATCCTGTCCAGGAGGCAGATTCAAGCGGTCCCATCATCATACGAGAGCGAAACCATTTGTATCGCCAAGAGTTATGACTACAAGCAGCATTCCAATCTTGTAGAAAACCAGAACCTGATTACAAGTAGCAGTCTGCTAAAGAAAATCATGTTACTGAATGAACATTGCATAGGCACGTTTAGAAGACGGGAAGAAGCAAAAGTTTGATGCTTTATCGAAACAAGAAGATACCTATACCTTCAAATTACATGGAACAGATTGCCGATACATGCCTAAACATCCACTCATCTAGTCAAATACAACAGCTGACACAGTTCTTGGGTGATCACACATCTATAATACAAAATAACTATTTCGTGCACCATTCAATTTTCGATTTGTTTTGGTGGCGATAAGTCAATTTGTCTATCTATGTTACAAATACAGGAAACTCACATGACAGAAACTGCAAGCACTTACGGCATGAAGGTTTGCCTGTGGGGATGAGCTCCAGCCTGATAAAGAGTGAGATTGTGTATAGCTTTGGCTAACAATTCCCTCAAGTCGGGATATTGAGCTACAACAGAACGAGCTCCCCCCTCAAGAGTATTCAATGCCCGCGCTTGTTCAAGAGCCTTGCTGTTGCCGACATGCAATGCTAGGTAGCATAGTAGTACTAAGCAATTGACATGACCCCGTTCATTAGTTCGATCAGTTGTCCGTAGCAATCTCATCAGAGAAGGAATGCCATCAAACTCAATAATCGTCTTGGAATGCTCCACACAATTGAAATTATCCATGCACACAAACTTCCCTAATGCAATGGCAGCCTCGATTGCCACATCCACATCCACACTGCCAAGCCGAGCAACCAGAGGACCAACTATCCGGGTCTCCCTAGCAGGGAAAGTTCTTGCCAATGACCCAATTGCTTTAATGGCAGGAATTTGCAATTCCAGATTAGCCTCTTCCTGAATCACTCTCAAAAGCTGATCCAGAACCGCCTTTGCAGCCGGAGAGTTGAGCTTAAAAGCCGCTCTTCTAAGGTCGGTATTGGACTCAGCCACTGCGGCTATTTCCATCACAGTCATCAAGCAATTGAGCTGCAATTCCCCTGCTTCCTTGTCAATAATCTTCGCCAAACAAATCAACCCTTTTGTCTCTGTAACTTTTCGACTATTCAACAAACACCCTTTACACAATTTCCACAATGCCTTTGCGCAACCGGCTTTCAGCTCAAGCTTCACCTCAGGATTGGACTCGGCCTCTCTCTCCCTCTCTTTCCGATAATGACCGCCACCTCTACTACTACCATCCGAATGATAATGATTCGAAAAGGAAGACGAACGGCTATTCGGATTCAAACCATTTGCAGCTAACTGCTTATTAATCTGCACGAGATTATGAATGCTAGGCTTACCTGGTTGCACCTTCGGATCATCCAGAACCGTATCCATTGCCAGCAGAGACACCAACGGCCTAGTCACATTCTCTCTGCCGAACTCCTCCTGCGCCACCGGGTCAAGCTCCGCCATTTCTGACACCAATCTCACCACGCACACCTGAACCCTCATCGGCGAATCGCCCAAAACCGAAACAACAACGTTAATTCCCAACAAATCGATTATAATTCGGACCCTTTCTTGATCAGTGGCGATGTGAAACAGAGCATTAGCAGCGGCGATTTGGGCGTCGGGAGAAGACCCTTCTTTCAGAAGCTTTAGCAGCGGTGTCACGCCTCCTTCGTCGACGATTATCTTCTTGTTCCGGTCGTTGTCCCGAGCAAGTGAAACCAGCGAGTTTGCCGCGTCGACTCGGTCCCTGAGTTGACCCATTTGAATAGTGGCGATGTAGGACCAGACCCAACTCAGAATCGGGTCGTTGCTGGCGATCGGCGGCAGTGAGAGGTTAGCGCCGTCGGACTCAAACACCGAGAGAAGCCACTTCATATCCCCAATCGAAGATTCCAGGAGGTTCGAGACTTTTCTGAAATCAGCAGTGGTGGTGATGGAGAACACCTGCCGGAGGACCCCACTGTGCTTGCATTTCCGGACCAGGGTCAACGCCCGCTCAAGGTTCTTCGCCACGTCGGCGACGATTCGGCGGACGGGCCGCTCATAGAGGGACTGAGTGGTGGCGGCAATTCGGACGGCGGATCGGAGCATCTGGGAGAGGCGGTCGACTTGCTTGGCGAGGTCAGCGCAGTCGAGTTTGGAGGACTCGGCCTCCTGGGCCGATTTGATGACCCGATCGGCGAGGAGGATCGGGAGGGAGAGTTCGTCGTGAAGGGTCTTTTCGTCATTTTCCGGGTTCGCCGCCATAACTACGAGGGGAGTGGAAGGCTTGTCGGAGCTCAGACAAGAATGGGGCAGCGAAAATCTAGGAGGTCTGGCGGGCGCAGAGGTTGTTGGGGTTTCTGAGAATCTGTGCCGGCGCGACGCTCGAATTTCAGAAAAGAATAATCGGCGACGCGGAATGGATGGTTGTGATTTAGCGCATCAGAGGATTTAGATTCTTTTTTTATTATATTTTAATATCCACAGTACACGAAATATGTATAATTCCACATTTCTGAGGCTTTCTTCTTATATTCTTTTTCCAAACTTTAGCCGCAAAATATGACGCGGCATGATATTTTTGCAGTCTCAAACAAATTATTTTTTTTTCCTTTTGTTGTAAAAGAAATTTAGCAGCATTATCATTGTAATATAGCGGCAAAAAACAATCATTTCTATGCACTTTGCCACTAGTTCAATCTACTAATTCATCTCCATCTTAATAACTAACAATTTAACACGCTAATGCTATCGTTCAGTTAAAAAAAATAAAAGAGCTTCCCAATAAGTTTCTAATAAAATTTTGTTAGTGATTGAAAACACACATCTCACAAATATAAAATATACTTAAATGTAATTTTTAAAAGGAGTCGATATTATATAATTTATGATTAAAATTCCACTTCACGGAGAGTCTAGAATTATGAAATCGATCATAGTTGAAGGATTAGGCGAGATAAGCTTCGGCCATTCATTTTCAAAGGGAGGTCCTATAAGCAGTTCATTTTCTCCTTTACCTGGACCACAAACAAATTAATCAGCATGATCATGGCCAGACACAAGAACCGCACCACATATCTAAACACAGAAGGAAATCATTAAGCAGGACCAGCTGCAAAATAATGGTAACAATGTCTTACAGTCCAAAAGCAAGAAAACAAAAGCAATCAATCCAAAAGCACAACGCTTGATGGTAAGACATTAGCTAGTGCAATCAACAGCCATATTCATACAAGCAACAAAAAAATTGTTAATGAACTGGTGCGCACAGCCCAAGTGCAATCACAGCAACATATTTTTAACTTCTCCAAGTTGCAGTGAACCCAAGCCAAGTATTAGTTTAACTTCAGCTTCAAACTTTCCGTCCTGCAAACAGCATAACATTAGCTTCACCAGTAGGCTAATTACAAGAGTGATAAAACAGACAAGTAGGTCATGAAAGATAAGCAAGTGAATACTACATGGAAACTCTCAAACGGAGCTGGAACTGATGCTTAATGAGCAGAAAATGTTCACATCATACAGTTAGCAGATAATTCAAATCCTCAAAGTATCCTAAAGCCATACTGTTGTACAAATGACAGAGAATCATAAAATATTCATGACGGGAGAATCTAAATTATTTATCCAATAGGTGCATTATTACCAAGGCCATCTTCCCCCGCATCATTTTTTCTGCGATGTGAATCATTTGGATCTCCATATGGCACCCACCATTTCCACCGCTACAGCCTACAGGCCTTCGCCCTTTACTGCCATCAACATATGCCACATAATATATATCCAGTCCCTCCCTGCGAGTGAATCCAATAAGGGGAAACATCTTACCATGTGTGTATAGTGTAACCCAATGATCGTGTTTCAAGAAATCCTCCTTTCGCAAAAACTTGGCCTCAGAATCATTTGATCTCATGACAAGTGAATCCAAAACCAATGGTGTAGTAATCCGGTCTTCACTTTTGTTAGCGGAAGCCTACATACAAAATCAAACACTAAAAATAATATAAGCAAGCACAGGGCCACTTCAATCAGTTCTATATGCCAACTGACTCAACTCCAAACACTCCTTGTCGTGTGATGACAAATTCACACGATGCTTGGGGCAAATGAGGCGCAAAAAGAATATCAAGTCGCCTCTTTGTTTGCCTACAAAAACCATCCTCCAGCTCATTGCTATTCCCTTCGCCAACAACCACCTCATTTCTCGACAAGAACAACCTTGAATTCACGCAATTCGCCCAAGCGAGTCCCAGAGCAGGGCAAACCCGTCTTCCCGACGAGTCCAATGAGCCAAAGTTGCCCACTTTGACCCCATTCACCCCATCACTTGCCCCCATAAAATCAACCACCTGGTTCGTCACCACCACCGCTAATCGGAACCTGTTGGCCAACGACTTTAACTTCCCGGCAATCTTGAAAAACAGCGACGACCTCCGCTTAAGATCCAAAGGGGTGTTGTTAAATTCAGTCCGGAACAGCGCCGCGATGGAATCAATCACAATTAGCCTGACAGGCAACCGGGTTTTCTCGCTCTCAATAAAAGACTCTATCTTGGGCATTATATCAAGCATCTGATGTGCGTCGTGCACAGCATGAACATACACATCTTCACAGGGGTTAATGGCTACGAGGTTAGCGTGTGAGGATTGAAATGCTTGGGAGAGTTGGTGGAGGCGGCGAAACGGGAAAGGGAATTCGGTGTGTAGGTAAAGCGAGGAGGCGGAGAGGCCGCCGTGGGATGGCGGGAGCTGAGCGGAGAGGGCGAGTTGGAGGCAAAATTGAGTCTTGCCGCAACTGCTCTCGGCGACGAGCTCCGTTATTGAACAGCAGGGGACCCCGCCGCCGAGGCAGCGGTCGAGGAGTGGGCAACCCAGCGTTAATTTATCGGCGATGAGAGGACGGGTTAGGAGATTTTCTGGGGTCATTGGTTTTTCGATTCATCAATTTGCCTTGTTCGTCCGTGGCAGCTTAAATGTGGAAAAGGGCGGGAAATTGAAAGGTGGGAATGAAATCAGACATATGTTAGAGCTTTTTCTAAACTTGGAATGAGCACATTTTAATTCTAAAATTGGAGAAAATTGGACTAAATTTTTTGAAAAGCTACGTGATATTACTAATTTATATTTTTTTATAATACAAATATATATCACAAATTATATGTTTAAAGTTCTATTTGATATAACATTATTCTCTTCTGTCGTACAAAAGTTTAAATTTAAAATTTTCATGTAGGTTATGATATCGCTAGAATTAAAACTCAACATCCAAAAATAAGTTTCTACTCAACAGTAAATGAAGGATTTAATTACATGAAAACTAAAAGTTCACTCAACTTATGTTAAAAGATAATTTACGGATTTAAGTCCTGAACCAAAAATACTAATGGAATGCAGTTTCATTCAGGAAGAGAAATCAAAATCCTAGTCACACCTAGGGGTGATTTTCAGTCGGGTCGAATCAGAAACAAGTATTTCAATGCCAATCCAAAAATATTTTAGAATTTTGGATTATCGGAATGATTAGTCTACAAAATACAAATTAAAAACATATCTAACGATATCACAATAAACATGATAAAATAAGATTATGCATAATTTTATTTTGTAGTATTTAGTTTTGAGAAATTTCGGATCGGATAAGCACATTCCTATTACAATCCAAATTTTTCAGAAATTTTGGGCATCGAAATATTCAGACTCGGAACAGAAAACTTAAAACCCGTGTAGCTCGATCATACTAAAAATAAGAAAACTTTAACAAAAAACTCTTGATACTATTCATTTTAACGAAAACCCACATTTTTACACTAAAAAAATCAATACTATTCACTTCATCCTTTATTTTGTCCTTATCTAACAATATCCCAATAAACATGATAAAATAAGATTATGCATAATTTTATTTTGTAGTATTTAGTTTTGAGAAATTTTGAATCAGATAAGCACGTTCCTATTACAATCCAAATTTTTCGGAAATTTTGGAAATCGAAATATTCATACCCGGAACAGAAATTTTCGGTCCGGATTGGAATTTCCAAACCAACGGGCACCCGTAATTCACACCAAAACAAAAGAACACAGTTTCATTTGTGAAAGATAAGATTTAGTAATCCTTGCGTGTAGCTCGATCATACTAAAAGATAATGCAAACAAGAAAACATGTTTTTTCAGAGCTTTGCTAGCAACCCGTTCTGAATGGGCTTGGCTACTCCGCTGTCTTTGACATCATTTTCCTTGGCTTCCAACTCACATGCACTTGGTGGAACATCCACTGCCGGAGAGGCGTTGAAGAATCCGTGAGGCTGCAACCACAAAAATCAACCACAACTGCGGGATCACAATGCAAGACAATAAAACGACAAACCGTCGAGCGTAAAAGGTGCGTAAACAAGATTTATCGCGTGAGTACCATGAGCATAAATCCGATGCGCTCCACCGGCATGACAGGCCAGTCTTCCAACCGTGGTACGTGTGTGATTCCGAATACATACCTGCAATCATCATCACGGCTGGTTATTAACATCTGCCAACTTACTAAGGCAAAAGATATGATCGTGGACATGGAGAAGCTAAGACGGAAACCAACCAAAGAACAATGTCAGTTTCTTCCAGAGATCGATTTTTCTTAACCCAAGTGGCCAATCCTTCACCAGCACGTGGATTTTGATTTGGAAACTCTCCTCCGGGAAACATTTCATCACGAGAATATTGTGTAACCCATAGATTATGCTTCAGGAAAGCTGCTCTTCGCAAAAACTTGGCCTCGGGACCAGCTAATGGCAAACAGTTTGAACCCGGTACAAGCTTGTAGCCTGTTAACTGTCCAGTCCTATTAACAGTTCGTGTGTTCCGTACCTGGACCATAAACAAATTTCAAATCAGCATGAGCATGATTAGACACAAGAATCGCACCACATACTCTAATCGTAAACAACGGAAGGAAATCATTAAGCAGGACCAGTTGCAAAATCATGGTAACGATGCCTTACAATCCAATGGCGAGCCGTCAAAGGATTACAGTCACGCATTGCCTCTGATTCAGTCCTGAGAAGTGTCTCCTCAGCATAAAATGCATTGCTGTGGACATTATTCTCTCCAGGTTTCTCAACCTTAACATCCATCTCCACAACCTACAATACGTAGTTAGGGAAGAAACATGATTTTGAGGGTGGGGGGAGTAAAGGATCCCCTGGTATTACCGGGGCAACATACGACGTTTTAAACTAAAACACAAATTCTTTTGGGGGAAAAAAAAAACAAAAACACAAATTCACTTTTATTTTCTAACTAGTGATTTTGTGGATGTAGGTGTGGTCCTCAAACATCCATGGGCTACTCTTATGATCACAGTTTTAAGACTTTTGGCAGCATACCTGATTGAAAGTTTCCCCAGGCTTGCAATCAACAGCCATATCCATACGAGCAACAAAAAAGTGTTGATGGACTGGTGCATATAGCCCAGGTGCAATCACAGTTCCATATTTTCTAACTTCTCCAGGTTGTAGTGCCCCCAAGCTGAGAACTCCTGTAAGTTTAACTTCAGCTTCAATTTTTCCATCCTGCAAACAGCACAACATTGACTTCGCCATTAGACAGGTAGCTCGTGAAAGACAAGCAAGTGAAAACTACACGAAAACCCTCGGGACGGAACTGGAACTATTGATTATACAGCTGGCAGATAATTCAAATTCTCTAAGTATCCTAAGCCATATTGTTGTATCTATGACAAAGAACCATAAAATAATTATAAGGGGAATTGAAACTAATTATCCAACCTAACTTTTCTTCAGTCTTCCAGTTCAAAAGGGATACGGGGCAAGTTAACATTAAACTGAAAAGAACATTAAACGGAAAAGAACATGCACTACACTTGATCTTAAAAAAGCGAGAAAGTTACGTAAAACTTGCCTGATAAAAGTGCCAGAAGAACCCGTACTCATAATTAGCCACAGTACATATAAATGACACTGTTAGCCTTCTTGACCTGCGCACTTCTGCTAAGCCTGTTCTCCAGTCCTGATGCTTCCACAGAATTCCATGATCTTCTTCGTGCAAACATACACAATTTTCGATAGTTTCAACACCTCCAGTGAAATTTGTAAAGTGTGCATCAAAGTATTTGATTAAGCCCAAACAATCACACCCCTGCCATGGTAGTTTAATTTCAGCCCAATACGGATAAAATAAATAAGAGATATGCAAGTTATTAAGAAAACATATACCAAAACTGAGCCAATAATTTGTCCTCAAACCTTCTTTAGGGAATGTGCATTTTTACCAAGGCCATCTTCCCCGGCATCAAAAGCATTTTTTCTATAATGTGGATCATTAGGATCTCCATATGGCACCACCATTTCCACAAAACTCAACCTATGGGCTACAGGCCTTCGACCTCTATTGCCGTCAACATATGCCACAGAATATATAACCAGTCCCTCCCTGGGAGTGAATCCAATACGAAAATTCCACTGCCAAACAGAATGTTAGTTTACAATCAGAATTTAGTTAAAGAAAAAATACAAATTACGAAATCAATTTAAAATATACCTTCTGCCACTCCACAAAGTACCCATTAACACGAAAGCTTGGACCTTCAGGCTGAATAATTTGTAAAGGCTTCACATCACTTCGATCAACACCACCTCTTGTTTCTCCAGGAGTATAGTTCCTCAATGGATCAGCTGGAGGTAGGGGAACAAGCTTACGGTCTTCAAACTTTATCACCACCATGTTTTGCATATCAACAAGAATATAGATGCCCTCAACTGGGCGTGCGTAACCATTTTCCATTGGGCAGTCACTCTCAGTTCTACAGAATATCAATGGTTTAGCAAGTCTTTGGCTAGGAGCATCAGCCTCACTATGATAGCCAACACACCTGCAGCGTTAACACCAAAACTTATGTCGACGGTCATTGATTAACCTGCTGACATTCCACATGTACAGGAGCACTAAATGTAAATTACATACCAGGCATCAACCATCACGAGGTCCATGTCTTCAATACCTCTCTTCTTCATAGCTTCTCTAAATGGAGGAAAGTCTTTCACAACTGCTTCACATTCTGCATATTCCACAGCATCCTGAAGTTCCGGAAAATAAAAAGTTAAGAATTTACAGAAACATCATACAGCTATGCAACAACTGAAGCTTAGCATATATCGCAACAACAGGTCATACAAGGGTACAAACAAGTTCAAATGTCAAAAATAAACGCGCAAAAGAAAAGTACCATGGGAGGCTGAACATCTGGAACAACTTCCGATGATATTACTTTTCCTCTGTGATGTCCACCTCGAGTAGCTGCATGTACTTCGGACAGCTCAACAATCCATGTGCTCGTCTCATTTGACTTCTTGTTGTAAACAACAAGTCGAGCTCGCCGAGGGGGAAGCTTGGTTGGGATTATAGGTCCACCTTTGGTTCTGGGAAGTAATGATGGTTGGAAAGGTGGAAAAAAGTATGCATCCGCTAGTGCAACAACGTGCTTATCTGGTTCCAGTAGAACCACTTCAACAAAACGCATACTATCTCTAACCTGGAATGAAAATAGTGTTATTTAGCCAACCATCTCAACCAAATAAGAATTCTATTTGTTATAGAAAAAATTAACAGTGAAATTAACAAACCTCGGGTGTCGCTCCAGCTGCCCTGACAGTTGCCACTGCCACAGAGATTTCAGCAGCAGATAAAGGGTCCAATGGATGCCTTGTTTGAGGCCTAAGCATGATTGAGATGCCTACATGATATTAGTTGAACCAACCAAGTGAAACAGAAACTTTCAGCGTCAAAAATCACTGAAAACAAACCATGAACATTGCAATACGATGTGAAAGTTTTCAGCTTCGCACTCGAAATTCAACGAAGTTATTCTTAATTTTAAAGGAAAATTAATGAAAATGGCTTGAAAACTTTGAGTTTTAACGATAATAACAAAATAAAGGGTAAAGTGAATAGTACCAGGATTGACTTTTTAGTGTAAAAATGTGGTTTTTCGTTAAAGTAAACAGTACCGGGAGCTTTTCGTTAAAGTTCCCTAATTTTAATTGTATAACAAAAATTCATTTGAGAAAATGAAAGTAATGCTGTGCTCAGAGAAAATCGAAGAGGAGCTTGTGAAAATAAAAAAATGTCCTACCATCTCCACTCCAGGTACTTTTATGGACTGAATTATTTCCTTCGTTTTCCTAACGATTATGTTCTGCAACTTATATCAAGAAATATCCCGCTATCGAAAAAACTGACAATCTTTAAACAAGTTCCTAATTATATATTTACTTATTCTAAAACATTGCCTTATGATCAAATTCGCTTAACATCGACCTACTCAAGAAAAAGTTAAAGAAACAAACTAGCTTGTTCTCCGAATTAGATTCGGGTGTCATAATCCATCTTTTATTCGGCTTTCTCTCCCCGTCTTTTTGTTTAACTTCTACTCTTTCTGTTTTGGTTCTACCTCCAGAATTCTTAGTTCCAAGCAGCACACAAAGACAAACTAATCACAAGAGTGACACAAGGACGAGTCCCACCAAATTTAGAAACGAAAAGGACGTATCGAAAATTAAACAAAAATACAAGAGAACCAAGCAGAAACCTGCATTTTATGCAAACACAAATCAAGAATTCAAGAAATTTCAATTTTTTTTCAAATCTCATCGGCAATACAGTATTCAAAGAATCATTATTTACAAAAATACGTACGTATATATATTATATATATCAATATTTTACAAAAAATTAAATAAAATTAAGAAATGTTAATAGACCTGTAGTGGAGGCATTGGCAGAAGGTTCAGGAATCAAGGCCGCCATTGCGATCTTCTTGGGGCGCTGATCATCGCGCCGATCCTCGGCGCCGGTGACGCCAGTCCAATCTTGCACGGCGGAGGCCGATACAACGGCGTTGGAAGAAGTCTGCGCCGCCGGCGCCGCCTCGCGCGGAACGAGAGCCGCCGAATCGGGGCGGAAGCAACAGGAAGGCGTCGTTTTTTTCGAAGCTGAGGCCATTGCAAGGGGTTCGCGAGCTCACCAATTCCACCTAAGTAGGTCTCTATACAGTCTACTGACATACAGCAAGTGCTGAAATGCGCGCCGCCACTCTCCCTCTTTCTCTCTCTCCTCCCCGCAACAAACCACCGCGAGAAACGACGAGAAAGTTCGAGAAAAATGATCGAACGGTTGCTGAGAATTCAAAAATATATTTTCTTAACGGTTGCTGAAATCTTGGGATTCGACATGGGGCGGGTGTTTGACTGAATCCCTGAGAGGGGGAGCGAGCGATACAGGGGGGACTGAGGGAGTGATCCGAGGCGGAAGAGAAGAAACGGAGAGAGCCAGCTCATGAAGGAAGTGAGGGAGGAAGAGGAAGGGTCCTATATATAGGAGGCCACGTGCCTTCCTTTGTTTTTTTTATTTCTTTTTTCTTTTTATGAAATTTAATGCCATTGATTCGATTTCAGCGTTTAAAATATCAGTATCGGTAGAAATATATATATATATATATATATGTATATTTATGAAAATATTAATAAATATATCAAATATCGATATCGGTTGTTTTCGATGGAAATGTTGGAAATTTAAAATGAAACTTTAGGGATCGTCAAACATTAGTTTTGACAAAATAGAAGAGTTTCTCGATATTTAACAATTATATCAGAAATATCAACAATATATATCAATTTTAGCATAAACTTAAGAGTTTCTCCGATATCGACCATATATTTCTCTCATTTATATCGAAAAAAATGTAAACATTGGTTTCAACTAATGGTAGTTGTCTCCACTTGTCGAGAGTGAAATATATTTATCAGGAGTTAGATACCCTACTTGTCGAGAATAATCCATGCGACAAGATGTAAATTTGACGATATTTTAGGTCAATTGCACATTAATATGTCACAACTTTAAGGGATATGATCTAATTTGATTGGTTTGGATTATTACCACGATGGTATTCTAGGGTAATACCCACCATATCCACTACGATATTATGAAAAATGTAAATATGAATATAGCATAAAAGTACGTTTGTAGAGAATGCATCTTGGTCGAATAAAATCAACAATTTGATCCCATCAATTTATTAATCAATATCTGAAGATCAATCTTACAAAAAAATCATTCGCATTGAAGATCATTTAATCATTCAAATGAATCAAATAAACAAACAGTTCACATCAATTACTTGGTACCTACATAGTCGGTTTATCTTATACATCTGAACGACTAAATAATCTTTTATTAAAATATCTTTTTACAAATAGTGATCTTCCAACAAAAATTGAGAAACTGAACGGTTCCGATCATCAAAATTTGTACGGTCGTTATTTTTCATACTCTCATTTTTATGGATAAGAGTAAACGTCAATAGTGGGTTATAGTGAGAGATTTGGAGTTTTGAGCTTGTTTTTTTTCTTTATATAAAAAGGGAGAGGAGATGGGGTTGTTAGCTGAGGACTTATCAGAGGGACCAATGAGATAAGTGAGTGGTGCCGTGATAGGACGATCTGCTGTTATTTGACAATTGGACATTCAATTAAGGCCAACAAATATATTTTGATATTTACCATGATAAGGCAATAAAAGATTAGCATCTTTTCGTATAAGCACTCCTCCTTTTGGAATATCTCCTTTCCGACCCCCTACCTTTTGCAAATTTCTCTAATGCCAAAAATAAGAACGCAAAATTTGGAGTGTTGTTATTGGCACATATGTCATTGTGACTTACCACCCAATTGTTAGTAAACAAATCTACTTATTTTATTAAAATTTAATAATACTATTCTAAATCTTCGTACCATAGATTCGAAAAACACCCATGGATTCGTAAAACAACATGTAATAATTTATCGAATCATAGAGACATTGAAAAATCTTTTAGTTTATGACACGACAAGTAATTAACTAGAATCTTTTCATTGAGAGCTTATGGTTTATTCTTTTATGAATTCGGATTTCTCTTTGTGATTATTCCGGAAATCCGTGAATCATATATGTTTATTATACATTGTGCGGTTAGAAATCATTTAAATATTTTTATTTAAAATTAGAGGTAATGCTAGGAAGACCAAAATTGTGTACACCAAATAATGTGGTTATTGATTATTGAATTATTAATCAAGTATCGATTAACGTGCCGATTTCTTACTTGTTACACATCATTTGATTTGAAAATTTAATCTTCCTAGCATTACTCTAAAATTAAATACAAACAGTACCTGACAAAAACTGACCGCACGATGTACGATGAACAAATATGATTTACAGATTCCCAAAATCCTCACCAAAATGATCTGAAGACGATCTTGTTGGTTCTTTTAACTCTCACGTCACGCAGGCCAATGATGCAACTAAGTTTCTCACCTAATGATGGTAAAGTTTATATGTGTTAATTGTTTTTGATATTCTCGAACTCAGAAAATATCAGCTACTTAGTACTACGGTCTAGTATTATTCATTTTTTCTTGTAAGTGAGAGGTATTATATTTGATTCTCGCCAAAAACGAATTTGAACTATATTATTGTTAGTCTATTGTGAGGCTTAGCTCATTCCCCATCCCTTTAATATTGATGATATCGTAAAGTAATTTAATCGTGACCGGTTAAATAGAAAGAGAATGAATAATTCGAACGGTAGAGAATCCTTCTCAAAATTTTGATTATATGGATCTTAAATTGTGTTATTACATAAACATAATAATGTTTGTCACGGGAGTGGCAAACCTAAACTCGTGACTTATCGGGCGCACATGCTTCATGTGTTGTACACTTGTACGTACCTTGCAATATGCCTCCTAATCCTAATCCTTTATCCTTCTGGGAACTTTGACTTTATCTTTTCTATTTATTTTTTTTGCTTTGAATATGAAGGATCTTAACAAGATAATCTTAAACTGATCTTCTAGCCTTTTCTTTCGGGGAAAATAAAACAAGAGAGAAAGATAAGGTAACCATAGATTTTATTTTATTTCCAATTTGAAAATGGACTCACACAAGTCAAAATTATTATGCAACTTTTTTTTTCAAGGAAATTGATACATGCTTTTGAGAGTAGAGGTGAATGAGTTTGTAGTTTAAAGTTGTTATGATCATTTAGTATTCGTTTGGATGTGCTTTTAAAATAACTGAAAATGCTTTTAAAAAAAATATATTTTTGGGTTCTAAAAGCACTTGAAGTGCTTTCTGCAAGAAGCACCAGTTATGTTCTTCTTCCATGAAGCATTTAAGTATTTTTTTTCAGAATTTACTTGCATTTTTACTAAAGATTAGTTCTAAAAATATTTTCACCACTTTGTCAAAAAAAAAAAAAAAAACATTTTCGCCAAAAGCATTTTCAATTATTTTAAAAACACATTCAAACGAGCTATTAGTTTTGCATCCGAAGTTATTAGTTTGATTTCTCTCTCGCCGACGAAAGAATATGAGATAATGAGTGTACAAACTTAATAAAACCAAATGAAATACAACTATTTAAGAAAATCAAACCAAATACGTAATCAAATGAAAAATATACCACTTAATTTTGCTGAGGTAGTGTAGCGACCTTGGATATATACGTATGAATGAATGAATGGTGAGGGACATGCGTCCAGTTTCTTGTTTTGTATAAAGTACATTGTAATGGAGAAGGCTAAAGATATAAAAGCAAGAAGGTCGGATTGGTCTAAAAAATCATCTCCAACTCATGATGGCTGAGCTATATTTTTACAGAGTTCATCAGACCATTATTTGGCCAAAGGGGTATCAGGGCGACTAGTCAAATGTAGCCCCCTCACAGCTCTTTTTTGCAGCCAAGCTCCTCAGTTGGAATAATTAATTCGAATTCAATAGATAGCCAGGTTATAAAGGATGCTAGGCGCTAGTCAAGCGGTAGGCTAGAGCATATCGCTTAGGCGGACTAAGCGGATTTAAGTGAATTTATTAATATATTGTTTAAATAAGTGTCTATTTATACTTAAAACATACATAATTGTATAGAGTTATATAATAAAAACATGGGGAACAAGTATATAATGATTATTCTTCTAAGTATTCAACAAGTCTTTTACATTTTATTTAACAAAATAAAATGCAAAATGAAAGTAATCAATTTTCTGCCTAAGTACGAGTCACACCCTAGACGGGTGCCTAAGCGAGCAAGGCAGACGCCTAAGTAGGTCAATGCGCCCTTTCTTAATTTTCAAACACCTAGGCATTAATCAGGGGCGAGGACCAGCCACCTAAGCTAGACATGAATTTTTAGAACAATGACGGCTAGATTTGAAAACAACCAACTGTAATTTAATTAAACTAACCAATAAATTTAAAATATAAACTTAAAAATAATAAATTATTGAGGAAGCTATATCCATTTTATTAGAGATGGTATATGAATATAGCTTATCACTATTTATTTAAAAATAATTTATTACAATACTATAATTCTGGACATAGCTATATTTAACCGTTTCGGTTATTAAGGCCATCTCCAACCGAAGGCTGGCCAGAGGGCCCGTTTTAGCTCTCTGGCCCTCAAATAAATTAATATTTTAATGAACAATACATGGTCATATTTCTTACCATCTACAACTGAGGGCCAAATGGTCATAGAGCTGGTTTTAGCTCTGTCACAAAAAACCATCTCCAACCAAAGGTCAAAGGGTCATAGGGCCAAACATAATTTATTATTTAAAAACTGCAATTTAAATTCAAATCCAACGACTAAGTGACCTAAGCTAGCCGTTGGATTTGAATTTTTTTGGGCTACAAATAAGGTGGATATTAGGCTATAATTTACACACATTTGAATTCAATCTATTTCAATTCAATCTCTTTCAATTCAAGTTTACAATGAATTCCAACTTTGGATCTTCTTCAGATTCCAACTAGGGGTCCTTATCCAATTCCAAATTGGAAGAAAAATAGGCGCAGATGAGATGAGAATATGAGGAGTCTGATGAAGAAGATGAAGCATGGTACAACAAACAATATGTGACAGCCATGGCTGCGGCCATGGTGTGTCAGCTAACTGAGGAACAACCTCAATGGGGTGGCTCTGTTGATGGTCGCTTTTACAAATCACGAAACATAGCGATGACGCATGCCAATATGATGAACAACTACTTCAACCTCAACTCGGTGTACACAGAAGAGGATTTCAGACGTCGTTTCTGGATGAGATGTTATGTCTTCGAGCGTTTACTTCGTGATGTCCAGCAGGTCAATCCATACTTTCGACAGAAGCGAGACAGAGCAGGCCATCCTGGTTTCTCACCTCATTAGAAGGTTACTATTACACTCCGAATGATGGCCTATGGCTCCCTAACTCATTCGATGGATGAAACTTGTTGATGCACAAAATCAACAAGGAGGTACAACAGAAAATGTTAAGTTTGTGACCTTCGCTAGATTGCTCTGGTCACTAGTGTGGATAAGTATGTAAATGGATAGAGACAGGGAAGCAAACACAAGATGTACGTGGTTCACCTAGATTGGCTACGTCCACGGTCATTAATTGTGAAGGGTTTCCACAAGTACATAGGTTCAAGCTCTCCTTTAGTGAGTACTAGTGAATGATTTAGTACAAATGACATTAGGAAATATTGTGAGAGAATGATCTCTATTTATATAAGAGAGTTTTTAGTTTCATTCTGACATTGACACATGTCTTGTTGTGATTGGCTTCTGACGTCGACACGTGTCGTGTTGTGATTAGCCTCTTATGTTGACACGTGTCGCGCTGTGATTGGCCTCCTGGTTAGAGGGAAACTCTTCTGGGTCCTTGACGGTATAACGTTGACCGGTGCTCAATAGTTTCGGGATTGGTCAAGTATGGTACAAACAAAACTCATGGCATGTCTGAGTCTACATGCCTTGATACTCTTGCTGAATTCTGTGACACAATTGTTCAGCTTTACAAAGACGAGTACCTCCGTAAGCCAAACCAAGAAGATCTGGATTGGTTTCTTCACAAAGTTGAAGACCGTGGGTTTCCGGGCATGATAGAGTCATTAGACTGCATGCATTGGGATTGGAAAAACTATCCCACAGGATGGCAATGAGGCTTCAGTGGAAGGTCAAAAAAGCCAGCTGGTTTGTTAGAGGCGGTTGCCTCGTATGACACATGGATCTGGCATGCTTTCTTTGGAGTCCCTGGATCCCAAAATGACATTACAGTTCTTAGGCGTTCACCACTTTTCAATAACCTGACGGAAGGTAAAGCACCTCAACTTAACTACTACATCAACGGTCGTCAGTACAATATGAAATATTACTTGGCAGATGGCATCTACCCAAAGTAGGCGACACTTGTCTAAGTAATTCCAAACCTTGCGAATGACGCCGAAAAGTTGTTTACCTTACACCAAGAGGCATACCGAAAAGATGTTGAGAGAGTTTTAGGTATTCTACAAGCATGGTGAAAGATCATCAGCAAACCAGCAAGAGGGTGGAGTCGAGAAAATTTGGACTCCATCATGATATTACACAACATGATTGTGGAGAATGAGCGAGATGGGTATATTGATAGAGAGTCCGATGACGACCAAGACGATCCAAATAGGTCAAGAAGAGCTCATGCAAAAATATATGATGGGCCTAATTTACCTTTCAATCCAAGAACTGGTAGTATCTCTTTAAATGAGTATATGAGGTGTTATAGAATGATACGTTCCCATGCCACAAACAAGTACCTACTACAGGATCTTGTTACACATCTTTAGGCCCAAAAAAAGCATGGAGTAGGCGTTTAAGTTTTATATTGTTAAATGTTTTTTAAAATGTTGTTTAAGTTTCATGTTGTTAAATATTTTATTTTTATGTTGTTTAATGTTGTTTAATGTTGTTTAATATTGTTTCATTTTACTTAATGTTATGTAATGTTTAATGTTGTTTAATGTTGTTTAATATTGTTTCATTTTACTTAATGTTATGTAATGTTTAATGGTTTAGGAAGTTATAGGGAAAAAAAAGAAGAAATTTTTTTACAACTTTTAAAACAAATTTTGAAAGAAAAAAATTGTAAAAAAAAAAATATTCAAAAATAACGGTTAGCTGACATTAGCTAGTTATCGTTGGTTTTCAAATTCCAGCCCGGCCCCAGGCTGGTTGGCTAGCTCCTTTGGGCCTACCGGCTGGCCCTATGACCCTTTTTTGTCCAGTATGGCTCACAAGTCCTTTGGCCTAGCCCTTGGTTGGAGACAATTTTCAGACTATTTTCAACCCTCTGATCCTCTGGTCCTCTAAACCCTTCGATTGAAGATGACCTAAGTATTTCCTGTATCACTATCATGGCACGTACAAAGTGTGAAGAAGGTCATCATTCATGAGTTGATGATCGGGTTTGAAGTTGAGGTGAGGGCCCAAGACCCACTCTGGAGGGATGGGACTCATCCTTATTTTCCTAATCAGTATTTTTGTTTTCATGGCCAATAATGCTTGTTTTTTAGTTGATCATTGCCCTACAAACAACGAAATAATTCATTTCAACTTGCGCTCACTGTATTCTTTACAAATAAAATAGTATTGGCATGGAAGATTTGAAGTTCCAATTGGTCATGTTTTTTAGAAGGAATAGCATCATTCAGTATAAAAATAAAATGACTTCTACAGATTATTGTTATTTTTATATTTACACATTCGTGTTAATTTCGTCTTTTATTCTCTTTTGATTTATTTATCTAATATAAATGTCAAAAATAGGAAAAAGTCTATAGAGAGAACCCTTTTAAAAATCATGCAATTCCTAAGAGCATGATATTTGTCTTAAGTGAACTTACAATTTCCAACCATGAGGAGCATTAACCAATTTAACATTATAAGTAAATTGAAAATAAAATACATATTGATGTTAAGGCAAAAAGAGAATTATTTAAACATAATCATAATTTTTTTTAGTATATCGATATTTTTATACTAGGGGGATGGGGAGTATTCTAAAGGTCCAAAACACATCCTCAACCCCAAAGCAAGACTCTTCTACATATAAAAACTTAGGAAATCAGTATCTTATCTAAGGGGGTGTATTCAATTGGGAATTTAAGATATTTTAATGGATTTATAAATTCATGAATTTTTATGGAGTTTAACTGATTTGTAGAGATTCCATGTAAAATTTTGATTCAATTCCCTCAAAATCTCCCGGTGAGAGGGGAGATTTGTGGATGCTTAAAATACACTACAAAATCTCTCAAATTCCCTTTAATTCCTCAACCTTTTTAAATTCTTTAAATTCTAATTCTAATTGAATACACCTGGAATGTTCTAAACTTCTTCAAAATTCTAATTGAATACACCCGGATTTCTAAAAATTTTAATAAACTATCTTAAAATCTTGATTGCTACACATTGAATTTCAGAGAATCACTTAAAATCTTAATTGAATACCCCTGGATTCATTAAAAGAATTAAAATCCTTCAAAATCCCAATTGAATACACCCCCTAAAATAGGTCTCATAATAAATCTGAAAAATAAAACAAAATAATTTATCTTATAATTACATTCCTATTCTGATTATAACTTCAATTATGTGAAGATTCATCCCGTTGACTGGCCAAGACAGCATATAGAATGCCCAAAAAGATGTCACTGGAAAGAATAAGAAGTCCTCATCAATGTTGTAGAAGGAAAATTTTCACAAAAACGTCAATAACTTATAGCCCATGCAAGCTCAAAATGTATATCTGCCAACATATTGTATTTGTCTTCATTTAATTGTCACGATCAAACGGTTAAGAATTAAGGGCCGAAAATTTAACACTATCAACTTCACTTCCTTAGGAATCAGTTCCAATTGAAATCACTCCCAATTTCCTTTGTTTCGTCACTTTTTTGAGGAAAAGTGTATTCCTCTTATCCTACAATCGAACACAAAAAAAAGGTATCAAAATTCTCTAAAAAAACCAAATATAAAATATAACTAAGAATAGAATAAAATATAATATAATAATTACTCATAGGTCTGTGAAAATAATTTTTCTACTTAAAAAATGAACAATTTTATTGCTCTTAGGTGAAGGAGAACTCTACAAATTGACGACAAATAGTATTAAGATAAAGAATGTTAAGGTAGTTATATGTGGGTCATTTTTGCTTATCACCTTATTTATATTGTTATTATGAGTTTAAATTTTGAGAGTTGTTACACAGATCTTGAAATTAAAACTCATCTAACGGTGATAAACAGGATGATAAACATCATCATCACTTGAAGGTGGCGAACAAAAATATTCTTGTGGTATGCATGCATGAAAGTGAAAGTGAAAGTGATCAGGAAGAATGTCAAACGTCAAAATGATCCGTTTACTTGTTTAATAACAAATGTTTACTTCGTAATGACCCTTGTTCTTTCGCATTATCAAATATTAATCATTCAATATATCGACTTATTAATTTGGAGGTATGTTCTTGGTTTGGTGTCTGATAGACATCCACTTGATCACGATGGCATGATGGCATGATGGCATGATGGCATGATGGCATGATGTGCTCCTCCTCCTGGTATGCATGCGTGAAAGTGAAAATGAAAGTGATCAGGAAGAATGTCAAACGTCAAAATGATCCGTTTACTTGTTTAATAACAAATGTTTACTTCGTAATGACCCTTGTTCTTTCGCATTATCAAATATTAATCATTCAATATATCGACTTATTAATTTGGAGGTATGTTCTTGGTCTAGGTGGTGTCCTCCTCCTCCTTTAACTTATTTAAATATAATGTTCAAGCGGGACATTGCCCTAGTGATTAGGGTCTTCATCTTCAACTCGTTGTTTTTGGACTTCTAGTTCTCTCTCTTCCCCTTAATGTAGATTAGTATAGAATATCATTTATATTAAAAAAATTATATCCTTGAAAAAATTGTTATAACCCTAAATGGCAAGAAAGAATAGATAAACGATTTTCAAACATTCATTTTCGTTTTCTGCACACTTCTTTTAATTTTTGTTCCTTAATTCTATTTTAATTGTTCGGCTGCCAAAAATAAAAAGAAATGTATAGAGCAAAAAATTGAGGTGTAAAAATCATTTATCTAAGCGTAAGACATGTGGATTCACCATTAAAACTAAAGTCACGCAAATACTAATTTGTGTGTTTTATATAGCTCAATTATTTACTTTTCCACGTCACATTTTTCTTATTTTTAATTCTATTATTTGAACCACTAGAGATCTTGTTTGTTTATATAATATGAATTCACAATGAGTGCATTCAAGATGATCCAATAGCTTATAACGATGACCGCAACGATCTACAACTATATTCACGCAATGAGAATTTGAATTGTAAAAGGAAATCAATAAAATTACAGTAACCTAGCTAATCATCTTCACCCCATTAGCTTGGGTGCGGATCAAGATCCTCTCCTCAGCAATTGGAGATGATCCTCCTGACCAGGCCCGTCAGGCCGTTCAAATTTTATCCAACGGCTACAAACAGGAACCCCTCTAAAAGTTATAATAATTGTAGCCGTTGGATAAAATTTGAATGGCCCGATGGGCCTGGTCAAGAGGATCCTCTCCATTTGCTCAGGAGAAGATCCTGATCCTTTGGGAGCATTACACAGTCAACCCATGGATAGAAAAAAGATCTAGCGCACATTTGAAGTATTTTAAAATGATTGAAAATATTTTTGGAGAAAATGTTTTTGAATTATAAAAGCATTTGAAGTGCTTCCTGAAAGAAGCACATAATATTGGTGCTTCTTATGTGCTTCTTGCATGAATTATTTCAAGTGGTTTTCTAGGATTCACTTCCGTTTTGACTAAGGATTGATTCAAAAAATATTTTCACCAAATACCCTTTCAAAACGCTTCCAAACGAGCCGTTAAATATTAAAAAACATTTTTATATTATTAATTAGTCGTTAGTTATTACTTATTAGGCATGTAATATTTTATTAAGAAGTCTTTATCTTTCTTATATATGTAAGAGAAAAGGGATTAGGTAGTGGAATTATGGACAAAACAATATGAAGACTAAAACTGGGTCATTCCCCATTTTCTCCTGTCAGTGTTTTGCTTCAACTAAAAGTCTAAAATGGTCAGTTTTCTTTTCTCACGACTAAAAACATTTCATATGTCATGTTTTGACATGTATTCTTCAAACCAAATGACTCCAAATTTGAGCACTTCGCTTATCAGGCAATTATATATCCAAAGCGGCAAGAAACCTTTCTTGTATACTTGTACTTTGTTATTTTATTCAAACTCTCCATGCATGCTGTCCACAGCACACCCCACACACACACACATACGAAAGACGGGAAGTGATTTGTGCACTCTTCTTTACTACATACTATAATCTCCTCTTTCGACCAATAAAAATACTATAATTTCCTCAATTTTTATTTTATATAAAGTCATCGTATCGAAACAAATCAATAAATGAAAGAGTGCAGGAGTTGAAAGAGGTCGACATAAATCATCACTTCGGGTTGATGATGCATCATGCATGATAGCCAATATGAAAAGTATTATTTTCCAGCTCATAATAATACATAACTGACCCTACCAATAGGTCCAATATATACCATTCAGAGAGTTGAGTTGAGTAGTGTGACTAGTGTCCATCCCAATGATCCCTTCACAACGAAGACTTGGGATGTATGTATATGGAGTGTTGGAAAAAAGAATCAAGCTGGTTGTTAGGTATCAAACGTAAGTTTTCTCAGTTTAAAGTTATGAGTATGTCCTAATGTTGATGGTGAGAGTAGCCAATCAAGCATGACTAGGGTTTGCAGCAAGAAAAGACAGAGAAACGAGAAATTTTTGGTTGTGACAGAAACACAAGTGGTACACCACGTGTTAATAGGAATGGTGGGAAATTTTATTTTTTAAGTTATTAACTTTTTAGCACACATATCTCACCATTTTTTTAGTGACACATGGTATGTCACCTCGTGTACCGATCACACTGAAAAATCTCTCCAAAGAAACAGACTGAAAATCACTCAACATAAATAAGCACTAGGGAGACATCAGCCCTCAACATTAGGAAGTATAGCTAGCTAGGGACTCCTACACGAGTGGTTTGGCTTGCCCGGCCACCAAATGCCACAAAACATAAGTTTGTTGACGTACGCATGCACTGATGCACCACAACAAACCCTAACCCTAACCCTAATCCTAATATGAAAATATTATGAATTTTAACGAAACACTTTTGGTATTGTTCATTTTTAACGAAAATAATATTTTTACTTTAAAAAGTCATTCATGGTACTATTCACTTACAACACTTTTTTATTATTTTGAATAAAACTCAAAGTTTTGAAGCTATTTTCATTAGTTTTCCTGAAAATATAATTATATTTCTATGTAATATATATATATATATATATATATATGTATGTATGTATATTCTAACAAAACAATATTAGTTCGTCGTCTATATATTGTAGAGATTTTTATGCTATTGATGATGTTAAAACGATTTTTTTTAGTACGTTAACTTACTTATTACAAAGATAAATTGAATCAGTATTGAAATAATGATCAACGGTTCAAGGTATAAAAAACAAGTATGTACTCCCTACGTTAAACACTGGAAAAAAAACCCGAAGATTTGACATTACATACAGATTTGAGAGGTAATTTTGAAGAAAACAAGGACATTTTGATTAGTTTAGAAATCAACTCTAGCTATAGTTGTAGTGTTTATACAACCACAAAACCTTACCTACCCTAACTGTCTCCTTATCAAACAAGTAGCTAGCTTGCTTAGGTAGTTGTCGTCTTTCTTCCACACTTTGTGGTGAGAACCGGCCTATAAATTTTCTCTTCTTGTACGTCCTTGTCCTTCCCAATTTTCAACCTTGAAAATTAAACCAGACCCCCCCCCCCCCGCGGCGCGTCACCAGGCTTAAGCACGCGTACGTATCACCAGGTTTATATGGTTTACACGTATATTCGGTCACACTTAAGACGCTGTTTGATCACCAATTTATTTTTTTATTTTGGTTTCAATTTTTTATTTAACTTGAAAACTAGAAATAGTTATTAAATGGATTTTTAGTTTTCAATTTTCCGAAATAGTTATCAGACAAACTATAAGGTTTTGCCACCTGCAGACTTGAGGGAATTACAAAAGCATACAATTCTGCGGCAAGAATAATAATTTATGTACTGATATACATCTACCGACGACCAGAGTTTTGACCCTTTTTATTCAACATTTAAAGGTCTACAAAACGAAACAAAACGCATGGCGCTAGGAAAGAAATACGAAAAAACATATACAATACGTGATGATGAGAGGTGCTTACACGTACGTACATATACACCCGGTAACACCAGAGTTAATGCTACGAATACCTGGGAAGAAAACAAGAAAATTGCAGAGTTGTCATGTACAACCAGCATATACGTGATCCAGACTACGCAGCAGTCAACTTGCGCGCCTATTTTTTCATTTTCTGTGTTGAAATGTGGAACCCCCACCCCCCACGTACGTCCAATTAACGCCAGATAATTAGAACTGGACTTGCTCCGGAGGGGACTGTGGACCCCATGAAAGCGCAAGCACTCATAATTCGCTTCAATAATTCAACACCGGCCACCAAAATCAAACCCTAAAGTAGAACTTGAAACAAGTCTCTTTTTGGATCCACAACATTTTGTTGGACCAAAACTTATTTTCTGAGAAGGTGTTTTTCTGCGGTGCTAGGGGAGTACTAGATATTTCGAGTTTTTAACCGTTAAATTTATGGTTAAAACAAAAATATTAAGATCTAACAGTTAAAAAGTTCGAAATGCGGTATCTAACAGTTAAATTTCTAGTATCCCTACTTTGGGTGCAAGAACCATCAAACTCATTTTGGTGAGAAACCTCAAGAGCGAATAATGATTTCATCCTTGTAGTTCGTGCAAAATTTCACTTCGGTCCTTATAGTTTCAGTTGTCACAATTTAAAGGAGGCACTGTTTGGGTGCCTTTTTCATTCTTTTTTATTTTGTACAGTCACAGTTAAGCTACGTCAATATTTTATATTAATTTTTTTATAAAGATAATAAGACAAAAACAATAAAAATATAAAATATTGAGGTAGCTTAACCATGACCGCATAACTAAAAGGGAATGGAAAAGACACACAAACAGGAAAACAGACAATCTGCCTCCTAATTTAAAACATTGTGAAAAATAGGAGAGATACTTTTATCAAAACCAAACATGCCACATGGCAAGCATCCAACGATTAATTTGTTCAATTTATGAGCACGCGATAAGCATCCACTGGACCTTATCACTACTATTTACGATGCACATCCTTTAACAAAGACATAACTTTAGTTCAGACGTAGCCTTAGATCCTGATATTCTAGCTTTTAATCTTGATATTCATGTTTTTCTTTTAGTACATCAATATTTTTTCATTAAGAGAATAAGGAGTTCGGTTAAGCCATACAATAAATAGCCTAATTTGATATCGAATTCACTATCTACAAGATTCAAACATAAGACATCTTATTTCAAAATAAAAAATTACCATTAGACCGCAATACTAAATGGCAATATTCACATTTAAATTTGGATTACTTTTCTGCTATCGTTCGTCCATAGGATGTTTAAGAAGCATCTTATTAAATAAATAAAAAATTGATACACGTTGAAATTGCAACAAAAAGTAAATTCTGCATAATGAAGTCAGCATAATAATAATTCAATTCTTTGCTCATAACTCGTCCCCAATTGTCTTCCAACTCGGTCCCTGTTATGTTCTCTCGGAGAAAGCAACAGGTAAACATAAACAGCTATTTGGTATTGCATCACAAATCAATTATATCATTAGGGCAACTACAAAAATAGCAAGTTTTCGACACAACCTTCTTTCTTTCAACGTTTCAAAACTAAACATAAATTAGCCAGGTGAGTTGTGACACTACACAAACTACCAAGGTCTCTTGTAACCGATAGGAACGGTATTTGAACCAGAAATCATGCCCCGGTTCCCAAATCCTCCTCCTCGTCCTCTATTGCGGAAGTTCCCTCCGGATCCTGAAAATAAAAAACAGCATTGTTCACCATCCCATAAAACTATGCATGCATATGACACCGTATTCAAAGAGGAAACTGAGCCTACCTCCGAAACTACCACTTGATCGGGCCATTGTAGCCAATGCGGGGCTCACAACCTGACCTGCATCTTGAAGGATCTTGATTAGATCCCTAGCGAATTTTGCGTTTGCGTGCGTGAAAAAGGTTAAAGCAGTTCCTGTTGCTCCTGCACGTCCAGTTCTTCCAATCCTGTGGACATAATCCTCAAGGCTTGATGGAAAATCATAATTGATCACACATTTTATGTCCTTCACATCTACAACAAAACAAAGCATAAGTTAGGTAAACGGTACGCAAACAACAAAACACGGAGAAAACTGCGAACAACCTTATCCCTGCACCCCTGAGATCTCAAGATCAAACTAAAGACAACACATTCATCATGTAAATGTGCCCACCTTAACCTAGCAGGGATAAGGAGCAGCTTCACCACAACCACCACTTCCCATATCCAATCAAATGAACAAGCATGCGTGAGTCAACCGGGCTGCGAGGATACCCAGCTCCGTAACCGTGGATGGGCGACAATGATTTCAACCATGTTACTTAGACACTTGAAAGGAGAAGCCAAACCATTTCAGGCACCTCTAGTACAAATAATTGAGAACTTTCCTTACAGAGAGCCGTATGAATTATCAAATGCCCCATGTATATAAAAAATAGACTTTCCAGACCAATGGAAGATACGGGCTTGCATTATACAACGGCATACCACCCAGACTTAGGAAGTTAACCCGAGTCATACCAGTGAAACCTTGCTCCTTGTGTCCATGTAACATGAAATTCAAATAAGGTAAGCACCCAGAGAGTTATCACAGGGGGCATTAAACTGGTAAGAGTTATCACATGTGATGGCACCTGCCCTTCGCACCCAAACCACAAATTATATTCTCAGGAACTGGACAGCAGCCGGCCGACTCGTAATATTTCAAATTCAAGACCTAAACACCAAGGTTTCTAGCACACAATGATCCTACCAAGACCCCGCGCAGCCACATCGGTGGCAGTCATTATTGGGTTCCTGCCACTTTTAAACTCAGCCAAGACCCAGTCCCTTTCAGTCTGGTTTTTATCACCATGGATGGATAGAGCTGGCCATCCATCCATCCTCAATTGTTTAGTAACGTAGTCACATCCCTTTTTCGTCTCCACAAATATCAGAATTCTGCTCCCAACCATTGCTTCTTTGAGCAATTTGATCAGCCTGCCGACAAAACAATTTGAAGTACTTAGTATGAAAGCAAAAAAGAAATTCAACCTTATCATGTAACCAGATGTCAAGCACAAGAGACAGACCTATTGTATTTCTCCACCTCCGTCACAACTTCAACAACTTGGTTTATGGATTGGTTTGCTTTAAGGCTTGCTGATCCAATGATTACCTAAACATAAAGAATTGATATAAAGTTATATCACACTTTATTTCACATAGACACACATCTGCACAACCAAGCTGAATATCAATATATCATACTGATATGGTTAAATCACCTTATATGGGTTACGTAAAAACTGCCTTGCTAAACTTTCAACCTCCCTTGGCCACGTGGCACTCCAATACAATGTCTGCCGATCTGGTCGGGTCTGCAAGAAAACTAACTTAATCAAACGCAATTCCTAAGTTTCAAACAGCACTACAAGTGTGTACATTAGTTGCCAAATTCATTTATACATAAAAATCGGGTCGGCAGAAACATAAAGGCTAACTAAAGAGCAGCTCTGCAAAGTCCCTCATGCAACAAAAGTTCATGTGCTCAAGCACATTAGAAACATCATAGATTCATAGAATATTTGACAAATTTGCATAACAAATATTCTAAAGCAGTTATGTGTTGTATTTAAATACTAATATTATTGTTTAAAAAAAAATACTAATATTATTGTTAGGCTGTTAGCTGTTTGACCAAACAAAAAATATAACTTTCAGCTGATTAGTGGTGAAGCAACCGAAATGATAAAACTTAACATACTTGGGAAACAATTTTCCTTATCTGTGGCTCAAATCCCATGTCCAACATCCTATCAGCCTCATCTAAAACTAGATAAGTGACTCTTCGCAAATTTGTATGCTGAGCTTCCAACATATCTATCAGTCGGCCAGGCGTAGCTATAACAATCTCAACCCCTGCCACATGGAAGAAATTAGGACATTACTATATGTAGGGTCCTATATATTAACTGCTAAATGAACATAAGCTAATACATACCTCTTTTAAGGTCGCGTATTTGGGGTCCTTTTGGAGCACCGCCATAAATGCAAGTACTCCTAATATTGGAACGTAAGCCAAATTTTAAAGCTTCTTCTTGAATTTGAACTGCCAATTCTCGAGTAGGTGCTAATACTAATGCAATAGGACCTTCTCCCTGAGCTGAAGTTTATGGCAAAAGAATAACCAAATTCAGGGTCAACTGCTAGGAAACAAATAATCGTAACTTAAAAACAGGAATGGTAACCAATACTGACCTAACCGAGGCTGCGCACTAATGTGTACCAAAGCAGGCAGCAGATACGACAAAGTCTTACCAGAACCAGTCTCAGCGATGCCAATTAAATCTCTACCCTTTAATGCCATTGGCCATCCTTGAGCCTGAATTGGTGTTGGTTCAACAAAACCCAATTTTGCAATCGCCTCGAGGCAGTAATCTAATACATAACATTACACCAAAATAAGCTACTAGCACAAAAAGAAAACTTTATAAGAAAACAAATACTGTAGCATTCATCAGCAAGGAAATACCAGGGAAATTCGCATCCTCAAACATCTGAATCGGCTTTGGGATGTCATGCCCTTCAACAGTAATCTCCCGCCTAGTACGATACACCATAACATCATGCTCTGACATTGCCCTCACTGAAGGACTTTCAGCATAGAAATTCTTTTCAAAAGGTACCAAGGTCCCAAAATCTTGCTTGGGAAGCATAATATTATCCAAGTCTCCTCTTGACGAGCCACCATGCCTACCTCCTCTTCCACCAACTCCACGCCCACCGCCGAAACCCGCACCTCCACCACGACTACCACCGAAGCTCCTACCGCCACCACGGCCTCCATCAAAACCCCTGCCACCGCCACCAAATCTCCCAACACTACCACCACGACCCCTTCCACCACCAACATGTCCATTCGACGCTCTTCCACCAAAGCTCCCATTACCACCACCTCGACCGATATTGAACCGCTCGGAAGGGGGCTGGAACGGCGGGTACCCATTAAAGTCTCCTGGACCCTGTGCCGGTCCACCCACCCTTGCCGAATACGGAGCAACCGGAGGCGATGGGCCCCCATACGGAGCGGGCCCACCTCCACGGCCATAAGCGGTGCCACCAGCCGCAGGCGCTGGACCCATTAGGTCACTGCAAATTCACAATTACATAAAACCAAACACAAATGAAGAAACATTAAAACAAAGAATTGAATCGAAATTGGGAAAAAGTTAGAAGCAGCGATCTGAATCGGAAAGCAATCGACTTTGGGGGTAAGTGTAATTACTAATTACCTTCGGCGCTCACGGTAGGAGTTGACGTCGGCGTGTCGGTTGTCGTAGGCGTACATCAATGATGGAATTGCAGAGGTTGGATTGCAGCTCTAGGGTTTCTGATCTGTTAGGGTTTCTGAGAGCACAAAACCGGAAGGGAGAAGAAAACCTAAAAACGAGCCAAATTGGATTTTGGATTTGAGTTTCCTTCTCCCTGCTTTTATTTTGGTCTTGTCGGAGGGAAATTTGATATTATCAAGTACACGTGGCGGTTTAGATACCGTCTTACAGCGATGCTCACCTAAAAGAAGCATTAACACACTTATTACATGCTCGTTTGGATGCACTTTTAAAATGACCGAAAGCATTTTTAGATAAAATATTTTTGGGTTCCAAAAGCACTTTAAGTGCTTTCTAGAAGAAGCACCAGTTATGTGATTTTTCCATGAAGCACTTTAAGTGATTTTTAAGAATTTACTAGCATTTTTACTAAGGATTATTTCTAAAAATATTTTCACCAAAAATATTTTCAGTCATTTTAAAAGCACGTCCAAACAAGCTCTACTACTTTAGTAATATTCATGTTCACTTGTAAGTGAAAGATCTTATGTTTGATTCTCACCAAAGATAAATTTGAAACACATTATTGCTAGTCCATTATGAGACTAAGCTCACCTCCTCCTCCAAGTGTTGATAATATCATTTATTCAAGAAAAAAAAATTAACTTGTCGCAGATGTCGCCACTTAGTACTGTGGTCTAGTGATATTTATCCTCACTTCAGAGTGATAGGTCTTAAGTTCTATTCTCGACAAAAGTGAATTTGAACCACATTATGCTAGCTCATTGTGAGGCTAATCCCACCCCTCCCCTTTAGTAGAATTAATATCGTTTGTTAAAAAAAATACTTATCGCAAGTTTGTCTGGCCTCTTTGGTTACGATTAGTAAAGTGTAAAGATTGACTTGGTTATTGTCTCAGTCGTTATTTAAAAATAGATTTTTCAGTGTGCCAAAAACACGGCTACACCAAATTTCCTTGTGTTGTGAATATGGAAATGGATCATCTCCATATCCATTCCTCCTAATCCACCAAATCAGGAGATCCATGTCCTTGAAATTTGATCTAACAGCTGAAGTTATTATAACTTTTAAAGTGGACCCCTGTTTGTACCAATTGAATCAAATTTCAACGGTACGAATTCTTTGATTTGATGGATTAAGAGTAAAGGATCCAGAGAGGATCCCTTTCCTGTGAATATAATCCCCTCAAACAAAAGCATTGAGGTAAAGAGAAAGCTTGCAGATTAGGCTTAAAAAGGATGCTGCTTGCATGTCAAACCCGAGAGAAGATCATCGTGAGGATCCTGAGGATTCTCCAATTATATCCGTTCATCGTACATTGTACGGTTATTTTTTGTCAAGTACTGTTTATATTCAATTTTAAATATAAAAAAATTTATAATAATTTCTGATCACACGATGTACTATAAACGAATGTGATTGGAGGATCCGGCAAGTATCCTGTCCCAGCAAGAAACTGAACGTGTCGCAGCAAAAGAGAGACTAAACTGTAATTCTAATTCAAGATATTATGAGCTAACAAACATCTTGAAAGTAAGTATGGGTGATTAAACTTTGAATTCACCATATATCATTGTTTTTGGACGGTAAAGATGGAATCAATATTTCATGATACTTGGATATATATATATATATATATATAATATATGAGCTAAGTTCACATTTATTCTGCAAGTTGTGTCATTTCAACTTCTTTCATCAACTATATAATGTATAAAAGGAAAGGTTTAGTATATTTCATCTCTTCCTTTAAACAATGAACAACAATGAACAACCAACAACCAATGTGCGTATAATTTGTATACAATGGATTGCTACTCCATTTTCAGATAATGGATTGCTACTCCATTTTCAGATAGTTGATTGAAATATTGAAGGAAACTAAAAAGTTAACTACGTTATTTGATATATTTCTATGCTCCTTAATTAGAATGCAATGTGACTTCTGGTTTGAAACATATGGCATCACTTCTTATGAAATTTCAATTTTGCATCAGGGCTTCACAATGACAATGGTTTGAACTTGGACTCTTTTGGTTTGCTGATCTTTTAGAACAACGCAATTGCTAGAGAAACCCTAGTAGCCGCTCTCTACAACCCATATCCCAAAAACCCAAATTTGAAAACGGTTGTCCGTGTTGAAGATTAAAGATCTGTAAAGAAATCAAGACTCTAGAGAGAATTTAGAGAGAGAAAGAATCTACAGAGAGATTGTGTTTGTTGAGGAATGATTCTCATTAATTGATATACCAAGTACAAAGTGTATATATACATAAATACTCAATAATACTGACTAAGCATTTTTACACAACTAACTCTTAACAAACCAAAACTTAACAATTAAGCTACGTATCTAGGTATTATTCTGATGCATAGTGCTCATGGTTAGTAAGTGGTTCTTCAATATCCTTAACACACCCCCTCAAGCTGAAGGGAGGAGAGTAAACTGAAAGCTTGTGACTAAGAGTAGCAAATATGTCTGCAAGTAAGGATTTAGTAAAAATATCAACAATCTGTAATAGAGTAGCAACATGATGAATATTGATATGACCTTGAAGAACCATCTCTTGGATGTAATGATAATCAATCTCGACATGCTTTGTGCGAGCATGAAAAACTGGGTTCTTAGCTAATGCAATAGCACTTTGATTATCATAACAAATCACAGGAGTTTGAAGAAGAGGAAAAGAAATATCCTGCAATATTTTGCACACCCAAGTGAGTTCTACAACAGTATTGGCTAAATACCGATACTCTGTTTCAGTAGAGGACCTTGCCACAGTGGTTTGTTTCTTGGCACTCCAAGAAATCTAATTAGGACCTATGAAAATACAATAGCCACTAGTAGATCTTCTGTCTACTGGACAACCTGACCAATCAGCATCAGACCAAGCTGTGAGAAACTATTTTCCTGGTTTGAACCATAAACCTGAGTCAATAGTACCCTTTAGATATCTTAAGATCCTCTTGACAACATGTAGATGTATAGTTATAGGAGCATGCATGTGCTGGCAAACCTGATTCACTGCAAAAGCCAGATCAGCCCTTGTCCAGGTTAAGTATTGAAGTGCACCAACAGTTGACCTATAAGATATAGGATCTGAAAGAATAGAGCCAGAATGATCCAACTTGGTTGAACCCACTAGAGTATAATAGGGTTTGACACCAAGCATGTCTGTTTTCTTAAGCAAATCCAAGACATATTTAGATTGGTTTAGAAAGAGACCTGTAGAAGATTTGTGAACTTCAATGCCTAGAAAATAATGAATATCTCCCAAATCTTGGACATGAAACAAAATTTCAACTTGGAAATTATGGACTGACAAACAATAATAGAGCTCCCAGTTATGATGATATCATCCACATAAACTAGGATAAATGTAATAATATAATTTCTCTTGATGAAGAGACTAGTATCAGAGGAGGAATAGGTGAATCCTAATGAGAGAATAGCATTATAAAATGATTCATACCAGGCCCTGGGTGCATGTTTTAGACCATAGAGTGATCGTTTCAGTTTACAAACATGACGAGGTTTAGTTTGATCAATAAACCTAGGAGGTTACACCATGTATACATCCTCTTTGAGATAGCCATGAAGAAAGACATTGCTTACATCCAACTGATGAACAAACCAATTATATGTAACTGTAATAGAGAGAAGAATCCGAATTGTGGTAGGTTTAGCTACTGAGCTAAAAGTCTCACTGAAATCAAGACCTTCTTGTTGGTGAAAACCCTTGGCTACAAGCCTAACTTTGTAGCTCTCTATAGAACCGTCAACTTTGTGTTTGAGTTTGAACACCCATTTGCAGCCTACCAAATTATAATGAGGATTGGGCAATACTAGATCCCAAGTACCTGTGGACTACAGAGCTTGATACTCATCTTTCATTGCTGCCAACCAGTTTGAGTTTTTAGATGCTTGCAAATAAGTGGTTAGGGTAGGAGGAATAACAGTGAGAGAATCAACAATGGAAGAGAAATGATGTTTAGTTGCAGTGAACATTTTAGGCTTGTGTATACTAGTCTTAACCCTTGTAACCATGGGATGATTATTAACTAGAATAGAAACTGAAGTAACATTTTTTATAGGCTGAGGAATGGATGCTAGATGAGGATAAGGAGCAGTAGTAGAAGAGACTGTAGTAAGAGATGCAGTTGGTAAATCTGATGCAATAGATAAGTCTAAGACATTAAGGAAATTAGACGTAGAAGGAAATGGTATGGTGAATGAAAGAGGAGAAGTTGAAGGTGTAGTAGTGATATTGGGGAAGTGGTAGAGGAAAAATTGAGTTGCTTGAAAGGGAAATAAGCTTCATCAAATACAACATGTCTTGAAATATACAACTTGTTGGTAACTGGATCTAGGCATCTATACCCACTGTGATTCAAGCTATACCCCAAAAATACACAGAGCTTACTCTTGGTGTCCAGTTTGTTAGAATTATAGGGTTGCAACCAAGGATAACAAGCACAACCAAAGGTCTTCAAAGTGTGATACTTAGGTGCAGCGTTGAACAATAACTCTCAGGGATAAGAGGAAGACTGAGATGGCAGCCTATTAATGAGATATTTACCCAAAACTTGGAAGGCAAACCACTGTGAGATAACAGAGTCTTACCCATTTCAACAACATGCATGTGTTTTCCTTCTGCACACTCATTCTGCTCTAGAGTGTGAGGACAACTCAATTGATGTATTATACCTTGAGCATTAAGAAAATCTTGGAAAACAAAACTGAGAAACTCACCCCCTGAATCAAATCTCAGGCACTGAATCTTACTATCAAACCAATTCTAAACCTTCAAAACAAAAATTTTAAGAACAGAACAAACATCAGACTTGAAATGCAAATGATATAACCAACTATATTTGGTGAAATCATCGACGAGGATGAGATAGTATTTATATCAAGTACAAGAAGGAGTGGAGGAAAGACCCCATACATCAACATAAATGATATGAAATGGCCTAGTGGAGGTACAAGACAAAGTAGAAAATAGAAGTCTAAAGGCCTTCCCCAATTGACAATCAGAACAAAATGATTGTTTAAGTACTGAACCAACAACAAGTAGTTTACTTTTATTGACAACCTTATTTAAAACTACACTTGAAGAATGTCCAAGCCTTTTGTGCCATATATGGATGTCTGCTTTAGCTATCATGAGTGCATGAGGGGAAATGGCAATACCAGATACGTCATTAGATGCATTCCAATAGAAAGGATATAGACCTCCTTCACTAGGGCCCTGGAAAAGCATCCTCCTAGTTCTTAGGTCCTTGACATAGAATCCAAAAAGATCAAATGTCAGAGAACACCAATTGTCATGAACAAATCGATATACGGATATCAAGTTATGAGATGCTTTAAGAACTAAAAGAACATCATTTATTTTAAACACAGCATTAGCAGTTCGAATAAGGGCACATCGAGTGTGAAAAATACAAAGACCTTTACCATCACCGATGAATAGTTGTTCATTACCAGTGTATAAAATTGCTGAGTTAAGATATGCAAGATCAGGAGTCACATGATGTGAAGCACCACTATCAGTGAGCCAGTAGCTTGGAGAAAATGAACTAGTCATGTCATACATGCCTACATGAGTGTTATTGAATCCTTAAGATTGCTGAGATGTAAACTAGGAAAGATAACCACAAGATAGGGCAACATAACCATGCTAGTTACACAGTTGACAAGGAAAATGACGTCTAGAGAAAAATGATGATGGTCCTGCTTGATAGTTGTTAGGAGTATAACCAAAGGATGATGATCGATTCTGATTTGGAGCAGATCCAAGAACACCACCAAAATTGCGTTGGCACCAAAATTACGATTTTGAAACTGTCTTATAAAATTTCCTCGAAAATAATTGGAACCAAAAGGATTTTGTTATGTTATATAAGCATGAAAATGTGTAGATGTGAATGAGGAAAAGGATCGAGTCTTACGTTTCTGGAGAGAAATTTCTTTACTGAGGAGAAGATTGTGAAGTTCATCAGCATTCACATTAGCAGATCGCGTCTTAATTAAATCAACAAATGATTCATACTCATAAGGCAGACCAGACAGAATATAAGCAACAAGATCATACTCAGAAATCAGCTCACCAGCAACGGCCTGTTTATCGGAGATTTCTTTTATGGAATTGAGATAGTCGGTCAACGAAGAGTCACCTTTCTAGATAGTCTGGATCTTGGATCGAAGATTGTGGACATGGGTACACGAAGCAACAGCAAAACGATGCTCAAGTGATTGCCAAAGAAATCACGAATCATCCATCTTAATCGTCAATGGAAGAAGATCTTTAGCAAGTGTAGAATTGATCCAAATTGTCAGAATTTGATAGCGTTCACACTAAATTTCATAAGTTGGGTTGAGAATTCGAGAACCAAAAGAATCAGGAACAAATTCTGGTGGACAAAGATATTCATCATTGATAAGCCGCCCTAAAAGCTTGAATTGTTTTAGAACAGGAATGAACAGACTATGCCAGGTAATGTAATTCTGACGATTGAGTTTAGTAGGAACCATTCCAACAACATTCTGAACCGTAATTGATGCAATCGAAGTGTTTAGAGGATAAGACACCTCGCCATAAGAATTAGGGCTAGAAGAAGTTGTAGGAGAAGGAGAATCAGAGGAAGTCGTCATTGAAGCAGCAAACAATTTGCAAAGAAGAAATAGGTAAGACCTGTTTGGGAAGTAGGAAAGAGCAAGAAAATGCACATAAACAGAAGCAAATGATTGAAGTCATTAGATGACGACGAAGGATACCATGTTGAAGATTAAAAATTTGTAAAGAAATCAAGAATTTAGAGAGAATTTAGAGAGAGAAAGAATCTAGAGAGAGATTGTGTTTGTTGAGGAATGATTCTCATTAACTGATTTACCAAGTACATAGTGTATGTATACATAAATACTCAATAATGTTGACTAATCATTCTTACATAACTCTTAACAAACCAAAACTTAACAATTAAGCTAAGTATCTAGGTATTATTCTGATGCATTGTGCTCATGGTTAGTAGATGGTCCTTCAATATCCTAAACAGTCGGTCCGTTCTTCAGCTTGGTGCCGGTGGCAACCACTCTCTCCCTTCTAAAATCGTTCTTCCATTCATCCCATTTCCCTCCCACCACACTTGTACCACACCCCAACTTTCCCTCCTACCCATGCCTTCACCTCTGCCTCCGCCTCCTTCTTCTTAGCTTTCAGCATCTTCTTTCCTGATTTCTTCATTCTCACTAGTCATCCTCTCTTCCCTGCTCACCTACTTCTTTTACCGTTACTTTTATCACAACCACCGCACCCTTTCCTCTCCTCCACCCTACGCCTTATTGTTGTCGATGATACATAAGGGTTTGATGAGGGATGGTGGCAGGTTGGGGTTCAGACAAGGATCTCGGATCTGCAGTGCAAATAAGGTTCAATCGGTGTTGGGTTCGTCAAACTCGGGTCTTAACCTCCTTGCAAGGTGAAACTTGATTTGTGACTTGATCATGGTTTTGGTTTGGAATTGTATTTGTTGGTAGGTCATTTACTTGAATCCACCTCTACGCTCTATGGCTTTTGTTTCCATAAACGAATTGCTCTTCTCAACCAAATTTATGGCAGTGCCGACTTAACTAGCCCAATATATGGCAGCTCTACCTTGCTTGGCTCATGGTAGCTGTAGATCTCACTATAAATGGTATGGTCGTCGGTGGTCTTGGTTAGGGTATCCTATTAGCGATGAGATTAGTCAACAGCTGGTCAGGGTATCTCCACATGAATGTATTGATCACTACAATTTTTTCTAGTATTAATATATATATATATATATATATATATATATATTAAATTAAATGATGTATGGCAATCACCTTTATCACTATATAGATTATTCATTTTCAATTTCAAACGATCAAAAAAGTCAGAAATTAAGAAATTTTTTTACCCATCACCTTTAATGATGATGATGTTCACCATTAGATGAGTTTTGAATCTATTTACTGCACAAATTTCAAAATATAAACTAATCAGATGGTACATAATAGGGTAAAGAGCAAAAATGCACTCAAAAAATTAAGCTACAAATGAAATGACATTTCCTAAGCACTAGCAATAATGACAAGAGTATTGTACTAACAAGAAAATTAGTTCATTGACTTAGGAAACTGTTATTAACACTCCAAAAATCTCAATCTACCATTCTCACAAGTGTATTTTTCATTCTAATCATAAAAAGTTTAGAGTGTAAAATAAGATTTTTGAAATGCCAGTAACAATTTCCTTGACTTAAGGTCAAATAGTAGAATTTATTTTTAATCTTACACAAGAGATTAGTCTAAATTTGAACTCAGGTAAGGATTATGATTTTTCCCTTTTGAACAATGGACAAATAATGCATTTTATTTCATGAGAATAAGTTGTAACGAGTCATAAAATATTTGTTTTGAATTGGTAGGTAGATAGTATTTCGTATGAGTTCACTTCCTACCCAATCATATATGTCATGATTACTCTTTATACATATTACATAATATGGAATTCCTTTATAATCTAAATACCAAGTTTAGATTAAACCCCATCCTTTCTTCTCGTAGAATATTGGGTGTTTGATGACAGAGATGACGTTATTTGATTCAATGCTCAGAAATATTGTAACGAGGACTCGAGGTTTTACTTTATTTTTAGTTTGTAAATAAAATATTGGAGGCAACTAAAAACTATAGGATTAAGTTCGTCCATCACTTATTTGCGTTAATTTCAAATTCTAAGTTGATCTCCAATAATTGGCATAAGGCTTAAATTAAGCCTTAAAAAATCATCTCTAATGGGTTGCCCAAATTGGCAAGCAAACTGAAAAGATAAGTCACATAAGCCTGGTTAGAGTGGTGCTCTGGAGAAAGACACTATGACATCCTTAGGTTGGAGAAAAAATAAACCAAGAATAAGGTGTATTTTTTTCTGTATCTGGGTGTTAGGTCAGCAAGGTTAAAAAATATTTGTTCAACCTTTATTATAAGTATAAACATTAGGAAATAAAATCTTCTAGCTCTAATGTTTAAAACATCCTTACCATGCGAGGAGGTTTAAATGAATGTTAGACTTGCAAATTTGAATAAGTTACACCATCTTCAATGGAGAGTTGCTAATGCTAAACTTTGACACACTACAACGAAATTTTAGCATCTCAAAATCTTTTTCTCCCCCAACCCTATATTAAATGGTGCCAAATAAACAAATTGGGTGTTATGCACATGACACTAGTAACCGAATGACCCCTACCTACTAGTTCAAGAAAGAGATTTTTATGGGTGAGTTTTAGCAGTTTTTTTAGCTCAACCGGTCCTCTGCTTCTTCTTCTCAACTCAGATTTCATCTGAACCGTATAGACGACTAGTACTGCAAAACGTGATGGCAATATATAGCGTCTATATATATAGAGGAGTGAGAGAAAGAGATTCATTTCTAAGTTGTACTTGGCTGGAAAGCATGAAAAAAGAAGGCTTCTTCAAAGTGACGAGTATTTTCCGGCGTTGTTGGACCATTTACTTGCTGATTCACCTCCACCTTCCTTCCTTCATGAACGATGCTAACCTCACAAAAGTCCGGTGCATTGATCTTAACAAATTCTCCTGACAACAATTGTTTTCTCGCTTGTCAACACAACAGAGTTTAACCCCATTAATTGAACGCCTAATTCACTCCGCTTTGGATGTAATATATTTACTGAACACATTGTTGACCGCATCTCTCATATGAGTGACACCTACTAATACACATGATTCCCACATGTCTCATCTTTATGAGAAATGCGGTACTCAAGTTTTAATCTCTAAAATTCGTCGGGGAAATGAAATAACTGGCGCATGCTGCTGCGCACCTTGAATGCCTTTTTATTCCTATGACAAGGTGAGTAATGCTAAGAACAGGAATAAGATCAAGAATTAGTTTTGATGTGCAATTGGTCTCAATTAGCATTGTCTCCACCGTTACCTGCAGTCACATTGAAAGCATAAAATTTCATCACCACCAAAACAGCATAAACAACGTAGAGGAGTAAAATCTACACCTTAGCATCATTGTACAAGTTCACGTATTTCTGCAAGAGGTTACTCCTCTTGTTACTCTCTTCATTAACGTATAATCGCACTTGATCTTCGTTTAATTGGCTCATTGTTAACCTTCCAGCTATCAATATTTTATGACAGGAAAGTACGAGACATTGCTTAGGATTGGTGATCAGGAAAAACAATTGCAGATGTTAAAAAAAAGTCTAAACCCTAATCACTGATCCGAATCCAAAAAAGATATTTGATGAATGCATGAAGTGTTTGATCAGAATCCCATAAATACAGTACACTGATGGGCAGACATGGACAAGAAAAACATTAACAGGTTAACTAGTGTACCGGGTGTAGGGATGTGGCTGATCGGAGGGAAGAAGTGGACAAGAAAAACCCGAGTACTACCAAGGGAAGCAGAATTGTCAAGCGTCCATTTCAGGACATCTGTGTCATCTTTGCCAACTGCAACATAAACATCGTTGAGGACTACATCTTTGCTAGTACTTTCTGTGACACTAGTACTCATGCTATCCTCTTCCTGTATCTCCAGATTCACCACAATCTCCGGTGACAACGCGCCTGCTTTAATGTAAGTCTTGTAAAAATCCTTGGCTTCCACTGGAACAAAATCTTCGTCTTCCATCGAGGCGTACATGACCAGAAGCAGTGAGCACAAAATTGAAAATATTGAGATTGATAGGAAGCGAAAATAACAAGATTGGATGAAAGAAACATGGCAGTTTTATAGTGAAAGAGTCGTTGCTATCAAAGCACCAAAAGAAAAGGGAACAGAAGGGACGTTCTATTTTGTCAAAGGATATAGCACCATCCCTTTTGCTTAGGTGCCTTTTGGTGCAAAAGAAATCAAACTTTTTCGGTTTGGTTTTCTCCTCCATAGATTCAAGTTTTGGTATTGATTAGGGAACAGGGTGCATTCTATGTGGCAATGCCTCCTCTTTTAATTGACTTGTTTATGTTATGTCGTGTTTGTGCTAACTCACAGGCTAATCAGCACACAAAATGATAAGTTTATCAAACATAAAACAATATAAAATAGTAATATAATATTACAAAAACTCACACCATTCATCATAAAAATTTGAGAAAAGTTGAATTTTTATTAATATAATTTTAAACGAACAATGTTAATTATGTTGGATCTTATATCTGTGTTGTGTTTATGTCACAAATTTTCACCCCTTTGTATAGTGCGTGGATCATGTTTAAAAAAAGAGTTGAATTTGATGAGCCCTATAGAGTTAGGCAAAGCAAATAAAGTACTTGCAGAGTTTGATCTTTACTAGAACAACACAGAAAGCTGGTGCCATAGAGGTTAGGAAAGTGTTGCAGATTGTTCAACATGCCTCCGTTTTCACGACTCTTTGTCTGGATACATGTTTTTTCACGCACTTTTGCATGCATACAAACAGATCTGGTGTAAAAATTGAATGTGAATTATATAAAATATTAGACCCCTTCAACCTTATATGTGCTACAAAAAATATTACTCGGTTAAAAATGCCATGAACCGCCACAGTTGTAACTCTCTATCATGATTAATATTTTTTACTTGATTTTAGCTGTAAAATTTATATTAGCGCTCAAACATTAAATAGTTAGTTTCTTAAACAATAAAAAAGATTTAAATATGCCAAAAATTGTTAGACATGTCTTGGGAGAGATGCAACCCGATTAAATGAGTCAGTTTTCCTATTAAAAAGAACGCATTAGCATTATGATCACTGAATGTCATTCAAATAACATCTACTTAAATAAAGAGAATATATATATCGTTTTCACTAAAATGAATTAAGCGACTTTAAACCACGTATAAAATAGTTAATAAATCCTTTGATACAAGAAAATATAAAATAGTTAGAGCAAATTGCCGTTTGACTCCCTTAACTACCACCCTAGTTGACGTTGACACTCTAAACTATTTTTCTGGTAAATTAACTCCATGGACTATTTGAAATTAGCTAATTAATCTCTCACTGTCAGATTCGATAAAATTTCATATACTTTGCAGTTAAATACTGGCACGTGATTCACTCTTGAAGGTAAACTCGTCATATTTGATGGCAAATGGATAAAATTTCATCGAATTTGTCGATGAGGGGTTAATTATTTGATTTCAAATAGTTCACGGATTAATTTACCAAAAAAAGAGTTTAAGGGGTCAATTTCAACTGGTATAATAGTTTAAGGGTCAATTTCAGCTGATATAATAATTTAAAGGGTCAAACGACAGTTTATCCAAAGTAGTTAGATCAGGTACCTAGGCCTGGCTCGGCTGCTTTTAAAACTTCACCAAACTGCTCATCTCACCCTACAATTGAAAATGAAGAAGAAAATTTTGGTAGCATGCCTGATTATGTTTACTCTGGCTGGGCTTAATTAGCTTCAATTTAAGTGAGATAATAATATAAGAATTTCATACTTTTTTAAGTTGCTCTACGAATAAGTGCTAAAGTTATAGTAAATAAAATGGGATAGTTGACACAAGTCTTATTTTAGAGGACCTGGATTGTCTACTCTCCTCATCTCATACCCTTTCTATTCTCTCATATTTCTGTGGTTATGGTTAAGTCACGTCAATATTTTATATTGATTTTTTTATAGAAATAATAAGACAAAAAACAATTGGAAAATAAAATGTTAACGTGGTTTAACTATAACCACATAAATAAAAGGAGATGAAAAGAGTATAGGATGAGGAGGGCGGACAATCCAGATCCTATTTTAGACATGTGTCGACATTCGTTTTAAAATGATCAATGTTGTCACTGACATATATAAGGGTCCACTTTGGCATATCTTGACTCTTGAGGTCCAATTTCACATGCCTTCTGGTCTCCTTTGACGTGCATTAAGGTCTCTTTCACTTCCCATGGACGATCTTAACCCTCACCAAGGACATAGGGAAAGTTGTAGCTATCCTTTGAACTTGTTTATTTATTTAGAAAATTTCATTTTAATCCTTGGCAAAGATGACTTTTTGATTAAAACCATGAGTAAGATCAAAATCTAATTTTAGTCCCTTGATACATTAATAGCCTCATTTATTAATTATATTTTGATTTTTTAATTATTTATCTTTTTCTTTCTAATTTTTAATGTATTAATTTTATTTCATTATAATTTTTATTTTTATTTCATTCATCGTAATATATTTTGTTGTGAACATTTAAATAAACTAATTTTTGTTATACAATATATTTTGATGTACTTTATCTTCCTCATTTAGGTATATTAAATTCATTATAATACATTTCGGTGCATACATTTAGGTACACACATTTCGGTATATACATTTCGATACAAATATTTAGGTACATTAATTCAATATAATACATTTTCGGTACTAACATTTCGGTGCATACATTTCGGTACACACATTTAGGTACATTAATTTAATATTAATACATTTCGGTGCATATATTTAGGTACTAACATTTAGGTACATTAATTGAGTCTTTCAAATTTGAAGAATGTTAAATAAAATTAATAGATTAAAAAACTCTTTTTTTGTCAAAAAATAAATTAAAATTTGTGTATTAATAAATTGAAATATTTAATGGGAGACATTAAATAAAATGCACATTAATCACATTAGGGACTAAAATCAATATTTAATCTAACACCAGGTTTTTTTTTAATTTTAATCTTCTTGAAGGATTAAAGTTCAAAAACCCCTTATTTATTTTACACAAGCGATATTTTATTTTAAATTTAAATATTAAAAAGTGAAATTCAAATTCAAATGCATAACGATAGACACATTCGTTATAATCAATGTAATACATGCGTTTAATATTCGTCTGGAAATATATAAAGTTTTTATGGACTTGATCTTGAAGATATAGTGCATGTCATGCTCTATCGTCGTCATTTTCTTTTAGACAAACACCACGATTTTCATTTAGTTATCTGTTTGGTAATCCTGCACTAATCATGAGCACATACATGCAGGATGATATGCTTTGGATATTATTATCATATACAACTTGAATAATAACTTATATACCATATGGTTAGTGGAGGAATTATTAGATAACGACCACTTAGAGTTGATGGTACATGAAAGTGAACCAAGAATAATGGGGGTTTAAAATATAAAGTCATGTCGAGCAAATTAAAGTAGCCACAGTGACAGCTTCTAGCTCGATCGATGGAGATTTTACTTTAATCCTACTCTCATGTCAAAGTTTGACTCTCCTCCTCCTGTTAAAAATAAATTAAATTTATTTGATAAAATATCAATAAATTTCATCCATAAACGGGATGATTAGCTATTAAATTAAACAATTAAGAGAAGAATCAACTGATATAATTAAGAAGAATGTTGGAGGAGAAAAGAGTAATGCGAAAATCACTTTTCGAATTAAGTTGAAAAGGTGGTGGGGTAAACAAGAAATCTTTTTATAATGGTGGAATCAGTAAAATTTGTGCTGCCTCTGGAAACTGACATGGCAAATTCCCCTCTTCTATTTGTTCTCAAGGCACTCACGGTTTTGATATTTGCTGCTTGGATTTCACTTTGGTTTCAGAAACCAACACAGCTATAGACTTAAAAATGGAAGCCAGCTGAAGATGCAGCGAGGAATACAGCGTTTGGATATTATGGTAAGTAATTCAGATTTCAATTGAATAAGGAAATGATAAACAACAACAACAACAAAGCATTTTCCTACTAAATGGGGTCGGCTATATTAATTCTAGAACGTCATTGCACTCAGTTCTATGTCATGTCCTCCGTTAGATCCAAGTACTCTAAGTCTTTTCTTAGAGTCTCTTCCAAAGTTTTCTTAGATCTTCCTCTACCGCTTCTGCCCTAGACCTCTGTCTCGTAGTCGCATCTTCTAATCGAAGCCTCAGTAGGCCTTCTTTGCACATCTCCAAACCATCGTAACCAATTTTCTCTCATCTTTCCTTCAATTTCGGCTACTACTACTTTACCTCGGATATCTTCATTCCTAATCTTATCATTTCTTATGTGCCCACACATCTATCGAAGCATCCTCATCTCCGCTACACCCATTTTATGTACGTGTTGATACTTCACCGCCCAACATTCTGTGCCACACAGCATCGCCGGTCTTATTATCGTTCTATAAAATTTTCACTTAAGCTTTAGTGGCATACGGCGGTGTTGAACAAAAAAAAAAAATATATATATATATATATAATAAAATAAAATAAAAAGTTTGCAGCAAACAAACTTTTCAAAAGAAAGATGCTGCTCACGTGAAACCTGTTTAGACTTGGAAATCCAAGTTGACAAGAGAAGAAAATGTGGAGCAAAACTCCCCATCTTCTGCAAAACGTGGAAAGTTTCCTGCAAGACGTGGGAGGTTACACGGTTAGTGGGAGAGGGTGGCGAAAGATATGCCCTCACGTAAAAGTTCCCGAGGCTTCCTATGATGCCTATAAATAGGCATCAGTCGCAATGGGGGGAAACGGAAAAAAGGGAGGAGAGACTCTGCAGAAATTACGAGAGAAATTGAGAGGAAAGAAGCAACGAAGTACTGCGAAAGAGAAGACGAAGTAATTCCATTACCAGCGATTGAGAAGCAAACTACAAGCAACAAATCAGAAGGTACAAAACTATGTTTCTTTTCTCTTCATTTTCTCTCCATTAAATTCATTTTGCAGGCAAGCGTTGTCGTTAAAAACCTTAGTCGGCAACAACAATTTATACTAGCAACCGTCGATGTTAAACAAAAACCCAAACGGAAGTGGCAATCATAACCGTCGTCTCCGGTGATTTTCCAGATGGAGTCCGTGCACTATGCAACTTGAAGGAAATAGATTTGATGATGCAATGTTGCATAGTGGCGGTCTGCCAGAAGAAATCCATGCATTATGCGGCTTGAATGCGATGGGTTTGGTGATGCCGTGTTGCATAAAACCAGAAGAACCCGAAGGAAGCCGCGTCAATGAAGGAAGGGACCAACAGCCACCGCTGCCATGTTGCTGACACCTTCGACTTCTCTACAATCCTTCGTCGTCATCAACACCCTTCAACTGATGCCCTCCAAAATCAGTTTGTCATGGTCTCTCCCAGTGATTGCAATAGCTTGGCGTGGAAGAATTAGAAGTGGTTCCTGCCTATTAAAGAGAAACTGAAGATGCTTGGAGAGTTTGCATCAAATTCAATGAAGGAAAATGGTGCAGCAAAAGCAAAGTAAAACACCTACAAAGCAAGAACTTGAAGTAAATCACGTAGACTACCCATTTGCAAGCCATTTTTTCAAAGAAAGTAACAATAAGCTTCAAGTATGGAGGAATAAGGTTGCAGAGAAGAAAGACAACAACCAACCCATCTCCATTATTTGTATTGCCTCAGTTCACTTGCCACTGAAACTCTACAAAGGAGCAACCCGAGCGCCGTCGTCGTTGTCTTGAAGTCAAGGGAAAAAAAATCGCCTTGGAAGGGAAGGATGTGCTGCCCACATAGAGCACCAAAAAATGGTGCGGGCTGCTGTTTGAGTTGCTAGGGAAAAGAAGATGGTGCAGGTGCTATCTGTGGTCATGCTATAGAAGTATGAGATACTAAAAAAGGGAAAGTCATAAAAGACAAAGCATCCAGCAAGGAAAAGAAAAGGATGGGGTTCCGCTACAAATAAAATACTCCCCGAATAAGACAGGAATATCGCTCTACATGGAGATTAAATAAACTACATGGAGATTAAATAAAGAGAAGAAAACCAATGGCCTTTTCATTTGTTTTATTCATATAAGAGTTTATCAATTTTGGCTCTGAGAACAAGAAGTATGGAGACCATGTCCTCAAAAACCTGTCCTTCACAAGATCACCAAAGAATTTGATACGTTACTGTTGCTCCATTCTTCGAAGACGTTCCAGGAAAAAGAGGAACAAAGAAATATTTCTATCACCACGTGGGAGTCTGCTCATATAAAGGAAAAGTAAGGTCGATTGAAATTAGAAGTCCCATGGAACTTGGAGACCTTTAAAGTCAAATAAAGAAGTGTAAAGCTTGATGTCAGATTGGTCATAAGTTTAGGTCGGATAGGTTCGAAATCCCATGTTTAAATGGGTTTGAAAATTTCAAAGAAGAATATAAAAAGAGAGAGGGGAAATGCTAACTGAAATCAGCAACTCGTATGGAAAATTGCCCACGTGAAGAAGAAGAGGAAAGCTTTAAAGTCACATAAAAACAAAATGGAGGAGTAAAGCTTGTTGTCAGGAGGCTTGAAAATCCAAAGTGGGTCAAAGTTCTAGGGGTTGAAAATTCAAAAGAAAAGTACATAAAAAAGGGCAAAAAACAAGAAGTTGGTTGTGAACAAAATTCTCGAATTAATTGAGAATGTTGCTTGTGTTGGACCCTCAAAGAAAATGCACCAGACCAATTTATGTTGATCAACCTTTCCCACCATGTGGGATGAATCTCACCGCACGATTTTTTTTTAAATGCTCATCACTAAATCAATAGACATGATCACCTATTTGTACCCAATTACAAGCGTACAAAAGGAAGGAAGGTGTAGGCAAAAAAAAAAGGTATGGAAAATTAAAACCCCACCATGGAAAATGACTTTATAAAAAGAGAGGTTCAATACGTTGATCCAAACTCACTTTTACAAGTTTGATTGACTATTCATCAAGAATGTCCATCAAAATTTTATTTAACGGCACAAAGCGGTTCCAAAATTCAAGTATACAAAAGGCACGAAGCTGAAGAAAAGTCAAAATATCAAATGGCACAAAGCCGCGATGAGTCTCAAAATAATGAACTACGCCGGTTTGATTCCGTTAAGGATACGTAGGCAGTCTACTATTAAATTTTAGACGCAACCGTGAAACCGAAACGAATCCCTAGTTTATATAAACTAAATTCACTCCTGTTATCAAATACCAAAATGGCACGAAGCCAAAGAAAAGTTTCAAAGGGCACGAAGCCGTATCAAAGTCTCAAATGGCACAAAACTGAAGAAAAGTCTCAAATGGCATGAAGCCGTATCAAGCACAAAGCTGCAACAAGTCTCAAAAATCACGAAGTTACAGATTGCTCCAACGACTTAAAGTCCTCGTCTGCATGAGCTAAAACTGCACAAGGCATCAAATGCTCCAATGGCTTAAAGTCCTCGCCTGCATGAGCTAAAACTGCACAAGGCATTAATGCTCCAACGACTTAAAGTCCTCGTCTGCATGAGCTAAAACTGCACAAGGCATCAAATGCTCCAATGGCTTAAAGTCCTCGCCCGCACGAGCTAAAACTGCACAAGGCATCGATTGCTCCTTGCCTGCACGAGCTAAAAACTGCACAAGGCATCAAACCTCAACAAATACAAGGAACTACGAGTGACTTGATCCCTCAATAAGGGTACGTAGGCAATCTAGGGTTCTACCTAGACGCAGTCACACAATCAAATAAACACCAAAATCCCCAAGTTACGATTTATTCATATTAGAATCAAAGGGTATTCCTTTCCCAAAAGAAGGGTTGTAATTAATAGGCACGTAGCCTAGAATGGGTCGAACTCAAACTAATAAAACCCTCTTCGAAAAAATGAACGAGGGCGAAATTGTGTCGAGTGAATTATTTGTTTACATATTATGTACAATTTTTGCTCAACAGGCGGTCACACAACATGCCGGATGCACTCTTCCACTTCATCCATCCAGCTTGTATTTTATGGTTGAGATCTCCATCTAATTCTCTGTTCTTTTACAAGATAGATCTTAGGCAGCGAAAGCGGTCGCTCTTTGGTACTTCCTAATCTCTGATCCTCACCCCTAACTCATTTTGACCTCCATAAACACATGCTATTTTTCTCAATCTACACATCTCTATCTATTTATGGCCATCAGATTGAATGAATCAAACTGAAAGAATGGACAAGATTAAACAAGGTAAGGGAAAAAGGGTACGAGGTTATCTTGAAATAATAGGGTTTAGCTTTCTGCTAATCAAACCTCTTAATCGGGAGAAAGATAAACAGTTGCTAAATTATTTTCTTGCAGGTCTTAATGTTGCTGTGGATACATTCCCTCCTATTGCTTTGTTGGATCTCTCTACTTGAATTTGAAGCCTAAGGAGCCAATAAGGAGGTTTAAAATGCATGTCGATCTCAAGATTCCACTTTAACTTATACAGTTTTACTTTTGCGTTCATAATTTGGATAACAGAAAGGGAGGGGATGGATTGCTGGTTTCTCAAATCCAGTGGTGGTGAACACCCTTGTTGGTGTTTTATCCACTCTAGAAATGTTAGCAGTGTTCTTGTTCATCCTCGTCTTAGCATGGAATTTTTACGCTCGAATCTTGAATGTTTTCAAGAACTTGAAGCCCTCTAAATCGCTAGCATTGAGTTCGTGAGTTCTTAAACCCGAAAACTTTCTATTTTTGGACACAACAAGAACTTCATCATGTTTCATGCTTCAATTGTGCCTCGTCAGATGGCAACTCAAGTACTTAAAGGTAGCAACCTGGTTCGGTTTGCTAGCAGAAGTTTGTCTCGCTTTTCTTCTCTTCCCCATAGTAAGAGGGCCTTGTTTCAGGTTCTCGGCATCCAGTTTGAAGCTTCAATGCTATCTTTTGCCACTTTCCATGGTGCAAGCACCCTGTTCATTTGGGGGGTCAGCCACTATACAAGAAGAGGTAAATTTTGTCAATGTTTTAGAGAGAAAGTCCAGCAGTCCACTATTTCAAACACTAATATTATCACCAACTTTTTATGATCTTTTTGTTGCTTGCCTGTGGGGGGTTATACATCGGTGTTATTAGTAGTGGAACCACTCATGTACATATGCATTTTAATTTGTCAAACTATCTGATGTGGCTTTTACATTCTTCAATCCTAGGCCTTTTTATGATGTTTTTGGTGCTTCACTGTTTAGTTTTACTGATGTTTTCGGTGTAATTCATCCAACTACAGACATGGAAGTGGCAGAACACCAGGCGGATATAACTTGCGGGGGAGATTTGTCTAGTTACTGGGCTAGTAATTTGGATCACATCACTTCCTCAAATAAGGAGAAAACAGTTTGAGATATTTTACTACACACACCATCTATACGTGGTTTCCTAGTGTTGTTCTTGTTTCATGCTGGAGACCGCCATTTCTACACAATTTTCCCAGGAATTTTTCTTTTTGGCCACGACAAGCTGCTTTGAATCATGCAATCTAAACCCGAGTGCATTCTTTTCGTCCGAATCTTCCCCTATAATGCTATAGAGCATATCCTGCCAAAAGATCCAGGTAACTTTGTTAGAGTATGAGTATGATTCCTACATGTTTTGGGATAATTAACATTATCATAAAAGAAGTCTTAGTCATGTTAGCAAGAGAAATCCTATTGTGACTGGGATATTGAGAACTCTTGTATTTGCACATAAAAGGACTCCTATTCCTTATTGGATTGTAATAGGGCAATCGATATGCTTAGTATATATACATAAGCCACTGCTCTCACAAAGATAACGCTCTCATCTTGGTACCAATAACCTATTCTTGGGAGAGCATTGAGATTTGCAGAGAGGAGAAGGGTTGTGTAAGTGCTGCGATGGCTTCTTCATCAAGCAGCATGTCTGCAGGTTAGTACCTTTTGATACTGTGTCTATATTTAGTTTTCATTCTTGATTAATGTTGTGATTTGATCACTTGATTCAATTCGGTTCATGGGAGGAGATTGTTTTAGGATTTGATGTCTCTGAGTTCTTCTAACATGTGGTATCAGAGCCAAAATAAATCTTGTGATTAAATTCAAGCCTACAGACACGAACTGCAATTGAAGAAACTGGCTTTTACGTTTGTTGTTTTTCCATTATAAACGACGCCGTTTTTGGACTTAAAAAAAAAAAAAAAAAAAAAAAAAAAACCGGCGTATTGACCGTTGGTATTCCGTAAAGAAAGAAATTCTTCACAAAACACCTGGGTTTTGTATTCGACTTATCGGCTCTTCGAAACAGATCCAAGAAATAATCGAAGAAACACATCTCTTTTAGATTCATGTTTCAACTTTTACATTCCGCTGCGTGATTTCTTGAATCGTGAATTTAAGGTAATTCTTAACAAGAGTTATTTGATTCTTGAGAGTGATTAATGAAGAATATAGTGTTCTGTAATTCGTTCAACAGTAGTTAAATGTTGAAAATTTGAATTTATGCATGATTATTCTGCAAAGATTCACTGATTTATTTTGTTTATTGTGTTGATCTATTGAAATTCGGAAAATACCGTGAGTTGTGAATCTGCAGAATACAATGTGATCATCACTGTAGGGTTGTTTGATCTATATATGCTTTTCGAATTCAAAGAAAAGTCTGTATATATGACTAAATTGATTCATTACAGTGATGTGCTTAGTAATTGTAGACTGAAATCAGGAACTTATAGTTCTTTTTGTGATTTCATTTTGACATGTCTGCAGTACCTCTAAAGACTTAACCTTGCTAGTGTTCCTATTCTCACTGGGGGTAGTAACTATAAAAGATGGAGGCGTGAAATTGGTCTGTTGCTTACTCTTAATGAGTTTGATATAGCACTAGATACGCCTAGACCATCACCATTGACCGACAAAAGTACCAAAACAGAGAAGGCTGAGTTTGAAAGGTGGACTAGGGCCAACAAAATTGCATTATCCATCCTTGAAAGTGGGATGACAGATACTGTTAGAGGGGGAATCAAGAAGCATGATCTTGCTAGTGATTATCTTCAGGCCATTGAGAATAAGTTTAAAGAATCTGAGAAGGCAGAGATCAGTCAATATATGTCTGTCTTGACAACCTACAAGATTGAAGGTAATGCATCCATTAGAGATCACATTATGAAGATGTCGGATGCAGCAGAGAAACTCAATTCCATGGAGGTCAATATCGGGGAGAAACAACTGGTTTTTATGATACTGCAAGCTCTTCCAGCGAAGTATAGCCAGTTGAAAGTGTCATACAACACTCAAGATAAGACTTGGACTGTGGATGAGTTAATTGCTCAATGTGTGCAAGAGGAAACTCGGCAGAGGCAAGAGAAAATGAGAGAAACAGAAGATGTGAACCTAGTGCATGCTGGAAATCAGGAGACCAATATTGCTTCTGGTAAGGTATCCAAATTCTCTAATCATGCCAATAAGTCTGCTAAATCTGCAAAATACTCAAAACCCTCTAAATCTAACAAACTTAATGTGAAAGATGTGACGAAAATTAGATGTCATCACTGCAAACTCAAGGGTCATTATAGAAAGGATTGTGAAACATTCAAGGATTGGCTAAGGAGTAAAGGAAGAACAAATGTCTATGTTTGTGTAGAATCAAATTTGATTGAAATTCCTGCTAATTCTTGGTGGTTTGACACAGGGTGTTCAGTTCACATCACAAACACATTACATGGATTTGAAAAACAAAAACACACTTATAAAGACTCTTATAATGTTTTTGTGGGGAATGGGACAAAAGTAGGTGTTGAGGCAATTGGGGTTGTGAAACTGAAAATGAAATCAGGTTTTGTTCTTCATTTAAAAGATGTTCTTTATGTTCCAGATATGAGAAGAAGTCTGATTTCTGCATCAAAATTGGTCAAACAAGGTTTCGGTTTTCTTTGTGATGATTCATGCATAAAATTTTTCCAGAAAAACAAAATCAAATCCTTACTTTGGACAGCTATTTTGCATGATGAATTGTGGGAAATAGACTACATATTTGAAAAACCATCCCTTGTTTTGAGTACTGCTGCTAAACGCATGCATGAATCAGAGTCTTCATATAGTTTATGGCATAAGAGACTAGGTCACATTTCAAAAGAAAGAGTTTTACAATTAGCTAAGGCAAACTTGATTCCTGCACTTGATTTCAAAAATGCAAAAGAGTGTGTTGATTGTGTGAAAGGAAAGCTGACAAATATCAGAAATTTTGAAGCAAAAAGGAGTAAAAATCTTCTTGAGATTGTACATACTGATGTTTGTGGTCCTTTTCCTGTTAAGACCATATATGGGAATAGCTATTTTGTGAATTTCATTGATGATTTCTCTAGATATGGTTCTACTTTTCTCATTAGTGAAAAATCAGCCGTACTTGAATGTTTTAAAATCTTTAAGACTGAAGTTGAGATGCAGTTGAATAGACAAATTAAAATTGTTAGATCAGATAGAGGGGGAGAGTATTTTGGCAGGTACACTGAAGCTGGACAACAGAAGGGTCCTTTTGCAATATATCTTCAGCAACAAGGCATTGTGGCGCAATATACTACACCAGGGACACCACAGCAAAATGGTGTTTCAGAAAGGAGAAATAGAACTTTAATTGGGATGGTTCGAAGTATGATTTCAAGAGCGAAACTGCCTAGTTTTCTCTGGGGTGAAGCACTCAAGACTGCCAATTACATTTTGAACCGAGTACCCACTAAGTCTGTGAAGGGAACACCTTTTGAAGTTTGGACAGGTAGACAGCCTAGCTTTGGGCATTTCCATGTATGGGGCTGCAAGTCTGAGGGCTGATTTTATAATCCGAATGAAAGGAAGTTAGATGCCAGAACTACAACTTGTTACTTTATTGGATATTCTGAGAAATCCAAGGGCTATAAATTCTATTGTCCACAGGCTTATTCTCGGATTCAAGAGACTAATAATGTTGTGTTCATTGAAGACCAAGATGTTGCAGTTATGGTGGCTGAACCTTTTGAATTTGAAGAACTTGCCCAAACAAATGATGATGCTGCAACAAATGACTGTCTGCAGATTCCAATTTTCTCAAACATACCATCTGCAATTAGAGATGAAGACACTGAGATGACTGAAAATGAGATGCAGCCTGTTGCTGACCATAATCCTGCATCTATGTCTGAAGAAATTCAAGAACTCAATCATCAACCTGTACAACAACCTGTGAGACACTCAACAAGAGTGAAAAAACCGACTCTTTCAAATGACTATGTCTACCTCCAGGAGCATGAATTCGATCTAGGAGACATTGATGATCCACTGACCTATTCTCAAGCAATGACAAGTCCACAAGCTGTGTTATGGAAGAAGGCTATGGAAGAAGAATTAGAATCCATGTCCAAGAACAATGTTTGGACTTTGGTGGAATCTGATTCTAAGACTAAACCAATAGGTTGCAAGTGGGTTTACAAAACCAAGAGAGATGCTCAAGGAAGAATTGAAAGATACAAGGCTCGGCTCGTAGCAAAGGATTTTACACAGAAGGAAGGGGTTGATTTTAGTGATACTTTTTCCCCAGTTTCTTCAAATGACTCTATGCGGATAGTTATGGCCTTAACAGCCTACTTTGATCTTGAATTACATCAAATGGATGTAAAAATAGCTTTCCTCAATGGTGAATTAGAAGAAACTATACATATGAAGCAGCCACCTGGATTCATTGAAAGGGGGAAGGATAGTTTGGTCTGCAAGCTTAATAAGTCAATTTATGGACTTAAACAAGCTTCTAGACAATGGTATATTAAATTTGATAAAGTGGTGACTGCACACGGGTTTACTGAGAACAAGCTTGATGACTGCATATACTCCAAGTTCAAAGGTACCAAATTCATATTCCTGGTACTATATGTGGATGATATCTTGATAGCTAGTTCTAATTTGCAATTGCTGCATGAAACCAAGACTATGCTCGGTTCTAACTTCGAGATGAAAGATTTGGGGGAGGCGCATTATGTCCAGGAATTGAGATCATCAGAGACAGAGCAAAGAAGTTTCTGGGGCTATCACAGAAAGGATATATTGAGAGAGTTTTAATTCGGTTCAACATGGAAGATTGTAACGGTGCTGATGTACCTGTGAATAAAGGAGACAAATTCACTCGAGATCAATGTCCCAAATCCGAGTTGGAAAAGAGAAAGATGAGTTCAAAACCGTATGCTTCTCTAGTGGGCAGTTTAATGTATGCCAACATATGTACTAGGCCGGATCTTGCTTTCATTGTTGGCATGCTGGGCAGATTTCAATCTAATCCAGGTGAAGCACATTGGATGGCAGCTAAGAAGGCATTAAGGTATTTGTAGAGAACAAAAGGCTTCATGTTAGTTTATGGTGGAGCAAAAGAACTGGAAGTAATTGGTTTTACCGATTCTGATCTGGCCGGTGATCTAGATGAAAGAAAATCAACTGGTGGCTATGTTTTCATGTTTAATGAAGGTGCTATTTCATGGAGAAGTGCCAAGCAAACTATGATCTCTACCTCTACTATGGAAGCAGAGTTTGTGGCATGCTTTGATGGCATGAAACAGGCAGTTTGGCTTAAGAATTTTGTCAGTGAGTTAAAGCTTGTAGACTCAATACAAAGACCAGTGAAGATGTTATGTGACAATAATTCTGCAGTGTTCTTCTCAAAGAACAACAAAAGGACTTCAGCCTCGAGGTTAATGGATGTGAAATTCTTGAAAGTCAGAGAGAAAGTTAAACAAGGTGCAATAGTGGTGGAACATTTAACCACTGATCTGATGATTGCCGATCCTTTAACGAAGGCATTGCCAAATGGAATTTTCAAGACTCATGTAACTCGGATGGGAGTATTGGAGGCTTTTGAAAAGTGGGAGTAATTGGTGCTATATTCAAAAGTGTGTTATAGCTACTGGAAGATGACAGTAGAATGCTTTTCAAAATGGAGGTTTTCTGCAAAAGTTTTCTGGAAGCTAAGTATTTTAGTTAGTTTTCTTGTTTGTTTTATTTGCAGTTAGTTGTGTTTTTATTCAGTGCAATTTTTCCAGAAATTTCTGTGATTAATTGTTCTATAGAATAGTTTTTCGATTCAATAAAAGCTTGTGAATCAATTTTTGGTACTGATAAAGCTATTGAATGAATCATAACTGTGTTGTTCACTCTTTCGTGAATGATTTTTGAGTTAACAGTTTCATGATGGATATTTTGGTATTGATTTTGGGCTATATGAGTGGGAGTATATATTTTGGGTTTACTCCTGTATTGAGATGCATTGCTATAAGCATAAATTGGACATTGTGATTTGTAAGATGATTTTGTATTCTGTGTTACAAAGGAGATTACAAATTCATTGTTTTGGTTTGTGCAAGCTGGATGTATCTGTGCACTCGTGTAAATGATAAAAGACTTGTGTGATCACCTTTTTTGATACATTTGAGATAATTATCTGTTGTGATGAATCATACTCAAGTGGGAGAATGTTAGAGTATGAGTATGATTCCTACATGTTTTGGGATAATTAACATTATCATAAAAGAAGTCTTAGTCATGTTAGCAAGAGAAATCCTATTGTGACTGGGATATTGAGAACTCTTGTATTTGCACATAAAAAGGACTCCTATTCCTTATTGGATTGTAATAGGGCAATCGATATGCTTAGTATATATACATAAGCCACTGCTCTCACAAAGATAACGCTCTCATCTTGGTACCAATAACCTATTCTTGGGAGAGCATTGAGATTTGCAGAGAGGAGAAGGGTTGTGTAAGTGCTGCGATGGCTTCTTCATCAAGCAGCATGTCTGCAGGTTAGTACCTTTTGATACTGTGTCTATATTTAGTTTTCATTCTTGATTAATGTTGTGATTTGATCACTTGATTCAATTCGGTTCATGGGAAGAGATTGTTTTAGGATTTGATGTCTCTGAGTTCTTCTAACAAACTTTTCTCGACTCTGGTCAGAAACCAGAAATTTGCGTAAAAGTTTGGAGTAATCATATGAAACATTCACTTGTAATTACTTGCAGGACTCTAGTATACACCAACAAGTGTTATATTTGTGAAGGTACCAAGTATATCCAAATATCAATGGCACTCATTCAGCATTGTTTCCAGCTCTAGGGTCGATGAGAACACAAGGTCGGTTTTAATCAAATCCGAAGGTTCCTGGACTAGTTCTCTCTCAAATATGATCCAAACTAGGCAAGAAACGTATAGCGATCAGTTGAAGTACATACCTATTGCAGTAGAAGGCCCCTATGGACTTGTCTCCATGGACTCCTTAGGGTACATAAAAATTTCACTTTTCATCATGATAGTTTAATTTCTTAAAACTTTCTCATTGATCACCAAATTAGAGAAAAAATTTGATTCACACGAATGTGAGATCTTTGTGCAGATATGACATCCTAATGCTTGTTGCTGGAGGAATTGGGATAACCCCATTTCTGAGCATCTTGCAAGAACTCGCTTCGTTTGAAAACAGTCGGCATACATGTTTTTCTGCCAACAATACAACTTATTATGTTGTGCAGAAGTCCGAAGACATTTGTCTATTAAAGTCAATCTCAACCTTAATCTTCAACCAGCCAGCTGAAAGTTTAAATATTTGTGACACAAGAGCACTATGGTACAACAGTAAGAGAACCACTAAGCGAGTATTCGCAAGTGAAAACGGTACAGGTTGGTACAAAGTTCTTGAATTATTCAATCAATGGACTCGAAAGCTCGTCTTGGATGGCTGCCATAGCCGGAATCTCCTCCATCCTGCTTCTGATCTTTCTTACCATTTCCAACCACATTTTTGTTCCCTCTAAAAAAAATGGCCTCCCAAGCATCGAAGGAGATCGGCTTATCCTATCTTCTTTCATTGTAGTAATAACATGCAGCATTTTGGTAGCAGATGGAGAAGGATTCAGAAATTGATTCCTCCTATCCTCCAAAAACATGGGATAGACTTGGAAAAAATTGTTCAACACAAGCAAGTGATGCAGCTCTTGAGCAACATGAAACCCATTTTGGACGCAAGCCCAACTTTAACGGTACTTTTATTCGTTTACCCTTGTAATCTTTTTGGAACATTACTCGACTCTTTACGATTAAGGTTAAATAGTAATTTACATGTAAACTACATACTGACATATATACTGAATTGACTTATTCAAAACACAAAAAAATGCTTATGCACTCATATCAAACTGTGATTTGTACCCGTTACATATATTTTCCATTTTTAACGGCTTTCTTGTTATGAGTATATATCTTTGCAAAGTTTTCAGATGAGATGGGTGGATCTGATATTGGAGTGATGGTGCGTGGACGTGAGACTATGAAAGAATCAGTTGTAACGGAATGCCGGCAGAAAATGGGTGCTCCCTCATTTCACACTATAGCTACTGGAGAGAAACCCTAAACAATAATAAAAGTGAAGATACATAGTAACTAGATTTTGCGATCTGTGTTTGAAACTCTTCTAAATTATTATAATAGTTTCAAACTCTCCTCCTCCTAATAATAGTAAATTTAAAAATACCCTTTTATCCTTTCATTATTTTTTTTTTTGTAAACTTCCTTTCATTGTCAAATTTATTTTAAATTCGGCTTGCAATTCAATGTAATTGTAAAATAAAAAAATAAAAAAACTCAATCCGCTCTTGTATATAAGTTCTACATGTGAATAAAATAAAAAAATTTACATTTTGTTAATCAAAAAACAAAACCTCAATGGAAGTTGTTAAATTATACAATAATTACAATTTGTTCAAAGAGGCCTTTCTCTTTTATGTCTTAGCATTGTAGCCTTCATTCATTTTCTTTTGGGGGAAAGTTGAAGAAGCGAAAAAATCATTTTAGTATACCCCAATATCTTAATTAGCAAACATACATATTTTCGTACTAACTTCATTACATGAAAGCTTATCACGGTAAAAGTAAAAATTCAGAGAATTGAACAAAGAGATGAGGGCTTTTAATTTTTTTTGTTAGGTGCATAACTTAAAATATGAGTTTTCAATGCAATTTGCACCTTTTGCAAATTGAATCCTTATGAATTTGACCCATGAGACATCAAAAACACATTTAACCAACTCACATGTGTTTGAATCATGAGAAAATTTGAAATAGATCCAATTTTACAGGCATACTTTTAAAATATGTTCAATTTTTAATTACTTTGAACCCATATCAAAATACCCCTGAATCATTTAGGTTTTGTGATGAGAGCGAGCTAGGTTTAAGTTAATATTTAGGTCCTAGTTTCTTCACAAAAGAAAATTAAAGATGCAAAATGAAAAAAACGAAAGTGTAAAATAGTACATCTTTTTTTACTCTTTGAGAGAATGAATCCCGTTATTCTATATTCCTGTTAATAATTAGTAATTGACCATACGGACATATAACATAAATCTAAATCGAGCGAAAGTCAAAACTTTAAATTTAAATGTAGAAAAACATTTCAAAATCTCCCATAGTATAATGTGTAAATCGACCGAAAGTCAAAACGTTGAATTTCAAAGCGAAAACAATTGAAACCTCCTACCATTTTACAACAAACACCAAACCTCACTCGACAGATTGAAATGCAAAGTCAAATTGTCAATGTGTACGCCTCACAATTTTTTTTTTAAATTTCTTGAAAAATAATATAAAAAATGTAATTGAAAGGAAAAAAAAAAAACAAGCATATTCACACTAAAGGCTGCTGGAGTTGGGGTGGCGCCACTTCCATAGACAAATCATCACTACCGCCGTCTCCGCCGCCAATGCTACTATCACCCCTTGCCAATTCAGACAACAAATGGGCGGGTGCGGTGGCGGACGCGGCCTCACCAACCAAAACCGCCACAATTTCCCTCATGTTAGGCCTTCTCTGTGGATCAGGATGGCAACAAGCCAGCCCAAGCTTCAAAGCAATCTCCATCTCCGCCGCCTCATACTCCCCATTTATTCTCGGGTCCGCCGCCTCCCCCACCCTCCCTCTAAAATACAACTTCCTCACCCAATCAACCAACACCTCCTCATCCTCCGCCGCCTCCATCTCAATCGGCTTCCTCCCACACGCCACCTCCAACAACACCACCCCGAAACTATAAACATCACTCGCCGCCGTCGGCGCTGCCACAGTCGCCAGCTCCGGCGCCAAGTACCCGAACGTCCCGACGACACGCGTCGTGTGGGGCACTTCCCCGTGCTGGTAGAGCTTCGCCAGCCCGAAATCCCCAAGCCGCCCTCTCATCTCCGCGTCCAACAAAATGTTGCTCGACTTAATGTCTCTGTGAATCACCATCTGGTCCCACCCGTGGTGGAGGTAATTCAACCCCTCCGCCACATCCGCCAGCACGCGCCGCCGCCTTTCCCACCCCAAAACCGTCTTGGGCTTGTCGAAAATCCACCGATTGAGGCTTCCGTTGGGCATGTAATCATACACCAGCATCAGCTCGTTGGCCTTCCGGCACCACCCCCGCATCTGCACCAAGTTCTTGTGCTGCAGCCGCCCCATGCTGGCGATCTCCGCCATGAACTCCCTCAGCCCCTGCTTCGAGTCGTGGTTGACGCACTTGACGGCGATTTCTGTGCCGTTTGATAAGGTGCCCTTGTAAACCTTCCCGAATCCACCGGAACCCAGAAGCTGATCGATCGAAAAACCTCCCGTCGCCTCCCTCAGCTCCTCATTGGAGAATCTGTGCGGCCAATACTCCAGCTCCCAATCTTCGATCTCGTCGTCGGTTTCTTCGCCTTCCGTCCTTTTCTTCCGCCAGTACAAGTAAAACCCAGATACTAAAATCAACACAAAAACGACACAACCGATTGAAATCCCGGCAATCGCCGAACTCGATAGAGAAGACGACGGAGAAACCAGCTGGAAAACGGGCAGATTCGTCGTGTTAATGTCTCTGGCGACTCCGGTGTTGCTAAAACTCCAAGCTAAAACCCTCTGGGCTTCAATCCACTGCGTTTTCGAAGCCGAAAACCCGACGAACATCTCGGCAGATACGTAGTTCGCAATCTTGGGGTCTATGTAAGTAAGCGTTGGCAGAGAAGGACGGGACACATTGGCAGGGGCGACGGTGACGTTGAATTCGAGACTAGTCCCGTCAAATTCAATCCAGGCCCGGACGTTCTGCCCGGTCCGCATTTGGATCGGGATGAATCCGCCGGTCGAGTTGTAGTACCCGGCGGGGGTCGTGACGGCGGACTCGATGTTGTTGAGGTCGATTCCGATGTGATTCCCATTTGGGTCGTTGAATTCCGGGTTTTGACCCGTGTCGAACTCGACGGCGAGCAACGGGGCGACAAAGGGGACGGTGGCGTTGGTGAAGAGACCGAAGTATTGGCTGGCGAGGGCGTTGGGCGGCGAGGTGGAGTTAGAGAGGACGAAGCAGAGGCCGAATCCCGGGCTCGAGGCAATCTCCGGGAGAACGGAGAAGACGAAGGAGGTGGAGAAGGAGGTGACGGAGGTGGAGTTGGAGGTGGGTTTCATGGGAATTTTTGTTGGGTAGAAGACGCGGCCGACGGCAAACTGGTTACTGTCGTTTGTGAGGCGGATGGCGGCGGCGTCGAGTCGGGCGTCGTTGATGAGAATAAGGTCGGTGGCATTGGTGATATTGGTGAAGGAGTTGAACAAGAAATCGAGAGCGGAGGTGGGGGAGAGGAAGAGGTGGAGGAGGAGAAGGCGGACGACGACGGCTGAGAAGGGTCTCATCCGTACAGATTCCACTTGTCGCCGGCGAGGGGGAAAAAGTTTGTGGGTGGATTAACAGTTGTTATGTTACTTTGTTTAATGAAAGTAGTCATATTTTTGTACAAGCGGGTAGGGATCTCTTTCCACTAAATCCACTAAGTTCATAATCTGGTCTGTTGAAATTTAATCTAACGGTTACAAACAGAAAGTTCCTTAAAAGTTATAATTACTGTAATCATTAGATCAAATTTAATAGTCCGAATATCAAACTTGATGGATTAAGTGGAAAGAGATCCAGAGATTATCTCTTTCCAGTGGGGTGCTACTACTAAAACCAAGTCGTTATTTAATCATTTGGCCTTATATGAAAGATTATTCTCAATCTAGTGTTAATTTTCTTTCTTCTTTTGCAAATGATGTAGATGGTTACTTTTATATAATTTAATGGGAGGAAGAATCTTAATAATTTCGTGATATTGTCACGTAATGTTATCAAGTTACGTATTTTAATTAAGAGGATTTATACGATAACTTGTGTTCAATTTTCTTTTGTCATGTTGCATATTTTATAAAAAAATGACAAATTTGAACTACGATTTGGAATTTTGGTTGCATGCTTGCAACGAGGTTGTATTTTGTAGTTCATGTAGTTAAGAGTAACTCAAGCATTCTGGTGTTTCATTTTGAAAATTAATGTAATTGTATGCTTTAGAGTTTGTCTCTAGAAAAAAATGTGAGGACCAAAATGAACGAGAAAAATATGTTGACCTAGTTGCTCAAGGAGTTTTGACATGACAGTTTGAAACCATAAGATGGAAGAGATAAGGCGGATGAATATCCACTCCAGATTCTCGAGGATTCTATAAATCACTTCATTATATTCGTTCATCGTATTCTATTGAGCCAATTTTCGTTAAGTAATATTTGCGCTCAATTTTAAATAAAATAATTTTTAATTGTTTAGATAAACAGACACGATAAAATAATCTTCAAAATCTTTAAAATCAGAATAAAACCTATTTCAGATAAGGCAACACCACAGCCGACTTTGTTTACCATGCATGTACATTATTAGTCAATTCATTACTTGAACGTGGGTTTGTTCGTTGGGTCAATTACCACTAGCTTCCAATTTACTTGAACCCAGGGATGTCTTGAGTTTCCTCACCCCACTTTGCTTGTGAGTTTGGGTTATCATTCGGAGATCCAAATTACTCCACCCTCGAGTGCAGGGAGTTAAATAGGAAACCCTACCATTATAGCCACTAACTTTACATCATCATCGTCATACCATCATTACCATTGTCACCACCATCACCATTGCAACCACCACAACCACAATCACAACCATAATTTTCACCGCCGCCTTTACTACCAGGATTATCTTTGTACGCCAACTACGCCCCAATGTTGACACCACCATCATACCCTTGCAATTGTCTTTTCCATCACCATCATTGCTGCCACCACTGTTATTACCACCGCCCCCATTATTATGTCCATTTTATCATTGTGTACAATTATATCACGTTTATATTAAAATTTACCAAATGCTTTTACATTGATTTCCATACTCAACATCATTTATAAAATAAAAATAATCTATCAAACACTCAATTACTTTATTTTACAGCTAATTAGTTTTAAAGCATAATATAAATATTTTTTTTTAAAACACAAAAATCCCAAATTAAACCTTAGACCAAATAAATAATCTATCAACACATATGAGATAAATGGATGAGTAAACATGGAGTCATGGATTAGTGATAGAAACCCCCCAGCACCCCCCCCCCCACCAAAAAAAAAATCTACAACTTTAATTTCATTCCTTCAAAATTCTTCCCTTTTGTATGATGCTACGAATTTAGATATTTTTTGGATTTTTGTGCCAAGAGTTCAATACCAAAGAATCAAACCACTCAATTTAATTTTTACGATTATCTTTATTCCATCCTACTGCCCTACCTCCCAAAATACTAAATCTTTGCACAACCCAACTCTTTTTCTCTTAAACAGTCTGGATTACCTGATCCGTCGGTCTCGCGACACAAAAATTCAGAAAGAATTATGAACCATATGTCATGTCGGCCAATGCCATCGCCTCCTTGACCATACACAGAGAATCTTGCCTGCCCTTCGGCCTATACTTTTGCCACCACAATAATCCAGTGGATGGAGTTTGCTCCTCGCGTCTGAGGAAACCCAACAAGTTCCTCTCCGGATCTTTTTAATGAGAATTCTGAAGATTCGTAAATCATGTATGTTTATCGTATATTATACGATCAGTTTTTATTAATTATACATTTTTAAATAAAAATAATTAAAAAAATTTCTGACCACACAATATATGATGACGATTCATATATCATGAGCATCTGCAATGATCCGGACTCTGAGGAAACTATCCCAGGAACAGGATCCATCGCCAGCTGCCTTGACGCTACGCGTCCCTCCACGTGTCCTCTCAATAGGTGTTACCTTCTGCGTGTCGAACTTTCTGTAAGATGGGCATGTATGACGAGTAAACGACATACACTTTATTTCTTTCCACAAAACTGGAAAACTACAATCTTACGGATTCGTTTAAGAGTAAATTGAATCAGACTAAATTATGAAAGAATATCCGTTGGTATAAATATGCAATTTGAGGTCTTAATCGAACCAAACTGGACGTCGGCCCTACATAGTCACAACAACGTATACCAATACCGAACTTTTGTGCCCTTACCTACTGAAAACATTTGGCCGAAATCAAAGAAGATAACATATTAATCACGAGCTGGTGGTTCAATAGTAAAAGAAGAATTGCTTGAGGTCTTGGGTACGCAACCTGCTGCTAATGTGGAAGCCAGTCTTATGACCAGAAGAAGGTTGAAATGCCTCGCTGAATCTTTCTGGCATCCAAAATGAGTGAAGAACCATGACTTATTATCGGCTGTTACATTTTTCAAAAGAAGAAGAAAAAAAAGATAACATATTGGTGGTGGAACAACTGAAATGATGTCGATGCCCACGCTAGCTTTCATGCTTGTTCCCGAAAAAACGTCCCCACATGTCACGTCTCCAAACGCAATGGGCAATTATGTTCATGGAACTTGTTTCCTTTGGCCTTGTTCTCCCTTCTCCAATCACCTCATACACTCCTATATGTTGGAGAGGCTTCCATGCATGTATGAAATCGCCTCATTGACACCGTAGCGTATTTGACAGCTAGTACAACGTGATAGATACTACGCATTTTGCGTATCGACCCGTGCAGTATTGTAGCTAACGCATTAAATATTCCGTTGGAGTATGTTTGCAAGAATTGAATTAATGGCTTAAAGCGTCACGATAACAGTAAATTCGTTTCACATTTGTCATTCTATTTATATGCAGGAGGAGTGTGAAAACTTCTTTTCTTTTCATCCACCTTATATTTTCACACAAAAATACACAAGAAGTTGGTATGATGTTTGATATTTGAACTGATCTTCTAGGGTTTGGAGATATGAAGTTTACTTGGAGAATTCACCTGAATTTATATACATGTATGGAAAGACAAATCCATATCAAAGCATTTGTTTCTTTATATGGAACCTTCCGTGGAGTATCCAACTCATGAAATTTTGAATGATCCAAAAGCAAATTATTGGGTATTCACAACTGCAGGTGAAGTTAATTTTTGGTACTATCCATTAAGTTTCTATTTTATATATGAATGATTACATATGGTATACAATTTGAATACAGTAGAACATCGATAATTTAATACCTGATAAATTAATAACTTCAGTTAAAAAATATTTTTGGCCGGTTTTGACGTGGGGATGATGTGCTAAATTTATAACTTGCTAAATTTATAAGATAACACAATGTAAAAATTCATATGGGTCTCAGTCTCATGTAATATATAAATCAATAATTTTCTGTTTCTATTGTTTTTTTTTTGTTAAATGCTCATAAAAAACAATAATGTAGTACACTGAACAATGTACAATCTATTTTTGAAAGAAATAATTAGATTCATGAATTTACTTGGTTAAACATATACTTCAATTATTAATTCATAGAACAAGAAACTATGTACAATATTAAAAAAAAATTACCACTCATTATGTTTCTATTTAATGAATGATCTCAAAAGTGGGATGGACTCTCCATGGATTATCTACCACCTTATATTTTTTGCACAATATATTTTACAATGTTGGTAAGAAAATTGACGTTAAATTGTAAAGTAGCAGAGAATCCATAAAAAAAATCTCACTTTTAAGTGAATCTCCTTGATATTTCTCCATATGATAAAGACAATATGTACAAGTCAATGTTCATGCATGCACATATTTGTAGTAAAACCAAAGCCACATCATTCTTACTAGGAATGAAACTAGAAGATTCTGGAGGCAAAAACGACGTACACGTTTGGAAGCAAAATAATGCAAATATTAAGTCTCATTGCATCGAACGTCTATTCGATTTGTACAAGTTATGGAATAGGATTCCATAGAAAAAGTGATATATTTTGTTCTTGACGTTTATTCCCTTTGGACATCGTTGACACATAATGAAATATGGAATCTGGTAATCTTGATGCATGATATCGCATATTGTCACTGATTAAGAGTTGAATGACTATAAATAGAGTGCGACAAGGCTAAAAAGCAAGCAGATAAACAGAGACTGTTGAGAGAGAAGACAGGGAAAAGTAGCTGTGGTTTTTCTACTATACTATATACTCTTTTGTTAATCAAAGAAATGCGATTTTTCTACTAAGAGAAATCACAACTAGACGTAGGCAAAAATTATGTTGAACTAGTTTAGTCTTGTGTGTTTCTAGTTATTCTCTAATTTGCTAAATTTAGTTTATTGCCGAATTCAAAGAGCAACATTTAAAGGAGAATCAAAATTATAACTATTAGTTATTTAAGAACATTCTCGTTTTTATATCAAGTATTGAATTCGATTTCTTTATCTTCCACAATCACTCGTACTACAAAACAGATTCGATATGACATTTTAAGGGGTGGTTTGGGAGTGAGGTGCTTAAAAAAAAGCACCCATGAAAAAAAGCTGTAAGGGTTTTAGGTGTTTGGTAAACTGAAAAAAAAAAGGCTTATTTTGGAAGTTGCTGTGAGAATAAGCTGAAATCAAAGGAAAAAGCTGAAGCTGCTATTTGCAGCTTTGGAAAACTGGCTTTTTTTTCAAAGCACACGGAGCTACATTGCTCTTTTAATGAAAAGACTCACTATCAGACTGCTTTTTTTTCCAAAGCACTTTTACAAAAAAGTTTACCAAACACTCTGCTGATTTATTTCACAACCGCTTATTCTCACAACACAGCCGCTTATTCTCACAATAGTTTTTTTTTCAAAGCACAGCAATACCAAACCAGCCCTAAATCTCTTAGACTTGAATGATGATCCTCTTTTGTGAGAATCCAAAAGATCTTTTAATTTCGTCGTAAATTGTGCAGTCAATTTTTGCCAAATACTATTTGTATTCAATTTTAAATATAAAATTTAAAATATTTTTTTACCGCACGATATACGATAAATGAACATAATTAGAGAGTAACAAAGAGGATCCGAAGATGATCTTCATTCCTTAGACTCCATTGTTACCAATTTTTTTGGAGTTATCAACGGTGGTACATGTACAGTGCAAATTCCTATTTAATGGGAGCAATCCAGTGAACCTAGTTTCTCGGAGCCGAAAAGAGCTGAAAGTGAACTTCAGGTTCCGGTTAGCGAGTTAAATAGGTAATTGTGATTAAATATGGGTAGTTTTATCTACACACCTATTTGTTCTTCTCATACACATTTTTTAATTTTATATCGTTGAATCAAATGAATTAAAGAAGATCCATGAATAGAATCAAATGAATTGAAAAAAAAATGTTAACAAAAATGTGTGGCAGATAAGGATAGGTTTTTTTTTTATTTTTTTACAAGAAACGATATAGTGGTATTTCATTGAAACTTCACAAACAATTACAAAGGTTGTCAATTGGGTACATAAGCTCCACCAAGAAATTGATCTAGAGTAAATTTGCACAGTGTAATAAACAATAGTAAACCCCTATACGGCTACCACAAATATTGTTCTACCCCTACAAACGTCATCAATACAAATATGTTACAAAAACACAATAAACGTAACAGACTTATACCGGCAACTACATAGGTCATCTCAGAAATGTCAAGCCACATAAAATCATTGCAATAAAGCAAAACCATAAAAAGTCATCGTTAAAAGATGAGACCACAAACTCAACGCACAAAGCGAAGGCAACTTCCAACCATTGCAAACACCCGACCACAACATTCATAGGGCGAGGCAACAAAATCAACCACTACACCGAGAAAGGACCACCAGTTAGCTCATCTTAGTGAGCAAAACACGAATCAAGTAGAGTGAACAATACTCAAGTAGAGAACTGCATCACTTTCGATCCGATGGACGAAGGGTCTTGGAGAGGGATGGGGCGCTTGGATCCGCTTGGTTATACTCTTCGTCAATCTTTTTATTCACAATAAGAATGATGCATCTGTTAATGTAACGGCTATAAACAAGTTTATATTAAAATGTGAATTTGCATTGTAAAAATATTCGAAAAATGATCAAGTTAAAAGGATGATATAAGAATAATATTGCACATCTAAATCAGTTCAATATCATGAGATTTTTATTGGGTAGTGTAATTCACACGCATTTTTATTTTTACACACACTCTGCTAATGTATGTCTTTAGACCATCTTTAACTTATTCAATTCGTGGATCGAAAAGGTATTTAGAAATTAGATTATTCTGTAGTAAGTTTAAAATTCTGGACATGGATCCTCTCCGAATCCAGTTGTCCTAATCCATCTAGTCAAATTATCCGGACTATTGAAATTTGATCAAATGGCTAAAGTTATTATAACTTTTAAAGTGGGTCTTTGTTTGTAGCTGTTGGATCAAATTTCAATGGTCCAGATTATTTGACTAGGTGGATTAGGACAACTGGATCCGAAGAGGATCAATGTCCTAAAATTCTTAAGTGGAAGTCTAGGAGGGAGAAAAGATTGGGGAAGAGATCCTCTATGGATCTCTCCCACCAAAGTCTACCAATCAATTAATTTGGACATTTGAAATTTGATGAAACGGCTAAAATTATTATAACTTTTAAAGGGACGTTCTGTTTATAACCGTTGGATCAAATTTCAAAAATCCGAATTAATTAATTGATGAATTTTGGTGGGAGAGATCCGGAGAGGATGGATCTCTTCCCAAAAGATTGCAACTTTACCGCCCAAATTAACAGCTGTCGGCTTGTAAACAGATTACCAATTTTGTGATGATTCCTTTTGGACTTTTGGAGTCAGTGACCTCCAAATCAATTCGATTTAATTTCAAAACCACTACCACTTTTCTTTTCAAATACGAAAAATAAATATTTAAAAAAATTAGAAACTTTTTATTTTTTACGATGACTCACTGGTCCCGGTACCTAAATGGGCCCAGCGAGGCCCACTCCATCTTGCTTTGAGTATTTCAGGTAGAAAATGATACTCACCGGATCATTTTCTTAAGGATGTTCGTAGGATTCTTTTTCTAAGGATTTTAAGGATTCTATGATCGTAACAATTTATTATATGTTATGTGATTAGTTTTTATTAGTTACTATTCATATTTTATTTTAAAATTTGAAATGATTTATGATTGTACGATGTACGATGAACGATCACAATTACATGATCCTAAAATTCTCAAAAAAAAATCTGGCCAGAATCCTTTTCCATTTCAGGCACCCTTAAGGAATGAGAAAAAAAAAGAAAAAGAATATCCGAAGAATAAATCAGCGAAATTCAACAACAATTACCTACTAATTACAATTAAATTACGACTAGGAATTATAATTAGGGGAAACAGCCGCGAGATTAGTATTCCTTCATTAGCGCGTGGGCCACTCGCTGACGTCACCGCCACTCGTCCCCATCTATAAATACTCTACAAAATCACACCCTGAGGTTTGAACTCTCAAGCACCTCTCCTCCTCCAAAACCAAAACCCTTCTCTCTCTAACCAAACAGCAGCTTTCTCTCTACAACCGAAACAGTCTAAAAGCCATGGACCTCAACAAAGCACCTGAACCGTTGAAGATCCTCTGTAGCTATGGTGGTAAAATCCTCCCCCGCCACTCCGACGGCACGCTCCGATACGTCGGCGGCCACAACCGCGTCCTCGCCGTCGATTCCTCCATTACATGTACAGGTGCGTTCGATCGTCTTCGATTCGATCTTTTTCTTTCGATTCTTGCTTGAGTTCTTGAATTTTTGACTCGATTTCAGTTGCTTCGTTTGAATTTCGATGCTGATTTTGATTTTTTTTCTGTGTGTTCAGAGCTAATGGAGAAGCTTAAGGAGTTCTGTGGCTACTCTGTGGAATTGAAGTGTCCATTGCCGAACGGAGATTTGGAGACCTTGATTGCCGTAAAGTCCGACGAGGATTTGGCGAATATCATCGAAGAGTACGGTCGAGCTTCTTCTCCACCTCGTCCTCTGAAGATCAGAGCCATTCTCGCGCCGCCGAAGTCCCCGAAGCAAATCTCGCCGCCGATGTCCACTGCTACGAGCGGCGGCGACTCGTCCCCTTCGAAATCGCCCTTCTCATCCACCGATTCGCCTCCGAAACGTTTCGTTTCGCCACAAAGACGGTACGTTTCGCCTCAAGTCTCGCCGTCGGCTGGACACCGCGCCGGGTATCAGAGAGGGTCCGGACGAGTCTGCTACTATCCTTGCCATGTCCACACTCAAAGGAGCAACCCCTGCGACATGTCGTATGTTCATCATTATCAGCAGTATCGTCACTACCACCACCACCAACACGTTCCTCACTGCGACATGTCGTATGCTCGGAGTTTCCCACAGAGAACCTAGATGACGTAATTAATCTAAAATACATTTTAAAATACAAATTACAAAGGGTGAAATTTTGTGATTGGGTTGTGGAATGAAGGAATTTTATTTTTCTTCATTTATTTTTTATTTTTTTTATTTTTATACATTTTTCGAGGTGGTTTGGTATATAATGACAAGAAAAATACAGTAGTACTTGAATTCGTTGCGCCAATCGTTTGGATTCCGTTTGACGCCGTTAAGTCAGCGCTGTCTGGTCAGCAGCATGCCCCTCCGTGCGTGCCACGTAGCGCGTCACAGTTTGTTCGGAACAAGGAAGTGCAACTAAAGTCGGTCCGCCGTTGACACGTAACGTTTCTGTTACACCTATTTTGTTGATAATATATTAATATTTGATTTGCTGGTGCTAATTATTGTTTATCTCTTTAATTTGCAGGTGGTTGTGGCGTTTCACATGGAACCAGATGTCGTTTTGGCTGCGGGCCCGTGAGGAATATTCCCAAAACGCATACGCGCTGAAATTAAGGGGAATTGGAATGAAAATTAAGAGTCATAATACGGCCTTAAAATGAAATTAAATAAAATAATTAATGATAATTAGGAGATGAACCTTCTTTGCTGTTGCCAGCAAAGCTAAAACGAATATATCTTTATTCAAACTTGGCTTGAGGGTTGGCCAGTTGGCCCTCCTAATTAGGAGGAATGACTTTTAAAAGGGGCAACTTGCCTTGAGGGCTGTGTAGGAGGAAGGAATGACTTTTAAAAGGGACAGCGTGCCTTGATGCTTCATACTCAAGTGTCCCAAAATTGGAACTTTGTGAGTTGGAGTAACCTTTGGAGGGCTTCTAGAGCCTAATATCATATAAGCGTTACGCCATAGTACAGTAATTTAAAATATTAATTTAACGAGTAATTTCAGGAAATTGATAATTAAGAACAGATTCTCGTTAAAGACGAATTTGAACTACGTTACTGCTAACTAGGCTAAGCCCATCTTCTTCACTTAGTGTAAATAATATCGTTTGTTCAAATAAAAAAAAAACTAAAGAACAAATAATGTTTTTGGGTTGTTTTATAGCAATCTAAATTGTCTAATTTTTAAGTCTCCATTCGTATATTATCCTTGTTAAATGATCAATTCAATGCTGACAATTTACGCATTTAATTCACATCATGAAATTTTAGCGTTTAGAAACCTTGTGTTGGTCAACTTATTTGGTTAAATCAATGTCTCAATCACCTTTGACTTGGCCAAAATTTTGCATAGATAACCTATGAATTGAAACTTTGTGTTGATCGCTTAAATATGGAGTTGGCCAACAAAGGGTTCTCATCTACATTGACTTTGTCAAAACAAACACTAAGATAAAAAGTTTGTTTTAAACAATATTAGCACATGTGTGATTATGTAAATCTTTAGTATAAATAAGATCTTTCCTATTAAACTTTGTATTATTTAGAGAACAAGTTACTCTCTATCTTTCCTATGCTCCATTATTCTCTATGCCGCTACCTTCAAAACGACGTTGATATTTAATAAGATAATATTGTTATCACGGTACTTGGATACAACGTTTTTGGAATATAACAACTCAAAATAAGTAATTTATTCCCACCAAACAAAAATTTCATTATACGGAATTGTTATTAGCACTCCAAAAATCTTATTTTATACTCCTCACAAGTGTATTTTTCTTTCTAATTATAGAAAATTTAGAGTGCTAATTGAGATTTTTGAAGTGCTAATAGTAATTCTCTTATTATATTGCCATTTGCAAATTGAATAAGAATATTCAATGCATCAAATTTTTAATACAACTTTACATTTACATGTAAGAAAGCGAGGCAATAGATTAATATCGTACTTGTCATTTACAAGATTCAAACATAAAAACTCACTTACAACTAAAGAAAAATACTACTAGGCCATAAGTAGTTTCGGCAAATCAAATTTTATTTACAAACATAGTCTGGCAAATGCGTCATGCTTGTTTTGTTCATGTCGTTTTCTCGTCATATTCGTTATCTTAACAAAGCATGTTGTGTAAAACCTATTATCTTAACGGGTTTTTAGCAGTGACACAATAACGACTCGATTCATTAATGGGCCGTGACATTTCTTTTCGGATTAACAGGTCACACAAGAAATTACCTTGCCTAATGTCTAGATCAGGCAAATGATAATGATATCTTGTCAGGTTCTTAATAGGAAACCCGAAAACAACCAACATTAATGGGTTACCCAATGACAACCCGATTCATCAATAGGTGATCTAAAACTCGTTATTTTTATATCGTTTTGTGTCGAATTAATGCGTCATGAAAAAGATTGTCCGGCTAGTCCAACCCGTCCCCACAAAAACAACAAAAATAAAATTTCCGGGATCCACCCATCGACCTAATTTATTGCAACTCCATTAACATATATTAACAATATCTTTAGGACATATCTCCAACTAAGGGATATGTTTTACTATTAATCAAGGGCCATGAAAAATGACAGAAAAACACCAAAAGCAGAGACTTTATCTTTTATCCATAGAGGGAACAGGGAAGTGACTTTATCACGTAAAGAAAATGCCTCATTCGATGCAGGCTTGTGGCCGTCTAAACGGAATCACAACAAAGGGTGTCACTTGTCAACAATTTCAACTGGTTTCCTGCTCAAACTCTTCACCTTCGGAATCCTCTGCATTGTCTACATCATCATCATCTGGATCGTTGTCATAGTCTTCTTTATCGTTGTCGACAGCGGTTTTCCCAATAACAGCCATGCTGCTGCTACTCTTTCTGATTTCATTGCACTGCAATATAAGAATGCCAACTTAAACAAGAGAAGAAATATACGTGCTCAAATACAATAGCATCCCTATTTTTAGTTTCAAGACACTTGAACCAGCACAGATCCAACAAATTGCAAAAATGCGCCCTTCCCAATGTTTTCGTTTCTAGGCAACCCAAGGTTATATCGTTTCTAGGCTGTCCCATGTGACAAGTGCCTCCATCCTGCTCAATTCAAACATTACCCCATCTTTGGGTTCGAGCTAAATCTTTATGCAAATATATCTTGAGAAGGTGCAATTTCCAAAAGGATGGACTTCAAACTTTTATGTAGGCAACCGGGGTTGAGAAACCCAGTTGGCCTTGTGGAATTGATAGTGTAATGATCAAGTTGTCTGTCCTATAGACTATATCATACACTTCAAACTATTCGTCTTTCTCCTTGAGGTTTTGTTACTGAAACAACCAATTCTGAACACTGTTCTTCTAGTTTGTTAACACCTTACGATGAAAAACTAAGCAACGATGTAACTCCCGATACACACACAAAGTCCGCTTCTTATTACTGGAAATACCAAAACATTGAGCTCTTTCTTACTCGAAAGACCTTGAAATTTGACCCCCCCCCCCCCCCCTTCTGAATTAGTGCAGATATCACTGAGTAGCGTGGCATTCTTCACCACCAACACATGATTTCCGGAATCAAATTGGAGAATTCTACACTCCCAGAGAGACCCACTTCGCAATGAGGATTTGAATCGAGTACACTGACATTTAACAATACCAAGTCTCGAAATAATCCAACAATCTGAACCTTTCATAAGCTTACCTAGATCTTACACCGAAAGACATAAAATGTGACCAAAACAAACATTTCATGATTCAAATCTGATCAACAGAAGAACACACACAGCTTATAAGATAACAAATACGAAACGTTTCAAAACCAATTTTCTTTCAGGAGAACCAAAAGAAGGAACTTTCAACAAGGTGCATCCAAGTAACCAAACAAAACTTGTAAAGCTTTACAAGCATATCTAACCCTACAGACAATTCAAATGATGAACACAATAAAAATCCTTACTTTAGTTACAATTTTACAAAATTAGGGTCTTTCTTTCAAAATTAGATCTTATTAGGATTCAATTAGGGTCTTTTTTCAAAATTTCAAGCAATTGGAGCTTTTCCCTCTTTGTTCTTTGGATTAAAATTTCAATTAGGTCGCAATCAGGGGCAATTCGACATACCCATAAAGGAAAATTAGATATGTAAATGATAAAAAAAAAAAATGAAGTTTCTGAAAGCACCTTCTCTTCGAAATCGGACTCCTCCATGGCGAGGAGGAGCTCTTCACTATGGGGTTGGGGCCATTGGGTTGGCAGCAGAAACGACGTCGGTATGGTCCTTGTTGACCACGGGTACTGTTTCATGAACCCCGGGAACTGTAACATTGTTCTCTCTCTCTCCCCGAACAGAGCGCTTCCGTACAAACCTCAGTTACCGTGGAGTGGAGAGGACCTGCTCTGGACTCTCTTCCGTTTGCAGCTGAGATATGAAGAGAACGTGTGGAACCCACGTGATACCACTTAGATTTTAGTAAACTCATTTACGTAATCAAATTGAGAGGAATTGAACTGAAGATGAATTAGATTAGAGAGGAATTTGATTGAGGTGGAATCAGAATCAGATTCTTGTTGAAGTTGTTTACTAAAACTGTCTGAAATCGGAATACAATTCCATAAAACTGTTTACTAATTTAACAAAATCGGAATATAAACCATTATGATTACTAAAATGTCCTTGACTCAAATCAAATATTTTATGTACTTTTTTTAATAAAATTTGATATAGTATATAATAGTAAGAAAAAATTAAATTGCTTTTTTATTTCATAGACATACTAAAATGATTTTGTTTATTTTTTTATAAATTTAAGTATTGACTTTAATATCTAAATTTTCTCGCTCAAGTTGTAGTTTTTTCTCTTCAGCATATGTATGGAGTTGTGCATAATATGAATGAGCATATAATTATGCTTAATGGTTTAGAAGGACATGGAAAAAAATTGTTATGAGTATTTTCAGTCTTAACTCTTCAAGGATATATTTTGTTACATAAAGTCAAGGAGTAGAAGAAATGATTTTTACCATTTCAAATAAAAAAAACTTGATTCTCCTTAAACTAAAGAGATCTTCACGAGGTAGATTTTGTATAATAGTAAATAAATGAAGAAAAAACATTAGGAACAAACAAAGAGTAGGAAATAACTTCATTAAAGTTAATATTTTACATTAAAGTACATCTATTTAACCATCATAACCAACCTAAGCAAACTAGTCATACCATGCCTAGGCATCATATTATATACAAAATATTCATAACCTGCCTACACATTAGATTGTCAACAAAATATTCCTAACCTGCCTAAACATCATAATATCAACAAAAAGTAGTTCTTCACCATCATGGTGTCATCTAATCAGTCATTAGATTTACAAAACATTCACAAATTTCCCTGATATGTCATCATGGCAACAAGCACGTCATAGCAAAAAACTAGCATTCACATTCTTAGGACCATCACTTAGATGTCATTATGCATCCAAGTCTGCAACAAAGTAGTCACATATGCACTCTTCCTTTCATCAGACATGTTGAAAAACACCCTCAAAAGGTCATGTTCTTTGGCCAAGAAGTTGGTGACTTTAAATAATTCCATGGGAGCCAAAAACTCAATTTTGCTCAACTCACCGTCAAGATGTTGTTGCATTTCGGTCAGATTTATATCGGTTGACAGTGCATGAACTAGACCATCAAGCTTAGGTCCCACATCGGCTATAGCTTTAGCCATAATAAAGAATTGCTAAGCCATTTCATCCCCTACTTTTGCTCTCTTGTGACACATGTTTGATGTGTTACTTTCTGCATTCCTTTGTAGTTGGGTATTTAGTACTGAGAAAGAAGTATCAAAGTCATTTCCACTTTCATCCTCACCTTCATGTTGATTGACATTGGCAACTTCAAGTCTAATTTCTTCTTCATCGTCATCAACGTTACCAGCATTTGCACCCACAACACGATCTTTTGCATAAATCTGTCCCAAACTGTGGTAGTGCGGAAAAGACTTATCGTACAATCCACTTGCATCATTTTTACCCTACAAACAAAAAACACAAAATACTTATTATATGTGGTATTTAATTTTTCATTTAGTTGAACACAAATACTTATTATATGTGAAACCATTCTATTTTATCTTGTAAGAATTACCTAAACAACGTTCCATGGAGATTTTTCTTTTTCTATGCATGTTGTTAGTGCATTATCTTGAACTTAGAATCCTTGAAAAATATTTGGCAATTAGTGGGCAATTATTTCATTTTTTGGATAAAGTTTTGCAAAAAAATGCATGAATATATTCTTTAGAGACCTTTGAGGGTCACCCAGGAAATGTTGAAGCAAACATGACAGGTATTTTATGTTCTAATTCAATCACCTGTCCCCTGATTTGTAATTAATAAGATGATGATGTTAACTCTGAGATTCTGAACTCAGTGTAGTTAATCAAGGAACTGAGATTCTAAAAACAAAACACAATCAGATAAAACATAAAATACAATCAAATATATGCAAACCTTCATAGTCTTGTCATACGCACTTTTTTGATAAGCTAACATTATTTTCCCTTCATTCCACTTAAACCCACTGAGAGCTAGCAATTCAGTTAAGGGAAAATATTTTGCCTTCAAAGTCTTGATGTGTGATTCAATGTCGGGAGACAACTTTAATCTACACCCTAGGAGTTTGGCTTCCATCATAGCTTCTATCTTCCCCAAATAACCATTCTTAAAACCAGTGTCAGCTCGCCAAGTCGGGTCACTATGCAACTCAAGCAATGATTCAACCAATATTGTATCCTTAGTAGTTAACCAATAATGTTTCTGTTGTCCCCTTCCTTGTTTCGCAGATGAAACAGAAGTCATTCTACATAACAATATTAGAAATAATAATCATTTCAAATGATTTCAATTACAAATAGGATGTCTTTCTTAACTTAGAAACAAATACAACATTCCAATTGTTATTACACAAACAATATTAGACATAACCATTCCAAATGATTTTGATTACAAACACTGATGTCTTTCTTAACTTAGCAACAAACAAACCATTCCAAATATCATTACACAGTGATGTCTTTCTTAACTTAGCAACAAACAAACCATTCCAAATATCATTACACAAACAGTGATGTCTTTCTTAACTTAAAAAAAAAACAGCATTCCAAATGTTATTACAAACATTATAATATAAAAAGACACTAATGTCCTCATTAAAAGAAAATGACATATCAAACACCGACTCAATGAACCGCCCTATTGTTCCACATTTCTTGGGCAAGGTTATCCCTCCATGTAGTCCACTCATTTGAGGACTCAACAGTGGTAATATAGTTATTCGCATCTGAATTCCCATCTTGAAATTGCCAATTTGCATCGGCTTCTATAAGATCTACAACCATCTCCCTCCTTATAAAATTATGGAGCATACAACACATTGAAATTATGCGACGATGTGTCCTAATGTCGTAATAGGATGGGTTCCTAAGAATTCCCCAATGCATTTTCAATAGCCCAAAACACCTTTCAATGACATTCTGAGCACTTGAGTGTTTCATATTAAAAAACTCAACCGGTGTTGTAGGACGATAACCATCTATCCACTCATTCAGATGATAACGGGTTTGTCTATAAGGTGCAAGAAAACCTTTTCCGTTTGTGTAGCCACCATCAACTACATAGTAACAACCTATTGTTGACAAAGAATTAAATTGTCAAACTTACAACTTTATATCACTTGCAATGCAAAAGCTAAGAATTTTAATTATTAAAAAAAGTTGTGAGTGTTACCATTAGGGACTTTCCATCCATTTCTCCTAGTCACATCACCTCTAAGAACTTAACCATCATGTGCGGACCCTTCCCATCCAGGTAAAACATATATAAACTGCATGTTCGGAGTGCAGACTCCCAAAACATTCGTTGCTATTTCATTTTTCCTTGTTATGTACTTTGGTTTATCACATTCTGGTACATGTACCTTAACAGGTGTTCCATCTAGTGCACCTAAGCAATTCTACAGTATATAAGACACTAAATTAACAAACTAAACTATAAAATAAAAAGCTAGTGATTACTGAGTAGTGTAGGCATGTAGATACTACATACCTTAAACCATTTCCACTTTGTATCGGTTGACTTCTCAGGGATAGGCTTAGGTGTTTGCCAGAAATCCTTTTGGCATCGAATCATTGCTTTAATACACTCATGTGAATACTTATTAATTGTTTGACCAGACATTCTAAAGTGGTGGTTAATTGTGCGATTCTTAAGATGGTGTGCAAGAATGTATAGAAAAAATGCAACCATCTCCCTTATAGACACATTTTGAGTAGCTCGTAGTTGTCCTTTAGTCACAAGAACTTGACATAATATATGAAAGGATCGTCTATCCATTCGTAGTTCAGCAATACATGTCAAATCACTCTCATAAGTTAAACCATGTAAGTATTCTAATTGCTTGTAAACTCTTATAACTGTTTGACAAGGTGAGGGACTTCTAAGGCGCTTTTGGAAACGATACCAAGAATAGAAACAAGTAGCACATGCAACAAATATAGTTCGAAGATAGACAATCAACACATTCAACGCATCATGTAATTTCTTCTTTGTGGACAAACTTAGACGAGCCATTAGTCTACACAAAATAATGAAGAAAAAAAATATCATGAAGGACTTCAATTAACAAGTTAATAAACATATCTGCAAACTGAAATAAATTAACATTACAGAACACAATCAGTCACAAAAATTTACATACAGGGAGCATGAAAAAAAAAGAAGAAGAAAATCGAGAGCATGAACAAAGTCTGTGCCTTGAATTCAAAACAAATATGTTGGTTCAGCTAAAAGGAAAATATGACCTATGTTTACCACAATAGTGTTGAAATAGCAATTGTCTTTTAAAATTCTTCTTGTTCCAGTGAAGTAGCTTATGCCAAACATTGCATCAATCCGATAAAACAGGATATACGAAAAATTGCTTATCGAAACAATAAATGTTGTGTTAACAAATATATGTTGTGACATTTATAAACCATTCCATGTTTACTTACTGGTTATCTTATTTCCCTTCGACTAATAGGTTATTTGCTACTACTAAGATTGAGGACTTTCTCCATATGGACTTGGTAAATTAAAACAATCCTCTAACTTTTCTCCCGTTGTTGATAGAGTGATAACATAATTTACACAACACAAATTGTAGTTCATTTAAAGTTCCTTTGCAATAGCATCAGGTGTTTAATATCCATTTTGTTGTCATATATACTAGGGAATGGAAGTTGACCTGAATACGCAATGAGCCCCTAATAGAAGCAATGTGAATAGCTACAAAATCTCACACTTTTGAGCACACCCAAATCAAAATCTAAAAGAACCCCATTTCAGGAATCCATCATTTTTCTCCCAATCTTTGCAAATATCATCGCATTCAGCTAACCAAATCCTTAAAAGCAGACTAGCAGTTTCCCATAAATGCCAGAAACTCAAAACTATTAAAAAAATCTTTCTGCAATAACATTACTTTGGCAAACTTTGTCTTCTACAATTGAGCAAACCGGCTAATTATTCCTCCCATTTCAAATTTAACGGGAAAACAAAATACAACCCACTACAGAACAAACAATGCAAATCTGAGATTCAAGAGCAAAACACTGAAAAACCATTCCAAAAGTACAGAAAGAGAGAGAGAGAGAGAGAGAGAGAGAGAGAGAGAGAGAAAGAGAATGGAGCAGCTAGAAGAAGCATACCTGATGCACAAGCAAGAAATCTGAGCAAAACCCAACTCACAGTTTAAGCTCTGCTTTCTCCAGTCCTCCTCCTCCACTCCCCTCTTCTGGAAAATAAAAAAATAAAAAAAAATGATTCTTTGATTCCTCAGACAGTAAGCTCAAAAGAAAACAAACAAAAACTCATCTTTCACTCTCTCAGTTTTTCACTTTTTCACTCTCTCTCTCTCCCTCTCTCTCTATCCCTCTTTCTCTCCCTATTTCACTCTCAAGTTTTTCGCACACCAAAATATAAAATAAAAAAAGAGAAAAAAATCGGGGAAAAAATTGAACGAAATCCTGGAAAGAAAATCCATCGCTAAGAAGAAGGAAACGAGTAGCGAACGCTGATATTCATCGAGCTCTATGAGCACAGAGATAAAAACGCAAAATAAGTAGGAATTTACCTATCCGTAATTGTGACAAGAGCTGCGGTTGAGAGAAGATAGAAATGAGCTGGGCGAAAAGAAAAATAAATCTAGGGTTAAAAGGATAATCTTGGAAATAATGAAAGTAAGTGAGGGCATAAAGGGAAAAAATTATCATTCCGATTGCTTCGGCAATTCGGAATCCAAATATCTTGTATATGTTGGGAATCCAAATCCTCCAATTTCAGGAATTGGATTCCATTTTTTGAGTGGGCCCGACGCACTTTTGATTCTTTCCAATTTTAGTAAACACAGGTATAATCCGTAATCGGAATCGGATTCCTTATTCTCATTCTGATTACGGGTTAGTAAACGCGCTATCAGATTGTATATAATTTCATGTTGTTTCAAATTTTATTTCATTTTTGCTACTGTCTAATGGTATTCCTTTTCACTTGTAAGTGAGAGGTTTTAGGTTCGATTTTCCTAAAAAATAAATTTGAACCACATTAGTACTAGCCTATTATGAGTCTAAACCCTTCCACTCCCCCTTAGTATAGATAATATTGTTGTTAAAAAAAAATATTTACTATAAAAAAAGTGAAGTACAAAACTACAAATAACTACGATGTGTCGCTCGAGGTCTTTCAAGCCTCCTGTTGTATCAATGTCTATATTTGGACCAGGCGAAAGAGATATTAATTAAGTCAATATTTGGACCAGACAAAGAAGATATTAATTAAATTCAGGTGCGTAAGGCCACTCAACCTGATCATATGAAACTGGCCTGGCTTTAAGGTGATTTTAAATTAGTTCAATTTTTTTTTAAACATTTCAAAAGATAATTAAATAATTGATATTCACCCAAATTAGGAGGTGGATGGAGGGATTTGGCTTGCTTTCCAAGTCAATTCTTCTACGCCCTAAGCCTAGCATGATCACTATAAATATAGATCAAGAGGTGAGGATTAGAAGCATCTAAGAATAAGCCTCATGTCTAGGAATTTCTCCCTCACACCCTTATAAGTGGTGGTATTCGTGTTTTCTATCAAAGAAGGTTCGTAAGAATTAGATAGCAATCCAAAATTCGTCAATTCACTAATGTAACAACACATCGATTTATTTCATCTTACACGCATCACAGTATGCATATTAGTATCACATATTATCTTACCACAGTTGAAGAAAATTAATTATATTTATGTACTTTGGAGCCGGTTTGATTGACCTCATTAATTCTCATTTTTCATAATGATTGACTATTTAACTTACTAACGCCTACTAAAAAAATTTACATTAATGTGACTTCTCTCCTTTTTCCTAATAACTGATTATTTAATCTACTAATGTTATCGCAAAAATTTACATTAATATCACTACAATGAATACCCATCGGAATTATAGAGATATTTTTCAAGTCAGTGTTGAATTTTTTTTGTTTCAGAAGTTTTCTAGTCTTGTTATTTTTAGTGAAGCCTTGTAACCCCAAAGTGAAATTCTGACATTGTAATAGTAAAGATTCAGAGGATAATGTCTACTTTTTTCTTTTTTTTTGGAAAAGATAATGTATACTAAAGCAGCTGTGACAACATTGCTTAAGGTGAAGGGAAATGTACATCCATATGTAAGACCTTTTGAATTTTTTATATTTTTAGATTCTGCTTTCGCTATACAAGTATCCTTGTTTTTGTTAGCGTTTCTTGTTGGAAAATAGAAAAGCGGAAAGTATTATAAGATTGAGAAATTAGCGGATTATTTCTCCACTGCGATGCCGAGGCAAATAAAAAAGAAAATTTTAACGAAAAATTTCTGGTACTGTTCACTTTAACGAAAAATCGTATTTTTACACTAAAATCAATCATGATACTATTCACTTTACCCTTTATTTTGTCCTTATCGTTAAAATTCAAAGTTTTCAAACCATTTTTATTAGTTTTCCTAAAAACAATTCCAGAGCGCTTGATGGTGAAACATGCCAAATTCAGGGTATTGTTTTTACAACTTGTTACTATTCGCACGCCCCTAAACTCTAAACCTCATGGGTCTCCACTGCTTCTGCTGTGCCTTGTGCCTTCCTGAGAGTGTGAGTTTGGGCTGTGTTTCCTTGCGCCTAACCATTAATTTTATTTATTTTATGTGTTAAATTTATTTTTGTTAAATTTTAGTTTTTCTCATATCACAACACAAAACTATCATCTTCATGTTCTACAAAATGCATTTTCAGTGAAAATTTTCTTATAATCCATGTCAAAAAATTTGAAAACAAGGATATAAATATAAACATAAATATAAAGGTATTTGAAGCTAAATAAAGTAACGTAGGAAGGAAAAAAAAAATTCAAAGGAAAAATAAAAAAGAAAAAAGAAAATAAAAATAGAAATAGAAAATGATACGATTGCTACGAAGCTAGTGGCTTTACCCAGGCAAAGTCACTAGCTTCATACCAAACCCTCATTTTCAATTTTCTTTTTCTTTTCTGTTTTTATTTTATTTTTATTTTTGGTAATTTTTCTTTTATTTATCTTACTACAACAACAAACTATCAATTTATATTCTTCAAAATATATTTTTTTGTACAAAATCTATTACAATTCATATTTAAATACTTGAAACCAACAATTTAAAACTTAAATTTAAAGATATTTTTCTATTTTTCAACCTTACAAATAAATAAAAAATTTAATTTCAAGACCTAACAAACAGTAGGATCACGTATACCCAAAAATCTTGCAATATTGTCCTTAACTCCGACGTAGAATATTTCCTTGAACAAAAGCATTGTAATTTACTCCAAAAAATCATTAATTCGACCGAATCAATCTACATTTTCGAGGAATTTTAGAGGTCCTTGTTTTAATATTGTCACTCGTTTTCTCAACAACGCCCAACTCTACATATTCGAACAAAATAACGAGTATTTGTTGATAATATTATTTTTTTGCCGCCAAATATATACAAGAGGCTTAAATCGTTGACGCCATTGACGTCCAATACAATCTCTCCAAAAGTAGGAATTTTAATATTTTTTTGCCGCCCTGGTGTGAACCACCAAAAGTAGGAATTTTGAAAAGAAAAAGTCGGGGCCTCGCGAAGACTTGGAATCTTTAAAGTCTCTGTATCATCTTCTCCAACTTCATTCCTCTCCGAACGCTCCTTCTGTGGAGCTATGGCCTCCACCGCAGTCATCGACGTGCGATATTTCGGAACCTCTAAGGTAAGAATTTGATTTTGTTTGTTAGCTTTTGTTACTTTTTATTTGGTTGCCGAGAAAGTTAGGGAGACGAGATGAGAATTGTAAGTAAAACATATATTTTACGATGAGACTTGGAATCTTTAAATCCATAAAAATCATGTGCAAATCCTTTTGCATGTTTCTATATCATCTCATCGGATAAACTGCCTCTATAGTCGAGTGCCCCGCATGAACCCAAATAGATTGCCTTAAGGACCGGTAATCCGTCTCTCTGAAATCTTCAGAGCATGTAGTTTCGGTGTTTCTAATCGAAAACAGTAATTAGATCGATAATTCTTTTTATCTCGGAAATACAAAACAACTTTTTTGAAAAATTTATCAATGGTGAAACGGGTTTATCTAACTAAAGCTGATTAGGTTGGTCATGAAATTTGGAAAATATTATTTGCAAATTTGTGTTCTGAATATTTGAGATTTCACGTTATGTTATATTTTTGTTTGGTTGCTTTTGAATGCTTCTAACACCTCACTGGTTGTGTGCCAAAGGTTAAAGTTGGGGATAGAGTGAGGCATCTCAGAGCTCTTGTTGACAACAATGGCAAATTGGATCTCGACATGGGAGGTTTGCGGCAAGAAATTCGCATCCTTTGTAACCTCCCACCCGGTGCTGACATTACTCTAACGTACATTGATGAAGACTATGATGTAGTAACTCTTGTGGACGACAATGATCTGCGGGAAGCAATGAGGCAGCATCTGAAGTCCTTCAGGATCGATGTGCAGATGAACGATAATGACAAAGAAGACTGCCGTAAAAATTCAAGCTCCGAAAAATGTCACGTGACGGATGCTGTAAATGTGACAAGTGATGTGAGTAGTAGCAATGTGTTTGATGAATTCCATCTAGCAAATTACGATCACCATGTTAGTCCTTCTGTTAAACACTCTGAAGACGAATGTGGTATGATGTGCCATGCGAGCATTCGCTGTGGCGTCTGCAATGACAAGGTCGCGACGTTGTGGTTAGCGGCGTTAGCCCTCGTAGTGTCGGTTCGGTTATTATCACGGCGACATGGATCGGAGTGTTAAGTGCTGCTATACCTCCTCTGCATGAAGGGTTTATATTTTCAGCACCATTCATGTGGCAAATGAGCTTGTTTTTGTGTTCAACCAAATAAAGAGAGGCCTTGTTGCTTTGGCTTGTGCAGCAATTTTGAGTCTGCAGGCCAATTAACATATATAGCTTGTTTCTTCCGTTTTATTTCTTTGTGATATGAGTTAATTTTCTTCTTTCTTTTTTGTGAATTGTCAACGAGATGTTGGTTTTCGCAAATGCTCGTAATCACTTGAGTTTGTAGAGCAATTCGTGTAAATTACCATCGCATGTTTACTTACATTTGTCTTATGACTTGTTCCTTTTTATGATTTTTTGATTCATGGTTTTTTACGAGTATTAGGAATAGATGTTACAAAATGTACCATTTTACGTGTTACAATAAAGTTTAATGAATATATTTTACTTTTAAACACATGTTATAATATGAGTAAAATAATAACATTACGTGACCGTATTATAAGTATTTAAAAAAATATCTGATGTAATGCCACAATAGTTATATAAAAAAATGTACAAAATCTTTACCATTATCATCCAAATATTATCATTATTGTTTTTGCCTCATAATTCCATATTTACCAAATATGTCATTGGATCAACACTCCGATCACATGCAAGTAGTCTTTTACCATAGTAATAGAAATATGTTGAGCCCTTGCATGACGGTATAAGTTCAAATCTTATCGGTGATTAATCTAACATTTAGTATAACAAAATCTATCGTTTAAATAAAAAAAATAAAAATATAAACAAATAACGTACAGGTGGCAGTAGCAAACAGATCCACGTATGAGGTTCCACATTTTTTGAAGTGGATCTTCCAACCACGAAGAACGATCTTCCGCTTAATAAATCCGCGCACCTATCTTTGGCGAGAAGAAAACGAGAAGTCAATCTAATTTCTTATTCGCTAAGCCAAGAGCAATATATAAAACACACACAAACAACGTATTCTTCTCTGCGTTTCACAGAGAGAGAGAGAGGCGGTGATAGCGGCTGACGGGTACGCTTGGGGCTTGGGGTTCCGGCATAACATCCGATTTTCTCGTTCCTGAGCGGTTCTGTAATTGTATAGGGTTAGGGTTTTACTATTGGTTCTCGGATTTTGGAGCACACTGGTTGGTTGTTTCTTCTGCAGCTATGGGGTCGTCGACCAAGGTCATCAAGGTGCGATCTTTGGGAAGTTTCGGTTTCGAATTTGAATTTTTTTTTAATTGGGTCTTTGGTTTTGGGCTGTTTGGTTGATGGGAAAGTTTTGGGGGAAGGAAAATGGGTTTTTAAATTTGACATGCGACTGAGCTGTTGAGTGAAATGGGGTTCTTGATTGATGGATTTATGTTTGGGTTTTGGTAATTGGGGAGGGTTTATGTGATGATAACTTTTGAATTTTGAGTTTTATGATGCATCGCGTCTTTATTTGATTGAATGTTTATTTCTGGGAAAGATTGTTCATTTTTTGGATAATCGGCGTATTAACATGGTTAATCTATCATCGGAGTGTTACCATGGTTAATCTAGTTTTATGATCAATTTTGATTTTGTCATTTGCACTCAATTTGTGTTAACATTTTTTATTGTTGGGTTTGAAAAGATTTATTCATTTTCTTTATCTCTCTCTTGTAATACTGTTCTTGTTCGATGTATATGCTTATTAACCGTAATCCATTTCAGAATAATTTATCTGTGTTTGTTTTCTGTTCGAGGTTTTACGTGGTTGCGTTATCAGGATAATAATTAGGTTTTGGGTTTTTACCAACCACACTAGATGTTGGCATCATATTATACAATTGTCAAACCCCTTAGACTTGTTATAGCTGTTGTGTTAATCTTAAAATATGAAAATTTCTTGAATTTTTGTAAATATTCTTGCTGGATAGCTGAATACGTAACTCTTTGTTAGTTATTTCAAGTCAGTCAACAGCGTGATGCAATCAATTTACATTCTATGCTCATTTGGTTACTTTCGTATGTACTAATATGCAACTGGTTGTCCTAAAGGTTCAATATGCGGAAACACTGAGGCGTTTCAATGCTAGTGTCAATGAGAACAATCAACTGGATCTTGACATGGTTGGATTGCGAGAAAAGATCTTGAGTCTTTTCAATCTCCGCCCTGATGCTGACATTACTATGACGTACATTGATGAAGATGGTGATGAAGTGACTCTTGTTGATGATGGTGATCTGCATGACACGATGAGGCAGAAGCTCAAATTCTTGAAGATATTTGTACAGATTAACAAGGATAAATCTGCCAAGTCAAGTGGAGGTTCTACTCCTTTGAGGTCCCCTCAAGGTCCACCTCCAGTACCAAATTTTGATGCTGGTGCGGCACTGAAGTCCCTGCCAGAGCCATTTCGGGAATTTGCTTCTAAGTTTCCTCTTGAATTGGCTTCAAAATCTGCATCATCCAGTCCGGTGTTTGCGGAGCTTGTTGACTGGTTTTCAAAGATGGGCCTATCGTACTTGATTCCAGATGCCCAGGTTCAGACCGCTGGAGATTCAAGCAAGCAGAGCGGCGCCTCTGGGAGTGCCGTTGCTCCATCAGCTGCTGGTAATTCAAATGATCTGAAGGGTGATGGCAAGTCAAAACCCATCTTAAAGTCTGCAGCTGAGGAATCAAGCACCAAAAAAGGTCAGGCAACGGATTCTGTGAATGTGACCAAGGATGTGGGGATGTCTGCTCCACCTCTTCATGCAACTGTTGATCTCAATTTCCTTCCTACTGATTCTAATCTATCAGGATCCACGCCTGTAAATGGTGCACCAGCTGGATCAAGTTTTCACACCAGTGAGGCAAGGAAGGAGTCTAAGGAGCTTCCCAATGGTCTTCTCAATATTCAAAAGAAACTTCACAGCAAGAAGCCTTTTGGTTGTGGTGCGTCAACAAGTTCAGCTTTCCTTGCAAGCCATATTAATGGTATGATTAGTAATCGTTTTAACAAATGTTCACTTACAGAGACTCCCATTGCAAATGACTCAGCTACTCCTGCTGCCTCTCGGCGTATTCCTTTCAAAAGAAATCACTCCAAAGCGATGGGTGGAATGTTCCACACAGGTGTTCAGTGTGATGGCTGTGATTGTCATCCAATTGTTGGACCTCGATTCAAGTCAATAGTGTAAGAATGGAACTTATCAAATCTCTGATGCTAAGTTGGTAATGAAACTTTGTTGAACTCTCAATATTGATGTTACTTTCTGTTTCTTTTCCGCAGGAAAGAAAATTATGACCTCTGTCAGATTTGTTTTGCAAGTAAGGGTAGTGCGACTGATTACGTTAGGATTGACCGCCCTATCTCTTATCGTCATCCACAGCCCTTCAAGGGGTTGTATGAGCAAGTGTGTAGATCCCTTTGATACTTTTTTTTTCCCCCTTAGATACCATATTTTATTTTTGTTATGAATTTGACCTTTCCTTTTCATCCTTAATGGCAGCCTCCATGGGTCGGCCCCCCAGTTATGCCAAAAATCTTGAGAGGTTTAAGTATGAACCCAGGCCACCCTAAGCTTGATAGCCACTTTGTATTGGATGTCAATGTAATGGATGGTACATTAATAGCCCCATCTACTCCATTTACCAAAATATGGCGGATGCGCAACAACGGTAGTATGGTGTGGCCTCAAGGAACAACACTTGTGTGGATTGGGGGTGACAGATTTAGCAATTCAGATTCAGTCGAGATAGAGGTGCCATGCTTTGACATTGTTCTGAAATTGTTTGAGTCATGTTTAATACTTACTTATTTGTTGCCCTTGCATATTTCCTGGGTTTTAGTTGACACTTTTATTCATTTTCGTTTTAGTTCTTTTATTAGTGTTTTTTTTTTTTTTTGGTCATTTTTTAATTTCATGATTCGTTACAGATTCCTGCGGATGGTGTGCCGGCTGAAAATGAACTCGATATTGCCGTTGATTTTACTGCCCCCGATTCACCTGGTCACTACATCTCACACTGGAGGATGGCAACCCCGTCTGGCCAAAAGTTTGGTCAACGTGTTTGGGTTCTGATCCAGGTATCTTCCTCATTACAAAGCAGATATAGTTGTGCTTTTTTGATGACCTCTATTTATTGTATTTTTTTGCATTCAGGTGTATGTTTTCTAGAACAACTTTACGCTCTAATGCCAGTAACTAGACAAAGCTTCTTATACTTTATTCCCTTGTGCAGGTTGATGCTTCCTTGAAGGATTCATTCTTTGAGAGCTTTCAAGGTCTGAACTTGAATTTGCCCCCAAAAGAATATGAAAAAATGGATGTGAACGTTCAACCAGCTGCTGTCAGTGACCTTCTCCAGCCTTCTGCTTCTACCCCACTCAAGGAACCGGTGAAGCCCGTGCCTACTGAACAGCCTGGACATGACCAGGAGCTCCACTTCCCCATCAACGATAGCTTGCTGGTTGGCCACAGTGCCTCTGCCCCTACTGAGCCACAGGGTCCTTCAACTGTGTCGTATCCCACTGTTGAGCCACAGGGTTCAACTGTGTCGTATCCCACTGTTGAGCCACAGGGTTCGACTGTGTCGTATCCCATGGTTGATATCTATGAATCAGCCCCACCCTCCCCCAAATCACCACCTGCTGTCAATGCACCGGCATCATCTGAAGGGACCAGTTCAAACAATGCTGTGGAAGATACCATGCTGAAGGAGCTCGAGGCGATGGGGTTTAAGCAGGTCAATTTGAACAAGGAGATTCTGCGTAGGAATGACTACAACCTGGAGCAGTCTGTCGAAGATCTCTGCGAGGTTTCGGACTGGGATCCTATCCTTGAGGAGCTGCAGGAAATGGTAAGTTGCACAACCCGGCCTTGTCTAAATCTTGCCGGATAGTTCATCTCCAAAATTTTGGTGTTTTCTGAGTAAGATGGCTTTGTGCAGGGTTTCTGTGATACCGAAATGAACAAGAAGCTGCTGGTGAAGAACAATGGAAGCATCAAGCGTGTGGTTATGGATCTGATCAACGGGGAGCCGCTTTAGATGGAAGACAACTACTTATAATCCCTGTTAATATATGTGTGTGTTTGTGTTTGTGTCCGGAATAATGGACTGGCATTTTGCCATTTGCAATATGATGCTTTGATTGCTTTTGGGGACCATGTGCATTGCATTCTTAGTATATAATTATTTATTAAGTAAATTGGTACTGATATCTAAGTTATGGATTTAATATAATCTCAAGTTATGTATTCCTATCTCCCTTCCCCTTTAATTTCTATATTTTTGGATGTCCCGCATGACTTTATTAATAGTTACGTAAGATGCAGACACCAATATGGCAGTATCTCAAACCGATGAATCGTCATGGTGCAGGATAGCCTTGAGATACAGGCGTTTTTAGCATCTTGGTTGCATGCAGTATGTCAAACCGATCAAGTATCACGATGCGGGATAGGCTTGAGATACAGTCGTTCCAGCATTCCAGTTGTAAGACCAATGTCGGTGCTTTTGAAAATAAGGAAAATTAATGAAAATTGTTTGAAAACTTTGAGTTTTAACGATAAGGACAAAAATAAAGAGTAAAATAAATAGTATCAAGATTGATTTTTTGTGTGTAAAAATGTGATTTTTCGTTAAAATAAACAGTACCATGAGTTTTTCGTTAAAATTACTTTGAAAATAAGGTGGAGTTGGCAAGTTTGCACGGCAAATTAGACGGTTGAAGCGACTTATCTTGTAACGTTTATTTTATTTTTTTGGAAATCTAGATATAGCATTATCCGGGCAAAGATGCCAGAGTTTAATAGGAAGGCCTACACAAAAGCAAACAGCCAACAACAAAGACTAGAAAAAGGTAGAGCAAGGAGGTTACAAGAAATCCGGACGCCACACCAAATGCTAAAGCGTCTCTCCTCGCACTACCATAACTAACTAGTGGGGACAAAGAAGACCGTCATTACACAAAATATGAATAAGGGAAGATGGGGGTCTGTCGACCCAAATAAGATCACATACTTCCTTACAACACCGCAAAGCCAAAATATCCGTTGCCGAATTGGCCGATCTTGAAACCCAAGAATACCGCACTCTTGAAACCCCCCCCCCCCCCCCCCAACCAATTACCGCATTTCGCAATAAAAGGAAAAGCTTCCCAGCTGTCGACCTAAACGTTTATTTAGTCAATGACTGAAACGTTGCAAGTGATTTGGCAGAGAAAGGACAAAGACTTTTTGCTGCCTTGTTTGCTCGTTTAGCAACATGTCACCTCTCCTTTCCCACCGTTCGCCTCTCGGCTTTATAACTGCCCCCCACAACCCTCCCTTTTCTTGCCACATTTTTTCCTTCTTTCTGAGGTGGTCTCATTATAAGTCCCTTCTGAAAATGAAACACTGCTCGACTACTTACATATAACGGGTCAATGTTTGTTACTTAGTTTAGACTGTATAGAACACTGATCGAATTCAGTCTGAGTTCAGATGGCTACCAAAAAAATTTAGAATTATCTGAAGTCGGCTGAGGAGGTTAGATGACTAGCTGTGATTGAAGTGAAAGTACAAGTAGAAGACAGGTAGTCAGTTTCCGTGTGCTCTTGATTAGTTTATGGCTCCCACGCGCTCAGGGTAAGTTGACGATTGACTTCGTAAACTTTATTTTTGGTAAATTAATAGCATAAACTTTCTAATTAGTCGATTGAACTCTTACCGTTAGGTTCCAACCAATTTGTTGTTAGAGCAACTCCAACATTGCAAAGGTTTCCTAAGGTAAGTCACTATTGAATAGTCTTCAATGAACAGTAACTGCATTTTGCATCTGCACCCCTACAGTGAATAGCCATGGCAATAGGCAATAAAATATTAGTATTTTTTATTTTATAAATTAATACAAAATAATTTTATTTTTAATTTCGGATAAAATTTGTAATCGTTCTCGTTGTGCCATATGTTGTTATCCGAGAAGACAATTTTTGATGATAGATTTCGATAAGATATTTATCCAATGCTCTCGTGCCACGTGTCGTTACATTTTCAGAATCATTGAGGATAAATTTTCAATAAGATTTTTAATCAATCACGTCGCGTCATGTGTCACAATCAGTTTATAATCTTTGAGGATATATTTCGATCAGATTTTTAACAAATGATGGCATGCCGCGTGATATTATCTACAACCTAATCCTTTCTTTTTCCTCCATATAACCCACCATCCATCCTAAGAAATCACACACCAAAATCAAAATCTCTATCATTATTCATAGTTTATGCTTTCTTCTTATAATGTCTTCTTCAAGGATGTTGTGGGAAATCGATAAGCAAGAGAAAGAATTGTTTAAGCAAGAATAAATGTTCAATCTCCAAGTGGGTGAACATGTGATGGAAGAGGAAGAGGATGAGGAGCGTAGAAGGAGAGATGACGAAGCAAGAAGCCAAATAGCCTCACATTCATGTCGAGTCATCCAAGTTGTGGCTCAGATCTCCAGGCCCAGTCGTTCTGCAAACCTTAATAGAAGCAGGCAATGACAAGATACGGATCTCTTGGACAATTATTTTGTTCGTAATAGTGCATTCCCTGATACGTACTTTAGACGTCGTTTTAGAATAGAATGACATTTGTTTAACAAAATCATGATTGCAAGCAATCATGATTCTTACTTTGTGCAAAAGAAGAATGCTTTTGGTGTTATGGGTCTCCTTCTGGGGTAAAAAATTATTGCTGCCTTGTGGATGCTTGCATATGGAACATCTGCAGACCAAGTAGATGAGATAGCGAGGATGGGGAAATAAACCATTCTTGAGTCCCTGATGAGGTTTTGCTCTGCAATCGAATCTATCTACACTGCAAAATACCTCTGGAGACCTACTGAGATGGACTTGCAAAGGCTTCTGAAGAAGGTTGAGATGCAAGGTTTTTCTGGGATGATTGGAAGCATCGACTATATGCACTGGATCTGGAAAAGCTATTCAAGTGCATGGTAATGAGCTTATGGGGATAGAAATGGAGCAAAAATATCATTTTAGAGGCAGTGACATCATTTGATACATGGATTTAACATGTTTTTTTCGGTGATTCGGTGGCTCAAAATGACCTCAATGTCTTTGCCCAATCCCTAGTGTTCAAAGATGTCCTGTAAGGAAAAGCACCAAGAGTCACGTACTGGGTCAACAGACGTAAATACCACGGGCCATACTACCTAGCAGACGACATTTACCCAATGTGGTCATCGTTTGTCAAAATAGTGCCATGTCCGTGAAGTGCAAAGGAAAAATACTTTGCAAGCTGTTAATAGGGATGTAGGAATGATGTGTAACGTTGTTTTGGTATCCTCCAAGCTTGTTAGGCGATTGTCAGTGGTGCTACTAGAATGTTTGATTTAGAGTCGCTTTGATCCATCATGATGACGTGCATCATTATTCACAACATGATTGTGGAAGATAAGTACGATTATGATGCCGTTGATGAATATGAGCCAGACACGATGAACACTTCCAGAACATAAATATATTGTGCTTATGACACCACCGAAGAACCCGTGTAACACGAGCCATTACAAAGGGATGGACGTTACAATGAAAGGCTCATTCAATGATACACTGCACTTCAGGACCTATATATGCACAATACCCGGCAAATTAACTTGATAAAGCACCAGTGGGAATTGAAACAAGCTGAAAAAACTTAAGTTCATTTAGTGTGTTTGTTTTTATTTGGTGTGTTTTTTAAGTTCATTTAGTGAGCTTTTTTTTTTTTTTAAATTTGGTGTGTTTGTAATTTTATTCGGTATGTTTATGTAATTTTATTTGGTGTGTTTATGTCCTTTAAATAAAGATTTTCTTAGTTTAAATAGATTACCAAATTAAATAAATATACTCTTAGTTTAAATAAATTACCAAATTAAATAAATATACTCTTAGTTTGAATAAAGTACTAAATTCAATAAATTGGAAACAACATAAAGTACTATATTCAATAAATAAGAAATTACAACCCAAAGTGATTGAAAAATTATGGGCTACGATTAAAAACAAATTCCCTAGTCCTTCGTGAATGGAATCATCACCTAACCGATTTGTGGTGCTAGGATCATCTCCTCTTGTGGTGCTAGGACCATCTCTTCTTGCTCTCGCTTCCCTTGCACGCCTCATTCGCACTAAGCCCGCTTTCTCCGAATTCCAAAAATATTTAGAATTCGATGACTTCCCCTCTACAGGCTCCTTCATAATGTCACGATCATGTTGAGCCATTCTTTCTTCTTTAAGCTCTTCCCTTTCTTGCCTAAGTAGCTATCTTTCTCTCTCATTAGCTTGAAATAATATTTCAGCAGCTGCAGCTTTTGCCTCCTATCTAGCCTTATCAGTCTCAAATTTACCCATTTCCCGCGCCAAAGTCAATTCACCTTGGCAAGCAAGTTCTTCCATATATTTTTCATAATCATTCTTGGAAGCACTTCCTTTTCTCTTTGAAGCCTTCTTACCTGGAGGCCTAATTGGATATCGGGTCGACCCCGACGCTTGTTCAGGGGGCGTTTCCGGCACTTCTTCTGTTTTGGTTTCATGAACAGGCATAGAGTGTAGAGGGGTGCTGTTCATGACAACTTCTGGACCGATAAGCACAACTCTGAATTTAGGACAATCTTTGACAATATTCCAACATTCCCACTGGGTGAATGATTTGTTTTTGTTTTTGGTTTTGACATTATACCAAGCTTGTGCTTGAAATGTCTACACAATGCGGGAGAAGAAATAATTATAATCAAAGTAGCTAATGTCACATCTCGACCCGAGCCCCCACCACATCCCGGGCTCGACTTCATCGTAGCACGATATTGTCCGCTTTGGGCCTCGACCACGCCTTCACGGTTTTGTTTCTGGGAACTCACACGAGAACTTCCCAGTGGGTCACCCATCCTAGGAATGCTCTTGCCCAAACTCGCTTAACTTCGGAGTTACGATGGAACCCAAAGCCAGTGAGCTCCCAAAAAGCCTCGTGCTAGGTAGAGATGAGAATATACATATAAAGCTTACATGATCCATTCCCCTAGGCGATGTGGGATCTAACAATCTACCCCACCTTAGGGGCCCAACGTCCTTGTCGGCACACTTCCGGCCAGGGATTGGCTCTGATAGCTAATCTAAATTTAGGTATAGTATAAACAAATAAATAATATATTGTTACCTGATCCACTAAATTTTCCCCACTTTGAAGATTAGAACTAGTTTTTGCCAAGGCGTCCCTCCAAAGACTAAACGATTGGCTGAGTATTCTCCAACGACCAGACATCGATTCTTTGATTATTTTCCCACCAATTTTCTCAAGATAATTGGTATGAATAAGACTCCACATTTCTCGCAACAACATCTCATTACCCGTAATCGGATCATGAGTAACCTCAACCCAACTAGAACACAACATAACATCTTCAATAAGCGTCTAATTTGTACTTGCATCATTAGTCATTTTGTTGGAAACCAATTGGATTGAAACTTTGAGAGAAAGATTGGAATATGGATGAAAGTATTTGAGAAAATATGAAATTGTGGTTGAAACTTTGAGAAAATATGAAATTTGGATTGAAACTTTGAGAGAAAGATTGAAATGTGGTTGAAAGTATTTGAGAAAATATGAAATTGTGGTGTAAGGTAGAAGATAATGAGAAGGTATTTATAAAAAAGTAAAATCAATTTTTTTTTTAAATTCAGATTTTTTATTACCTTAATTAATTTCTGCCATTGGATTAAAAAAAATTGAAATCCAACTGTAGACATCGAAATTTCGGTGAAATAAATGTTAACCAATAGTTACAATTTCAATGCCCACGTGTCACATAAATTTTACACGTAGTGTATGACTAAAAGAAAAATCAAAATAAATCGGAAAAGTTATCAAATAGGACACATGTCAACACCTGGCGATAACGATTTATTTCATCTGCATATTATATTCCAAATTAGGCCTTGAAAAATTCTATAAATAGGAGGCCATTTCATTCATTTTGGGGAACCAATTCAAAACCAATTCATATGACACCAAAACCTTGAAGCTCTGAAGCTCTGAAACTCCGAAGCTCTCAAGCATCCAGGTTTCCGAAGAATCAAGAAAGCCCTCTTCGTTCTTCGTTCATCGTTCTTCCAAGATCAAGCCCCGACGGCCCTTGGATCAACAATCATCCACCAATTCAAGATCAAGCCCCAAAGGTCTTTGAAGAACTTCCACCAATTCAAGATCAAGCCCCGTCGGCCCTTGAAGAAAGTGTTCATCGTTCATCATCCGTTCATCCTAAGATCAAGCCCCAACGGCCCCTTTGGATCAACAACGTCAACAAATCCACACATCCAACCGTCATTCAAGATCAAAGCCCAAAAGCCTTTGAAGGTCCGTTCATCACCGTTATTCAAGATAAAGCCCAAAAGCCCTTGAAGATCTGTCAATTGTTGTTCTTCAAGATCAAGCCCAAAAACCCTTGAAGATCCGTTCATCATCGTTATTCAAGATCAAGCCTCAACGGCCCTTGAAGAAACGCTCATCCTCAAGATCAAGCCCCAACGACTCCTTGAAAATCCGCTCAAATCCACCTTCAAGATCAAGCCCACGTCCCTTGAAGAACGTTCATCCTTAGATCAAGCCCAACGGCCCTTTGGATCAATCGCACATCCACAAATCAACACCTTACATAGATCGAATCAGATGATCAAATTTGAGAGAGATTGTAACCCAAAATCATCAAATACAAATATTATTTTGTACACGTTGTTCTTGTCTCTTTCGTTTCAGGAAAAATTCGTGTTTACACCAACCCTCTAGAATGTGCCACGTGGCACAACGATAACTTTTCAGATTTTTTTAATGTTAATTCTTTTTTTTTTAATTTATAAAGGCGAATAACGTGGACCGTTGATCTCAAATCCAATGGCTGATATTTAAGAAAGTTTCAAATTTTTTTTTACCGTTGGAAATCCAATGGTCCAGAACAAGTAACCGTTAAAATCCAACGAACGAGAAAAAGCCATGTGGCCACCAACGGTAACATTCTATCGTCTGCATCGCGGGCCCCAGGCTTCTGAAATGTTGTCGGGACGCGCCCTCATGCGAGTGTGTTGTGCACGCGCCTGACGCAAAAATAATAAAATAGTGGCTGACGCCACCCTTACGTCAGCATTGCATCACTTGGCCCTCGGGCTCTCGAGCCATCGATTCAAGCTGGGCTTCTCACTCGGCCCCCCCTGCCTGCCCAATTGCCCTCTAGGCTGGAGCTTGTAGATCTGGCTATTGGGTTGGTGACGTTGCTGGTCCATCAGGCTAATTGTTCTGGTGGAGTTGCTCTTAAGTCTTAATACATCCATGTATCAGCTAGAGCTATCAATTAAAATATGGCATGTATATTTAATTATTTAGTTGGTTGTCCTAGGTGACATGTAAGAAAAAATATTGGAAAGATTAAGGCCCTTCAATTTGAGCGGATAGAGTCTATAAGTAAAGGGATAAATTGGCCACTTTACAAAAGTTTAGGTCTTTAATTTATCAAAAAATTAAGGAAATTTTAACGAACAACTCATAGTACTATTCACTTTAACGAAAAATTATATTTTTACACTAAAAAGTCAATTATAATACTATTCACTTTATCTTTTATTTTGTCATTTTCGTTAAAACTTAAAATTTTCCATTCATTTTCATTAATTTTCCTAAAAATTAATTTAGAGGGTCAATTCAACTAAAGTGTTAGTTCGAAATGTCATATGACAGTTTCCTCTGCCCACTTAACTACAACATGAGCTCGTTTGAAAATATATTTGAAATGACTGAAAATGTTTTTATAATGTTTTTTTTTTTTTGTGATTTTTTTTTCTAAATTCACTTATATTTTTACTAACGATTAATTTAAAAAACACTTTATGTCATTTTGAGGCAATATTCAACACTCCCCTCTGTCTCCTCTCGCTCTCTTTTCACACCCCCGCGCCTTCACGTTCTTAAAAACTTGATCTTTAGGCTCTCTCCCTTCCCATGATTCCATTTGCAGAACAAGACTGAAAGCACCGTGGCCCTCAGAGATTAATAAATCCCCAAATCCCATTTATTTAATCTCTATGACGGGGACCATGGAATTTCAATCAAACTAGTATATGTTTGCAGCACTCTAGTTATCACTTGGGGACGTGCTTTTGCTAAGCTTCTGGTTTTGCCTTCTGAGGGATATTTTCTCACTTCCCCATAAAAAATTTCCAAGAAAAAAAAATAGCACTTTGGGCATTGAGCTTTTGCTGTCACAATCTCCTCTCTGGTAGGACATGTGGGGTTCCATGCTTTTGCCTCCTCCAAGGACATGTAAGTACTTCCATCTCCCTCCTGTGAGTTTTATGAGCTTTGGGATGCTGCTTTCCCCTTTGTGTCAGCTTATCCACTCACACAGAATCAATGAATGCATTAGCTTCTGAAAAAGTGCTTTTTGGCTTTTGGGTTTCTGATATTGTGTGATAATGTTGGGCTTTGATGTTGGATTGTTGGGTTGTGTAGAAAGATGGAATCTGGGAGTAGGTTTTACTCAGCTGATGAGTTCAGACTGGATGCCAAATGGCTGATTGATCCTAAGCATCTCTTTGTTGGGCCAAGAATTGGTGAGGGAGCTCATGCCAAAGTCTATGAGGGCAAGTAAGTTGTACAGCTTCACCCTCACTTCACTTTCAATCTTTTGATTTTTCGAGTTTTCGATTTCTGCACTTGAATTCTTTGGTCTGCACTGGAGACCTTGTGTGTCTTGATTTGTTGCCAATGGCATTTCTGCGGTTCGCCTTTTCGCTTCAGCTGATAGTAATGTTGTTTAGATTTGCAAGTTTTTGGCTCATCTTGTTTAGATTAGATGAACTACAATTGCTTTCTTGTGGCGATTATCAATACATTTTCTTGTTTTGCATTCTCAACTGTATTTTGGGTTTTGCTGAAAATTTAATCTGGTTTAATGGTTAGATTCAAATTTTGATAAGATCCCGGAAATGGTTAGGTTTTCTGTGAATTGTTGTTCTGTAGAAGTATCTGTTGAGTTTGGCTTGACGGCGAAAAATGAGTTTCTTAAGTGATTAGATTGCAGCTTGCAAGTAATTACGGTTCAATTTGGAGATTTGTTGTGCTGCAGTTATCTCACTTCTTTTGATTTCGGCCTTTTGGATTCGAATCAGATACAAAAACCAGACTGTTGCAATTAAAGTTGTTCATAGAGGAGAAACTCCAGAGGAGATTATCAAGAAAGAAGGACGGTTTGCCAGAGAGGTTGTAATGTTGTCGAGAGTTCAACATAAAAATTTAGTGAAGGTTCGATTTAATTGCCCTCATTTAGTTGTTAAGTCATCGGTGACTGTTGACAATAGTTAGACTGTGCAGTCATGAATGCCAAATTTTTATGTAGTACTTGGATCTAACGGAGGACATGACTCAGAACCGAGCGCATTGGCGTTCTAGGATTCATATAGCCGACCCCACTTAGTGGGAAAAGGCTTTGTTGTTGTTGTTGTTGTTGTTGTTGATATCTGATAATTAATAAGGTTCGCTGCCTCTCAACAGTTTATTGGTGCCTGCAAGGAGCCAGTAATGGTGATAGTTACTGAGCTTTTATTAGGTGGTACATTGCGTAAATATTGTCTAAACATGCGGCCAAGGTGCTTGGACATACGCGTTGCTGTTGGTTTCGCACTAGATATTGCTCGTGCGATGGAGTGCTTGCACTCTCATGGGATCATACACCGTGATTTGAAGCCTGGTAACTTTCCAGATCCCGTTTTAACTGCTCTGAATTTGATAAGTGAGAGTACTTAGATTCACAAACTGTTTCGGAACTGGATTGCGTATTCCACAACTTCTCTAATAATGTCTAACAAACTCTGATGGCTCCCGATGTCGTATTTATTTTCTGTAGTCAATATCTTGTGAGTTTTGTCTGCAATAACTGCTCAATCACCCAGCTTTCTTTTGGTATTCCATTTTTGTATAAATTCTGCGTATCTAACTCCATGATCACGTCGAATCCTTATGAAAATGAATCCAGAACAAAATCGCGCTAAAGCTAGGGCGTCACCCGTAAGTGGCGCGCTGTGTGGCCTGAGCACAGTGATAAGTGAGCAAGGGTCGCTGCATCTCCATCGGCACCCGGATGCAGTGTTAAATGAGCAAGGGGGCCATAGAAACTTCTTTTCGAACGACTCCACTCAAAGTTGTTTGGGAGCATATGCTCCTATCAATTTTACCCGGGACACACAAAAGAAGTACTTTGATCCTATTAGACGGGGGAGGGTGAAGAAGCTAGGACAGAAGGGTAGAGTTCAAGAGAGCAAAATGCGTTTAGGAACGTGGAATATAGGAACCTTAACGGGAAAATCTATGGAAATAGTGGAAGTTATGGTGAGGAGAAGGATAAATATTATGTGCCTACAAGAAACTAAGTGGGTTGGTAGTAAGGCAAAGGATCTAGAAAACTCAGGGTTTAAACTTTGGTATTCGGGCACAAATAGAACGAGAAACGGTGTTGGCATCATCGTGGACAAGACCTTGGTACAAGATGTTGTAGATGTCAAGAGGGTAGGAGATAGAATCATGGCAATCAAGATTGTAATAGGACAAGAACTTATCAATGTGATTAGTGCGTACGCACCTCAAGTAGGGTTGGATACGAGTTCGAAGGAGAAATTTTGGGAAGATCTTGGAGACTTGGTGCAAGGAATTGCTCAGACGGAGAAGTTATTTATAGGAGGAGATTTAAATGGACACGTGGGCAGGGAGACAGGCAACTATGGAGGTTTTCATGGTGGCCATGGTTTTGGGGAGAGAAACGAGGATGGGGAAGCTATCTTGGATTTTGCAATGGCATATGATCTCTTCTTAGCCAACACCTTCTTTAAGAAGAGAGAAGAACATGTGATCACCTACAAGAGTGGGTCGTCAAAAACACAAATAGATTTTCTTCTAATGAGGAAAGGGGATCGTATAACTTGTAAGGATTGCAAAGTTATACCAGGAGAGAGCGTGGCTAATCAACATCGCTTGTTGGTGATGGATGTACATATCAAAAGAGTAAGACAAAAGAACAAGACTTGGAAGTGCCCAAGGACTAGATGGTGGAATCTAAAAGAAGAAAAACAAGTCATTTTCAAAGAGAAGGTAATCACCCAATGTGTGTGGGATAGAGAGGGGGAAGCTAGCCAAATGTGGGATTCCATGGCTAGTTGTATCCGAAAAGTAGCAAAAGAGGTATTAGGAGAGTCCAAGGGCTTTGCCCCACACCAAAAGGAATCTTGGTGGTGGAATGAGGAGGTACAAACAAAGGTGAAGGCTAAGAAGGAATGTTGTAAAGCCTTATACAAGGAGAGGACCGATGAAAATGGTGAAAAGTATAGAAAAGCGAAGCAAGAGGCGAAAAAAACTGTCAGAGAAGCTAAGTTAGCGGCCTACGACGATATGTATAAACGACTAGATACCAAAGAAGGAGAGTTGGATATCTATAAACTATCTAGAGCAAGGGAAAAGAAGACAAGGGATCTAAACCAAGTGAGGTGCATCAAGGATGAGGATGGAAAGGTTCTTGCTACAGAGAACGCGGTTAAAGACAGATGGAGAGGTTATTTTCATAATCTTTTCAATGAAGGACATGAAATGAGCGATTCTTTAGGGGAGTTGAGTAACTCAGAAGAGTGTAGAAACTACTCTTTTTATCGTCGAATCCGGAAGGAAGAAGTGGTTGTAGCTTTGAAGAAGATGAAGCATAAAAAAGCAATAGGCCCAGACAATATACCAATCGAAGTGTGGAAACTTTTGGGAGAGACAGGTATAACATGGCTCACTGACCTTTTCAATAGGATTTTGAAAACGAAGAAGATGCCAAATGAGTGGCGAACGAGCACTTTGGTGCCTATCTACAAGAACAAGGGCGACGTACAAAATTGCATGAACTATAGGGGTATTAAGCTAATGAGTCATACAATGAAGCTCTGGGAGAGAGTCATTGAGCATAGATTGAGGCAAGAGACACGGGTTTCGGACAACCAATTCGGGTTCATGCCAGGGCGCTCAACCATGGAGGCAATCTATCTCTTACGAAGATTGATGGAAAGATATAGAGATGGGAAAAAGGATTTACACATGGTCTTTATAGATTTGGAAAAAGCGTATGATAGGGTCCCAAGAGACATTCTTTGGAGGATTTTAGAGAAGAAAGGAGTACGAGTAGCATATATCCAAGCTATAAAGGATATGTATGAAGGAGCAAAGACTGCCGTAAGAACTCATGAAGGACAAACCGAAAGCTTCCCCATAACTGTAGGATTACATCAAGGCTCATCCTTAAGTCCTTACCTTTTTGCGTTGGTAATGGATGAGTTAACAGGACATATTCAAGATGATATTCCTTGGTGTATGCTTTTCGCAGACGATATAGTGTTGATAGATGAAACTCAGGAAGGGGTAAATGCAAAGCTTAACCTTTGGAGAGAAGTGTTGGAATCTAAAGGTCTTCGCCTAAGCCGATCAAAGACAGAATATATGGAGTGCAAGTTCAGTGCAAATGGAGGCCAAAACGAGTTAGGGGTGAGGATCGGAGATCAAGAAATACCAAAAAGCGACCGTTTTCGTTACCTAGGATCTATCTTGCAAAAGAACGGAGAATTAGATGGAGATCTCAACCATAGAATACAAGCTGGATGGATGAAGTGGAAGAGTGCATCCGGTGTGTTGTGTGACCGCCGTATGCCATTGAAGCTCAAGGGAAAATTTTATAGGACGGCAATAAGGCCGGCGATGCTGTATGGCACAGAATGTTGGGCGGTGAAACATCAACACGTACACAAAATGGGTGTAGCGGAGATGAGGATGCTTCGTTGGATGTGTGGGCACACGAGAAAGGATAAGATTAGGAATGAGGATATCCGGGGTAAAGTAGGAGTAGCCGAAATTGAAGGAAAGATGAGAGAAAATCGGTTACGGTGGTTTGGACATGTGCAAAGAAGGCCTACTGACGCTCCGATTAGAAGATGCGACTATGGGACAGAGGTTCAGGGCCGAAGGGGTAGAGGAAGACCTAGGAAAACTTTGGAAGAGACTCTAAGAAAAGACTTAGAGTACTTGGATCTAACGGAGGACATGACACAGGATCGAGCACAATGGCGTTCTAAGATTCATATAGCCGATCCCACTCAGTGACTTGGATTTTCCAAGTCTCCAATCGAGAAGTTTTCCTCACTCGGGAAATTAAGGGAACACTACCCCAACCTACATGCTCCACTCAGAAAGCTTCAACATACAAGCTTCAACAAAAGAAAATTCAAAGAACTTAGCGAAGAAGGCTTTGGTGTATTTAACACAATACGTTGAAATGAAGGAAAGCTTATTTATTGATATCCCCGATCAGCTACAAATATGTACATATACATGAGTCAAAATAAACACACAAGACGGAGCCTTCACAAAGGTTGCTTAGGAGAAGTCTCAGCAGTCGGTAGAGCCCCAGAAAGAGAAGGCACCGGAGGGGGATCATTTGGAGCCTCAGTACTGGACAGAACCCTAGAAGGAGGAGGCATCAGAGGTTGATCATTCGGAGCTTCATTACGCGGTACAGCCCCAGAAGACGAAGGCAATAAATGCCTTTGGAACAAACCCACAAATCTCTGATGATCAAGTAAAACCTGACCATCAGTTTCCTTCATCTGGTCAAGCTTCCTCTTCATGTTTGTAGCATAGTCATGTGCGAGCCGGTGCAACTGTTTATTCTCATGCTTGAGCCCTCTAATCTCCTGTTTGAGACTCATCACTTCAGCCGCCAAGGATTCAACTTGGCGGGTTCGAGCAAATAGGCGTTGGGCCATATTAGACACAGAACCTGCACACTGAACACTGAGAGCCAACGAATCCTTAACAGCTAACTCATCAGACCGTTTGGAAAGTAGTCTGTTATCTTTGGGAGTGAGAAGGTTCCTGGCCACCACCGCAGCGGTCATATCATTCTTCATCACGGAATCCCCAACGGTAAGAGGACCAGTAGGGGAGACGAAGGATGGGCGCCATATGTTGTCTGGAGAAGGCGGGGCTGCCTCTTCAACAAGGTTCAAGTCAAAACGACGGTCGGAGGGGCCAGACATTTTCAAAGGTGTTGAAGAGAGAAGAGGTCGGACAAATCAAGATCTTAGAAGTGCAAGAATGAAGCTTCTACTGGTGGAGATTCAAGTGTGCTTTGGAACTTAATGTCAGCCTCTATAAAAATCTGCACTCGACGGAGCTTCGGAAATCGAAGAGGCGCCTGCTCAGAAATCGAAGAGGCGTTTGCTTTCTCAAAAGCTGGGCTGCTTAGAGATCACGAGGGTTGATCTCAGAAATCGAAGAGGCGTTTGCTTTCTCAAAAGTTGGGCTTCTCAAAGACCACGAAGGCCGATCTCAGAAATCGAAGAGGCGCTCGCTTTCTCAAAAGCTGGGCTCCCCAGAGACCACGAGGGCCGATCTCAGAAATCGAAGAGGCACCTACTTTTCCAGCCTTGTCAGCACCCGTCACACGCACACTCAGCTTTGCAGAAATTATGGGCATTCTGTCGAAGACTTCTGGGGAAGTAGAAAACACATGAATCTTACTGTTCAATCACCCACTTCCCACACGCAACAATAGCTCATGGGTACCACAGATAACTTTGCCAAAGTTCTCTGCCAAAGTTGAGCACGTGAAGCTTGCAGCTCCCACTACATCGCTCTGACCAAGAAGGGTAAAAGAATAGCAAAGAAACAGCACTAACAAAGTTTAGACCCATAAATTTTGAAGGTCTAGCTACCATATTATTACCCACAAGGGTAAAGGAACAGTACTATTGCTGGATAATTGGAAAGTCCCTGTGTGTCAACCTCTGTGCTTCGTGGCAAGGTAGACTAGCAAACATGCCCAACCTTTACTCACATTCGAGAAAACACTCCCAATAAGATTGCTTGCTCCAAAATCGAAGAGGCACCTTCCTCCGAATCTCGAGAGCCAGACTCCCAACATGACTACTTTCTTAAAAATCGAAGAGAGGGTAAAGGAACAGTACCATTGCTGGATAATTGGAAAGTCCCTGTGTGTCAACCTCTGTGCTTCGTGGCAAGGTAGACTAGCAAACATGCCCAACCTTTACTCACATTCGAGAAAACACTTCCAACAAGATTGCTTGCTCCAAAATCGAAGAGGCACCGCCCTCCGAATCTCGAGAGCCAGACTCCCAACGTGATTACTTTCTCAAAAATCGAAGAGACACTGCTCCCCGAATCCTCGAGAGCCTGACCCCCAGCATGATTGCTTTCTCAAAAATCGATGAGGCATCGTTCTCCGAATCAATCGAAGAGGCGCTCGCTTTCTCAAAAGCTGGGCTGCTCAGAGACCACGAGGGCCGATCTCAGAAATCGAAGAGGCACCTACTTTTCTAGCCTTGTCAGCACCTGTCACACGCACACTCAGCTTTGCAGAAATTATGGGCATTCTGTCGAAGACTTCTGGTGAAGTAGAAAGCACATGAATCTTACTGTTCAATCACCCACTTCCCACACGCAACAATAGCTCATGGGTACCACAGATAACTTTGCCAAAGTTCTCTGCCAAAGTTGAGCACGTGAAGCTTGCAGCTCCCACTACATCGCTCTGACCAAGAAAGGTAAAAGAATAGCAAAGAAACAGCACTAACAAAGTTTAGACACATAAATTTTGAAGGTCTAGCTACCATATTATTACCCACAAGGGTAAAGGAACAGTACCACTGCTGGATAATTGGAAAGTCCCTGTGTGTCAACCTCTGTGCTTCGTGGCAAGGTAGACTAGCAAACATGCCCAACCTTTACTCACTTTCGAGAAAACACTCCCAACAAGATTGCTTGCTCCAAAATCGAAGAGGCACCGTCCTCCGAATCTCGAGAGCCAGACTCCCAACATGACTACTTTCTCAAAAGCGAAGAGAGGGTAAAGGAACAGTACCATTGCTGGATAATTGGAAAGTCTCTGTGTGTCAACCTTTGTGCTTCGTGGCAAGGTAGACTAGCAAACATGCCCAACCTTTACTCACATTCGAGACAACACTCCCAACAGGATTGCTTGCTCCAAAATCGAAGAGGCACCGCCCTCCGAATCTCGAGAGCCAGACTCCCAACATGATTACTTCCTCAAAAATCGAAGAGACACTGCTCTACGAATCTCAAGAGCCAGACCCCCAGCATGATTGCTTTCTCAAAAATCGAAAAGGCATCGTTCTCCGAATCTTGAGAGCCAGATACCACAGACCACTTTTTCAAAGTGCTCTGACTGAGTTAAAACATGTGAAACTGGCAGCTCCCACTACCGTGCTATGACCAAGCAGGGTAAAGGAATAGCATTACTACTTGTTGTTAGGGAGACTCCTATATATGTCGACCTCCATCCCCAACGGACAGGCAGACCTGCAAAAATGCTCAACCTTTCATCATATCTGAGAGGGCACTCCCAACGAAGCCTTTCGAAATATTCAGCTTTCTTTCCCCCCGATAATACCTCTGCAAACAAGCTATACTAGAGCAAGAATATCTCATATCATCAGGGTTAAAAGCAAGAGTATCCCATATCATGCTTTTTCCCTGTCTTTTCCTTTGGCCTTGTTTTTACCTGCAAGACAAGGAGAAAGAGAGCAATCAGTCAGCACTTGGATCAAGCTTCCAGCCAGGAACTGACTGCCTGGAACCCCTTACCTGATTACTTACCTGGCATTGCTCTCGAGTACTCATCTTCAACATCTTATGTTTCCAGGGAAGATTCCGCATCTGCTTGAGGAACAGATAGGGCAAGTGCGAAGGATACAAGGAAGCATGTGGAGACAAGCGTAACAGCACACGTGCCGATACACCCATTACTCTGTCAAAAGCAAAAGTATCCCATATCAGCAGGGTGGAACGTACTCTAGATTTGATGGACTTGTTTTGACCCTCAAATTCTTCAGTCGGCCTTATACTCTGGAGGAAACCAGAAAACCCTCCAGCTCAGTTCAAGAATAAGCTTGTGGAAAGTTACTTCTTCAAAAGCAAAAGTATCTCATATCATCTCTTCTCATTTTTCTTCTCTTTATCCTTCATGCTGCTGCAAGATGGGGAGAAGGTGAACAATCAGTCGGAGCTCTGATTGCTTACCTTGTCTGTCACCTCTTTCAGCAGACCCCCTAGCTCGGCGACTTGGGGGACTCCTACTACATGGTTTGTATCGCGCTTGACCAAGCCTGAGACTACAAGTAAGCTTCAAGTGAAATTGATACATTACCTTGTGCATCTCCACCAGTTAAAGATACCACCCCTGGATGGAGGAAGAGTACTTCCAGAGAAGATGCCACATCTACCTATGAGACAGATAAGGCAAGTCAAGACGACACCACACTCCGATACTTAGAAGTTTCGTGATTACGAGATCATTCTCCCACAATATTTCCTAATGTCATTTGTACTAAATCATTCACTTGTACTCACTAAAGGAGAGCTTGAACCTATGTACTTGTGTAAACCCTTCACAATTAATGAGAACTCTTCTATTCCGTGGACGTAGCCAATCTGGGTGAACCACGTACATCTTGTGTTTGCTTTCCTATCTCTATCCATTTATATACTTATCCACACTAATGACCGGAGCAATCTAGCGAAGATCACAAAAAGCGACCGTTTTCGCTACCTAGGATCTATCTTGCAAGAGAACGGAGAATTAGATGGAGATCTCAACCATAGAATACGAGCTGGATGGATGAAGTGTAAGAGTGCATCCGGCGTGTTGTGTGACCGTCGTAGGCCACTGAAGCTCAAGGGAAAATTTTATAGGACGGCAATAAGGCCAGCGATGTTGTATGGCACAGAATGTTGGGCGGTGAAGCATCAACACGTACACAAAATGGGTGTAGCGGAGATGAGGATGCTTCGTGGGATGTGTGGGCACACGAGAAATGATAAGATTGGGAATGAGGATATCCGAGGTAAAGTAGGAGTAGCCGAAATTGTAGGAAAGATGAGAGAAAATCGGCTCCGATGATTTGGACATGTGCAAAGAAGGCCGACTGACGCTCCGGTTCGAAGATGTGACTACGGGACAGAGGTTCAGGGCCAAAGGGGTAGAGGAAGACCTAGGAAAACTTTGGAAGAGACTCTAAGAAAAGACTTAGAGTACTTGGATCTAACGGAGGACATGACACAAAACCGAGCGCAATGGCGTTCTAGGATTCATATAGCCGACCCCACTTAGTGGGAAAAGGCTTTGTTGTTGTTGTTGTTGTTGTTGTAGAGAACTTGCTCTTGACTGCAGACCACAAAACAGTTAAATTAGCGGATTTTGGGTTGGCAAGAGAGGAGTCATTAACAGAGATGATGACTGCAGAAACCGGGACATACCGTTGGATGGCTCCAGAGGTACTACTGCCCTACTTCCCCCTCTTTCTCATGAACCATCACACTCACTAATACCTGCTTATTCGAGTCGATATTTCTTATGTTTGGGCAGCTGTACAGTACTGTTACATTAAGGCAGGGAGAGGGAAAGCATTACAACCACAAAGTGGATGCGTATAGCTTCGCGATTGTTTTGTGGGAACTCTTGCACAACAAATTGCCTTTCGAAGGCATGTCAAATCTCCAAGCAGCCTATGCAGCTGCCTTTAAAGTAAACATATCTTCCTCGTCGATATATTTTCCAGTGTCAATCATTAATTACGTTAGTTTTTTCTCCAATGTGCTTGCGGTGCTGCTAAATTTTCCAGATGATTTATTCGATACTTTTCGTTTCAGAATGTGAGGCCTAGTTCTGAAAACATCCCAGAGGAGTTGAACATCATCCTAACTTCATGCTGGCAGGAGGACCCAAACGCCCGGCCTAATTTCAGCCAAATAATTCAAATGCTACTAGATTTTCTTTACACCATATCTCCTCCTAAACCTGCCATTCCGCCACGGATATTCACTGAGAACAGAGTCCTGCCGCCAGAGTCTCCTGGTACGAGCGCCTTGATGTCAGCGCGTGAAGGCTCGGGGGAGACGCCCAAATTAGGAGAAATGGAAGACAAGCCAAAAGGTTTTTTCTTCTGCTTTAACCAGTGTTATTGAGTAGTTGAAGAGAATGTCCATAACCTCCGTCCTTCGGGTCGTAAACACTAGAATCTGGTTCGATTAAGTACATTTCGTTAACATGGTACATGTTTAAGCTGATCAGTGTCGAATTTCATCAAGTTCAATTGTCAGATGAACACACCAATCTGTATCTGTCCAATATTCTGCTGGATTATGTCAATGTGTAGGATCTTAACCCCGATTTGATAATCTTGATCATCTAGCAGCTAATACTTTCGAGTACGGTTTCTTTGTGATGCTTGCTGGATAAGAAATCCAACTTAAATTCTTCATCGAAAGCGGCTTCCATTTGCTCGGAAATTCTAAGCCGTTAACTTCACGAAAACGATTCAAACCTTGGATTAATGCCAACAGCATGTGTAAAAGCAACTGTTATGTTTCCGTAGATTCATCTGCGTGAGTTATTACTCACTGTTTTCGTGTAAAATTGCAACTGTTGAGAGCATTCACATAAAGGAAAATTTAACCAGAACGAATTTCCGTCAGCCCGAACATCTCGCCAGTCACGCCGTTGAAGCGCCGGCAGAATCAAGTCAGATCAATATTGAACACCCCCCTTTGAAATGATGGAAGCGATTCCTATCCCTGACAATAATTTCTCTGTTAAATACCTTCGATATCATCTTCGTTGCGTTGTGACAGTCCGTACAAACTCTTAAGATTTTTTTATGTTCAAAGTGCAGTTCTGGGAGCTGTTATGATCGAACCAAACGCCATGGCCAGCTTCTCGCTGTGGTGGGATACCGAAGCTTCCTTATCGTCGTCCTCTGCATCTAGTCTTCCATCTGCTGTGTTTGGCACGTAACCAGCTTCTTTAATCCATTTCGTCATGTCGTGAGTTGCATTGTAAACCTCCTCCGAGTGTGGAGTGTGGACATGCATTGTCTTCAGCGAAGAACCTCAGTCCTGCCTACCGATGCATAAATGTTTGAGAGCAGAATGTAATCCCTGCTATGAGGGGTCTCGAATCTCGTTATGCGTTTCAACGATTCCTCACCAATTTCGACATTCTTCTGTGTTCTGCATGAAGCCATCAATGTCCTCCAAACCACAACATTTGGTTGGATAGGCATATTCTTGATGAACTGATATGCCTCTTCAATCAAACCAGCTCGACCCAAGATATCAACCATAGAACCATAGTGCTCTATCCTCGGTTCAATTCCGAAATCTCTACTCATGCGGGTAAAAAGATTTCGACCCTCATCAACCAGACCTGCGTGGCCACAGGCAGAAGGAACGGCAATGAAAGTCACATAATTTGGCTTGATATTCTTCTCCTGCATCAATTGGAAGTATTCAAGCGCTCTCATGCCCTGTCCATTACTAGCAAGACCTTGAATTAGCACTGTCCAAGAGATAAGGTTTACCAAAGGCATCCTGTTAAATACTTCAATTGAACTATCAACGCACCCACATTTTGCATAGAAATCTATTAGTGTAGTTCCAAGGGTAACTGTGAGCTTCATTTTCTTCTTCATTATATAAAACTCAACCCATTTTCCAGTTTCCAAAGCTCCGAGGACAGCACAGGACGAAAGCACACTGACCAAGGTCACCTCATTGGGATCCACATTTGCCTTCTGCATGTCATGAAACAGACCAAGCGCCTCCCTGCACCTATCTGCTTGGCTATAACCTGAAATCATGGCACTCCACGCAACATTATATCTTCGATCCATTCGATCAAATAATTGTCTTGCAGTATCTACCTGACCACATTTTGCATACATATCAACCAGAGAAGTGACTAATACAATGTTACCCTTCAGCCCATTTGCTTCTATATACTCACCAATCCACTCTCCCAGCTCCAAATTGGCCAGTCTCCCACATGCTGTCAAAACACTAATCAAAGTAACCTCATCAAACCCAAAACCCAATTTTAACATTTCAACGAATAGCGTCATGACATCTCCCCAACATTCGATCTTCAAGTAGCCTGCCACCATCGAATTCCACGCCATTCGAGCCCTTTCGGGCAATCCATCAAACACCCGGCGGGCAACATCGAGCTCCCCACAACTTGCTTACATACGTATCATAGTGTTCTCAATGAACCCATTTGTCTTAAACCCACATTTCACAATGTGGGAATGGATCTGTTCTCCTTCCCTCAATGCTCTTAGTCTTGAACAAGCTTTCAGTGACGTGAACTCATCAGGTTCAACAGAGTTTTCGCGCATGTTCTTGAACAAAAGAATGGCCTCCAGAGGAGAATGCTGGTATATGAGGCTCCTTATCATGATGTTGTAGGCCAACGAATCGGGTTCGTCGACATTGTGAAAAATGGAGAGAGCATAGTCCATGGCCTTGGGGAGAAGAATGGAGGCGGATTCCAGGATGTTTTCGGTGATGGCGGGGTTGAGGAGGAGGCGGGTTTTGATGAGGTGGGCATGCACCTGGTTGAGGTCTCCGGTGGTTCTGCATTGCTGAAGAATTAGGGTTTTGGGATTGTGTGGAAACTGGGGGATGGTAGTTACGACAGTTGTGGGTTTGGCGGGAGAGATGGGAAGGGTTGCTAGTGCCATTTTGTTCACTTTTGGGTTCTTTTTTAATGTCTTAAGCACACCGTCTTAAAAATTCTTGCCTAACGCTGCCTAGGCGCTAGCCGGTTAGCCACTGCTTCGATTAGTCTATAGGTGTTTGAAAATTAAGAAAGTACGCCTAAACCTGCTTAGGTGTTCGCTTAGCCCACTTAAGTGCCCGCCTAGCCGACTTAAACCTACCTAGCCACCCGACTAGTTCGTGACTCTCATTTAGACAGAAAATTGATAGCGTTCATTTTGCAATATGTTCTAATACTTTATAATTTGTATGCAATTTCTGTAGAATTCTAAGTACACACAGTTTCTGAATATGCTTCAATTGTATTGAATAATCATAAGATTACACTGGTGCTGTAGTATATATAGGCAATGTGCCAATTACATTTATACCCTTGACTACTATATCAATTTACACACCCGACTAGTTCGTGACTCTCACTTAGACAGAAAATTGATAGCGTTCATTTTGCAATATGTTCTAATACTTTATAATTTGTATGCAATTTCTGTAGAATTCTAAGTACACACAGTTTCTGAATATGCTTCAATTGTATTGAATAATCATAAGATTACACTGGTGCTGTAGTATATATAGGCAATGTGCCAATTACATTTATACCCTTGACTACTATATCAATTTACACAAGCATTATAACAAACATTATAACAAACATTATAACAAACATCTAACTAACTTTACTTGACTCTTTACACCCCCTCAAGTTGAACTTGGATGCATCCATAGGTCCAAGAGAAAGTTTGGATTGCAAGTATAAGAACCTGGATTTAGACAAAGATTTAGTATGAATATCAGCTAGTTGGTCCTGAGTGCACACATATTAGACCTTGAGAAGATTAGCTAACACCAACTCTCAGATATAATGGTAATCAAGTTCAACATGCTTGGTTTAAGCATGAAAAACTGGATTAGAAGCAAGTGAAATTGCAGAAATATTGTCACACCAGAGATGAGGAACATGAGGAAGATGGAGACCAATATCCTTGAACACTTTACAGATCCATGTTAATTCAGCTGCTGTGTGAGCTAATGATCTGTATTCTGCTTCGGTGGAGGACCGAGCAACCGTTGGTTGCTTCTTAGCACTCCAGCTAATGAGATTTGACCCTAGAAATATGCAATAACCACTAGTAGATCTCTATCAAATATACATCCAGCCCAATCAGCGTCAGAGTAAGCACTGAGATAGATAACACCTTTCTTGAACCACAAACCATGAATCACTGTGCCTTTGAGAAACCGGAGAATTCTTTTGGTTACTTGGAGATGTGGTTCTCGTGGAGCATGCATAAATTGACAGACTTGATTTATAGCAAAAGATAAATCAGGTCGTGTCCAAGTTAAGTATTTCAGTGCACCAACAATAAACCTGTACTCTTTGGGATCAAGTAACAAGGGCTTGTGTGATCAAGTTTGAGAGAGCCAATATGAGTGAGACATGGTTTAGCACCTTCCATATGTGTCTTTGAAGCAAGTATAGAAGGTACTTGCTTTGATGTAAGAAGAGACCTACATAAGATCTTTGAACCTCAAGACCCAAGAAATAATGCAAGGGTCCCAAATCTTTCACAGGAAAGATAGCACCTAATTTCTAAATAAATTGTTGACAAGCTGCAGAATTAGGGCATGTGACAAGTATGTCATCGACATACACCAAGACAATAACAAGAACAGATTCTTTGATTACAAATAGAGAAGCATCATATTGTAATTGATGAAACCCCATAGACTTGAGAACTGCAAATAATTTGTCAAACCAAGCCCGATGGGCTTGTTTCAAGCCATACAAGGATTTTCGAAGTTTGCAGACATGATTGGGGTAGTTAGGATCACTGAAACCAGGTGGTTGGTGCATATAGACATCTTCGTGAAGATCCCCATGCAGAAATGCATTATTGATGTTCAATTGGTTGAGAAACCAATCGTACTGAACTACTAAAGAAATAAGAATTTGAATTGGTACTGGCTTTACTACAAGACTAAATGTTTCTTTATAATCTAAACCAGCTTGCTGATAAAAGCCTTTGGCCACAAGCCGGGCTTTATATCTATCAATAGTCTCATTTGGATTCTTCTTAACTCGAAAAACTCATTTACATCAAACTATGTTTTGATGAGGTCTAAAAGGGACTAAAGACCAAGTATCTGTTGATTGTAGGGCATTGTACTTATCCTTCATAGCAGATCTCCAATGAGCATGTTTGGAAGCTTGAAGATAAGTATTGGGGATAAAATCAACAGATGCAGGTAAAAGATGCTTGGTAGCTGAGTAGGCTTTTAGTTTAAAGATTCCAGCCTTGGATCTAGTGATCATAGGATGTATATTGGGAGTTGCAGGTAAGAGACTGTAGGAGGTGCAAGGGAAGAATGAGCATCCAAAGTGACAGATTATGAACCTGAAGATGTTGGAGAAAGATGTTGTGCAGCAGGTACATTGCTGGTGGTAGGATGGGCAACAAGTGCTTGAGGAGAAATGGGTATAGTAAAGTGTAAATTAACATTGGGATTCACTGTTGAATAACCATTAGTAGAACTTGGTGTAGCAATTGATATAGAATGAAATGGAAAATTGGTTTCATCAAATAGCACATGCTTTGATATGTACAGTCTTTGGGTAACTGGATCAAGACAACGATACCCCTTGTGTTGAAGATTATACCCTAAAAAGACATAATGTTTACTTTTGATGTCCAACTCGGATGAAGTGTATGGCTTGAACCAAGGAAAGCATCCACAACCAAAAGTTTTAAGTTGAGAATAATTTGGAGGGGGTACCAAAAAGAAGTTCCCAAGGGGATTACAGTAACCCACCAAGAGGAAGCCGATTAATCAAATAAGCTACAATGGAAAATGCTTCAACCCAGAAAACATGAGGAACTTTAGATGCAACCAATAGTGTTCGTGCAATTTCAACCAAGTGATGATGCTTCATTTCAACATATCCATTTTGCTACGGAGTGTGAGAGCAGCTAAATTATTGGAAAATACCATGAAGTTTAAGAAAATTATGAAATTGATGACTAGTAAACTCACCCCCCCTGAATCATATCGAACAACCTTGATTTTATTGCCAAGAGTATTTTCTATATAGGACTTGTACTCCATAAATGTTGAAAATACAAAAGACTTAGACTTTAAGGGAAAATACTAGCTATAATTACTGTAATCATCAACAATAAGCAAATAATACCTATAACCATTCACTAAAACAACAGGAGATGGTCCCCAAACATCACAATGCAACAATTCAAGACTTCTAGTAGACACAGATCTAGGAACACCAAATGGAAGCTTGTGATTCTTTGCTAGAGCATAATCATTGCAGAAGAAGTCCAGAGAGGATTTGTCTTGTACAACAACTTTATTTGTTGACAAAACTTTACGAAATATAACAGAAAAGGGATGACCAAGCTGACTGTGCCAGATTTTGACATTGGTAGAAGTACTTACTAGTGCAGCATGTGTGGATGGAGTAGCTTTGTAGGGAGTAGGTGAACTTTGAAAAGGAAAGAAAGCATCTTTAACTTGTCTCCGTAAAAGTGTCATCCCCGTAAAATGATCATTGACAAATGATCCATGAATATCAAGAGTTAATAAATAATCATTATCTTTGATAAATTGATAGGCAGAAAGTAGACTATGCTGCATTTGAGGCACATGAAGAACATTTTGCAATTTAAAAGAATGAGCAGGAGTATGCAAAACAAATGTGCCAACATGATTTATAGACATACCTTTACTTTCTCCAATGTAAACCTTGTATTCACTATTGTAGGGAGTAGAAGATTGGATATTGGAGATATCATTGGTGATGTGAGAGGTAGCACCCGAGTCAATGAGCCAAGAATGGGAACGCTTAGTAGTGTAATGAGCACACATGGCAACAAGTTTAGCTAGATGAACCTTACCTGAGATCTTTGCATTCATTCGATCAAAACAGTCAATAGCTTCATGACTGTAAGATCCACAAATTTGACACGGAGATTTGTAACCAGAAGAAGATGTGGTATGATTGAATCTAGCATTATGAGTGCCATGATTGTAACCAGAGTTATGATTGCCACGATTTGAACCCCGAAAACCACGATTATGTCTTCCTCGGTTAGAATTATACTGGAAAGAATTCTGAAGTGGCTGAGCTCCATGATTCTAAGCAGCAAGAGCTTATGGTGGTGTAGGAATGAGTGGCGGTTGAGCATGTACAGAGAACGCCTGAAAAGGCTCATATGAGGAAGTATTTTTGCGATGCGACATGTATAGTTCTTTAGTAAGCAACAAGCCATGTAATTCATCCAAGGAAGTGGACAAAAGGCGAAGTAGTATGGAATCAATGAATGATTCAAATTCATCAGGAAGACCAGCAAGAGGTGTTGCAATGAGATCGCAATCAGTGATAGAGGCTCCAACAACAGTAAGGGAATCAAATATCTCCTTGATTTGCTGAAGATAATCAGACATTGATTGAACTTTTCTGAATGTTTTGAAGTCGGGACTGCAATTGATGAATATGGGCATTCGAGACACCACCAAATCGTTGCTCAAGTTTGAGCTAGAGATCATGAGCAGATGAGACATCAACAGTGAATGAAATAACTTCCTCAGAGAGAGTCGAGTTGAACCAGATGAGCAGATTTTGATCCTTCTCATACCAGTGCTCAAAGGCTGGATTTAGCGAGCTATCAAGAAGAAATGGCGATGGGCAGGGCTTAGTTCCATTAACAATACAAGAAGCTTGTAACAACGAAGAATCGATGTAAATAACGTTTGCCATGGCAGGTAATTGGACCGTCGGAGTTTGATCGGAACCATATTGCCAATATTCTGGATTGTGAGAGAAGTACGATTGAGAAAGATTAGGATTGGAAGAAAAAAAATCAGGGTTTGGATGAGGCACCGACTCAATCGGAGAAGAAGAATCAGACGGAGACGCCATCAAGATTCAAGATTAACAAGTTGAAAATCCGAATCTGAAACACAATTACTCAATTACCACACTGAAGAAGAAGATAAGAGAAAAGCGGAAGATCAGAGAAGAATGATGCAACAGGATCGGAGAGGTCGTGAGGCGGTTGGCTTTGGTACCATGTAGAATTCTAAGTACACACAATTTTTTAATATGCTTCAATTGTATTGAATAATCATAAGATTACACTGGTGTTGCAGTATATATAGGCTATGCGCCAATTACATTTATACCCTTGACCACTCTATCAATTTACACAAGAATTATAACAAACATTATAATAAACATTATAACAAACATCTAACTAACTTTACTTGACTCTTTAATTTCATTTTGTAATTAATGTATCACAATACAATTAGTCCTCCTAAGCCCCACCTATCCGCCTAGGCGCTAGGTCCCAGTTCGCTGCCCAACTAGCTCCTAGCGTCTTTTAGAACATTGGTCTTAAGTGGCTTATAACATGTGTAATAGTTATATCTTCGAGCTATTTGCATGTTACGTTGTCAGATTAAATCCCGACTAGACTTTCAAACAAAAATTCACTTAACCAATAGTTCATACTGTTAATAAAAATTGCGGATTATAAATATTGTAATGTAAAATCTAATTTAGTCTTGTATCGCCTCTCACCACTTGTTTGAAGGTCACTAGATACACGAAATATCAGCTAGCGACGGAGCTATTACAAGGTCATTATAGTCGGTTGACTCCAATAACTTGTATTTGCGTTCAATAGTCTTTCCTTCATTTATATTTTCTTTAAAGTGAGAAGTGTGGATTCAAATTTCCGCTTTCATTAGATTGACGAATCTGTACCTGCAAAATAATAATACCTAAGATTAAGGCCAAAAGCCTCACGCGCCCACGATGAATTGGGGGGGCTTTGGGCAAAGAATCTCTGATGCCAAAGTTAGAATTCTGAAAATAATATGTTTGAGTGTTTGTGGGAAGCAAAAAGCCTCTTTAGGGGTAGTTCAAACTTACTAAATTTTGGAGAAATGGAGTATTTATAGAATAAAATGAGAAGATGGGCTGGCCCTCTAGGGTGGCCGGCCCTATTTGGTATTTTAGGTGAGAATATTCGACAATATTTGTGTAAGTAAATATCTTGGAGTAATTAGGTAAATATCATAAATAAATGGAATTAGGAATATATTTATGATAAAAATAAATAACTATTCTATCATAAATATCCTTAAGTTTTCCTACGGGTAGGGATGCCTTGAGCAATCGTTGATCTCTGCCTGCTCTACCTCAGCTGCGCGTGGTGAATGAGACTGCTTTATGCTCATTTAATAGGGGCAGTCTTGTCTTAAGAAATAATTCATGTGTCAGCTCCATGATTTTTAGAATTATTTTTTGCTCCACAAAAAGTGATCGAAGAAATGTATTTATATTTTCTTTGTAGAAACCTTTTTACAACCCCTTTTCCACAAATTTCTGATTCCTTCACTGCACATAGGAATCTGAGATTTTATATAAGTATAACATTCAACATCAAGCTGGAAACTGATGTTGAGACCCATTAAAATATTATGCCTAGGAGATATGGTATTAACGTTGGAAAATAATCCTATTTCTGGCAGACCCTTTCCAGCAAATATTAGATTCATATATGCTTGAATCAACTGTTGAGTAGACAAAAAGAATGAGAACTAGATGCCATACCTTTTTTATTTGACAAGACGATAATCTAATTTATATAGAGAAAAATTTGAACTCGAATGTAAGGAGGTCGGCACATGGGTTTGGTAAATTGGTTAAAACTACGTCAACATAGTTGGATTCCACCTATTTATTTGACAAGATGAAATTCTAATTTACATAGATGGGAAATTCAAACTTTAGATAAAAAGGCCAACATACTACTTTAACAAACTGACCTTACTCATGTCAGCAGACTAGATATATCACCCTTTTATTTGGCTAAGATGATGATACTCTAATTTAAAAAAAAAAAAGGGTTTGAACTCAAAGAAATGGGGCCATTCCTGACATTTTGGGAGCTTTGTGCAAATTTAATAAAAAAGCCCTCCTTATAATGAAAAAAAAAACTAATTAAAATCATCTTACTCTTAACAATTGAATAATCTACAATTTCCACGAAATTATGCTTTAGGGTTCATCCATGGAAAAAATGAGCAGGAGTGAAAGAGAGATACAAAAATTCACCTGTGTTTGTGAAATTAAGTAATACACAAGTTAGTTTTTTATTTCTAGAGAAAAGAGAAAGAAAGTAATACACAAATTTTTCTTTTAATTGCTAAAGAAAAGTGAAAAAGGTTATAGGCTCCACTTAATTGATTGTAATATAAATAAAATCATATGATGATAATTTTTCGTTACAGTAAAAAAACTTATTTATTAAAAAACTTACTCATATGTAATATATAGGGTAGGAGGATGAAAAGTTTTTAGGGCCCTTTGAAATTTGAGAAGATGTGCCAATGCACCTGTTACGCACATTTGAGAAGATGTGCCAATGCACCTTTTACGCACCTCAACGCCGCTTCTAACCGATCTTAACAAACTAGCTTAATTCACGTCAGCAGAACTAGATACCACCCTTATCATTTTAGAATAAAGGCCAAACCAATCTGCCTATAAATTGAAGCTTTTGCATTCTCCTAATGCATCAAGTTCAACGTAATTGTGAATTTGTCATTGCAAAACAAAATGAGGAGAAGCGACGGGTACCCAAGCTACCCAACCAAGCACGAAAATGGGCAAGACTATTACTCCCATGTCCATAGGTTGGCAACAACCCCTAGTGTCCTCACTGACGTCCCTCACCACCCTCATGGCCAAACCCTATACAACAACCAGGCCCCTGGAAGAGAGAACTACGGCGGTCAGTACTACGAACAGCGTCAGCAGAAGCAGCACCACATCCCGGAAGTTCACAAGACGGTTGAAGTGACCGAGAGAGTCACGCAGTGCGATGCCAATGGGAATTGCGTTGTTTTTGAGGAAACCGTTGATGTTGATGAGGATGATTACATCGAGCAGAAGCGCAAGGGGTTTGAGCTCAGCAAGTGGAGGATGTTCAAAGCGGGCTAAGGCGCCAAAGAATCCTCGACATGGATGTTTGGCAGGCAGGCAAACTTACTCGGTACTAATAAATAAAGTGCCTGTCCTTTTATCATGCTAAACTTCCTTAAACAGGCTCTTAATCTTAATAGGTTGCCATAATTGTCATGTGAAATGCATTTCACTTACTAAATAAACAAGTTATTATTAATAATTATTATTGTTAGTACTACTTTACGTATTGAAATAAAACTGCAGCAGCAGCGGCATGAGTGATATTTACTTGTGCAGCAAGTAAATGCGAACACTTTGTGATGATTTTGAGAATTGACGGTAAAAGAACTAATGCTAAATGCTAAAACCTTTGTGTTTTTGCGGTGAGACGGGCAAAACATCCTAGGAAATCCAGCGCTACCTCATGCCTTATGCCATCTGAAGAACTTAATTTGGTTCCCAACATAGTTTTGCAACTTTTATCATTCCAAAGTCAATCAAAACATTCAAAACCAACTCGTGGTAACATCCGGGGACACGCTATTCACTTGCCAAAGTTACGACTTCCAGTTCTAGTTTAGCTTAACACGAAGATTTTGATCGCCAACAAAGCACATGAATATTGAAAGACAACAAATAATTTCTTCACGCACACAGAAAAAAAAAGTACAGTGTAAAAAACGTAGATAATATTCGAAGAAAACTATATATATATATATATATATATACTAAAATTGAGCTGTAATTTGCACTAACAAGAACGATATCGCTGCAAAAAATCAAGAAGGACCCGAATTACGTATCCTCATCAGGTGGAATATCTGCCTCATTAAATCTCCTTGAAAACATTGTATTGAAAAAACTTCTAATAAGACTCTGCTTGCTCTCCCTACGTCTCCGATGGACTCGAGCCGAACTCTCCAACTCATCAAGGACTAGCCCGGTCTCTAACCTTTTCGACACGGCAACAATCTCATAAGCATCCCATAGTGACTGCCCAAAATCCCATTTTTCATAACCACTCTGATGTGCACTAGCTGATGATGATTTTCTCATTGCTTCAAGCTTCAACCGGGACGGTGACTTACCTTTGTAGTTTCTCCGGTGGGCATCAAATTCGGACATGGGCCGGGAGTTGCCGGAGTGGCTGTACCAAGCTTGTGCCACATCCTTGATGATTTCAAGTTCTCTGTCGACATCTTCAAGCTGTAACTTTTGTTTCATGGTGAGTTGTTTTTTGTTATCTAACGAAGTCTTGTATGGGCCATGTTATCTTTTGGGCAACCTAGAACCTCACAATTGGTACCATGTAAGCGAGAGATAAGGTAGGCAACCATATCCTTTTTGTGGGCATAAGAATTTTATCTTTCCCAAGCATGTGAGGTAAACACACACAGATGGGCAAATGGGCTGGGCTAGTCTCTATTTCTGACGTTGCAAAATATGTTGAAGAGAATAGCAAGAATCAAACTTTTGTTATAATTTTTAAAATTTAGTTTGAATTAGTATTCACGTTATTTAGTTGAACTTATGAATTTTTTTTCAAAATAATGTATTTCATGATGGAGCTCAATAAAGTTTGGCAACTCTAACTTAACCCAAGTGAGCTTAAACTCGATTGAAATACAAGTTGCATTGAATATAATGTGTTGTTATAAATTTTCCCTATATAAACAAAACATATCTTAGCAAAACAAAGACAATTAGCATAACATTTGGTTCCATAAATGATAATTTTTTATTTACTACCACACAACGATGACACAACGATCACACTATAATGACATAACACCTGATAATTTCTGCAACCAAATGTCAAAAACTGATCATTTGTGCTAATTGCCCCTTAAAAACATATAAGTCATAAAAGAAAAAATTAGGATTGTTTTATTGACACTCTACAATTGTTGACTACACCTCATTTAAAATTTTAACATGAAATAACTTATTTGTTTATAATATAAAATGACTATTTAGGCGTAGATATTTTTTAAATAAAACTTTAATCTCTAAGTACACCCGTCGAATCCAATGTGAGATAATATGATGTTTTTCTTCTGTTGTATTGCGGTTAATGAAATACAGGAGGTGTGCAGAGCTTCGGCTCATATGGTGTACACACCACCATCTTCCACTTGTATGCCGTTTTCGGCTTTGTTGTTGGGGGAAAATTCTTTCCCGCTGGCTTCTTTCCTTGGTGGCTGCGGTTTCGATGTGTGTGGTGCTTGGTGGAGGAAGCTGGAGCTTTCTTCTTTGGGGCTATGTTTGGTGAGATCTTTGGCATGGGATGTTGGATGGTGGTCGGTGGCAGGTTCTTCGACAGTGGGGGTGGAAGCTAGTCTTTTAGGGTATTTATTTTTCTGTGTTTGGGCTCTTCTTTTGGGTTGAGCTCTTGTTTAGTGTTTGGGGTTCACATATTGGGCCCCTTTGGTTGTACTTGTGCTCTCTTGGTAATGAAAATTACCTTTGTCCAAAAAAAAAAAAAAAACGGAAAAAGCACTAAACGTAACGAGGTTTCTCGAAACCACCAAGAAATATTGGTGACATTGGTTTGCAGTCTGATAACGTAGTTTTATTACCATGTTCTTCTTCTACTGCAAACTAGCCAACGATCATCACTTAGACATTGCCAAAAATTCGTTCATCAGCAACAGATGATCGTCTCTTGATAGAACCCTAAAACCCCAAATTTGATTAAACCTGAAAACTCCAAATTGACATATACCTGAAAACTCCAAAATTTCTTTTCATATGAAACGATCTAAAACACACCCAAATTGAAACAACACTAGTGATGTGCATAAAAGATGACTTTCTGAAGACAAGAATCATGTGTTTGTAAAACTCTTCGACCAATTTTTTTTTAACAAACAATATTATCTACACTAAGGAAGAGAGATGGACTTAGCCTCATAATGGGCTAGCAATAATGTGATTCAAATTCATTGGAAAGAATCAAATCTAAGACATCTCACTTACAAGTGAAGAGGAATACCACTACACCGTAGTACTAAATGACAACTCTTCGACCAACTTGAACTAGACTTTTGGACGTGTGTGGTGCGAGAGTATTTTGGAAAGTTAAAATGGGTTATTAAAATAACTTTTCATTCAAAAAATAAATACGAGATGTTTTCATTATGTAGGGTGTAGTTAACAATTTGTGGGTATCATTAAAACAATCCAAAAATTATTTATGAAAAACCTTCTTTATTTTTTTGAACAATAGTATCTACACTAAGGGATGGAGGAATGAGTTAAAGCTCCACCCTCACAATGGACTAATCATAATAATGTGGTTCAAATCACATTTGACGACAATCGAACCTAAGACATGTTACTTACAAGTGAAGAAGAATACCACTAACTGTGGTATTAAGTGGCTCATGACAGATCATTTTGGGAGAAGGAAAAATGTATAATACATATGAGCTCGTTTTGAAGTGCTTTTAAAATAACTAAAAACGTTTTTATAAGAGTATTTTTTGAGTCAATTTTTAATAAAAATACAAATAAATCCTAAAAGGACATTTAAAATGCTTCCTACCGGAAGCACGTAATTAATACTTTTTGGAGGAAAATACTTTTGAAACCCAACACACTTTTATAAAAAGCTTTTTCAGTTATATTCCTTCAAGTTTTCCCGCTCATTTGTAAGAACAAATTCCCAGGTTTCTGTTGGGCTCTAGGGTTTGGCTCATCTCCTCCATTCTCCAAGCTGCTCTTCATTCTCCGATGCTTTCCACTTCATAGTCTCCCTAAACCCTAAACCCCCCCCCCCAAAATGAGCGCTCCCAGTCCCATGGACGTCTCTATGCAAAACCCCCAAGACGTCGATGTCCCAGACCAAAACGGCGCCGTCGCAATAGACTCAGCTCCTTCTCCCATTCTTCCCCAAGACAAAGTCCTCGTTTCAGGTGCGTAAGGCGTCGTTTTTGACTTCGATTCGTTGTTGTTCTTATTTTTTGAGATTCAATTTTGTTTCAATTTGAGGTTGTGCTGACGATTTAGTTGTAAATTTACTTTCTTTAAAAGAAATTGATTGTGGGTTTCAGTGGAAGTCAGCCTCAAGCCCTCCAGCACAGCTCGGGCTGACGATGTGCGGTCTGCTGTAGAGAGGTGTGCTGTTAAACTCGTTTATTTAACTATTACATTGTGATTTTTGGGTTGTTTCTCAATTGGATCTTATGTGTTTGATGAAATGCCTGCTTAGCTTAACAGTTTTGAAGAGTTCGACAATGAGAGATTAGGATTAACATAATGTGGTTTGAATTCGGTTTATTTTTTCTCTTTCTCAATTGCTTAGAATGCTTGAAAAGAGGAGTCTGAGCTACACTGACGGACCTGTGCCGGTGCCGCTTGATGATCAGTTTCTGACAGAAAATGTGCAAAGAATCTGTATTTGTGACACGGGTATCCTCCTTTATCTTTGAATTAGTCATGGAGGGTTACGAAAAGTTTTGAAGGCAAAGTGAAGAAATTGTGAAACTTGATGATCAGCTATAGTCAATACTGCAAATTTTCATCTGAAAAAATGGAAATCTTACTGCAAAAATTTCTAATACTTTGTGGAATGCATAAAGGAGGATGAGGATGCAAGTTTAAGTTGAAGCCGGTTCTGATGCTGGAACTTTTTTTTTTTTTTTTTTTTTGTAGATGAGTGGGTGCAAAACCATGACATCCTTTTGTTCTGGCAAGTGAAGCCTGTTGTGCATGTTTTTCAGGTAATAGGTGTACGGGCTGAACTACTTTGGGACTCGATATCTATTTAAGTGTTAATCTCTTGCTTCTATGTGCTTTGTCAGCTTAGCGAAGAGGGAGCATGTGAGGATGTAAGTGGGGATGGACAACCTTCCACCTTCAACGAATGGATTCTTCCTGCAAATGAATTCGATGGCTTGTGGGAAAGGTTGATTTTCAGCTTCTCTAATTTTCTCTACAGTAGTACTTTGAAATGAACTGATTGTGACGTGCTCTCACTTTTGCAGTTTAATTTATGAATCAGGTCTCAAGCAAAGGTTGGTGCGGTATGCGGCTAGTGCATTGCTTTTCACTGAGAAGGGCGTCAATCCTTTCCTTGTGTCATGGAATCGGTAAGGAAATGTTGTTGATTTCGTGTATGCACACATATGCTTGTAACTTTTATGATTACTGAGGAATTTCTGTTTAGCACCCGTATGATTGTTCTTGTCCCTCTGCAGCATTGTTCTTTTACATGGACCTCCAGGGACTGGAAAAACTTCTCTATGTAAAGCGCTGGCTCAAAAACTATCCATTCGGTTTAACTCCAGGTTTGTTCATGATGTATTGTCTTGTTCATATGAGCATATGTTTCCTAGATGGATTTGCGAGTGAATAGAATGCAAGACTCATTATTTTATACTTTGCAGATACCCACAATGCCAGTTGATTGAAGTTAATGCACATTCTTTGTTCAGTAAATGGTTCTCTGAGAGTGGCAAGTTGGTATGTAGTTGAATTAAGTCTTGAAAGATGCTTTTGCTCCTTGTAAACAAGAGTTGGATTTGGTACATGAAGTTCTCTGTTTTCATTAACATATTTCTCAATCTTAGGTTGCAAATCTTTTCTCAAAAATTCAGGAGATGGTAGAGGAGGAAAGCAATCTGGTATTTGTTTTGATTGGTGAGATTTATTTTCATTGTGAGTTTTCATCCGTTAATCTTTCTTCCATCTGGATTATAATTTATGAATGTACGGTGATGTTGCAGATGAAGTTGAAAGCCTTGCTGCTGCTAGAAAAGCTGCTTTATCTGGCTCCGAACCTTCAGATTCTATTCGGGTACTGTACTTCCGCCCTCGTATTCCAGACTACTTTCTAAACTTTTTTGGCTGAACATAATGCATACAATTTACATTTAACATGTACGATACAGTTCAGAATAGCTCAGTTTGGGTCCAAATAACACCTAAAAATTGACATGCCAGGTAGTGAATGCGCTACTAACTCAGCTGGATAAATTGAAATCAGCACCAAATGTTATAATTCTGACAACATCCAACATAACTGCTGCTATTGGTAAGGCCACAAATCAATTTCCTAACATGTTAAATGAACTTCTCTAGGTTTGCTTACCATTTTCATCTGTAAATTGGAGTGGTAAACTGTGGTTTGCAAAGAGTTAATGTACTTTTTCCCCTATATTAAACAGTTTAGTCTCTATCTTGTTCGCTAATACTAATAGTCTCTCTCGAAGTCCCGAGCTCTCTGTGGTTCTGACAAGCTAGGGAAAGAGAAATACTTTATTTTCTCTGTGGAAGTGGAAAAAAGATAACTTTCACCATCCTAGTATGTATGAATTTACCATTTCTTGGATTGCAGATATTGCGTTTGTTGATCGAGCTGATATCAAAGCATATGTTGGTCCCCCAACTTTGCAAGCGCGTTATGAAATCCTAAGATCCTGCTTGCATGAGCTTATACGAACAGGAATTTTATCACATCTAGAGGTGCATTTGTCTGTCTAACCTTGTTCTGATATGTTTGAAAGTTCCAAGCCAAATTCCTAATGAAATTGTAAATTGTAGGATTGTGATAGCATGCTTCCTAACTTTGCTAGCTTGAGAGAGAAATTGAATATGCCTGAGGTACAAGATGCCCAGACACCACTACACCTGTGTAAACAATTGTTCGAAACTGCAGAAGCATGCGAGGTCAGGAACAGATTCTTCAATGTCTTCTAAAGTTGTTAGGCCCCTTTCAATCTATCTGATAATTGATTTCGTCTCTGGTTTCTTTAGGGATTGAGTGGGCGATCCTTAAGAAAGCTTCCGTTCCTAGCACATGCGGCTCTTGCAAATCCTTACGGTTGCGACCCTAGCAAGTTCTTGAGTACAATGACAGATACGGCTAGGAGGGAGCGTTCTGAGCTACCTGACTGAACTGAATAGTTTTCACATCTTGTGACCCATGTATTTTTACGCTTACTGCAAACGATCACATTAGTAGCTTCCGTTTGTGATGAAGATAATTCATACAAGAATCTGTACCAAAAAACAAATCGGAAAAAAAGAGGCAAGGTTCGAGTTCTTGGCACAAAACAGGTAATCAATTCGGTGTAGACGACAATCTTGTCTGGAAAACTTAGTTGATTCATTAGATTTTAAGAACAATGTATGGTAGGCTTGGAAAATGAGTAGAGGTTACAAAACTCATGGGTTTAACCATGAAATTATTACAAGAAACTATCTGTGTACAAGTCAAGTAGTAGTCCGCTTCTACTTGCCTTCGGTAGTAGTCTGCTTCCGCTTGCCTTCCTTACTAGCTTGCTTCTGCTTGCCTCCGTCTTCTGTAGTATTCCGCTTCTGCTTGCCTTCCCTAGAACCAAAAAGCTTGCAAATTTCACCATGCATTCGAATATGATGAGGGCACTTATGAAGCAGATCTTTGGCCTCGGTGTATCTACCTTCCTTAAAGAATGCTTTCAAAACGTGGACATACGCTGCAGATGATGGATGTTCCTTAACAGTCAATGCCTTGAAAAAGTCTGCAGCATCCTCCACAGAACCAGACTTCGATATATATTGGACGAAAGGCTCTGGATAAGGTGGGTAGTTCTGTTTCTTCATCAAATGAAGAAGTTCGAATGCTTCTTCGAGTTTTCTAACCTCTAACAAATTTTCGATAAGATTTTTGTATGTGGCTTGCCAAGGCACTAAACGAGCTTTTTTCACCATTTCGCCAAGCAGTTTATACGCACCATCTATCTTCCTCTGCCTAAGGAACCCCTCTATCAACACGTCCATCAGATCAGCATCCGCATCACAGCCTTTTTCCATCATCTTTGCGAAACAAATCAGCGCTGTGTCAACTTCATCAGCGGCGCAATGCCCTTGAATCAAAATGGTCCAAGTCTTGATATCAGGAACGCATCCGTCTGCTTCCATTTCTTCCAACACATTGCAGGCTTCTTCGAGTCTCTTGGCCTTACAAAGTCCAAAGACCAATTGGCTGTATGTAATGTTGTCCGGCTCGTACCCTGCATTTCTCATAACCTTCATAATTTCCTCCGCTTCATCAAATCGTCCTGCGCCTGTCAGAGACCTGTGAATCCCATCGTAAACAGGCTTGGAGAGTGTATTCCCCGCAGACTCGAACTTCTTTGCAACTCTAAAAACCATATCCAGATCCGGTTTATCACTCCCTGAGATGCTCCTTAAAAGCATGATGCAATCCTGAGCAGAAGGTTTGTAAGGGCCATCCATCATGAGCTCATACAGCTTCACCGCGTCCTCCATCATCCTGCTCTTCTGAAACTGCCGTGTAATCTTTATATAAGTGTCCAAATCCAGCTCATGACCTGCAGCCTTCATCTCCTCAATCACACTCCAAAACTCCCCCATCGAATCAGCCCACGCAAGAACCCTCGCAACTGCATTGTATGTAATTGTATTGTGTTCATAACCGGAACACTGACCAACCCAATGGAAAAACCTCAAGGCCTTCGACGGGCGAGTCCTGAGTTCCTTCAGTACCCTAATGACAAAATGATCTGATAACTCAAGTTTGATCTCCCCCAATTCTTTCTCAACCCCATCACTCCACTCCGACCCCGAAACAACATCCACCACGCTCTTCACAACCTCATCCGCCGCGTTATCTTCGACCATCCTCTCGTAAAAATGCTTGAAAGCCACGACATCACTATCCATCCTCCCCTTTTTCAACTGCTCTCTAATCGCCATATAAGTTTGCGCATCAATGAAAAATCCCTGCTCTTTCATCTTCCTCAGAGCAATCCAAAACTCCTTCATCGAATTCTTATGCACTAAAACCCTAAGCATTAAGCTAAACACCGAAGAACTTGGCCTAAATCCGTCTTTCTCGCAGACCCAATTGAAAAAATCCCAAGCTTTTCGTGGGTCTTTATCCAATTTCTTCAAAACATAGATTACTACATCGTGGGTCGGTGATGGGTACGACTCCGATAACTCGGTCTCCAGCTCGGCGGACCATTTGTTGGCCAGAACGAGTTGCAGGACCGAGTTGGGGGTCGAGGAAAAGAATAGCTTTTGATGGGTGTTGAGGAAGTGGGATTGATTTGAAAGGAAGTGAGAGAGGTGAGAGGACTGAGTCACCTGAGAATAAAGCAGCGGAGCTATGACATCGAACCGAGTCGCCGCGAGCGAGTTGGCGAATCGGCGGGTAGTGAGAAACGCCGCCTTTGCTCGATTCATGGCTGCTAAACTTCTCACTGAGACAAACAGCAGAGACGTTGATATGAACCAGGGGATTTCCAGGGTTTAAGCACTTTTCGGGTCAACCCGAATGTAATTGGGTCAAATGCGGACTTGCAGTTTGTTTTCTCTTGGGTCATATGTTGATAGGCCTAAATGGGAACCCATGGGCTTTTCACACCTTCTGCGACCCATGTACTATCACTTTAATAATAGGGTGAACTGCTAATTTAGTTCCTGAATAATTACTTGATTGAAAATTAGATTTCTAAACTTTTTTTTCTTCAGAAAAATCAGTCATTGAATTATAAAAATCTACCAATTACATCCCTAATATTAGATTCGAAGCTGCTATATTTAACTTTTCGTTAATTTAAGTCACGTTACTTGTATGTGATACACATTAGATAGTAGATTGGTAATTTTCCATAGAAAAATAGTGTATGGAGTTAACTTTGGAGGGTAAATTAGACGTTAAATTTACAACCTATATGAAATGTTAAGGGCTTATAGGCGAGAAAATGACAGTATTACATTGTAAAGTGTGTCAATGACTTAAGTTGACGAAAAATTGGATAGAATATCTTTGAATATAGTAGAAGGGATGAAATTAGCAATTATTAACTAGTTCAGTGACTTATTTTACCGAACAAATAATTTAGGGACCTAATTTTCACTGAGGTGATTGTTTAGGGACTAAATCGACACTTCACCCTTAATAATATAATGTCAAGTCTAAACTAGTCCGGCTACATTAGTACTACTCAATGGTACAAGTAATTTATTCCTTCAACCTTAGTGTCAATATATTGTGGATTCAAACTTGATATTCATAATATTCAAACTTAAAACCTATCAATTACAAGTAAAGAAAAATATTATTCAATCGTAATACTAAGACTATCTCCAATAGAGATGTTAAATTAAAATGGAAAATTTTAATTTTAGCTGATGTGGCAAATAATAGTTTGCCAAATCTCCTATTCCAACTAAAATGTCAAATTAAAATGTTTTTCTTTAGTATTTATAAAATCAAGGGGGTCTGAAATTTACTAATAAAATAAGGGAAATTTTATTTGAACCCGTATAACCTCTTTCTACACCCAACTTAAACTTTAATTTTAATTATCTTTTTTTACTTTATTACATAATTACCATAAACTACAAAATGAAATTAACAATAAAACTAAAACTTATCAATAAACCCACTCTATAATTAAATTCTACCATCACCCCTTATTTCATCCAAATAATTATGTAATGGTCTCATCCAGCCTTCTAGTGTATGCATGGTTCTTTCGTTTGATTAAATCACTACAGTACCAAAGGTGAGACAGGATTCATTCAAGCTATGAAACTGGCTACCATTGAAACTTCATGCACTTCTATGGATAGATTATATGAAACTTCGCCTGAGAAGTCCTTTAAGAATTGATAAAGCCATTTTAGATGTGAAATAGTAACAATATACCTAATTGACTGAACTAATGTTAATAAACGAATGGAAGAGAGAGAGCTAGAGAATGAGAGAGATTTTAAACCATGGAGAAAAGGGCTATGCTTCAGTAGGTGGTTTGATTTCAACTTTGATGAGCTCTCTCCAAAAAAACCCCAGTGCTTGGTAATTGAAAAAGAAAAAGAAATATTATTGATTGGTAACCCTATTATAATATAATTGCAAGGACAATTATATTGCTTAGATTATGAATTTGTCAATTTTTTCGTAGTCCTAACTTGAAATGGACTTTTGTTTGCAAATTTAGGATTTGTATTTTCTAAATGGGTGTAGAGAAAAATTTATAAATTGAATTAACTTTGTGAGGGTAGTTTAGGTAGAAAATTTGGGTTTAAAAAGATATTGGTAGTTTACTTAAAAGTAATATGGGTGAAAATAGTAAGTTAGGTGTAAAAAGAGGTTACATAGGTTCAAATAAAATTTCTCATAAAATAATCAATAAATAAATATATGGGCAAAACATTAAAATAAAACAAAAAAAATATTTTGATGTTGCCTTCGAATTTGACAGCAAAGTAGAGAATGTCAATCCATGTAGGACTTAGACATTTTCTTTGAAACTAGAAAATCAACTTTTTATTTTCTCAAAACAGTCTACCTAAGTGTTTGAACATCTTCTTTGAACATGTTGTATGACGAAATGATTTTAAGTTTAAGTGATTAATTATTTGTGTAATTTCATGGACCCCAACTTCATTTCCTTTCACGCGAAGTTGGTGTCGGTCACAAAAGTGAACCGGGAACCCGCCCTTTTCCCTCAACGGGCGTGCGAGGAAGTTCTGCAAAGTCTAGTACATGTGTCGATTTATTACGGGAGAGAATGGGAAGGTGGAACTGGGGAAAGGATTGAGTAGAGAGCTTACGCAACAAAACAACGGTGGTCCTTTATTCGTTTTCAATGGCAAACTTGCAAATGGCCGTTGGGGTGTACATTGAGAGAGACTAGCCATTGATAGAGACGCAGTTATAGTTCTTGGCTTGGGACTTTAGAGGTGTGTTAAGCGATTGTCAAGACAAATAGAACACACAACTAACAAAGAGAGGTTCATATAAGATGATGTTGAGCCTTCCAAATATATCATACACAAGGATTTTGACATGCGTATATATGACCAGCTTCTTAGTAGGGATTTCGTTTTACTCTTCACGGAGTGGGATGTCTTAGCACCGTTGTATGGCGTGTATATTGACCTATTGACAATATATTGATGGTTTATTATTCAATATTCTTTTGCCAGTTATGGTTGTAGAATATTAGGGGTCTATATATTTTTGTTAAGAAGGGGTTCGTATATGTATTTATAGTTATAAAAAAAATGAGTTTATGGTTTTATATAAATAGTTCCTCTCCGTTAAAGCTAATTACTTCGTAGTCACATTTATTGACGTTGTTCATCCCTATTCTAATCGTTCGAATTGATTGGATTTTGGTATGAAAATTCGGGTATATTTTGGATATGGGAAAAAACCGTGAATAATATTATGGTTATAGGGGTCCCCAATCTGTTCCATCCCCGAATCCAAACCGAATTATATATATATATATATATTTATTTATTTATTATTCACTGATTCCATTACCTCGAGACTACAAAAGTTGCACTTTGTGAGTTGCCTTTTGTGGACAAGTTAAAAAGTTTTGATATGAATCAAAATCTATGAGAATCCAGACCAATAGTACTTATACAAGATATCAAAGATCAGCCCACATTATCAATGTTTAGCTTTAATTTTTATGCTTCACAAGATCCATTCATTAAATCATTTTATACCTCAAATACTTAATGACGAAATAAATATTGACTAAATTATCATGCGTCAATTGAACGAATATATTTTTTGTATTGACAAAGATGGGTATAATCGTTAATCGATGGGGAATTCGTTATCCGGTGTGTATGGTTATAGATAATACCCGATGATTAATTGGCAGTTATGAATTTGGTTAATTTTTGTGGTTATGGGGATGAATATAGCATTTTCGTCTCCAAACCGAACCGTAGCTATCCCTACTTGTCAACTATAAAATTGTTATATTCGTCAATATCGACGATATAGTTACACTTAATAAAATGCAGTTAACCCCTCACCACAAAAATTCTTATATTGATATATCGTGTAGGTTGGGAAAGAAGATGGATGTTAACGATCAATTTGCACATGATGAGGCATAATTAGCTTTGGTCTAAATGCGTGTTAATGAAGTTTAGATGGTGAAACCAGCTTGATCCAACTACGTAAATTTCTGATATTTGTAACTTAATAATCTCATAAGGTTTTGAAAATAACAAAGTAAATCTAAATCAAACCATACACAAAAGCATATGAAAGGCAACCAAAAAGAAAATTATAACCCTTTTGGATACGAGCCGACCAAAAGATAAAAGAGAGAAGAGCCAAAAATTCAAACACCATACATTATACATAGATAAAGACCCTTTTTTCAAGGGTTAAGGAGCTAGCTAGCCCCACCCTTGGGGCACCGATATATCATGCTTTACGTTTGCTACTTTGCTTTGCCTTCACAAAAATGTAAACCCTAAAAATTGAACACACAGGAACACATTTGCCTCCACAGTCCACTGTGTGAGTGTGTCGTCTCCCCTTTTGTTGGGTGTTCCTTTTTCCCTGTGGAAACGTGCCCTCTAGCACTGTTCATTGAAAAGAGAAATCCTGCATGCGGGAATATAAGATTAGGTCTCCACACTTCCACAGTCCACACTATGCGTGCTTCACAATATTTCACCCCTCTCTCTCTCTCTCTGCAATATAAAGCTATATATATCTGTACCATGTTACCGTATTCTCTGAGTTACTCTAACTCTGCTGCTTTCCCTCTCTCACTCCCTCAGCTGCATATCTTCTCTCTCATGATCACGATGTGGGAATTGTTTCTGAAATATATGGCGGTCCAGTGCAGTGGAAGCAAACTAGGGTTTCTCCTCAGTTTCAATTTCAAGAGATATACATGGGTGTTTCTTGGAACTGCCATTTAAAGAACTTTGGGGTCTCTCCAAGTCCAACCCAAGAATGATACACTGATGATGGATATATAGCATCCATTAACGGGGGAATGAAGCTCTCCTGGTCCGATCGATCACTTTTTTTTTTCCTTTTAATCTCCTTTGTTTATTTATTTTTATCTTTTTTTCAGTTTTAGTTCTTAATTATATATTTCTGTTTTTTGAGTATATGGATGCAGCAAATATATCATGTTGCTGTCATGTTCTCATTACCTTGATGCTTGTAAGACTTGTATTGTAATTGTAGTATGTGTTTTGAAAGCTTGAATATATGATTTTTTAGTATCCAGTACTCATAGAGATTATATATATATATATATATATATATATATATATATATATATATGTTTTAATTTGTCAATTTTGAAGACATTCATCTCCATCTGCATTACCAGAGCCATTAATTATAGAGCTGTATATTATTTTGAATATGCTTTCAGTGCTTATATATTTATACACCCACACGCACATGTATATATGAGAACAGCTAAGCTTTGACATGCATCGTTCAGTTTTTCATCTGATGATTCTTTACATTTGGAGAAGGCTTTAAGTTTTTCTCTATGTGACGTTAACATTGTTTCATTGACATGAAACACCATAATATATAACGATGTACTTGCCCTATACAAATTGCTCTCCTACATTTTGGGGATATATAATGTCTGCCATTGTATGCTGATTTACCATAATGGTTGGTGCTGTCTCGATCTCTTTCAGAAACTTTGACCAACTACTGAATTTCGGTTCTATACCAAACACACAAATTGAGAGCATTACTGTGATCCACACACACACACACATATATATATATATATATACACACATTCATATATATGATAACATTTTCATTTTCTTTCAAATTCTTTCATTTTCTTTCTATGACTAATGTTTTGTGTCGTGTGTATTATACTGATCCATAGGTGGGTATATATATTCCAGCTATGTGTGTGTGTGTGTGTGTATCTATCATCAGATCTTCTTGTCAGCTTAAAACACAATCTAAGTTTTCTTAATTGAGTACTATAATCATTCATCTTTATTTACTTTTTTATCAGCTCAATGATGGTAATGAGAGAGTCAATTTGGCCCTGGGCCATAGCTAGGTTAGTACAAGGAATGAGGACTGAGGAGGAATCATTGTGTCATAAAACCTGGGAGAAATATTATTGTAATTGTCAAGATTTCAGATAAATGGGTTATCAGCGTACTATCAATCACACAGATATTATCCTCAAACTTGTATCTTATCATCTGAACGACATAGCAGATGTGAAACCACACAATATAACTCACATATAGTGTTGTCCGTCTTCCGAAGAAGAATTCTTGTATTCTTCAACAACATTCTCATTCCCATTCCCCACCAATATATGGCTCTAAACTCATAAAGGTATATAGCTTAACCTTTTGTCAGTCCCACTCCTTTTGATATCGTAAACGTTTGAACATGGAAGCAGCAGATCAAGGGACAAATAACATATCTATATCTTCATTGGTCTATGTAAAAGATTATCTCTTTATGCAAGCTTGGTGTTAACAAATTATCAGACAAAAATCCAAAAAGGCCATGAATTCTCCCTCATGGATTGTATACTTGTCCCTAAAAAAAATCCATTGAAAGCATATTATCTGCCTAAAAATTTGTTTAAATGGGTCTTTGATCTTCATCAAAAGATTTCCTAGCTAGCTTTCCCTATCATGAACACCTTAGGGCCTGTCTAATAGTGGACGCTCTTCATAATATCTCAAACTTTAGGCTAAGTCCTTCCTAACATTGATCAAAGAAAATATGAGTTCAGCCCGAACATTAGTTCTTTTGAGTAGCCCAAATCACCCAAAATGCCAATTGGGATCCACTCATATATGTTGTGATGCCATTATACTTGTTTGGTGACTGGGATTGGACTAGGATAGAATCGTGTACAAGTCAATCCTAATTCATCCAATACTTTCAAACGACACTTGGATGACACACTATGATGGACTGTTTTCCAATTCAATAACTCAGTTTAAGCATTTGTAAGTTCAACAAAAGTAACAAGATACTAGTCTAATTCAACTGAGATAATTTGGTCGAGTCCTAGCAGCCATACAATACCTTAGTTCTTTTTCTTATGTCTTTTTAGCTTTTGGTAAGTTCCTTTCATGCCAAGCAAACCATCCCATTGTTTTACCACTAAACTAATGGAACACTAGCCTCTAATAATGACTGTTTATAAATGAAAAAAATAAAAGAATTACAAAACCCCTTTGATGGGTTTCAACCTTTGAGCTCTCTTTAATCTGTTTTTGTATGAGAAGATGTTGTGCCACCACAGGCTTTTGAGCAGTTGTTGTTTGGCCCTTTTTGTAGGTGTAATGCACCTTCCTCCTTACTAAAGCAACTTTTTGTCCAACTTGTTACTGCATGCCTTGCCTTTCTCTGCCTTGGCCCTTTGGTTTTTAGGTTGTCCTTGTCACCCCCATTTGCTTTCCCATCTTTTTTGCCTTATTAATCTTATTTATCAAAGTTAATCACCTAAAACCTAATTAGTTTCAATTTCTGTTTAGGGCACGAGATGGAAAACCCCGACAGGTTGGATGTAAGTGGGACACTCAACATGTAATTGTCAAGGCGGCACATGCTAGGATTGTTATCAAATAGATTCTAAACATAAAATCCGCGATACGTTATTATGATCAAATTATATTTAGAAAGAAAGTAAAGTTGTTACCTATCTTAATGAAGTATGTTTTCACATGCATCTTTTAGATCACAGGTTGCCAAGTTAATGTATAAATACTGAATGATTGATCACGTAATGATCGAGACACTCTCATAAATATATACTCCTTGAAAGCAAAATATGTTGTCTTAGAATTCCAAATCTTCAATTCATAAAAAACATGAATATTAGAACGTCATAAAAGCCACATTTAAAGCAACATTACATTGAATTTACAACAATCAACATACTTCTCAACAAAGCTATTCAATAATACTCTGAAGTATTGAATACCCTGCTACTTAGAGTCTTCAAATCCAGTCCAACGTCTGTTAAATGCATATGAACAATCATTAAATCAGATCTAAAGATTTTAAGTAACAATCAAATCTAAAAACTCCAAGTAACGATTCAGAACATTGTAGAAGCGAAACGGTAGATTATTGCCTCACCCTTTACTTCTTTGTTTCCTTGTTCTTTATAAAATAACGAGAATCCAAATGAAACCAAATTACCTCACGTCATTCAGACTTAAGATAAAGAACCCAAAGATGTTCAACATCAGCATCAGTGGCATCTTTCGAGACCTGCCAAAAGCTCCCATGTGATGTGCAGAAAGGTTATTTCACACGAGTCATTAAACAATCTCATTAATCATTTAATTAGACTAATCCCGCTTTAATACATGTCAAATGCAGCAGAAAGCAAATATAATATTCAAATAAATAAATAAAAAAATAGATTAAAACCATGGTTTTCTCTGCACTTTGACAAAAAGATTGACAATTAACAAGCAGAACTGCAATTAAACGTACAATTATTTAACTCAAGAAAATAAAAAAGCAAATGGTGTAATAAATAAATAAAAATTCCACGTGTCACATATCCATCAACTATCTTTTGTGTGTAGGGAAAGCTTTCGGTGTCGGAGCAATATATGAGGGGAGAGTGAGTAAGCTTTCACCACACCCACACCCCAAAATCTCTCTCAAAGCTTGAAACTTTAAGCCTTTTGGTCCCAACCCATTTCCCAAGGGCGCGGTTTCCACCGGTTCTAGCCGGGAAAAGCTGACTTGGGTCGCCGGAGAGTTGAACCACCACCATGGACGTTGACTTGTGGGCTTCCAGGGTTCACGCAGCTAAGAGCCTCTCTGCTGCTCATGCTGCAAGGCTTCACTATGGTACTTCAATTTTCTGAATTTTATTTTTTACTTCGACATTTTGTGTCGAGTAAAATTTAGAATCGGTCCTAACTTTCACCGTAATTTAGATTGGGTCTCCGAACTAAAAATCCGTTCATTGAGGTCCTTGAATTTAACAAAACTTGCACCAATTGAGGTTCTTCTTTTTGATGTTTGAGTAAAGCAATGGCTTGCGTGTGGGATTTCAAGAACTGGGTTGCAATTAAAGTTGAGAGCTTTGGTTGGATTTAAGAAAGAAATTGGCACATTGTTTTTGACTAATTGTTTGTTAAACCCTGTTTAAATGAACTATTTTTGCTTGAACTTTCAAGCAGATAATGTTTTATCCTGAAATATATGGGGTATTTTTCTTGTGGGGAGATATTGGAAAATATCCCATTTAATAAAATAAAAAGTCCGGAGAATCTGAGATTTTCCATATCTTGTATGATGCTAGATTAGGTAATTTTATCAAGTTTCCTAGATTTGTTCATAAAAACTTTCCTATTTGTGTGATTATTTGCATCCCTGAATTTGTAATAGAATTTAGGGTTTGGTATAGACCACATGGATATCAAGATGTTACTTTGATTAATTAGGTTGGAGGAAGTTTAATTATAATGGGAGGTTATCAACACCACAAAAAAAGATTAGGGGGATTTATCAGCCTGATAAATTATACTGGGGTAGAAGAAGATGTGGAAAATTATAGTGAAGATGAAGAATATAATCGGCATGAAAATTTCAGAGAGGGGAATGTACAAAAATCAGAACTTTAGCGTTCTTGGGAAGATCTGGAGAGACTGTGAGAGCAGATATTGAAGGAAGCAAAAAGCCTTTTGTCTGAGGCTTTGGGTGAAGGAAAATCTGAGAATGATGCTTCTAGTGTTATTTGTGAATAATGCTTCTAGTGTTATTCATGAATGTGAGAAATTTAAGGGCTCGATTGAGATTGAAAAACATATCAAGAATGATGAAAAATCTGCTTCGGATGGTTGTTGAGACTGGTTAATTCATTTGTAGCTTATGCAGTGTATAGATAAGAAGATGCCTTCATATTTGTTTAGGCTCTCTGTTTATTGTCTTTTTGATAAGAATCAAGTGGTGTTTGTTTCATGAATATCCCATACTTGATCACCTAATGCGAGGCAAAGTGTTCACTTTAGTAGTTTCTTGGGGCCGGAGTAATAGCTGGGTGTTAGGTTCTATCATTCTAATATGGTTATTTACGTGTCCGTGTGAATTGTGTGCATGCGCGCTTGTCTGCATGTGTTTGATCTCGTAGTTTAAACGGCTGAATATTGGGGATGTTGATGTAATTGAAACGACAAGTACTTTCTTTTAAATACTGAGATCAACTTTCTCGAAGCTTTTGACTTGCTTTGCTAAATCCACCTGTGTGCACATATACACGTGTACATATATAGATACCCTGTGTGATTTATACACCTATTGATCGATCTTCGATCTTCTATATTAAACAGATAATCATATGGGTTTGGAAGATTCTGAAGGAGATGACGACACAAAATCGTGTTTTCCATGCCCTTTCTGTTATGTGGATATTGAAGTCCCAGTGCTTTGCAGCCACTTGGAGGAAGAACACTGCTTTGACTTTAAAAATGCAGTAAGTGCTTTTCTTTACCTAATATTTTGTTGTGTGCGATTAAAAAGGAGATTTAGTGTTATCAAAATTGGATTCTTGAGTCATTACTGAACTATCCAATGAAGAACGTTGATATATTGATTACAAAAAAGATGCTGCTTGAAATTGATAGATGTTTCAGCTAGAATTTGAACCTGATGGCTGCTTTAATCCTGCTATTCCAGGTTTGTCCTTTGTGCGCTGCGAATCTGGGGAAAGATGTAATTGGACATTTTATGGTGCACCATGGAAGCTCCTTCAAGGTATTATTACCTATATTGGATCAAGGCTTCGTAATAGTGAATTTAGCGGATAGCTCTGTTGATCATTGTCGGAACCTTAAAGGATTCATCTGTGTGCTTTCAGCACAGGAGAAAATCTCAAAAATCCGGTTTGTGGACTGGTAGTTCAGCAATGCTGGGGAAGGCACTGCTTAAACATGGAAGGACATATGCACAGGAAACTGCACCTGATCCTCTCCTCTCACCATTTATCTGCAATATATCATTTTCAGACCCTACAGGTATCCCCGAAGATGTTTGTTCAGATATTGATTCCCCTATCACTTCCGGCATGAAAAGGTAAATTCCTTTTGCTGTTTTATGAAAGTATAACTATACCATATTAGTGATTGTTTGAGCGTGAGATTAATAGGGATTGCAAACTTGAGAAATCTTTTGTTTTAACATGCACCATGTTATGAATGGATGATATAATAGTAAATGGGTCTTTGCAAACCCAGGTATATCATGATCTCATAAGGCAGAAACTAATTTGTTGAAACATCTTTGACCAAAAAAAAAAAATTGGTTGAAACATCGTATTAATGTTTCGATAATATGAAAGATCTGCTGTTTATATGCTTTCCATAAACAGAAGATTTGTTGTGTATACATAATACCAACCCTAATAACAGTTTGGTATCTATGAAATTCTTAATTGCAGCTAAATCTGCTTTTCATCGGCTGTTTCAAATTCTTGAAGATCTTTAATTTTGTGAATGCATTAAATTGTTGTTTCTGTTAGATCTAAGCTATCCACGATATGCGATTATCTCATTTCTCTAGTTGCCTTCATTTGTCTAGTAACCTCTTATTGAATCTTTTACTTTCCTAGTGACCCCTGAACACCATTTAACTCTGTTTGGTTATTGGTTTTGGAACTTTTTCTAATTAGTTTGCTATCATTCTATGTTTGGTTGATCCCTTAACTGCATATATTTGATTAGTTGATTAATCATCTGAATTATGAGATAGTGCTTTTTTATGTTACCTGGGTTCTGTACTTTTGAAATATTATGCTATCTTCGCTTCCAACCTACTCCTCTTTTGAATTAAAAGTGAAGGGCAGGCAGTTAGTGAGTTTTCTGCTGGAGAGATGGAAACCCTTTCGTTATTAGCATAGGTTTATCTTGTGAGTTATATGTCACGCAAAAACTGTCGTTATCTCTTTAACCATTGCGTCATCCAGTATAGAATCATGCTGTCTGTTCCAACAGGGTGAAGTATTAAATTGTTTCATATTTTTTTTCACTTCATTTTATCTTGATATTTGTCGTTAAGCATGTCAATGCACTAGTTATTAATGCTCCTTCGGTTGAACCAAAAATGTGACGAGCCATCGATTTATATTAATTTATTCCCTAAACTTTCCATTGCCCTTCGTTTGCTTTGTTAGCCAGAGTCCTGGCTGACATGACTGAGCTGCAAGTTCTACTGGCTTCAGTAACTAATCTTGTCGAATAATATATCCTGGTGATGCTGTTGATGCGACGTTACTGATGCATTTTGTCTGTGCAGCACCGATCCATCTCCCCCAGATGAAGCTTGTGAAAAGGATAAAGAAGAGAGAAGGCAGAGGGCGGCATTCGTGCAAGGGCTGATTGCATCAACCATATTCTTGGACATATGAACTCATCGGAATACAAAGCTTTCTGGAGGAAGCCGAAGACTGATCGTAGTCGCCAAGGACGGTGTATCATCAGGCACTCTCAGCATACACAGTGGAGCAAGGTTTTAGGAAGTAAGATAGTTTCTATATTAGGTAAGTAAGTTAAAAGAGAAGTTGTCTTTGAGATGGACAGTATTTGTCTGCAGCAAGGCAATATGTATACAACCTCGTATACAATCTGTCGTTAAATGTCTATTTATATTTAAACAGCCTGTTTCAAAGGCAGACTTTCTATAATTAGCAGAGTACGGCATGTTTAGTGAACATATTATCTTTACTAATCTATATACGAGTACCAAATTTACACCCGCCCAATGTTTAGGCAATCTCGCGGCCATTCTGTTCGAAGCTCACACACCGGCGGCATGGCAAATCGGTAAGAAATTTTTATCTCGACTGGTTAGGACTCAAGTATTTTGTAATTAACTCGAGTCATAATTTGATTAAGCTGTTTTAGAGTAAAAAACAGAAACATTTTGAGTCGATGGAGTTTCAAATTGAACATGGACTTGGGAGTGCAAAGCTTTAGCGAAGTTAAGAATCCGACGTGAAATCTCACTCGTTTTGCCATAGAACCGGGAGTATATCCGCGTCTCTCGATCTCGCATAACTATGTTAAGAATCCGGCGTGAAACCTCACTCGTTCTGCCATACAACCATGGCAGAACCGGGAATACATCCGCATCTCTCGATCTCACATGACCAAGCTAGGAATCAAACTAACAAATGAATCATCAAAAAAAGCAGAGCAAATTGGGATGATGAAACCTACAAAATATATAACATTTCGTTGTGGAAATTGCTTGGAAATGTCAAAAGCTAGATAAAATTGAAGCTAAGAGAGTTCAAGTTTGACACCAAATTGCAAAAATAAGTTCAGACCACCACATAATTTCTATTTTCTATCACTCGATAATGGATTGAATAACGCCAGCTCCAACAGTCTTCCCTCCTTCTCTGATAGCAAACCTCATCCCCTGCTCACACGCCACCGGAACAATCAGCTCGACAACAATCTTAACGCGATCGCCAGGCATCACCATCTTCGACTCCTCATCCTTGTCGTTCATAATCGAAGTCACCTTCCCGGTGACATCAGTGGTCCTCATGTAAAACTGAGGCCTGTAACCCGAAAAGAACGGCGAATGCCTCCCCCCCTCTTCCTTCTTCAACACATACACAATGGCCTCGAATTTGGTATGCGGGGTAATAGTCCCGGGTTTGGCCAAAACCATCCCTCTCTGGATGTCAATCTTCTGAATACCCCTAAGCAACAACCCCACATTGTCACCAGCCATGGCATCATCAAGAATTTTCTGAAACATTTCGACACCGGTGACAGTTGTGTTCCTGGTGTCCTTCAAGCCAACAATGTCGACGGTGTCTCCGACCTTAACCTTCCCCCTCTCGACACGGCCAGTGGCGACAGTGCCACGGCCAGTGATCGAAAACACGTCTTCGATTGCCATCAGAAACGGCAGCTCAGTCTGCCGCTGAGGAATCGGAATGTAATCATCAACAGCGTCCATAAGTTCATAAATCTTATCAACCCATTGATTTTCGCCTCGCGAAATGGTGGGATTCGCCATTAGAGCTTCTAGTGCAAGCAATGCAGATCCAGAAATAATAGGCACATCATCACCAGGAAATTCATAGGAAGAAAGCAGCTCTCTCACCTCCAATTCGACGAGCTGCAGGAGCTCCTCGTCGTCCACCTGGTCCTGCTTGTTCAAGAACACCACCATGTTGGGCACACCCACCTGCTTCGCCAGCAAGATGTGTTCTTTGGTCTGCGGCATTGGGCCGTCGGCGCCGGAGACGACGAGAATGGCACCGTCCATCTGGGCGGCGCCGGTAATCATGTTCTTGACGTAATCGGCGTGGCCGGGGCAGTCGACGTGGGCGTAGTGGCGGTTCTCGGTCTCGTACTCGACGGTGGCGGTGTTGATGGTGATTCCACGGGCGCGCTCTTCCGGGGCGGCGTCGATTTCGTCGTACTTCTTGGAGACGCTGTTGCCGATGGAGGCCAAGGCCATGGTGAGCGCGGCGGTGAGGGTGGTTTTGCCGTGATCGACGTGGCCGATTGTGCCGATGTTGACATGGGGCTTTTTGCGCTCGAACTTGCCTCTGGCGGCTTTGACTGTGAAGTTGCGGCGTCGGTGGTGGTGGTGGGGGGTGGCGGTGGAGGGTGTGAGGTGGAGGATGGTGGAGGGGTTTAGGAAGGAGGAGGAGAGGTGGGTTAGCTTGGAAGAAGGTCTAATGGAGAAAGAAGGGGTTGTGGGGGAAGGGGAGGCTGGGGAGGCATATGGATAAGTGAGCTTTGAGGAAGCTGAGGTTGCAGCTGTAGCTGCTAGTGTGGAGATTGCCATGGAAAGACAGAGTCTTTAGAGAGAGAAAGTGGGAGGAGAGAGAAAGGGAGGAAGGAGGAAGAAGATAGGGGCTCGGATTTGGGGGGTTTTGGGGATAATGTGAAGGAGGAAGGAGAGCGAGAGAGGGATAGTGTTATCTTGTTTTGGGAAGACAACGGAGGACCTCATACGGGGGTCTATCCATTTCTCTGCCTGAGTTTTAGAGGGAGTTAGTCTTACTGGTGGGGGTTTGGGGTTTTTGTGCAACTAGGGTTATATCCTCACACGTGTGAAAATAAAACCCGCTCTAATTGCATTTCAAGGGTTTCTCTTTTTCAATTCCGGTTCAATTTATTCCATTCCATTGCAACGAAATTCGGAACTTCAATATCCATTCATATTCGAAATACACCGAATTTTCGGTAGTGAGGTCTGAATTTCACATACGGTTAAGCTTCTGGAGCCGCTTTTTATTGTTTAGTCATTAAATTGAATAAATCAAATAAAAATTAACGAAATGTATAAAGTACCAAAAAGGTGTGTGCTGATTTTTTTTTTATTCAAAACTTACACTTTTTAAGTTATTTGAAAATAATTTGATTTGGCAACACACCAACCATCATATTATGTTTTTGTGTGAAAATAACACCTCCGCCTATTTTCACAAATCATTTATCTCCCCCTACATACTTCTGCTTATTTATGATCATTTAAATAAAAAATAAACAAAATGTGTAGAATAATAAAAATAACGGGTAAAAATCATTTTTCTTTTTTTTTTTCTTTAGAACTTCATCTGATTTTCAAAATAGGATGAGGATTCTCTCCAGATCTTCTTTGTGGGGATCCTATGAATCCTCACATCATGGCCGTTTGTTGTACATCGTACGATCAATTTTTATTAGGTACCATTTATGTTTAATTTTAGATAATAAAATTCAAAATGATTTCTTGCTGCACGATATATGACAAATAGTTAGGACGTAGAAATCCCTAAGATCCTTACACTTTGAATCCATATGGGATACGAATCCTTCAAAATAATGCCAATGGGGGCTCTCAAAATTTTTTTGTGGCTACAAAGTACATGAAATGGACTCATAGATGGTGACTTGTGTCCATGTGGGATGGCAACCCTAAAAGACAGACTCCCTTTGTGCCACGTAATTGTTTCAAATACCTTAACTTTCCGAAGCAAATCATATGGCATTGTGGATTGTGGAGTCACAATCTACCATGGCAAACGTGCCACGACCACCAGCCTCATATTTTGATTGGTGAAGGGTTTTGGAATCCAGAAAAAAACTATGCAACTCAACAAACAACACAAGGGCAAAGCATCCCACAACAATAACTTGACAAACAAGTAACCCAAAAACCAAGATAATTTTCAAATTTGCTCAACTCACTGATTTGAGGTATAACTGAAGAAAAAAAAGGGTAAAGAATTTATCTGTACAGGTATATACTCCACGTGATGGTGAACCCGTATTCAAATCGACTTATCAGGCTGATGTGTTACCTCGCGGGAGTTCAAGTGCCGGAATCTGTAGGGCTTCAGGGGTCGCTCTAAAGGCTGATCTGGATGACAAGCTTGATTGTCCTCCAGGCTATGGTTTGCTGGATCTATATTACTAATCTCTCAATGTCTATCCAGCAGCATCAGATACCGCTACTAGCTCATGCTCCCCAACTTCACCGAAGTATAGAATATCTCTGCGATTTCTATTTCTGTCACTGGAAAATTGAATAAACAATCTAGATATCCCAGCATTGGAAGTGGAGACGTGAAACAGATACGAGGAGCTGAACCTGCAAATTGCTTGGTTTAGCAGTCTGCCTCAAGCTGCATTTTGTAGTCTGGAAATCTCATCTTACATATATCTAAAACCTTTTGACGGAAAACTGGGGGCAGTTCTTTCAATGGTTCTGATATTGCTAATTCATGTTTCTTCTTGAGCTCATCTAACTCCTTTTTCTGTTCTACCAATAGATTCTCGAGTTTCTCGGCAATGATCTTTACTTCTGATTCAAATGGAAGAACTCCATTAATAAGATGCGGATCAGTAGCTGCATTATGACTATCACCACTCAGTGGGTCAGAGGCTCCAGCACCATTTGGATCATTTTCCTCTCTAGGGCCACCAGGAGATCTCTCATCTTCCTCAACACCACCATTTGGTGAATCTGAGGCGCCAGCACCATTTGCATCATCTTCCTCCCTAGGGCTGCTACCAGCAGAGTTCTCATTTTCTTCAGTACCTCCTGCAGTGACTGAAGCCGCTGGAGAATTCAAATTAGAAAAGAAATACTTAGCTGGAGAATTTCCACCACCTTCCTTGGGTGAGTCACACCAGTACTTGCGGCCTGAAGGCAATCTTTCTAACGCAAGACTATTAGAAAGAAGGGCCTCGTGTATTAAGGGAGAAGCATCCTCCTTAGACTCAGAAGCATGGCTATAAGGAGTTGAGGCCTCACCATCAATATGGTCTCCAGAATCTTCTCCGTGTGGCCAATCTGGAATGTGGGAATGGATTTCGGAGTCAATTATTTCAGCAAGTGTTGAAACGTCTTGATCTGTCAGGTCTAACTCTTGAACCATTTCACTAGCAACAGCAATTGCAGTGTCTTCCCCAATGTCAAATGGAAAGTGAATATTTCGAAAATGACCTGGGCCCAGGTGGAAACTTTCTCAGTTTTAAGAGCGGGAGCTGGCATAAAAACATACTTCTTTGACAGAAAAGTAAATAAAATAGAAAAGTGGAAAAGAAAGAAAAGGTTACCTGTAGAATCTGCTATTCGTAATTTCAGAAATATCGTGTCATCTTTCCTCTGACCTTGCACACTGAAGTCTCTGCTTGTCTCATGAGAAGGGTCCGTATCCTTTGTTTCAATATCAGTCTGATCAGAACTGCCTTCTGCATCTAGCATGTCACAATGTGAGGAGAATAACACAAAAATCCTTTGAGCACTAGATAAACAACTCACTTTACCTGAATAATGAGTGGGTCGTAGAGAGCGAGATATACTTTCACGATTATCATCTGATTGGAGAAAAGGATCCATCAGAAGTTCTTTCGCAGGCAAGCGTTCTGAAACTTTCACAATGCATTTTTCTATGAATGCTTTAACTCCAGGATCTGTCACTTTTTCCAACGATGCTGGCTTTACTCCCTACCACAACAGAAAAAGATCTGATATAAGGACCATGTCAGAACTGATATAAGAAGTTAAGAACCATGTTAAAGCTGATGCAAGGACCATGTTAGAATGTAAAATAATCATTCGCCACAGGAGATTTTTGTGCAATTATGCCTAGAATTCAAGTATTAACCTTTGTATTGGTGGGAAAGGATCCAAAGTTGCTCTAGTGAAACAAGCTAAACAACTGAATCATGCATCACAATCCACTTTGATGAACCATTAACAACAATTAAAAGAAATGCAATGTATCTGGAAAAATGAAATTATCTAAAACACTTGAGAGTCTGACAGATCCAGTGACCGTGAAGGACAAGAAATTATCTAAAACACTTTTAAATGATGTAACATTCAAGGACAAGAAATTCTTCTCAACTATGAGTCTATGACAGTGAAAACACTAAAGGTCATGAAGCCCTTACTGATGTCACTTTCTTGAATATTTGAGCAGCATTGGAACATTCAACATATGGATACTCAAAGGTCACCAACTCTAACAAGCACATGCCAAAGGCATAAATGTCTACAAGCTCGTTGTATTCCTCTTCGTAAAGCTCTGGCGCCATAAACTCCGGGGTACCTAAGGTGATAAAACACTTACATTGCCAGCTCTGATACAGAAAGATTCTGCACTAATATTATTGCGGAAGGAAAATATAGATAACTGATTATATTTTTAGTCCTCACCAATAACACTGTGAGCTGAACGAGCCTGGCGAAGAATAGCAGCGAGTCCTAAGTCACCAATTTTGACCTCACCTTGGTTCCCATTGACAAAAATGTTGTCACACTTCAAATCTCGATGGATGACTGGGGGATCATGATTATGAAGATACCAAAGGCCTTCTAAGATCTGCCTAGACCATTTCTTCAACGCCCTCAAATCAACATGCTTATGCTTTCTCCGGTACCTACACAATAATGGACACTGAAAAACTGAATAAAATCATAAAGGAACCACAGACATCAAATGTTAGACAACAATGGATCACTAAAAACTCACTGTCGTAAAGTTCCCGAAGTGAAAATCTCTGTAATAATGTTGATGTTCTCATGCTTGGCATCGACCCACGAATTGTAAAACTTAATTATGTTCTTGTGCTTTAAAGTCTTAAGCAAATGAACTTCTGAATAAAGCCGCACTAAATCTTCAGAGTTGCGCAATAGATCCGCCACCTTAACCTGATTCCAAGCTACTTCTAAACCTTCCAATTCATCAAATGCTCGATATCTAAGTTCCATACCAATCAAGGCCACACAAAAATAGATCCACAACACAATTCGGCCTCAATATGATATCAAAGTAAAATGGTTCAAATTCACACAGCATTTGAATCCAACTAAAAAACCCAAAAATTAAAATTCGAAAAATAATTAGTAAATTAACAAATGAGAGCAAAAGGATACACTTTCTTGAAAGCCCCTTTTCCTAGAACCTCTTTATACTGCAAAATCACCAAAAACAAAAGAGAATTCAACACAAATCAGTCAAAATCACAACTTTATTGATAAAAGATTAAGACTTTAAAGCATTGAGTAATTAATTTCCAAACATTTCAAGAGTAAACCAGCTAAATCAAATCAACAAACAATAAAAAAAAACAGGAAAAAATGGAAATTAAAGAAAAAAAAAGAGAGCGAAAAATAGGCTACTGACCCGACCGTATCGACCAGTGGGATCAACCTCAACGAACTCGGTATCAGCATCGTCGGTGTCTCGCTCCGACGACAAATCCTGTGGCATTCTCGACAACTCGTTCGTATTTTCCAATCAAATCGAGCCCGAAACGTCAATTCCGCCCGCTGTTAGCCCCGAAATCAAATCCCAATACGCACCGTATTAGGGAACCGGAACTCGGAGGTGCTGAAGTATGAAGGTGGAGAAGAAGACGACGGAGCGTGCGTTTGCGGAGGTGTGAGAAAGTGAAGGGAGGAGAGAGAGAGATTGAAACGTGAAAGCGAAGCCGTTGGATTTGGCAGGGAGACACAGAGCAAATCAGAAGATGAACTAACTGCGATTTTGATTTGATTTTCGGAAAGGTGGGGTTTGCCGGTTTGAGGGAGGGCATGGGGGAGTAATCTGCTACGCGCGTTTTCTTCAGCTAACTTTCGCACCTTAAATTGCTAGGTGCCGGATCTTCGGATCTTTCCCACGTTCATTCTTTACGTGGAGTGTGGAGCCATCCAACGGTTATAATGTTTTACAAGTACGCTCTCCTGATTAAATATTAATTTGAGGTTATCGAATATTTAGCGTGGTATTAACTTGTTAACTGTTTAGTTTTTGGAGGTTGCTATATTTTATATACTTGTATTTAGAAATTGATAATTACATGTGGTCTAATATTTTAGTGGATAGAGTGTTCTGTTTTCACTCATAAGTCTCAAGTTCGAAAATCTTCCCTCTCCAAAAAATTATTCCAATGGTTTTGAACTCTCTCTCTTAATAATAATAATAATAATCTGACACTTTAATACTCTAAGAGGCATTTCAGCTTCTTGCTGGCTATCATCGTGTAATTCTCCAGCTCCAGGAATCAAACTCAAGACGTGTCATGTAAAATACGGTGCTTGAAGTTCATCATCAACTATTAAGTCATCCCGTAGTTGTTTAATTAATTAGTTTGATCACTTTGGTACTACTCTTTATAAGACTAACCAATCAATTGAAAGTGCTTTGAAAAAGTCATGTTAGGAAAAGAAAGAGCCCATTTATAGGGTAAAGTGAAGATATTTAAATTACAATTTGATGCGTGTGTAAATTGTAACAAGGAATGTTGATCAAATCTAATCTCAACAAACACCAATAAAAGGATCTACCATAGTACCATTCCAAATAGGTTAGTGGGTTGTTGAATTTGTAATACAAAATAATTAACAGGTAATGTGACGTTAATTAGTCGTAATCTCATTAATCATCAACAAACACCCAAAAAAGGACCTACCATTCCTATTAGGTTAGTAGGTTTTCGAAATTTTAATACAAAATAATTAACAGGTAATGTGACGTTAATTAGTCGTAATCTCATTAATCATCATCGTCATGCAAATTTTTAAAATAATTCTTCTGAAAAATCTTTTCGCCAGTAACCTCTTTCTTTCTGTTTCATAAATGTAGCAGAGATGACTAACTGGCACACAAATGCTGATGGTGACCTCATAGCTGAAATTCACATACAAATACAATTCAAGCATTCAAAACTCAAAAAGTTGATGATCAAAATATCGATGCCAGCAATGAGATATTCTCAATATGATCGTTACACCAGCACGTTGTGTTACAAATTCAATGGTACAATATTACAGCACGTGAATTGGTAACATTACGAGGCAGTGTGACAACAATCACACTTAAAAAGTTCTCAGTAGTAACATAAGAGGTGACCAATGGATCAGAAACTACAGATGAAGATGACCAAGGTGAAATAATACTACATTTCTCCCACTTTTATCTTCTTTGGCTAGACTTCTGGCATGCAAACCCAAATTTTAGCCAAATAAGGAATATACTGAAGAAAATAGTCCTACTTGTGTAACAAACAATCACATTTATGCCAACAACTTCATAACATTCATCAACCTGAGTACACACTGTTCTATCATCGAAAGTAAACAATTCTGGTAACTTCCCCGGCTTTCAATTGAACTCGCACATTTCTACCAGGCATCACAGATTCTCAAAGACTTGATGAAGATTCACAGACTACTCATGCGTTCAAAGGAGAAAAAGAATGAGGAAAAGAAATCACCAAAACTTTTGCTGGATTTCTGACCTAAGTCATACATGGGACACAATCTTTGTCAGGCAGCATCCTTTTGATCCCACTAGCTACGATTGCTTCTTGAATGCATTGATTTTGTCCCTGACATAGTACAGCTTGGCCCTCCGCACTTTCTTCTTGTCCAGCACCTTAATTTCCTTTATGTTAGGCGAATACCTGCCAAACATTATCCACTTCGTCGGTCATTTTGTAGAGACTGACAGCATATTATCTACTTATGTGAAACGAACGATAAAATCCCACACACATGAGAACTCCAGATGAAATTATCAGATATCAATAGAAATAAACTTTTGTTTGAAGCGCTAGCCCCAACCCCAAGTTAATCGTCTGTTTCACCTCAAATAGTAATTTGTGGAAAAAAAACTGAAAACCTAAACTTGCGTTGAAGTTAATCAGTTCACGGTCATGAACCCAGAGCTTTAATAAGCAATGTTTACTGAGCATGATTAGTTTCCTTGTTTTCAGAGTACAGAATTTTGACTAATAAAATTCAGTACCTTTTTACAGGCTCCACTTTAATAAACACGTTACCACAAAATATACAAATAACTATTTTTCAATGAAAATCGTATCGATAATGCTGTGCAAGCATCTAATACTCGTATGATCAGAGTTGAGAATAACTGAGTATGGCAACATTTCAATACACCCGCTTCCAGGACATCCAGCTAAGAAATCACATGTTCACTTTCCAGCTTAAAGAAGGGAGTCAAAGACCACTAGAGCCATCAATAGTAAAGGAAAATAAACATCAGAATTGCTTACAATGGGAAGAGAGATTCAACCCCGACTCCAGCCACTTGCCTCCTGATTCTAATTGTAGTGTTTAGACCAGCATTACGTCTAGCAATCACAACACCTTTCACGACTGAAACACGTCGCTTGTTGTCGGGTACTTCCTGTTCACATACGGAAAAGCGTTGAGAATAAAAAAAGGACTCAATCTCGTGAGGAACTCCCTCCACAGCATAAGGAGCATTATAACACCATTTGTTTTCCGAAAAGAACACATCATACCACTCTGAGTTGCACCATATAACCAGGCCTAACGTCTGGTATTTCTCTCTGCGCCTTCACTTCCTCTAAAGCTTCCTTATCTAGAATCTGTGACGTATAAATCAACTAATATAAATATAACAGGAATAGAAAATGTGTTATGTATTGTCACGAATACAAATAGATACACACATGCCTGCATTATGTGGTGGGCAGTTTTATCAAGCCTCTTGAATTTGATGCAAGGAGCTACATCAGAGACAGACATTCCTGAATCTTGAGTGGCTGACTGAACAGAATTTCCCCCTGTTGCAATGCACCTGCTCGGGAAAGGAGGTGAAACTGCCGCACATCGAAAAGAGCTTAGTCGAGCACTCTTGAATAAGCTGGAATTACAGGAAGCTGGGGCCGCATTTTGAGAGCTCGTTGTTGTCTGGTAGAATAACACTACAAGCATCAGAAAAACACTATATTTGGAAAGAAAGACAAAATCTTGCTCTCCAAATGAATTATACACCACAAAACAAAAAAATGTGTTAATGACATGTCATCTAGGCTTCAATTGCATCAAAAACCTCAAATTTAACAAAGAAATCGTCTTTTCGTAAATGTACCAACATTTAAACTAAACCCTAAAAAAATTGTGCTTTTTAATTCCAAAAACCTAAAATTCACAATTACATACATATGCAGAGTAAAATTCAAAACTATAAACACGTTCAAAATGTATTCTTCAAATTAAATAGCTCACAAAACATGCTAAAATGCTATTAGAGAGGGCATAGCGAGTCGAAAACATACGAACGGGGCCGAAGATCGATACGAAAACTTGGAAACTGACTGAAACAAGGAACTCTTCGAAGACCCAAAACCCGATAAATCCCCCAATTTCTTGGCAGAGGCCAAACGATCCGACGCCAACGAACTAAACCCAGAACCTCCACTCAATTGGTAAGCTCCAATCGATCTGAAATGAGCAATTTTTGAGCTGTCGACCCTTTGCCTTCGGACCAATCGGATGCTCGCACTTAAAGATTGCATTTTTACGGTGTGGGTCTGCAATCAAGTTTCCTGTTTGGTTACTGAGAAAATGGATGCAATTTTCTATTGGGTTTTCTACGGAACCAAACGGGGAGGGATGATCGGTGGCTTACCCAGCTCCAGGTCTTGCTCGGTGACAACAATCCCAGTGACGGTACCCAAAACCCGCGGCCGTTTGGGAATTGGGGTTTATGTGCGGGTAGATAGACGAAAATGACCTCAGTGGCTTCATGGGCATTTGGGGCTCCGATTTGGGACCAAGGAAACGGGCCTATATCAACAACCTGACTGGCCCAGTAATGGACTTTGGGCCTATTAAACGTTAATTGTAATATCTCATCTTATGAGGCAAGTGTGGCAATAGTGAAGAACGAGAATGATGTCTGGCTGTTCAGGTACGAGACGTTCTCCTTGTTTGTTGTTTCTTTTCTTTCGTTTTTGTGGTTTGAAATGAAGCTGTCAACTGAACAGAAAAGAAAAAACATGGTTGTATAGGTATGAATCGTATGATATACTCAGCTTCAGCGTGAAACTCACCCGCTTTTTCATTTCTTGTGCACGCAAGATATGTCAGGAATGACAACTAAGTTATGATAATTCTAATTATTTTTCAACATGGAACTCACCCGTTTTTTTATTTCTTGTGCACGCAAGATATGTCAGGAATGACAACTAAGTTATGATAATTCTAATTATTTTTTAAATAAAGCCAACTAGCTTTACCAATTTTACGAATATATAGCTCATTCTCATTTTTGGTCGTTGATGTTTGCTAATATATTCTCAATTACGCGAGAAAGGTTGGGTTCATTCTTTGCCAGTAATATTTTATATTTCAACTTCGTTCTTCTCCTTGTAATTTCCTTTTCCTTGTTTACGAAAGGCCAAATTAAATTAATGGTCCGTAGTGATAGGGTATTTGAAAGATAACCCACGTGACACTCGTGGTGAAAACTGTTAGCAAATTTAACCGTAAGTGAAATTTCTATCAAATCTCAGTTAAATGCAGAGATAAAAATGACCCACCGCTCTCTTTCTGTTACCCTTCCTCTCTCTGTCCCAAGTGCACTCAAGTGAGTCATGGTTGCCACAAGTAGGGCATACCTCTTCCTTCTTTCTTCCTCAGAGATGTAAGTGCTTCTCCTTCTCTGTTCCCATTCCTCTACCTGTCATCTTCAACCATCTGCATTTCCATCATAACAAACACAATGCCTACATTGGGTTACTAACAAGACACAATAGGCTGGTTTGGTATTGTTGTGCTTTGAAAAAAAATTATTTCTGTTGTACTGTGAGAATAAGCTCATTTTTATTGCTTCACGTTTTCAGTTTTTTTTCACTCAAAACTATGAAAATAAGTTGTTTTTAAGTGTTTACTAAACATCTTTTTAAGCTCAATTTTTTTTATACCCACTTTTTATAAAGCACATCAGTACAATATCTAACATAATAATGCCTCCGCTTTAAAACCCGGTCGCCCAAGAACAAAAACAGACAAACAAATGTGATAATATACAAAGAAAATCAGAAAAAAGAAGCCAAGGAGAAAGAAACATGAATCTGTGATTGTGTATTTGGTGAAGGTGATACAGATTAAAGAGCTTGGGAGCAGCCTCTCCATAAAATGGGGGTAAGGCTAGCCGACATTCACCTCTCTCAGATCCTACGTAAAGCGGGAGCCTTGTGCACTGGGTACGACCTTTTTTGATACAGATTAAAGAGAGAACAGAGAATGAGAGAGAACGTGAACAAAAGAAGGCATGGGGTTCGACAAAAGTACATATTTATTGTCGCATTTAATGGAGGTAAATCATACTTTTGATTTTGACTTGTTAATAGTTTTTACGAGAGTTTAAATCCAAAATTTACCACAGAAATTATATTTTAAGTATCTTATCATTACGAAAATTATTAATTCAATTTATCCTTACAAAAAAGAAAAAATAATTTACCAATGTATAATATCTTTTTTCTTTTTTACTTTGAACTTTCCCTCGATGAAAAGAGTAAATGGTGGTGGTTGTAAACCAACTCTAATAATTATTTTGTGGAAAACGCCACACGATGATACCTTTCACCTTTTTTTTTTCTTTGCAAGACAGTTGGGTTCCATTTGATGAAGCTTTACCATGGAGGATCAAAATAAAGAATTTCATTTCCTTATTCTTCTTACGTGAACATAGCTATAACTAGAGTATCAATGTGGCGATATTTGAAGCGAATTCAGTATTGTCACGTGAAAAAAGTTAAAATATATAACAATGTTTTGATTGACTTAAAATATCGTCGCAGTCGTATAAGTGAGAATCTTTAATAGCTTTTTAGCCAAAATAGTTTCTAAGATTGACATAACTCTTTGCTTTAGTCATTGACAATGAAAATCAATTGAAGTGTTCATTGAATTTGTTCATCGTAAATTATTTTGGTTCTTCTGTGAAAAATTAAATTTGTCAATATCATCGTTAAATCGTCACAGTGAGCAACCACGTGATCACCAACTTTTTAAGGTATTTTTGTCAAACCAACTTCTCCACTTAACGAAGATATTGATAGATTTTTTCAAGGAATAACCAAAGTGAGTTACTGTCACATCCCGACCCGGGTCCACCACATCCCGGGCCCGCTCTACCACCGTAGCACGATATTGTCCGTTTTGGGCTTACCATTCCCTCACGGTTTTGTTTTTGGAAACTCACGGAACCCGAAACCAGTGAGCTCCCAAAAGGCCTCGTGTTAGGTAAGGATGAGAATATACATTTAAGGATCACTCCTATGGGCGATGTGGGATGTTACAGTTACGCTAGACAAACTCATGGATCACTTCTTTCAGTTTTCAATGTTGGGGAGCAAAGTGAAGAGTTATCCAATCTTAAGAACCATTTTGGCTAAAAAAAATCTTCCCTAATTTTCTAAGCGTAGTGCTATCTATAGTATATACACCCATTTTTACCTCTCACACACCCTTCTCAATTTTCAGTCATCAGATCGAATAAATGGAAGATGATCAATAGTAAAACATTAACAAAAATGTGTGAAAGGTACAAACGGGGGTGTGAATAACAATATATCCCTTTCTAAGGGTGAGTTCCATGTGAGTGTGCAAAAGACACAATGTGAATAAGAACCACACCACACATTGCCCCCACAAAACTTATGTGTTTGTTTATTCCATTTTATCTAAAATTATAAGAAAGAGAACATTATCCAAGCATTATTAAGCAAGCATTAGTGGGTAGCCTTAGGGCTGCAATGCAAGGAGGGAGCTAGCTGGACCAGATCTGCAGCAGCTACCCCTCCCCAAGTCTCAGATTCCTCTCCTACATTACACATCTTTGAATGCAAAGTTGAAAAAAGTTGCACCTCCCATATGCAAACTTTATGAACACATATTCAAATAATTAAAAACTCCACAGACCCACATTGGAAAGCAAACCAAATACCCAACTCTTTCACCCTTAGCTTTGTATAGTCGTTTTTCATAAGCTGTTATTGTTTCATTTATGTCACCACACATACAATACGTTAACTAGTAGCACTTCGCATCGTTATGATTCTCCTGCTCTACAGATCATTTGTCAAACATGTTCTTTGACTTTGTGTAGAAATCTGAACCCTAATCTCTTGACAAATGGTCAATTGCTGCTTTTAAACATGCATGGAAATATGTAATTTAAGTGCAGTAGAAGCAAAACCACCTCGGATTCAATAAAGTTGTCAATGTTAAAAAATAAAACGGTAACAAAATTAAAATAAATATTAACAAAATAAACAAATTGAAATCCAGGTAAGAGAGAGGTTAGCATTGGTGCAGACAACTGAATAATGTTTTTATAAAAAAAAAAGAATAAAAAAGGTGGTTCCATACACTCACTCTCACTCACTGCCAGTCTATCTGCCAGTTTGGAAATAATTGTTTATTCCAATCAGTGCTGCCAAACACACCTCTGGCAGCATCTGTGACTCAACACATCTTGTGACTAAGATCTTCACTCACTCTCTCCCACCATCTTAAAAATTCCCTTCTCCCCCCAACTCTCCTTCCTCCAATTTGTTCCTCATCTTCCACTTCCGAAAGGCCGTTAAGTACGCCTCAGTTTCAAATCCTGGATCCGTCCCTGCTAATAAATGTTTAGCACAAATAACTTTTAAAATCCTGGATCTGTCCCTGGTTAAAAGTTCAGCGTCCTCTATTTTCAAATCCTGAATCCGTCCTGGTTGCGAAAATGCAAGACCACATTGGCATTCCTGCTTGCTTCTCATCAGGTGAGAAGTTAAGTGATGATGCTTCGGCTGTGACTAGGTCAGGCCACAGTGTGTGCATGTCAGTGTACAGAGCCAAGATAGCCGGTCAGAGCCGCTTGATCACGATCACATGGTGCAAAAACCTGCTCCTCCACGGCCTGTCGGTGTCCGTGGAGGGTCCGGATGGAGATCAAACCCAGCAGCACACTTGCAAAGTTGAACTCAAGCCGTGGTACTTCTGGAGGAAGCAAGGTTCCAAGCGCTTTGTGGTTGATGAGAAAGCAGTGGAAATCTTCTGGGACCTCAAGGCGGCGAAATTTAACGGCGGGACGGAGCCGAAGTCGGAGTACTACGTGGCGGTTGTTTGTGACGAGGAAGTTGTTTTGGTTCTTGGTGATCTCAAAAAAGATGCTTATAGAAAAGCAGGTTTTAGACCTGCCCTGACTGATCCCACTTTGGTTTCCAAAAAGGAGCACATTTTTGGTAAGAAGAAGTTTTCCACAAAAGCTAAGTTTTATGAGAGAGGCAGATCGCATGAAATTGCAATTGAATGCAAAAACAGAGGTGGTGGCGGCGGCGGTGGCAGCGGGAGCATTGGGAGTGGAAGTACCCTTAATGGGGTGGAGCCAGAGTTGGAGATTAGGGTTGATGGGCATTTGGTGGTTCATGTGAAGCATCTTCAATGGAAGTTTAGAGGTAATGAGTCCATTCACATCAACAAGTTGAGAATTGAGGTTTATTGGGATGTCCATGACTGGCTTTTTAGTCCTGGATTAAGGCATGCATTGTTTATTTTCAAGCCAAATTTGCCTGCTTCAAGTACATCTCTATCGCCATTGTCGAGAACCTCGTCGTCCTCACCGCCATTTTCGTCATTGGCATCAACTCCATTGTCATCTCAGACTAGTTCTGGGTCAGTAGAAGGGATTAATAACGCAACTTCTGCCGGTTCATCTGAGTTTTGCTTGTTTCTTTATGCCTGGAAAGTTGAATGAGAAACTATATCTATCCTTTGGTAGACTATCATCATCATCATCATCATCAGATGACATCCATGATAATATTTCAAGTCAATCACGCACCATGACTGTTTATATATATTAACTCTTTTACGTGACAATACGTGATTGGTTTAGATATTCACGTTGTTTCACCACCAGAAGAGAATGAGCTAGGGTGGCAAATGAAATGGGACATCAAGGAATGGGGACATCATGGGATGGTGAGGATGCAGATTGGATGGTGAGTTGGAAGATTGGATTGGAAAAAGAGGGGTTGGGACCCAAGAGGGAGGGTGGTTGGAGTTTAGTTACAGCTGGGATGAACAAATGGGCATGATTGGAGGAAGACAGATTGTATCACACAATACACATAAATGCTCAATAATTTGCCAATCTATAGAGGCATCTTTCCACCTCTTATATTTTTTTCCTCTTTCTTGATCTAATCTTTGATAATTGAGCAAATTTTTCCTACCAACATGTGCATATGGGAATGTGTTGTCATCCAAAGTTCTTTATATGAATATATATAACTTTATTTATTTGGCTTTTTCCCTTCCTTGCTTTTCATATTGTTTTTCACTCAAGTAGGAGATTCTTTTGTATTTTAATTTTAGGGACGTTTTAATATATGCACCTTATTTTTCAATTTCATTGATTAAACATTTGTTCTTTTTATGAATTTGATCATACATTTTTTTCTACAATTTTATTAGAGGTACGTTTGACTATATTGGCACATTTGATAATCCATACTATGGGTACATTTGATTTTATGGCACATTTGGCTTTCTAGTGCATTTTGTTTCTTGGTACATTTAGACTTTAAACGTACCAAAAGTAGGTACTTTTATTTTCAAATGTACCATAAGTTTTAAATACATTTTTTATATAACTATGCATAAAATTTTAACATATTAATGAAGTTTTCTTTAAAAGTATTAATGACTTTTTTAATGAAGAAATTGACTAACTAAATATAATAACATAAATAAAAGTTTACTCTTTTTTTTTAACAAACAATAGTATTCACACTAAGCTCATTATGAAGCTTAGTTAACTCCCATGCCCCTTTAGTGTATAGATAATATCATTTGTTAAAAAAAATAGTATCTACACTATGGGGGGTGAGAGAGTGGGCTAAATCTTATAATGAGATTGCCATAATAATATGGTCCAACTTCACCTTGACGAGAATCAAGCATAAGTGTGAACACGGAAAATTCCTGAAACGAAAGAGACAAGAACAACGTGCACAAACAAAATATTTGTGTTTGATGATTTTGGGTTACAATCTCTCTCTATTTTGATCCTCTGATTCGATCTCCGTAAGGTGTTGATTTGTGGATGTTTCGTTGATCCAAGGGCCGTCGAGGCTTGATCTTGAATGAACTGTTGGAAGTTTCTTCAAGCGGCCGTGGGCTTGATCTTTGAAGGTGGATTTGAGTGGATCTTCAAGGAGTCATTGGGGCTTGATCTTGAGGATGAGTGTTTCTTCAAGAACCGTTAAGGTTTGATCTTGAATAACGGTGATGAACGGATCTTCAAGGGCTTTTAGGCTTGATCTTGAAGAACGGTTGGATGTGTGGATTTGTTGATGTTGTTGATCCAAGGGCCGTCGGGGCTTAATCTTGGATGAACGGATGATGAACGATGGTGCTTTCTTCAAGGGCCGTCGGGGCTTGATCTTGAATTGGTGGATTGTTGATCCAAGGGCCGTCGGGGCTTGATCTTGGAAGAACGAAGAACGAAGAACACTTTCTTCGAGGGCCATCGGGGCTTGATCTTGAAGAATAATAATGAATGGATCTTCAAATGCTTTTGGGCTTGATCTTGAAGATGGATGATTGTTGATCCAAGGGCCGTCGGGGCTTGATCTTGGGATGAACAGTTGTGTGGATTTATTGATGTTGTTGATCCAAAGGGTCGTTGGGGCTTGATCTTAGGATGAACAGTTATGTGGATTTGGTGATGTTGTTGATCCAAAAGGGCCGTCGGGGCTTGATCTTAGGATGAACAGTTGTGTGGATTTGTTGATGTTATTGATCCAAAGGGCCGTTGGGGCTTGATCTTAGGATGAACAATTGTGTGGATTTGTTGATGTTGTTGATCCAAAGGACCGTTAGGGCTTGATCTTAGGATGAACAGTTATGTGGATTTGGTGATGTTGTTGATCCAAAAGGGTCGTCGGGGCTTGATCTTAGGATGAACAGTTGTATGGATTTGTTGAACACTTTCTTCAAGGGTCGTCGAGGCTTGATCTTGAATTGGTGGAAGTTCTTCAAGGGCCGTTGAGGCTTGATCTTGAAGGAGGAATTTCTTCAAGGGCCGTTGGGGCTTGATCTTGAAGGAGGATTTGACGAAGAACGAATAGGGCTTTCTTGATCCTTCGGGATTTGCTTGAATTTGGGAGGTTGGATGCTTGAAAGCTTTAGAGTTTCAAAGCTTCAAGGATTTTAGATGTGTGGGGAGTATTCTCTTCCATTTTGGGAGTAGAGAAATGTATTTGTGAATTGGTTTTCTTGATTCTTTGATGGAAGAGCCTATTTATAGGCTTTGGGAACGAATCACCACCATCCATTTGTTTTGGTGGATGTTGTAGGTGAATTTTGGTGGATGTTGTAGGTGAAACTTGGTGGATGTTTGTAGGTGAAACTTGGTGTATGATGTAGGTGAACTTAGTGTATGATGTAGGTGAAGTGAATGAAGGTTGTAATTTTAATACAATGGTCAACATTTATTTCACCAAAATTTCAATGTTTACAAATGTAATCTTAATGCAATGGCTAACATTTATGCCACCGAAATTTCAACGTCTACAATAAGACTTTTCATTTAAAAGTGAGGAGGAATATTATTAGACGGTAGTGCTAAATATTTTTAATGAGAATGAGGAATTAATTAAATTTATATTTTTAATAAAGCTACGAATTTAAAATTTTTAGATTGTAGAAAATTAGTTGTTACCTAACTTAAGTAAATAGAAAAATACTGAGTTGGCAATTGATCAAAGCATCATAATCAAATTTTGTAAAGAAACAAATGTTTAGTCTATACAAGTTAGAAAAAAATATAGAAAATTAATTACTCCTTAATTTTATTCATACTCTCCTTAGTCTCACCTAATAAAAAAATTGACCTGATAAACTACGTTATCGAAATTTTTTAATAGTATTGTCCCCTTCTCATTGCAAAAACAAAGGAGAAATAGAAATGATCAATTTTTTGCTTTTTTACCAAAGAACTTATCAATGTTATCATTTCACTGCTTTTCATAGCATATGAAGGAACATATTCACCTCTCAAATGGCATCTACCAAATCAAGGAGCATATTCAGCAAACCAAAATTATGGCAAATACGGCTTGTCTTTTCACAAGTTCGAAGCAGGGATGGGTTGGAAAAACCGAAAACCGAAAAAAGCGAATCGAAACCGAAAAAATCCAAACAAAAAAAAAACGAACCGAAGTAAGAAAATCAAACCGAACCGAAAGTTATTCGTTTGGTTTCGGTTTCGATGATTTAAAAACCAAACCAAGTTAAATATAATTAAGTTTATTTATTTATTTAATATTTGAGTGTTTATATTACAAGCTCAATTTAAGTTTAGACCCTAATTTTAAGCTTTTATTTTAGGCCAACCATTAACCCATAATCCAAGTCCTTTTTCTTCTCCCACCCAACCCTCTTCTTTCTTCCATTTTTTTCTCCCCTTCCGACCCTTTGCTTTCTTCCTTTTTTTCTCCCCACCCAACCCCCTCCCTGCATCTTCTTTCTCTTTGTTTCTTCTTGCATCCTCTTTCTCTTTCTCGTTTTTTCTTTCTTTACTTTCTTTGAAATGGAAAATGTGACGACCCGTCCCGGATTTTACATTTTTATAAATTTTAAAAATAGTGATTTTACAAAAATGCCCTTAGAGGCAAAGATTTTGACATACGTTGGCCATGGTTAAGAAACATAAGACTCATTCGTTAGGGTATTCTCGAAGTACTCGTCATTACGAACGCGTGGGCGCAAGCGGAATCAAAATTGGAGTTATAACGAAAAAGTTATAAACAAGCAAAGTTGGGGGTGAAATTATCATTTGATAATAATCTGGATTTCTCTAGACAATTCTGAGGTGCCACGTGGAGGGCTTGGAGAGGAAGAAATGGGCACTGCCCAATCAGAAAACAAGAAAGGAGGGAAAGGAAAAGGAGAGAGAAACGGGGGAAAAGAGGAAACAAGTTCCCTCAACTAGCGTGACCCGTGTAAACCGACCCATTTCTCCATATTTTCTGGTGGTTTTCCACGGGATTTCCCACGAATTGGATCAAGACACCACTCCCAATCATCGCCTAGTCCTTTCCTCTCCCATTTCTACCCAAATTTGGAAAGGATTTGGTTGTAAATTACCGAATAACCCGTGGGGGTACCGCGAGACCCTTGCTCGGGATCCACCAATTGTAAAACCATCTCCTTCAATTACCACCCCTAGAACACTCCCCTAGAACCCAGGAACAAAGCCCAAGGGTTTGTGGAGGCGTCGGAGTGAGTATGGAAGTCAAATTGAAGGCCACCCTCTATATGGTTTCCGACATATTTTTGTGGAATTGGGGCTTTTCCAGGCCAAATTGGCCTTAGTCACAAGTATGAAAGTTTCTCCGTTCATTGAGATCTTCATTTTTGTAAATTTTGGTAATTTTTGGAAATAGTTGGATTTTCCAACGAGTTGGGGCTGCCGACCGCCACCCACAGCGGTGCGTGGCCAGAGGGCCGTCAATGCTATTTTTAGGTTAAATTAGATGCCTTAAGTTCAATTTTGATAATTGTATGACAAAGTTTGATTGTTTGACCCTAAATTCTCAACGATACGTTAATGGGTCCTTATATGAATTGACGATCCGACCGTTGGATCGTCATAAAACTTTAATAGGTTATTATTTGTAATATTTGAGGAATGTAAGAACTTACAGATTGGGAATCCAACATATGGATCTTCCTGAATTGGATTTGTAATTTCATAAAATAAAACGTTCACCGCCACTTGGTTTTGGCAATTGACGGAGATCCAACCGTTGGATCATTCCGAAACTTTAGTGTGTTATTCTAGAAACATAATATGTATCTTTGGAAGTTACGGATCAAAAATCCAAGTCGATCTCTCGGATTGAGTTACGTAGGGTTGTGGATAATGTTGCATGATGCTGCGGATGCCTAGGTAAGCTACAGGTTAGTACATTATGATGTTAGTGGTTGTGATGTATATGGTTATGTTTGGATGCACGTAGAGCCCATTGTCCTGCACAACGATGTTAGTGCTCCACCCGTGGCCAGGGCCTAGCTTTCACATGATCGTTCACCTTCCGCACCACATGCTCACTTTGGATCCAAGGCAGGTACCAGCCTGTCGTACATACCATATTCGGTGATTACGACTCATAGGTGACTTGCGATAATTCGCACAGCCTTCACGTATTTGTAGCACTCGAACGTACTTATTTACACCAGTCTGTCGTACATATCACATTCGTGTGCAGGTTTAGAGTCGTACATGTCACATTAGGTGACTTCAGCTAGATTGATGAGCAGTAGGTTCAGCCGTACAAGTCACGTTAGGTGACTCCGGCTGACATATCATTTTATGTTGATTTATTTCACCTGGCTTACATATTTATTGCTGCGATAGTTGGCATGGCATATACTTTGTTTCCATTGCTTTCGAGACTGATTTCTATATACATATGTAGTACTATTTTTTGAGAAATTATACGGGTTTTACGGTGAGGAGTTATTATATTTCTAAAGAGAAAGATGTTTTCAAAAACTTTGTTTCTGCCCACTCACATTTTCTGTTTTGCGCCCCTCCACGTTTTAGCTACTGAAGGTTCGTATCGATGAGGAATCTTGGTGAATCTTAGTATAAGTGGCTACCTCTAAGGGTATGATATTTACCCACACTACTGTACTTTACTTATGCTCTGACGACACATGTGAAGAGGGTACATACCCGCTTACCAGCGAACTCTGGTATTTAGGCACTTTTAGGTTTAAATTTACTCACATTTTCCATATAACTACACTTTATGTCTTCGTCACCTTCCAAGTGTCAGCCAACACAGCTTGATTCACAGTCCTAATGGACATTTCGGGTCGGGGTGTGTCAGAAAAACTGTAAGCAAAGTTGTAGAGCATAGACCAATTTTCAAATTTAAAAAAAAAGGTCTTATAAAAAAACCGAATCGAACCGAAACTGAGTCGAAAAAAACCGAACCAAAATTAAACCGAACCGAATAAAAACGAAAAAAAATTGAACCAAAGCGAAATTTCGGTTTGGTTTCGGTTTTGTCAAAAAACCGAATTAATTGAAACCGAACCCACCCTTAGTTCGAAGAAACAAGATAGTCACAAATCTTAGGGCTTATTTGGTATCTTATTAAAGAAAATTCATCATTTCTCAAAACAATTCTTAAGAACATCTCTTGAAAACAATTTTCTTTAAGACTAAAAAACTTGTTTGATATGAGATTAAAAAAATTTAAACCTTAAAACTTAAACTAGACAAAGATATCCAAAAAGAAGGATCGCAGTGGAAGGAGAAAGAGAATAGATGATGGAAGAAAGTAAGGGAAGATCGGAGGAGAGAGAAAGAATAGGAGATTAGAGGAGAGAGAAAGAATAGAAATGATGAAAGGATATAGAGAGAATGGGAGATTTTTCAGTGTGACCGTCACACGGGGTGGTACATCACATGTTATGACATAAGTAGTGAGATATGTGTCTCAAAAAGTTAATAACTTAAAAAATATAATTTTTCACTACTTACATAAAAACACGTGGTGTACCACCCGTGTTCTCGTCACAATTAAAAATTTCGCTAGAAAGAAGAGATAGGATTGGAGGAGAGAGAAAGAAGATGAAAAAAAATAGAAGAAGGAAAGAGAGATTTAGAGTGAGAGGGGAGGAGAGAGAGAAAAGAAATGAGTGGGTATTTAGTTTAAAATTTTTATGGTAAATTACACAAAACTACTTCAACTATTTGTCTCACGACACTTTCATACCTCATCTTTTTAAAATGACAATGTCATACCTCATCTTACGAATTTGTGCCAATGCCATACCTTTGTCAGTTTTTCTATTAACTTCTCAGTTAAGTGCTGACGTGCTACAATTTTTAATAATTAAAAATTAAAAAATTACTTATTTTTTTTATATATTAAATCTCTCTCTTTCTCTCCACCCCATTCTCTCTCGCCTCTTTCTCTTCTCTGCATCCCCAAAACCCCTTCCCACCAGTCCCCCCAACCTCTTCCCACCCGTCCCCCCCAACCTTCCTCCACCACCCTCTTTCTCCCCTTAGCTCTCTCGCCTTTCCCTCTCTTCTCCACCGTAGTCTCCTTCCTCCCCACTTCTCTCTCTCACCGTGCCTAGAACCCCCAAACCCACCTGGGTTTTTTCATTCGCCATCTTATTTCCTCCCATATTCTCTCTCCCTTTCTCCCTTTCACGTTGCAACAGCAGCCTCATCCCCCGACCTTGACAGCTCTCCCTCTTTCCCCTTCTCCTTAACAGCTTCGGAGACGGCAAACGACGATGGATCGGCCATGGGCAATGAAGTGGGAAAGGGAAGCGGGTCGGAGCTTGCAGGTAGATCCGAGAAATGAGGGCGGATGAAAAAATCCAGGAGGGTTTAGGGGGTTCTGGGCACGGCGAGAGAGATAAGTGGGGAGCAAGTAGACTTCGGGTGGGTTAGGGGTGGATTAGGGGTGGATCCTCCATACTTGCCCAGAGAGAGAGAAGAGAAAGAGGCAGAAGAGAGAGAAAGAAAGAGAGAGGAAAAAGAGAAGGTGGTGGAGGAAGGTTGGGGGACGAGTAGGAAGGGGTCGGGGGGGGGTCGGGTGGAAAGGGGTTTTGGGAATGCAGAGAAGAGAGAGAGGCGAGAGAGAGGGGAGAGAGAGAGGAGAGATAAAGAGATTTAATATAAAAAAATAATTTTTAATTTTTTTAATTTTTAATTAGGGTAAAAGACTATTTACTACCCTTATGTTTCGTGGTTTTCAACATTTAGTACATCAAGTTTTTTTCGTCTCAGAGTCATACTTAAAGTGTAAATTTTGGGACTGTCTCATACATTCGTTAGTCAAACTGTTAAGTCTCCCGTTAACTGTGACGTGGCGCCCATGTGGACAATGACTGGGCGCCACGTGGAAATTAAAAAAAAAAATATATATATATATATAAACCTTCATCTTCCCCAGATTCGGAGGAATAAGAAGAAGAAGAAGAAGGGGAAGGAAAAGGAAGAAAAAGAAGAAGGGGAAGGAAGAAGGAGAAAAGAATAAGGAGAAGAAAGAGGAAGAAGAAAAAAAAGTTGCAGATTCAGAGGAAGAAGAAGAAGAAGAAGAAGGCAGAAGAAGAAAAGAAAAAACCGAATCTGCAACCCAGATTCGGAGGAAGAAGAAGAAGAGGAAGGAAGAAGAAGGAGGGAGAAGGAAGAAGAAAAAAAAAACCGAATTTGCAACCCAGATTCGGAGGAAGAAGAAGAAGAAGGAAGAAGAAGGAGGGAGAAGAAAGAAGAAGAAAAAAAAAAACCGAATCTGCAACCCAGAAGAAGAAGAAGAAGAAGAAGAAGAAGAAGAAGAAGAAGAAGAAGAAGGAGAAGGAGAAGGAGAAGGAGAAGGAGAAGGAGAAGGAGAAGGAGAAGGAGAAGGAGAAGGAGAAGGAAGGAGAAGGAGAAGGAGAAGGAGAAGGAGAAGGAGAAGGAGAAGGAGAAGGAAGGAGGAAGGAGAAGGAAGAAGGAGGAAGAAGATTAAAAAAAAAAAAAAACCTTCATCTTCCCCAGATTTGGAGGAAGAAGAAGAAGAAGAAGAAGGAAGAAGGAAGAAGGAAGAAGGAAGAATGAGGAGGAAGAAGAAAAGAAAAAGTTGCAGATTCGGAGGAAGAAGAAGAAGAAGAAGAAAAAAAAAGAAAAAAAAACCATGGATGACACGTGGCACCCAACCATTGTCCACATGGGCGCCGCGTCACAATTAAAGGTATATTTAACAGTTTGACTAACGGATGTATGAAACTGTCCCAAAATTTACACTTTAGGTATGACTCTGGACAAAAAAAAACTTGATGTACTAAATGTTGAAAACCATAAAATATAAGGGTAGTAAACAGTCTTTTACCCTTTTAATTATTAAAAATTGTAGTCACGTCAGCACTTAACGGAGAAATTAATAGAAAAACTGACGGAAGTATGACATTGGTACAAATTCGTAAAATGAGGTATTACATTGTCATTTTAAAAATATGAGGTATGAAAGTGTCGTGAGACCAATAGTTGAGGTAGTTTTGTGTAATTTACCCAAAATTTTAAAAACTCATTTTTGGTGTTTTAGAGAATAAGCTATATTTTTAAGTTAGTTTTGCGTTCAATTTAAAAAATAGTCATACCAACCAAATTTTTAATGCCTAAAATTGGAAAAGTGTTTTTGAGTTAAAAAAATTGGATTCAAGTAGAGTATTAAACAGACCCTTAATGGTTTCCTCACACTTATTTTCATGTATTCCTTTAAGTTCTTTTAGCATATGGATTGAATAAATAAAAAATATATATTTGGACAAAAGAAAAGTGCAAACAGAAAAACGAGTGTGTGAAAACACTATCCTATTCAAAATGCATGTCCGCATCATCGTGTACAAGAACAATAGTGAGAGTTCAAAAACACTGCTGCATGAGAAAGGTTTTACCATAGCAGATACAAAACTTTTACCAACTTCAACCGTTACTGTCTGAGACAAAAGAACTAATCCATTACTAAATTTATGTGTAGTAGTTTCAGTTCTTCCTCTTCCAAAAACGAACAGCAAACAATTTCGTTGAACGAAAATTGCGTCCGTTTGACAAAACTAGCAGATATCTAGGAAATGATTTCCCTTTTGTTTCTTGTAAGGAGATCAAATTGAGAATCTCTCTTCTATATCAATTTACAGTTTAACAGATATTGGTCCTCACTTTGGTCCAAAACCAAACCACTGTGCCAGGAAGAACTTATTCTTTTTTCGGGAGGCATCAGGTGCTGCTTTTGCAGGTGAAGGGGCTTTGACAGGCGAAGAACTTGGTTTAGCTACAACAGAAAAGATGTGAAAGATTTAGGGATAAAGGAAATGTAATAAAACTTTCGAAAGTATTGTAAAATTATCAATAGATTATACACAGGTCCGTTTGGAACTGTGATTACGTTGGAAGCACTTGTACTCACCAACGTTTATGCTGGGAATGACACATCAAAACTTTTATTATGAAACCAAGTGCTCAAAACTTTTATCAAATCTATCATTATGAAACCAATTGCTTTTTGGAAAGTACTTTTGATAGTTAGAAGTGTTTTTTATAGCTAGAAAAGCGGTTTTAACTGCAATCTAACCTAATTTTGGTGAAACCCCCTTTGCATTTCTTGCATCGTTAGGACTCTTGTCTGAGTTTTGGATGGTGGGTTGGTTGCGGGAAATAGAGGTTGATTTTCGCTCGGAAACCTTCTGCTCCACAAGTTCTCTGCTCTCACCCCCACCTGAAATCGTCACAAGTAGAGCTAAAGGCTGTCAAGGGTCATAACCCTAATGTGCAACCACAGGTATAGTCACAAAAATAGTAAGTTTACTTTCATTAGGAGGCTTCCCATAATTTTTCCGCAAAGCTTCAAGAAAGGAATCATCTCTTTGGTCCTGTGTCACTGATAGAGATAACCAAAAGAACATTTACTAGACATGTACAAGAAACACATTCTCGTCGATGATCTAGAGAGCGAAAACAAAAGGCGTACTTACATTGATCAAAAAGTGAATTCCGGTAATTGGAGGCTAAGCCAACCAGTAGCAACTGAACTGCCTCGGCGTCTCTTGTCATGGACAGTTGAAGGGACGGCTTCAAATTTTGAGTGTCTAACAAAATACCTGCAAGCTGCAACAGTGAAAGTGACTGAAAATCCTAATCCAAGTTCAAACAAAAGAATTAAAAGCGTTTTTTGACGACTAAAAGTTTTGTGATTTACCAAAAGTTTCTTCAGCAAAGGGCTTTCAAGTAGATCATAGGCATCTTCACAGTAATTATCTGTCAGAATGGTGCATTGAGATCCAACCTAATAAAGAAAGATGCACAATACACATGTATTAGTTCACGTCTTGTGTCTAAGTGCAGTTTTGCTAGAAAATAGAGCTGAAAGTACACTAAACATATAATATAAAATTAAAAAACACTAAACCGTGGTTTATATACAGCTTATTGTAAGTCTTGTATCGCCGGATTCTATTTTTCACTCAAAATTTGTAACCGCATAATCTACCTAACATGTATGTTCCAATTACCTCGCCATTGTTTGTCAGAACATCTTGTCCGACCACAAGAATGTTTAATTTCCCGGCCATCATTAGACTCTCCAAGTCCACCTGAAACCAAATTGGATCAACAAAAATCCCCAAATTATGAAAAATATTTGTTGTGTGCATATATATATATATATATAGAGAGAGAGAGAGAGAGAGAGCATTGCAAAAGAAGATACACACACACACATTATATATACTATCCTCTTGCCACACGCATACGCGTGTGACAATTGACCTTTTTATATTAGACCATGTTTCGTTTTTTAATTTTTTTTATTTAAATAGCTAATTTATATTTTATTAAAAATCATTAAAAAATGAAGCAAAAACATGAAACCTAACCACCTACTAACATGGGAGGTTTTTTTATTTTCTAAAGTTTTAAATTATATTCATTGAAAATTAAAAAGTGGTGAATCAATTAAACTTTTTTTGGTTCAATTGTAATTTTTGAAATTCTTAAAGGGCAATCTATGGCGTTTTGAATGTTTCACCCTTACAGGGTGCTCACTTTATATATATATATATATCTATCTATATATATATATATATATATATATATATATATAGATATATATATAGATATAGATAAAGGAATTGAAGTACCTCATCGGCAAAGAGCAATGAGGTGGCATCAAGGCCAACATGGTGAAATAGCCAAGCAGCCTCTCTTTGTTTCCACATCCTCCCTCTCTTCACATTCATCACTGGAACCACCACATACTCCTCTTCCTCCCCATTCCCTTTGCTCTTACTTTCCTTCTTCACCCTGTTCTCAAGCAACCATGCATAACATACTGCTGCTACCATTGTACTTGTACCTACATTTCCAATTTTATCAATATGGTGACATCTCATTAGACTTCTAATTAAAGATTTGCGATATTAATTTGTAAACAAATATATAATATGAGCACTTCACAAAGCATTTTTTATTTTATCGCAAGGAACTGTAGACCATATTAGTTAACTGAAACGATAATTTACGTAGCAAGTATGGTTACTATTGTACCACTCCTACTGCGATTTAGAAATGTGATTTCTTTAGCATGATTTATTGAAACTTGAAATAGCTTACTATTCGAGGTGTCCGAAAGTACGATTTTAGCCTTGGAATTAACTTGGCCATCCAATACTTTCTCAACCCTAGTCCTTTGCACTTTGAGAAACCTATTAAGGTAAAAGTCTTGGGCTTGGGCTTCATTTTGGGCTGCATCATTAGGCCATCCAATTACATTGGGCCTTGAGATACTCTTCTCAATGGAACAAGTAGACGACGATATGGACCTACGATGGGCCGACGGGACAAGATTTTTAGGCGGAGAGAGCACATGGGCGTCAGGCAACGGTGTTGGGCTTTGGAATGTCCGTCGAGAAGGGATCGGGATCCCATGCGGTCGAGGAGAGGAGGGATCGTTTTGGAACCGCGACCTGCGGCTCACCGGTTGACGGGGAACGATTGTTTGGGCTGCAGGCCCAGGATTGAGTTGTTGGGCCTGAGGGGGATTGGGTTGTTGGGCCTGAGGGGGATTGGGTTGTTGGGCCCGAGGGGGATTGGAGTTGGGCTTGAGGATGTTGGAAAACCATTTATGCACCGCAGAAGCCGGCGAAATTTCCGCTTGAGACGCTGGTGATGTGGGCGAGTCAGGGGGCGGCACGTCAGACTTGTTTCGGGAGTGCTTGGCTGACTTGGATAGAATCTCGCCACTAAAACTCTCCGCCGCGCGGTACCTGTTTTCGCCAAAACAAGGTATAGTTTGAATTTTCACTTTCGATCGTATGATCGTCTTCATTCTTTTTGACAAATACGATATTCTAAATTATTATAATCTACAAAAAGATAAATTTGAACTTCGATGTAAGAGGACAAACACACTACCTTCTGGCGGACCTAGACATTGCGTCCCGCCGATCTAGGGCGGAAGAGAGCGACAATCTTGGGTTAACTTGACCCTGTGGACCTGCTGCGAACCGTGGTGAGCCAGCAGCGAGTCGAGAGGGCGAGTCACTCCGAGTCGGGGACGAGGCAACAATACGCCTCGCCTCTTGTAACCACTCCTGAGTCATTTTGCTAGTAGGCGTAGTGGGTGTGGTGGATCTGGGGCTGTCATCATCTTCGTCGTCCATGTCGTCTCCAGTCAGGTTATACGACTTGTTCTCGACCTTCACGGTGCCGAAGAACATGTCGTTCATGAAGTCCGTGAGGTCCGCCACTTGTTGGGGTTTATTACGGTGGACCTCTGCGGCAACCGGTTGTTGCTGCTTAATATCGTGCTGCATGGCTAAAAGCGGCCCCCCGTTTCTGGTTTCTCTGCCGAATCTTCTCCTTTCCATGGCTGTTAATTTCTCAGCTCGGAGTCGTCTCTCTTGTGTTTGGAGTTGGAGATTTGTATATAAATATGGAATGTTTTCGTTGGATTGGACATGGAGAGAGTACCAAGGAAAGTTTGAACGTTTTGGCCGGCTTTTTCCGGTCACTGTCTCTTGCTTTGTATTTGTGGGGCGTGTATAATATGTATGCCAAACTCTGCTGGCAAAACTGTTTGCGTATTTGTCTCATACAAATACTTTTTTTTTATTGGTAGTTTAATTTCTTACTATTTCATTGATCATGCTCAAAATACTTCAAAGGAGTAGAATTCTCTTCTTTCCAAAATTTCTTTTTCTTTGGTCACTACCTATTTGAACAGTCACAATTAAGCTACGTTAACATCTTATATTGACTGCTTTATAAAGAGAAAAGTGAGAGAGAAGAGAAAGGGAGAAGAGAGGATCTTACTCCACATCAAATTATTAAAATAAAAAGGGAATTGCTAGCAAGACCCGCCCAAAAATCGACTCTGCAAAGACTCGCTAGCCACTTAGCTTTTTGACCCCTATTGAATTCCAACTAGGGCCGATGTCTTAAATAAAACAAAAAAAAAATATACAAATTGTTCATCAATCCTGTAAGAATTTTGTACTTCAAATTATTAAAACATTTGTTTCTGCACTCAGAAATTGAGGCATCAAAAGAACCTATTATAACTTTCAAGTAATATTTGGCTTCCATGAACAATAGATTGATGAAACTGCGATGCTACCAATTTATAACTTTAAGTTTGCGTTTGGTATGTGAAAAGAAATAATTTTTCATGTCTTTTTTTAGGAGAAGGGAAATGCAAATTCTTTTGTTATGTTTGGTTACAATAGCAATGTATGTAGGCATGGAATATCACCCTTTTGGGATATAATGAGCACTTCTAATTGACAATGAGGATATGTTTATCATAAAATTATATCAATACCAACAACGGGTGGAGGAATTCACTTTCCCCCTAATTTCTCATGGGCCAGGAAATTATTTTCAAGCCCGGACTTGCCAAATATGAGAAAACCCTTCTCATTCCCGAGCATACCAAACGCAACCGAAGAGTTGTTTTTGTCAAATTCTAAATATGTGGACCAAATTGCTATATGACCTAAACCACTGGGGTCCAAAATGTAATTAACTAAAAAAATTAATGCTGCGCACCTTTTTTGTGTTTATGACAAACATGTTCAAACTTTGTTTTTGTGAACAAGCTGAAACGAATATCCTTTGGTGATTTTACATACGCTTTATAATATATGTATTTTTTAACGTAGGGGAAATGAAATGAGAGGACTGAGAATTGCACTTATTTTTAGTAATTCCAAGTATTTATCAAAAGTTGGGGAAGAAAAATATATAGGAAACCCACTTAAAATGGGGAATCAAACTCTTTAAACTTCCGAATTTGAATTCTTTATATTGATTTAGTATTTGGATTCCTCGAAATCAAGCCCATTAGGAATCCAATTTTGTACCAATATTAGCCCATGGTTTTGGCTAATTTCAAAACTCTCCTTGTAGTTTTAGCCCAACTCCAATGAACAGTCCTGTAGCCTCCAACAGACCCATCTCTCCTTCCCAATTTCCGTTGGAGAAGCTTCAACACGAAGCAATTATGAATTTACCTCATTCTAACTCCTCCTCAATGCAACCGCTCTTGTTCTGATTATGAATTAGTAGACAAGCTAGTAATGTCACTGAAAACTTTGAGAACCATTAGGATGATATAGTCCACAACATTAGCTTCTATATTGGCTTCTCGGAAGATAAGCATGAACAATAGTTATGAAAACTTACCGTTGAGGTAGTTGATAAAACCATCAAAACATGTTTAAGGCCTCTTGCAAAACTAGAAAAATATCATGAGCTTGTGACAAAACCATCAAAACATGTTCAAACTTGCACTACTTATGTGAAGGAGATGTTGATCCATGTTCAAACAATTAGTATAATTTATGGGGCCTAATATATCCATTAACAATGGTCATATGGGGCTTTAAATATTTTAGCCCACCATAAATGGAAAGAGATCCTTTCCAGATCTCTTTCACCAAGGTCATTGGATCAAGTGATACGGACTCTTGAAACTTGATCTAACGGTTAAAATTATATAACTTTTAAAAAGGGCCTCTGTTTTTAGTCGTTGGATCAAATTTCAAGGGCTCGGATCACTTGATCCGGTGACCTTGGTGGAAGAGATCCAGAGATGATCTCTTTCCTTTATAAACTCTATAAATATTTAACACCTACTTGATTGGGGCTGGCTTCAAGAAACATCTGCTCCACTTTTGTGGCAATTCTTATATGAAATATGATTAATATATACATATTTTTGTTTTTGTTATTGTATTTAATTAAAATGACGTATTTGTTCTCAACTTTCACGTATCTGTTATAAATTAAATAGTCTGTCTATCTGAACGTATCATTTTACAGTGCTTATTTCATTCTTTTTTATAAATAAAGAAAATAATTAATCATGAGTGACCAACACCACTAGAAGTCATAGAATTTAAACTCTAACAAGACATATATGAACCGTCAACTCAAAAAGGGTCATCTCTAAAAATTCACCCACAAATGACCCAAATTGATCAAAAGGGTCATTCTCTAGATTCACCTACAAATGACCTATAGTGATTACATTTATTCAAAAAAATCTTTAATTATTTTAATCCTTCTCATTGATCCTAGAATCTAATTAAAGAGAAAAATATGTTAATCTCATCTTATGCTTGCATAAGCTGTATTAAAGTTTGATCATGGATATAATCTCTTAAACTAATTTGCGAAATCATGAAGCAATTTCGTTGACTTTGGATTGAAGAAAAGTACATGGTTGACTCCTTTCAATAATCGTGTGCTTAAACATCTTTTGATTGTCTCACTTGGTTGCAGAGTTTGTTTGAATATTAAAATTGGAGGCTTTCTGCCACTTAACAGCTATGCACGCTATAACATTCAATTTAGCTATCATGACTCTAAAAGTATTCAAATTAATATTATATAGTATGGAGTTTATCAGATCACCACGTTGGTTTGGAAGTGCTTATGTAAGAATCAATTTTTACTCATAAACTATTCTTGATTTTTATTGGAACCACAACAAATTTTTATCAACGGAAATGGTTTATGCACACATTTTTATTTTGGTGCACAACTTTTTTTTAAGTACAACGGAAAGGTTGTTTTTTTTGTGATAAAAAAATCATGATTTGAGTCGTCAAAACATCTTTTTTACGACAATGCATGATAAACGATGTTGCTCATAAGCACACGTAGTTATCAAAAAGCGAGCAATTTAGTTTCTCCAAAAAAAAAAGGCAAACTTTAACCTATTTCCTATAATTGCAAAGAGATTTAATTTTCACACACCTATTTTAATCTCTCAAATAATTCTTTTTATTTTTAATTATTTAACCAATAAAATTAACCAGCAAAATGTGTGTTTATCGTTTCTTAATCTGAACTCTTGCCACCCACTTGGTGATTCATTTTTTTTTTGGTCAAGGGGAAGATTTTATTCCAACAAAAACACAAACTTAGAAACGGACCTAAGCAGAAAGAAAAAAATAATAGAAACAGAGAATGAGCCCAAAAGCCCAAAACCAAAGAACATTCAAGAAGCACCCACTGCCTTCTCCACCGATGATCCAAGGAACTGCCAGCCAGCCGATTCTCCGACCACCGCCGATCATCTCCTTCATTGACGTCTCCTGTGCACAACCATAAGTTAAGGGTAATCGGCATCCAAGCGAAAGAGGCCAATCACCAGGTGGAAGCTCAGAACAAGTCTCAAGCAACAATGTCGCAAACGGAAAACACAAAGGAGAGCGTGATGGTTTGGAAAATATCGGAGCCGGTGCAAGCGTCGAAACTCTACACACGAACTCGACAGAGGACATGGCTGAAAAACGAAGCAAGGAAGAACCAGGAATAAGAAAACCCACGGAGTTGGAGGAATTGGATAGGCCGAATTGAAAATTGAGGAGAACCAACAATAGATGCAGGAAGAAAAGAAGGAGAAAAGAGAGAAAAGGACACAACACCTGACCCCAACCGAAGCTAAGGCTGATGCCACCAAAGAGTTTGGAAGAAGGTCTCACATAAGCATTTTCACAACGGAGAGAAAGAAACTCTCACGTGAGAGAGAGTATGAAATTGCAATTTATTTTCCCACCCGAAAAGTGTTTTTGAGCGGTTACTTGGTGATTCGTTTTGTTTGCCCTTTACAAGACATAGAGGACAAAGAGGAAGAAGACGTTGGGCCACCATGTATTGCATATCTTCTCTTATCACCTTCCACCACAACTTGGAACAAATTAAAAAAAAAAATTAAACCTACACAAAGTCAATCTATAAACAAAACCCCAAACACATCCAGCCCAGAAACCTTGTTATCTCAATACTCTAATACCCAAAAATTATACAAAAAAACTCACAACCCCACCCTTTCAGTGCACTTTAAGGCCATTTTATCATAGTGAGAATCCTCTCCGAATCCTCTTTGGGAGTATCCAGATGATCTTTTAATCGTATCAGTTCATCATAAATTGTACGGTCAATTTTTATCAGGTACTATTTGTGTTTAATTTTAAATAAAATTTTAAAATGATTTCTGACAACACGATGTAATGAATGAACAAAATTAGAGGATTCCCGGTATCCTCACAAAGTGGATCAAGAGAGAATCCTCATTCATTTAACATTCCCATCACATATTTAAACGATTTTTTTCCTAAAATATCCGCATGTTTTGGATCCCTAATCTCACATATTCCAGCACATACTATGGGTCTTTTGAGTCTTTCAACCTCTTCGCAAAAACCAATTTCTCACTTTTTAAATATTATTTTTTTTTAGTTTTGAATTTTGGGACTTGCATATAAAGGGAACCCTAGTGCCAGTTCATATCATCATCACCTCCAGAATCAGATTCTAAAGTGTTCTCTCCCTCTAAGATTTCAATCTTTGGGTGATCTGCAAGTAAAACTAATCAGATGGCATCTCATGGGATTCTGTTGGCTTCACTTCTTGTGCTCTCTTGCTTATCCCAAACCTCCTATGGGATTGTCCTCTTTTCTTCTCTCAAGGATAGTCTCTTTGTTACTGCTTCACACGCAGAAAACCAGGGTAAATAGTATAGATTTTTTTCTTGAAAATTTGCCAAGTTTCTGGTCCAATATCTTGTTTCTTCAATTGGGTTTCTATATATTTTCATTGCGAGTCATGAATTTTACAGTTTCCAAATTAGGAAAGGTAAACAAAATTCGACAGGGATATGATTTCCGCACTCTTTTTATCTTCTACACTCCATCCCTCTCCTCTCCTCTTCGGTTTATTCAATCAAAAGAGAATCAAAACACAAAATAAGAGGAGTGCAGAAGATAAAAACGCGAGTGTGAAAATTATTATCCATACTAAAAGTCTCCAACTTTCTAGTCCAACCTCCTTACTTTGCAACTGGGTTTTCTATATTAAATTTCTGGTCCAAAACACTTTTTTTCACTTTTTCATTAGGGCTTCTTTATGTTTTCATTGCAATTCATGAATACTAAATTGATTTCTGCACTTTTTTATCCACCGCTCAAAAGAAAACGATAGCGTGAAAATCACTACCGAAAACCTCCAACTTTTTAATCCATACTCCTAAGTCTGCAAAATTTTCTCATTTTTCCTAAATTTGCAAATTTTACACTTCCCAAAGCATGCGAAGATAAACAAATAGTCAAATACACAAAAAGTCTCCCACGTTCCTCTCCAAAAACCTAACTTCCCAACTGGGTTTTCTTTATATTTTAATTTTAATTAGCAAAATAAATCCAATATTAATCTTAATCCATGATTGTTTCGCAGTTCTGAAAGCAGGGATAGACAAGCTCACCGTTTCATGGGGGCTAAACCAGAGCTCCGAAGCCGGCACCGACTCAACCTTCAAGACCATCAAGGTCAAGTTATGCTACGCGCCGGTGAGCCAAGTCGACCGCGGGTGGAGGAAGACCGTCGACAACCTCGCCAAGGACAAGACATGCCTGTTGAAGATCGTCGAAAGGTCGTACACCAGCAAGTCCAACGACAGCGTCGAGTGGACCATCGAGCGCGACGTGCCGGGCGCCACGTACTTCGTACGCGCCTACGCCTTCAACGCCGCGGGTCAGGAGGTGGCGTATGGTCAGACTACGAACGCCAAAAAGACCGCCAACTTGTTTGTGGTGGAGGGAATCAGCGGCCGCCACATGTCGCTTGACATTGCATCGGTTGTCTTCAGTGTTTTCTCGGTTTTGTCCCTGGGTGGTTTCTTTATTGCTGAGAAGAGAAGGGCAAAGTCGTCATAAAAGTAAAATATGCATTGGTCATGTCGTCATAAGAGTAAACGCTTAAGGTTGGGGCAGGGCAAGATTTGAGTGTGCGCTAACGGTGCCACGGGCCCTTAAATTTTCTTTACATGTACAAGATATTATCAAATACCTCTTCCAGCGCCAGTAGTTTGCGCTTTCTATCTATTCGTGCATGTATTGGGTTCAACCCGTCGTGGTTCTACATTGTTTTTTTTTTTTTAATTTTTAGAAAACTAATGAAAATGATTTGAAAACTTTAAGTTTTAATCAAAAGGATAAAAAAATATTGTAAGTGAATGGTATTAGGAGCGACTTTTTAGAGTAAAAATATTTTTTTCGTTAAAGTGAACAGTATCTGGAGTGTTTCGTTATAACTTTTTTTTATTTTTGAAAAAAGACGACAACGGGTGGCAAGTTACTGTTATCCATCTCTTTCGAGAGCCGGGAGGACTCACAGAAGCATTTTAGCCTCCCCTGGCCACAAGTCTAGTTTCCACACCAGCAATGAGTTTCGAACCCAAGACCTCTAATTTTTAATTTAAAAGAAAGCCTCGTAATCACCTTTTACTACTGGGTTACCAGCTCTTGGTTTAAATCTACACAAAACATGCAACCTGTTTCAAACTGAGAATCTTTAATGATAGGAAACCCTCCTGCCCACTCAAATAAACTATTTTTGGTGTACTGATTAACCTGTAATATTTCAATTTATAGATAACAAGATTGAAAAATAAAAAATAATAAAGAAAATGCAACATTAAAAAAATGAGAGGCCTAAGTTTGAGGGTTTTGAACTTTAATCCTTAAAGAAGTTTAAAATTCAATAAAAATCTGGTGTTAGATTGAATATTGATTTTAGTCATCTAATGTGTACTTAATTCAAATTTATATTATATTATTGTTTTAATATTTAATAGATATCTGATTTAATGTCATTACATTAAAATTAATTATTATTATACACATTTTAATGTCATTACATTAAAATTAAAATCAAATTTTAATCTTATATAAGATATTTTCTTAAACTTCATCCTATTTAAAGATTAAAATCTAGTTTTCTATTTTATTTTTTACAAGAATTGACTGATATCATGAATGCTAAATTGATCTTTGACGTGTGTTAATCTCATAGTGAGATTCTCATGCATCAACGGTTAAAAAATTATGAACCATCGAAATTGTAATCTGTTTAGTTGTTCGCCACTGGTTTGAGAAGTGTGCAAGATTGGACGTGCCTCTCAACCCGCATTTTCTGTCTACTTGGAATGTACGAACATAGTGGCAATTAGTATGAAACTATTAGGTCAAAGGTTAGCTGGAAGAAATTTGTCTTAAAGAGCATTTACCTTTACACCCGAGGGACGAGAATGAGGTCCCGTGTTCGATTTACGTCTCACACAACACAGCTCGTATCAAAGTTATAGCAACAGTGCAGCTAGTGTTCGGGGAACAGACCAAGTTTTTGCAGAACAAAAATGCAAAGCAACAACACATGTAATGACAGTCAAATAGTGAATTTGTATATAGCGTTCCCATAGGAGTACAGATTACAGAACATGAGAAGCTTGCCTACTCTCCCAAATCAATGCAGAGGGAAATAATTAACAAGCCCTTTTGAGCTTCTGGCGTAACTATTATTGATAATCATACATCTCCAAATAACGTACACAAAGTTCAAAAGAATTAGTTACGAACTTCTTGATGCCGTTTATCTTGTAAGTGTGCTTGAGGATTGAATAGCATGTCTGTGCTCGCCATTCGGTCAGTACCATTGAGTGAAAGCTTATCATCATAAACATCTATGTACCCATAAGCATCTGTTCCGGGAGGGCACTCAAGGGCAGCTTCAAGAACTCTATGGTGTATTCCATGGGAATCAACTGCGTGGCCACCTTTGTGGTCGTGGCCAGCTAGGCAAACCTTCACGCAGTTGTACCGGTGTATCACACTCATGACTTCATCGTAGTTCCACAAAAGTGCTTCTTTGGTTGATACCCCGGGATCTAAAGGCAGATGGCAACAAATCACTACTTTCTGTTGCAAACTTGTTGCTTCCTGAAGGATGCCGTCTAACCATTCTAATTGTTCCTTTCCAACAGCTCCGTTGAACATAAGGAACCTTCTCTCGAGGCCCTCCAGTCCAGACGGACTGTTCTTATCTGAATTTGGATTTTTCTCTTGAAGGAATTTCAAAGCCTCGATTGTACATGGATGATCTTGAGGCCAGCCAATAGCACTGATATCATAGCCATCCAAAACAACAAATCTGAATTCTGGGGCTGGTGAAAAGTCGTAGTAGGCACGACCATCGACACTTGGAATGTTCAATATCGGAATTAATTTGTTGTGGGGAAGATTGTACAGACAATGATTACCAATCATATGATAGACGGGGCCATTGAAATTCTCAAATCCGTCAACAACTCTTCTTACAGCATTCAATGATTGGTCTTTTGGGCAAAAACCATCAACAATGTCCCCAAAATTGATCACAAATTTATGCTTCTTCTGATCATTCCATCTTTGGACGGCCCTTTGCAATACAACAATGCTATGACGATAGTATCGTGGAACACCAAGGAAAGAGCAGCCATCAGGAATATCAGCATACTGAACGTCAGAAATTACCCCAAACGAAAATAGAGGTTGATTCCCCCGCACACTTGTTAAGCCATTTGTGCTGCCCATCATGTAAGCTCGTATCACAATCCTATTAGACAGGATGAACAAAGTATTGAAGCTCGATGCATTACAAACACATTGGATGTGCAATCAAAATCTAAAGTAGATTAACTGTTATCCTCTGCCACACTGACTAAATCCATAATCAACTATGATAACCATAAATTGTTAGCAGAAGTAACGTATACGCGAAACATCTATGCAAGTTGCGAGTCCAAAACATGACCTCTCCATCATCTACATAATCCGAAATTTTTTTCATATATCTGGAAACAATTTCCAGATCAGTTTATTTGCATGCAGATTCACTCAACGAGAATGAGGATGCAACCGAAAAGCCAAGAGTTCCATCTTGTCTAAATTCGTAAGTTGCAAGCTATGTTGCACCAATACTTCAAATTTAGACAAGGGTGGGTCTCGGATACCTACACCCCCACAATACCTTACCATATCCGTAAATTGCAGGGTTCTATTTTGTTATGTTAGAAATTTGCCGTATCGGCGTACTACCCCTACCCGTATCCGTATCCGTGCAACATAGGTTGCAAGTAATTAGTTACCAAAGTTTGATACTGAATTTGTAATTGGTAACACTAATCAACCAAAAGGGTATAAATCCTAGATTTTGTATCTTTGAAAAATCTTTCAAGCATATGACCTAAACCCACACTGCATTTAACCTCAGAATCTGTCTTTGAATGCAAAATTCAGCTCCTGGGTTATTAAAATTCCAGAATTTGAGTGAACAAACCAAATCATAATTCAGACCCAAAATTACATAACAAATCAGAAGAACATGAGACAATTAACATAACACATTGCCAGCAGCTGCAACCGAAAATAAATAAATAAAAACCCATAATTCCGAATTAAACTAATCGTAATTGGGTCGACTTTTAATTGAATTTAAAATTTTAATCGCCTAATCCTCAAAATTAAATGGTACATTAGATTGTTAAAGAAATTAGAACAATGGGTTTTCTAAATTACAACAAAAATTTCAAAAGAAAAGAAGAATAACGGGGAAGATTAACGTACCAGGTGGGAGTTTATGCAGAGAGACGAGGAAGATAACCCAGTACGACGCCGTCTTATATGCAAAGACGAGGAAGTTGGAATCGGACTCGGATTTGGCTTTTGTTGGGTTACGCAAATGTGCACCCCACTTTCTTCTCTTCACACTCAATCTTCAACCAAAAGTTTTTTTTTTTTTAGGAAAACTAATAAAAAAGACTTGAAAACTTTGAGTTTTAATGATAAGGATAAAATAAATGGTAAAATAAATAGTAGCAGGATTGACTTTTTAGTGTAAAAATGTGGTTTTTCATTAAAGTGATCAGTACCGGGTGCTTTTCGTTAAAGTTTCTTTTTTTTTTTCTTTTAATTTAAAAAAAATTAAATAAATACTGAAATTATGTATAAACCCCTCGAAAGAATACAAGTTTTGTTTTGGGCAGAAGGAACCAAGACAGTACAGCACGACAAACATATGAGAAATTTTTTATTACGACGAAATCACTGATGATACATTATGTGTTTTTATACAAGTAGTAGAAAATTTTATTTTTTAAATTATTAACTTTTTAAAACATATATCTCAGTATTTGTATAATGACACATGATGTACTATGTGCCGATCATACTAAAAAATCTCTCCAAACAAACGGCTTGCGGTGTGAAAATAGTCCTTTTCATTGCTGGCGGAATTACCAGATTTGCGATTTTTCCATCTCACCACAACACCACCGACGTGGGGAAAATCACGTGGTTTATGTGGGCCCCACATTGCTCTTGTTGTTGGAGGACGTTACTGTGACATTTTAACATCATTTCTAAAGGAGTTGTCAAATTTTAAATCTAAAATTTAAATTTGAAAGCTTATGTGGTATTTGGCATCTTTTAAACTTTTGTTTTTCAACCGATATGTCAAATTTTAAATATAAAATAATAATTCATATGTATTTTCTTTGCATTGGGAATGAAAAGAAACAAAAGGATAATGCTTTAAACCAATAAAAAATTAATAAAAATCATTTAATAATTAATTAAAAAAATCTGAAGCTTCTGTCAAATTTGGCCGCAAGGGGGAGATATGTCAATCCATGTCATGCCGCTTCAGATTTAGCTTTTTGGTTGGAAAACTTTACCACTGTCTTTTGTTATCGTTATTGCTAATTTAGACAATTTGACATCTTCTTTGGAAACGCTCTAAATAGACAACGTTAATTGTTGTCTTCAATTTTGTTTTTGTGGGTAGGAAACCATGTATTTTAACTTCGAAAGTGATTTTGACACAAACGTTATTTCTAAACTTTCTAAGCAATTTTGTAACTTATTTTAGGACCTTTATTTTATATTACTATTTTCAATGATTATTTTGAACAACAATATGCAAACCACAATGTCTATCTTACTTCACTTTCTTCACACAAAATTACTAAAATTTTCAACGTACATATCGTGGTGAATAAAAGAAAATTATGGCAGGCATGAAAGCTAATCCAAAACTTAATTGCTAAAAAAGGGGTAATGTTAATATTGCACACAATTTTTGTTAAATTGATAGCTACACACAAAAATAAAAGAAAAACATATGGGACACTACCAACGCGCTTGGTAAAAAAATGTGACAAGTTCCAAGCACAAGAGTGATCAAGTGAAATGATTAACGTAGATAAATACATTTAAGTTGCGCATAGCGGCAGTAGCGCGCCGTTAATAAAAAAAAAGGTATTTCACATGTGCAAAAGCGCATGTAGAAAGGCTAGTGTATTTTAACTTCAAAAGTGATTTCAACACAATAAACATAAATAAACATAAGTGTGTATGATTAAAAAAAAAATACAAATATCATTTTCATTTGAACCTTGCCATTTTTTTTTGGGAACTTTAACGAAAAGCACCCGGTACTGTTCACTTTAACGAAAAACCACATTTTTACACTAAAAAGTCAATCCTGATACTATTCACTTTACCCTTTATTTTGTCCTTATCATTAAAACTCAAAGTTTTCAAACCCTTTTCATTAGTTTTCCTTTTTTTTTCATTGCTAATCCATTCAATGAGTCAACAGTTGTTAGGTATCGAATTGAGTATATATGTGTGTGTGTATATATATGTATATATATGTGTATATGTATATATATGTGTGTGTATATATATATTCGTAGAGCTCATTTGCATGTGCTTTTGAAATGACTGAAAATACTTTTGGTGAAAATATTTTTAGAACCAATCATTAGTAAAGATGAAAGCAAATCCTGAAAAAATACTTAAAGTGCTTCCTGGAAGAAGCACATAACTGGTGCTTCTTGTAGAAAGCACTTTAAGTATTTTTGAAACCCAAAAATATTTTTTCTAAAAGCACATCCAAACGAACCATACGTTAATTGAGCTTGAAATTAATACTAGTGGTAACTTTTTCATTAAATTAGTTGGTGAAAATTTTTATTATAATATTTAGTTTTCAAATGTGAATGGAAAATTTTCTAGTTGTCACCGTTTCATTCAAACGGTTTTGTTGTTTGAAATTATGGTTGGTGTCAACCTTTCTGAAGAGGTGGGATCATCCATCGTAGAGGATGCAATGCATGGTTTTGTTGTTTAAAATTACGGCTGGTGTCAACCTTTCTGAATAGGTTGGTTCACCTTACCTTTTGATTAGTTGTATACCTTAATAATAAAAAGGTGCCGGTTTAAAGCCAATAGACACATAATTTAAGAAAGAGTGACATGAGTTTTATATAAACCCAAGCACACTCCACTCTTAAATAATGAAGTTTTCATAGAATTAGAGTTAATTTTTATTCTTGAGAAATGGAGTTTTTCCACTATGTTTTTTCATTCATTATTTCTTTGTCAAATTTTAAGTTGTGTCTTGAGAGTACAAAATATATAAAAAAAAGTTCGTTAGAGTCCTAAGATTGTGGTGCTTCGACTTCGGATTATGTATTGTTGAATCTTGGGAGACGTACGTCTCCCACAAGCACAAAGTATGGGTGAAATTCTATCTTTAAGACATTGCATTTGTGCAAGCCTCAATCTCCAGGTTTGTTAGTATGGATGACAAATGAACCCATTAAATCTAATAACCGCGGATAACCGCCTGAATGTGGCTAATTTCGGGATGAAAACTCAAGTATTTTCCGGATATGGAGAAAATTGTGAATATTATTTGATAATTTGTTTTGTCTTTCTTCTGTAGTGGCGGTTGTATTTGCTTTTGTCATCCCTTCTCTTTTTTTCATGGGACCAATTTGTCTTAATTTGCTATCATATTTGGCTTATCATGAATACCTCTAGAAAGTATCTAAAGTGTTGTTACGTTTTCGATGAGTTGATGTGGATATTTAATGACATAATTAGTATCTATTAAATTATAATCTGTCTGTTGAACTGATAATTTTTTTTGCATTGACGAAGATGGATATATATAACTGTTAACCGATGAAAATCTATTACCCGATGGATATAGTTATGGATAATCCCTGATAATTAATTTGTGGTTATGGATATGATTAGTTTTTGTGATTATGAGGATCATGAATATAATTTTTCCGTTCTCAAATCAAACAGTTGACATCCTTATTTTCTCAAACTTTCTCTCTAATTAATGGTTTATATAAATCTCATACACAATTGATGTTGTGATTTTTTTTTTAATAATTAGTAGTGTTGTTTATATTAATTTCATACACAATTGATGTTGTGAATTTTTTTTGAAAACTAAAGACTAGAATTGAAAGCTTGAGAGTATGAAAATTGGTTGAACTGAAGTATTTATTCATTGACTGAAACTTCAACATAAATACACGTAGAAATAACAACAATAGCTAAAAACATGGAACAACTAATCCCATGATCGACATACTTCAAAATAAACGAGATACTCCTAATCTGTAGGCAATCCAAAGTTCCAAACTGAGAAGAATAGGACTTCCACTATTCATTCGCAGATAATTAAACATTAATAAAATTAATTCCCATCAATTCTGGTTCATGTAGACCTTTCTCCTGTTCTGGCTACGTTTTTCGAACATCTCGGAGAGAACCAGTCTGTTTAGCTCTATGCCCTTAAGCTTCTTGTTGTCCCTCTTCACAGAAACAATGCTCTCTGGATAAACAATAACTTGATTATATTCTCGATTTTCATTGTGATGAATCAGAAGATTGTTGAGCTTTCGTGCGACTAGGTTGTTGGAGACAATACGTCTATTAGCGGCTGCCATAATAAGCTCGTCCCTCTACCAAAATGCCAACGGAAACTCAATACCTGGTACATTTTGATCGTTAACCATTTGCTCCAACTTCTTCTAGAGTCATCCATCACCCACATATCGAAGACATTATCCCGGTCATGGATTTTTCCAGGTAAGAAAAAAATAGCGACGGATTCATTCCCCAATGCAAGTCTACTATATCTTCGCTCTCTCTCTCAAGGGTACTATATGGATCTGGTATTTCATGAAATACCTCCTCGCCCATGTCAAAGGAAAGGATGATACTCTTAGTCCATGGTACTTCAGCAGAAACACCAGTAAAAAAAATACCTTGAAGTAGACGTAAGTGGAATGGATCCGCAAGGCATCACAATCGATATCACACTCGATCTCTCTCCACGAATGAGCACCTAAAGTGTATACCTCTACTGTAGGTTTATAAGAATAAGACCACGGACGAACACTAACAACCTTGTAATTTTAGCTTTGAAATCGTACCCGAACCCCACAGCTTTTGGTATAGGGATATACTGTCCCTACACAATCATATTAGTGGTGATGGTGATGGAGATGAAGAAGGTGAGACTCGGGAAGAATCTCAAATTCCTTGATTGCTGGATTGAATAAAACAATCTCGTCAGGATAGTAATCGTCATGAGAGGTTGCTGGATTGAATAAAACAATCTCGTCAGGATAGTAATCGTCATGAGAGGTAAAGTTTAGACAAATAATCCCATCACAATGACCTGCAATCGTACTCATACTGCTATCGTGAGGAGAAATTCCTTGATACCTTTGTTTTCCTATCGTGAGGAGAAATTGAAACTCCTTTGCTTCTTCCTCCCGCTTGGTTTGGACTGTCTTTTTTTCGTACTCATACTGCCTAGGGTTTTCTTCCCCGTTTCGCTGTTAATGACTATAAGCTTGTTTGGAAGTGTTTTTTTTTTTTGAACAAATAATAGTATCTACACGAAAGGAGTGAGGGAATGAGCTAAGCCTTATAATGAGTTTGTCATAATAATGTGGTTTAACTTCGTTTTTGGCGAGAATCAAACTGAAGACTGCTCACTTATAAGTGAAAATGAATTTCATTAGACTGCAGTACTAGGCCAGAAGTGTTTTAAATGACTTAAATCACTTTTGTGAGAGTGCTTTTGGAACCAATCTTTAATAAAAATTCTGTATATTCCAAAAAACCACTTAAATGCTTTGTGCAAGAATGCAAGTGCTCATGGTGCTAAAAAAAAAATTTGTCAAAAACGTTTTTAGTCATTTCATAATCACTTTTGAACAAGTCCCATATTAGATTTAAAGCATAATTTTTTGTTGTAGGATCATTCTCTTCGAGATCAAGGCCTAAATTTGAGTCATGTTGTTTACAATTACTCTTGGTGGACAATCTGTTTTTTTTTTTTTTTTTTTTAAAGGCTAAAACCTACCTATAAGTCCTAAAAAAGGCTTATGGCTTGACTTTGAGATAGGATAGCCTCCTCTTCTTTAAACTTTAGAGAAATTATGATTTCAAAAAAAAAAAAAAACAGTGAGTATATCAAATAAAATGGTAAAATGCAATTGTTTAGGAAATTTTAGAAATTTAAAACGAAAATTAGGAGCTATTTATTATTGGGCTATTGGGCATATTTTAGCATCACTTGTGATATTTTTAGCTTCGCGAACTCGATTTTAATCTCACTTTATTCTCTGTAACTTAAAAGTCACAATTTTACTCCCTGAAACTCAAAATTCACTTTACCTTGCCTCCTGAAACTCGGTTTTGATCCCAGTTTGCTCCCTGAAATTTGAAAGTCGTCTCTATAAAACTTAAAATCGCTCCACATTGTCTTAGATCTGTTAATTTCTCTATAAAACTTAATATTATATGACTGTTGAATGTTTACGCATAATGGAGATTTGTAACAAAATTTATTGCACGTGTAACATAGTCTTATTGGGAGTTGGATCCCACATATGTTTTAGGAGACGACCTATAAGTTTATGGGAGAAGAGACAATCCATAAGTCAAGTAGAACAAATTTTGAGCTTAGAGGAGTAAAGTAGTGACTTTTGAGTTAACAGAGAGCAAATTGAGATTAAAATGGAGTTCTAGGGGGCGTAGCTATAAATAAGGGTTAGTTTAGGGTTACTGTGCTAAAAAAAAAGCGTTGTTTTTAGAAGTAGGGGTACAACTGCTTCTATTTTCTACTGTTTTGGACCTATGATTTTGACAAAAAGCAATTTTTTTTTTCATTTGCCAAATACAATTTTAACCTCATCTTTTAAAAAGCTGCTTTTAAAATAATTTCAGCAACTTAAAAACTATTATCCCATGAGTATTTTATTATAAACATGTCAAACTTTTATTAAATTTTTAAATGCTTGTTGGAAGAATATTTGGAGGAAACATTTTCTCGTTTCTTGTAAAGCACATATGAAACACTTTTTTATAGTCGAAAGATGCTATTAACCATTCCAGAAGCAATATCAAACAAGACTTTTTGATACTGGATCACATGGCTCATATTGTTGCATATCTTCATCACAATAATTGGGGAAATAATAGGCCTAGAGTCCTTGACAATTTGAGAATGGAACCCACAAGCCCGCCTCAAATGTTTATTAGAACTCAAAGAATTTTGCTAAAAACAGTCACTCACGCGCAAGTAGCAATTGAAAGTCATGAGCGCACAAGCTACTATATGAAGTACGTTTCTTACTTGAAATACAGAGAATCCATGGTCTTCAACTTCACTCCCTAATGTTGACATACCTGGAAAATGGTCATTGTTCTGACGGCTATACAGTTTCAATGTAAAAATCCAATATTTTCAGTAAACCTCGGCATCAAATAATAAAGAATGTCATTGTTCTGACGGCTATACAGTTTCAACGCAAAAATCGATGTTAATATAACTTTCATTTCTATAGATCTCTAAACACTGAACTATGCTGCGTGTAATTAAACCAGTTAAACTGCTATGATCGTCGTGTATGATAAAAGAAATTGAAGAAATGCCACTACAAAGTTCTGGATGCCACTACAAAGTTCTGGACATTCATGATAATCTGCTTGCAATCAAGGTTGATCTTATGTAGGCTAAAGCTTTCACTTAATTTAACAACACTGAGTTTCCGTCACCAGACCGATGAATGATCTGGGAAATAAGCTTCTCCGGCAGCTTTTTAGAGGCCTGCAAAAGATATCCACATAGAGGTGAATCCAAAAACTCATTAAGCTCCTTATACGTAGTGTAATATATTTACTGTCCTGAGAAACTAACCTGGAAGTGCCTCATGTGCAGTATTGGTTCGCACCCAACATCCGCTACTGACTTCCCATTGGGAGTTTGAAGTTTGAATCGGCTGGCCTCATATGCGGAAAGGGTATTATTTGTCCCGGCAGGCAGGTGGTGGCAAACTTTCAGGAGGGAGGTGAGAGAATTCATCTGACAGTTTACACGAAAGGCTAAGTGAGAAACCTTAGCTCAAGCATGTCCTAATCATCAACTTGAATTTTTTTTTTTTATCTATACTGATTTAATTTGTAATAAGAATTGCCATGACAAACTGTTACAGAAGAGAACCCGGTATTAACTATTCTTGCAACCATACTTTTCTGAGAATATCCTTGACTCCTACCAATACTTGTAAAAAATATTTTCAGATGTCTTCCAGGATTTCATCAGCCAATTACACGGTTATGTAACAATACAACAAGCACGCATCATAAAAAGAGAAGACCCTGCGTTGAGCATTGCCCCTGTTATGAGGGACCTGAATACTACGCCAAGGCTAGTGTTCGTTTTGAGATACATTACAGTCTGCAGATGCTACAGCCAATGTAACACACATGCATGTACCATATTTAGACGCGTTAGACTGGATAATTTTGTAACAGTTTGGTTATCTCAGACATATAGCATGGTGGAATATTTAAGAACATATTAACCTTTGTAAACTTATCGAAGTCAAACTCAAAATAGGAATGCTAACCTTCATGTATGGGCAGGATGCACAGCCGCCATTGATGGAACATCCCTCCCCACTGGAAACTCCAGGTATAACAGGTAGTATGACATCGCCTAGTTTTACAGAGTTAAGGCCTGGGGAAGAACTTGATGTTGTCACTGAATCTGATGAAACTGGAAATACAATTTCTACATTAATTTCTGCTCCTCCAGATCTTGCAGAACCTAACAAACTACGAACTGCTGCAACAATTGAAGTCACCATTCCGGATTCCGTTCCTAACACAAACTTAAGGTGCTCACTGACATTTCTATCCAAAGCCTCTTGAATCCTCTGTTTTATGAAATCTAGTATGTTCTGGGTAGAACCCACAACCCCCATTCCTCTTCTCTTTGCTTCCATTGCCAATGAGAACATCTCTCCTGGGACCTCAAAATGGGCAGTTAGATATGCATCACAGTACATTTCTTTTATCCTGTCGACAACTTCATTTCCAAATAAATGATGCACTATGCATGTCCCCTCCTGATACAATAGAGAAATAAGTAGTGAGAGGTCCATCATCCGAAAATGCAAGGAAAACTGATTTCCGACGCTATGAAATGAATTTATGAATAGCACTAAAACAAGCCATGAAAGTACACGTACCTGAAAATAATGTAGGCGAGGTAGCAAAGATCCGATTGTGTCTCTATTATGTTCTGGATGTATCTCAGCAATTTCTTCATTAGTCATCTTAGTCATCTGCTGGAGTAATTCTCTAATATTTGCACCCATGTAGGAATCAGGTCCGTACCATATGTTTGCATCTGGCACTTGAACAAAAGCCTGCAGAAGACAAGGAACTCGAAGTTAGCGAAAGTACAATAGCCAAAAGAAAAAAAAAATTGAGTGCCAGTTGCATTTGGAAAGAGACATTGGGAATTCCAAAACAATTAAGATAAATGGTTCTGATCCCACCAACCTGCAAAATGGTTTGGACAACATTTGAAGATGTGCACGTAATTGTTGGCACAACCTCATGAGCATATGCTTTTGTTTCTAGAGAAGTATTAATGTAGACAACATGCAACGAATGTGGAGACCTAGAAGCTGCCTCAAGATAGCTCATGTACGAAGGACTAGATGCAGCATCTGCCAATGAACAACCAATACGTTCATTTGACATCCTGTACACACCAACCTGCAATCAAAGTATATGAAATGAATATATTCATCAACTGTGTCACCAGTATGCGGCGCCAAACCAAGATCCAGTTAACTTTACTATAATTAAGGCATACTACATCGTAAATAGGGGAGCCAAACCAACATAATAAGTACAGTACATGTTTTACATTTCTTACTAATACATGAATAGAAGCAAAGGAGCTACCTTTTCAAAGCCAGCCTGATCAAGTATAGCCCGGACATTTTCCGACATAAAATCAACACCCAACACTGTAATGTATTCGCAACCAGCTTTCGCCATATTCACAGCGGAATCCGCCATGACCAATGAATCAGATATATGGATGTGAGGCCAATGTTTCTGTGCAGCAGTTAAAATACCTTGAACCTCTGGGTCCATGTAAAAATGTGCAACAACCCCAATTTTCTTTTCCTTCAACACATTAATAAGTTCCTCAACCTTCGATTCATTGGGAAACAAGTACCTCGCCTGCAATTTAATATGCAGATCCAACTTAGGTTACAATTAAAAAATAATAATACATACACTAATCTAATACAAATGGTAACGACAACTTTGGAACTGCTTTTGAATGGCTAAAAGTGATTTATGACAAACAAAAGCGCTTCTAACTACATTTAGCAAAAACATAAATGGTACTGGGTCATAAAAGCATTTTCGGATACGCACTTCGTAGTGCACTTTAATTCTAAGAAAAGCACTTCTAATAGTACTTACGCGCTCTACGCAATATAATCATATAAATCAACCAGAAACACAATCCAATAGCTAACCTGGGCCTCAGCGAAGCTGCCCTTTGCCTGAATCCCATCGGCGGTGACGACGAGCGACGGGAAAGGCTCGAACGGCGGCGTACCATGCCGCTGGGCGACCAAAGCCTTAGTCTTTTTCTGCATAGTGACCAGCACATTATGCCACGTGTTAACCCTAGACCTCTGCGCGCCCGACAATCCCACATTGAGCGACGACAAGTCGTCGGTCTTGACCCCCAACACCTCCTCCGGCGATGCGCCGTCGAGCACCGAAACCAGGCACGAGCAGAACCCCCTGGTGATCTCGGAATCGCTGTCCGCCGCGAATCTCATCTTGCCCTCCTCGTCCATATCGGCCTGCAGCCACACCCGGGCCGTGCAGCCCATGACCCGGTTGGAATCGACCCGAGCCGAATCATCAAACGGTGGGAGGAGAGCCGCGTAGTGCAACAAGCGTTTAACTCTATCGATCGGCTCGGCTAGAGATTGGAACTCGGAGATCAAAGTTTGGAGCTTTAAAGGGACGAGCTCGGCTGTTTGGGACGAGGTGGAGGGTGAGAGGGTGAGGGCGGAGCAGGAGAAGGGGGAGGCGGAGATAGGGTTTTGGGGAGGCGGCGGCGGATGCTTTAATGGGTTGGGATTGGAAGACGGCGGCGTTTGGATGCATTTGAGGGATTTGAAGAGGGTGGGCTGGGGAGGAGGCCGGAAAGTGGTGAACTTGAAAGGGAGTGACTTGTTGGGCTTGAAAGAAGCGGAGGACGATGAGGAGGAGGAAGAGGAGGAGACTCTCAGCGCCATGGTTGTTGCAGAAGAAGCATCCATTGGGGAGGAGAGAGAGAGGGAGAGAGGGGGTTAAAGGTGGAGGCTTTGATTGAGTGGTGGAGGCAGAGGCAGAAAGCAGAGGCTTTAAATGGATTTTGCTGCTTCCATGAACTTTGCCATAAAATTGAAAGTTTATGTAAAAAGGGAATTTAGCCAACCAACAAGGCAAGAACCAACCAATCTATATAAAACTAGGCGCCAATTTATTAAAATAAGGAAACTAATAGGATATCGCAGCCCATCCTTTGAACTATTGGGTCCACAAGATCAACATGGAAGACAAAACAAAATTGGGGAAGTTGACTCATCAGTTTTAGGATGATCAAATTTGGGTATCCCACTAGTGGAAGAGCTACTTGTAATTTCCTTCAGTGTGATATTATATGCTTAGTACAACACATTACGTAATGGTAAATTTGAAAACGATATCTGGGGAATAGTTTTCAATTGAGTTTATCAAAAGAAAATCGAACGAGATAGATAAGAAAAAACCATGACCATAAAAAAAAATGAGAAAATTGAAATAAAAAAAGACGATAATAAATATAAGAAGGGTGATGCACTTTTTCACAATTGCAGTGGTGTAAGTGATGCAACTTTTGCTATCATTCACCACCAAATCATGAATGATCTCCACCAAACAATTTCTTGGCTCTTTCCACTACAAAATGGAAGAAATGTGTGGCTTGTAAGCAATTTCCTGGCTCTTTCCACACAAGACAAGAAAAGTGTAGTGTCCAAGTGGCCAAGTAACCAAAGGTGGAAGAAGTAGAAAAAGTTGATGGACAAGTAACCAAAGTCTCATTGTGCCCCACATCAAATGCACTTTTCTTACCCCTTCCATACAAGTAAGGGGTGGCGGAGGTCCGTTTGGGTTCTTCCATCTTTAGTCTAAAGTACGAAATAGAAAAAAGCAAAAATGGTAGGAGAAATTCTTCCATACGATGTCTTGTAAGCGACTGCGGCGGTTCTTTCACAATAGGACTGGGCTGCGGCGTACCGTGTACGACAGTGATATGGAACCATGTTTGTGCGTAACAATGGAGATAGCCAAGTCCAGGTGATTTCTTCTTGTGCATGATTTAATTTGGTTAGGAATTATGGACCGATATATAATTAGAAAAACTAATGAAAAATGTTTGAAAACTTTAAGTTTTAACAATAAGAACAAAATAAAAAGTAAAGTTAATCGTACCAAGATTGACTTTTTAGTGTAAAAATATGATTTTTTGTTAAAATGAACAGTACCGAGAGCTTTTCGTTAAAGTTCTCATAATTATTTGCCATAGTCTTCCAACAACAAATCTCGTTGAAGAGTTGAGTGAAAGGAACATTGTCATATTGTAGGGATTCATGAGCTTTATTTTATCAAAAGTGTTGAAAATTTTATCATGTTTCAGTACATGACGTGCATTGAATAACGAAGAATTTGATGTACAGATAAGAATCTAGTGACAAAAAATCCAAAAATAAAATATCTCGATGCATACTATGCTTTGATGTGTACCAGAAAACCTAAGAAGTATAATATCATTATGTAATTTAATGAAAACACTGAGAAGCCAAATTCAGTTAGAATTGTTGTCAGTATGTTGTTTTGTAATCTTGACATTTGTTTTGTATGTGCGTGGCTTTGTCTGTCTTTGTCAGTATCAAGCCTCGTACAAAATTCATGGAAAATTCAAATGCAGAATCTGCATCTTCCACAGTAACAAATCCCAAAAGTGATTCCTTGTATTGATAGTGTTGGCCTTTGAAATCATTCAGGCTGTCCACAAGCCTCTCTGCTAGAAACTCCTCTGGCCTCTCCCAAATTTTGTGGTCTTTGTGGATTTCCCATGCATTCACATACACTCTTGTTTTCGGAACAAGAAAAATTGCCCGCGCTTCGCTGCGGATTTTGAAACTATTATCCATAATGGGCATGAATAATTTGCACAAGAAGATGCATTACAAAGGCGACACGAATGGAATCACATCCTAAAATGAACCAATGCATATGAACAAATTCCACCAGAGTAAATCCAACAAAATCACAAATCAATACAGGCATCTTAAAGAATTCAAATAACCAAGAGATATGTGAAGAAAGCTGATAAGAAACCAAACAGTGTGCAAAATTCAAATTCAACCTCAGCACAACACACACACACACACACACCAAATTCAGATTTGGAAAAACCCGGAATTCCCCAAAAGGCCACCACATTTTGAGATCGACTTCCAAAATTCAAAAACACACTCAACATGCAATCAGTGAAATCAATCAATCTGGTTCAAAGAACCGCTTCCCACAACCACTTCGAAAATCAGCAAAATGAAAACAAAAATTTAAAGCTATGTCTCAAAACATTAACTCCAAAATTTATACAACTTCACTCTTCATAAGTTTAAGAATTGAGGATTACAAATGCCAGAGTATGTTGCCGATCCTTAATTAACAAAAATTGTAATAGCTCTCGGCAGCTATTCTTACCCTTTTGCAGCAGCCTTCTGTAGTACTCTCATTTTTTTCTCAAGCATTTCGATCATCCGGCAAACATTTATCAAAACTGATTCAGATATAAATTTAATTGTATCAACCAACTCAAAGAAAACATAAAAGAACTACACAACGAAGAAACATTTCAACTTCCACCACAACCTCTCAAACTAAATTCTAAACTACCCACAAACCTAAAAAGAATCATCAAGATACCGAAATTTTGAAACACAGTAAATTTGGCAAATTTCCAAAACCCATGTCTATATCAATCTTTGCATGCACACAAATCAGGTGAGAACATGTGAAGACTATATATTTCAATTAAGTTTATCTATATGGAGCAAAACAAAACAACCGAAATTGGTGAGCACATGAGTGGAGAAAACAGAAAGGATCACAGTCCATTTATATGAAGGGTTTGAAGATTTAGTACAGGGAACAGTTGGCTAGCAGGTTATAGAGTCCATGAATACAATTAGAGCCCTTTGAATTTCTTTGCAAGAGAAGATTTATATGGAAAAACAACATCAAATATACAAATATGAAGGAAATTTGAGGTTTGTAGTTCTTCTAATCAATCAATTTTTTACTACCGAAACAATTGAATAGTAAGAGAGCTTTAGATAATACTATACAGTATTTATAAGGAAACGATCTTCCTCAATCTACAACTGCATCTCATTGCAGGACTATAGAAGAATATTTTAAAAACCTTAATGGGGCATGTACCTATTATAGACATCTGGGGGTTCAACACAATTCAAAAATATTGCAAGGACTACCAATAGTAAAGCAGAACTCAATCGTCAAGACAGAATGGAGACAGAGAAAATACGCCAAAACAAATAAAGAAAGTAAGTGCAAAGCTTACAGAAGGGGACTTGAATGATCTTTATGGACCACAGTTTGTAAAATCGTTAAAGATTATCGCTGGAAGATGGGAATTGTTCTCCATTGGACCTAAGGATCATACACCCAACATCAAACACCTCATCATGAACAAACCAAACTAAACTTTCATTCAATTAAGTCTCAAACACTTTAATTAAGTTAAAAAGAATAGTCCAATTCTACCAAAACTATATACAGAAACCCAGAAAAACGGAACAAACAGTGGTGCAAAGGTGTATAATGACACTAAATCTTCAAATGACATTAAAAAAAATAAATACCCAAACCAATATAAAAGGCAAAGTCATCCTTAGCAACTGTAAAATAACAATTAAAAAACGAAACCCATGTAAGTTCACAACAAATTAAAACGCCTAGATCAACATTAACATAAAATTAGCCACAAACCTAGAGAAACCAACACTAAATTAGACTAAACTAATAAGACATAAGCTTCAAATCAAATTCCAAATAAAAAATTTGGATAAAACCAACAACAAACCACACCTTGTTCCTGTTCTGTCTCCCTTCTCTTGCTTTTCTCTTTTGCCTACTCCCCACATTAAGCCCTTTTATCCTCATTTTTTCTCTTTTGGCTGCTCACTTAACCCCCATTTTTTTCTCTCTTTACTTTCCTCGATTTCCAGTCCCCCCTTTCTTCCACATCTATCTTTTTTTCCTCATTTTTTCCATCAATACTCTTGACACTAATTCTCCATTCTTTTTTATCTCTTAATTATTTCACTCAATCAAAACATGGGATCACATTTTCTCAAGCAGCCCCAAAAAACTGACCAACCCAAAATCAGAAAAACATCCAAACTAAAACATACAATCACCTTTGTCCAGCAGCAAACGATAAATTAGAAATACAAAATAAAGGAAAAAAAAAAACAGAAACCGCAAAAACCCAAATGCAAAAGGAAACAAAAGGGTGTTGCTTTGAATGTAAACGGGGAAATACCTGAGCATCAGAAGAAGAGGACTTATCATTTTCTTCATTTGGAAGCGACATGACTCTGCTAAATGGGATTATAAACCTACCCAAAATACATAAAATTTATTAGAATTCATCGCCAAACAAAAGAAGAAATCATTTTTCAAAAGCAAATTTGATATTAAATCAAGAATTTAAGAGTATATGCATATCAGCTCAGAATTTATAAGTATACACATCGTGTAATTGAATTTATTGAACTGAGAGAGGGAGAGAGAGAGAGATGAAATTACTTGCCTTAAGTGGGGAGGGTTTAACAAAACACCGCCTTTGGAGACCCAGCCTTTGAGCGGCTGCGGCGCCTGGTGTGGCTGTGCGAGACAGAGAGACAGAGTTTGAGAAGTAGCGATTAATTTTTTGCATGAGAGAAACGGAATAAAGTAGAAGACTCGAGAAGAGGCATCTTCAACGATGATGAACGCTCTATAAACAAAATCCCCAAAATCATAAAAAGGAAATTTGAACACAAAATTCATTTGTAAATCCAAAATCACAAAAAAGAAATTCAAACAAAACAAAAAGGAAATTAAGAGAGAAATGGAGAAGAGAGAGAGAGAGAGAGATCGGAGTACCGTTAGTTAAAGAGTAGACGACGTCGGTTCTCCGAGTACTGTAATTCCTGAAGATCTCTTCCGCCGTTGGCGGACTCGAGCGCATCTCCCTGCTCCTCTCCTTCATCTCACCGAAGCTCTCAAGTTACAGAAATGGATGCCAGTTTGTGTGGTTTTGGTTTTAGGAAGCAGGAGCCGATGCTATTCCAGATATGGAGTTGTGGCTGCTAGGGTATAAGAAGGACAGAAACAGGAAGAGTGAGAGATGAGAGAGGGCTCCCGTAGAAAGAGATGAGAGGAGAGCGCATGCATGTAACCCATCAATCCATGCTAAACCAAAAGTATAAAATTACCCTCTGAACTTTTAAGAATTACCCTTCGAACCCAGCCCATTTGGATGATATTGTTGTAAATAACATGAAATCGAGTGGCTTCGTGCTAAACCATATGGTTAAAATCACCCTCTGAACTTTTGAGAATTACCCTCCCAACTCAGCCTAATTTGGTTGGCTTTGTTGTAAATAAAGTGAAATCGTGTGCCAAACAATTGACTGTAGACATGAATAGTGCCAATTCCCCTCCAACTTTAGAATATATAATGTCGTAGCCTTGCAGAGGCTGATGACTGTCTAAGGATCAAGAAAGGAGCTGGTGGATGGGGTCTTGCAGTCTCTTCAATGACACATTTCAAGTATTCCATTTGATGGATGTGTTGTGATACTGCATCTACTGATGCTGCATGTGGAGTCTACTACCAAGGTGACGTCTAGTGTAAATCTCTAGGGTAAGGCTCATTGTAATCTTTAGGGTAAGGGTATGTAAATCACCTTTCCCTTGATTTAAGGGAGGAGACTGATTGGAGTAATGTCTTTGTGTAAGATTTAGATTAGGTAGGCAACATGCCTTCTTCTTTCTTGTTAGATGTTTGCTGCAACCATCATTCCTATCTCTTTTCCCTTTCTCTTCTCATATATACCTGAACTCACTCTTGTACAAACATACATGAAATATACATTGAAACTTTAAACCAGAAAATCTACATGGTATCAGAGCAGGTTTTGTAACCTGCCTCTGGCCATGTTTTCCGCTGCATCTTTCCTTCAATCTTAAGTCATGGCTGAAGAAGATTCAGTAAACATAGAGGGTGACATTTTGCATACCTCTGCTTCCAATAAGTTTGCCCATCTACCTCGTCATATAGCATATTGGGAACCCTTTAATTTGAACCCATAACTCATGGTACGAAAGATTTACGTGTGCAGGATGAGTGATATCGTTCGCCTTCTCCATGACCAACAATGATTGCTTATTGTATAACCACGGACCACCCCTCTAAATCATGGTCATTTCTTGTGGTGTGTTGAAGCCAGATGCAAATCTATCATTCTCCAATTTAAGTATGAGATCGTTTTCCTTAGGCCTCCACAAACTCCTCATCTGTCGCTTGAAGTTTTCTTTATTTTGGGGTTTTCTCGTCAGCACCTCCCCCACTAAGAAAATTTTTGACGATTTTAAAAACAACATCTCCACTTTATCAACTACTATAATCTATTGTTCATCTTCCATTATCGCCAACTTTCCGGAGAACCGTGATACCATATCCTCCATCATAGAAAAGCCTTTCCCTATCCACGTCCAGCCCCACACCTAGACCTGCCCATACCATGTTGAGAGTTGGAGCACCCTCTCCCACACCATGAAAGAAGAACAAACCCCCTCGGAGTCCACTGTCACCACGGAACGACTATTATAGCCTTTGCTTGGACATTTTGACTTGGTGCTGCAATACACAGGTGTGTTGAAAACTTTCCCAAATCCTTTATGCTTACACAATTATACATGTGTGTGTACAACTTTATACATGCATCTATGGAAATACATACGTTGGAGCCTAGTTTTTGCTTTAGATTTATATGCTGGTTGTCAGATTCTAGCTATGTGAAGTTTACGTCTTTAATTTTAATTTTTTATGAAAGTAGCTCATGTTTGCTTACCCGGCGGTGGTTGTTCTGATTTAGTGGTTAAAAATGGAAATTTCACTCGTAGTAAGGGATTAATTGAGGTTCATGCATGCATCATTGGTGTAAAATTGAGAGATGGAATAATATATGTGTGTAAAGTCCTTTCTTTCGGTTTTTTATTGCATTGTTTAGATGGTGAATTACGTGGAAAATGGGGGGAAGAGAGAGGTACAATTTATTTAATTTGAGCAAAACAATGGCATTTAAGCTTAGTTGGTTAGTGAGGATTAGAGTCAATAAGGCGCCATCTGTCTTTATCTAAAATCTGAATTCATTGAATGATGAATGAGGTCGTAGTGTGAGAGAAATTGAGAAAGTAAAGAAAAGATGGAAGATGAATCTACAAATATATGCCAAACAATAATGATAGATCAATTCATCTATGTTGGTTTATTAAACTTGGTAAAGCAAGCCTTTTGTTTTAATTGGGATATAGTTTGGTACTTTCATACTGTTTATGCACAAAATCAGTGAGGACTTTGGTACAACAAAAAGTGTTAAGTTTGTGACCTTAGCTAGATTGTTCCGGTCATTAGTATGGATAAGTATGTAAATGGATAGAGACAGGGAAGCAAACACAAGATGTACGTGGTTCACCCAGATTGGCTACGTCCACGGAGTATAGGAGTTCTCATTAATTGTGATGGGTTTACACAAGGACATAGGTTCAAACTCTCCTTTAGTGAGTACTAGTGAATGATTTAGTACAAATAGCATTAGGAAATATTGTGGGAGAATGATCTCCTTTTATAGAAGAGAGTTTCTAGCTTTGTTCTGACATTGACACGTGTCGTGTTGTGATTGGCTTCCGATGATGACACGTGTCGCGCTATGATTGACTTCTGATGTCGACACGTGTCGTGCTGTGATTGGCCTTCTGGTTGGAGAGAAACTCTTATGGGTCCTTGACGGTATAACGTTGACTGGTGCTCGGTAGTTTCAGGATTGGTCAAGTATGGTACAAACAATGCTCCCCTAAGTTCCTGAGTGAGGGAAGCTCCTCGGTTGGGGACTTGCAAGATTCAAGCCGCTGAGTAATCATGAAACTTCTAAGTACTAAAGTGTGGTATCGTCTTCACTTGCCTTATCTGTCTCATAGGTAGATGTGGCATATTCTCTGGAAGTACTTTTCCTCTATCCAGGGGTTATATCTTTAACCGGTGGAGATGCACAAGGTAATGTATCAATTTCACTTGAAGCTTACTTGTAGTTTCAAGCTTGGTCAAGTGCGATACAAACCATGTAGTAGGAATGCCCCATGTCACTGAGCTAGGAGATCTGTCGAAAGAGGTGACAGACAAGGTAAGCAATCAGAGCTCCAAGTAATCAGTCTCAGATTAGAAGTTTGATTTCTAGTTCCGGCTGATTGTTTTCATTCTCCCTATCTTGCAGGCAGCACGAAGGTTAAAGAGAAGAAAAAAGAGAAGAGATGATATAAGATATTTTTGTTTTTGAAGAAGTAACTTTCCACAGGCTTATTCTTGAACTGGGCTGAAGGATCAAGAGTTCGTTCGACCTTGATGATATGAGATACTTTTGCTGTTGACAAAGTAGTGGATGTGTTATGGCAAGACTTTACTCTTTGGCGACATTGCTAGCGAAAGGTTGTTAAAGTTTCTTGAGCTCTTCGGATAGGGTAGCGATGCCGAGCTTGGATTTAACTTAGGCTCATCCGTCTGGATTATGTGGTTCTGCAGGGAGGGCGTCGTGCTATAGTGATCTGTTTTAGCTCATCGTTGAACCTTCTGCTTCAATATTTTGGATCGCAGAAATGGTGCACAACCTTTGCATTTGAATGGTCCTTCAGAGCACTACTTCTCAGTGACTCATCCATGCTTGGCAGCTTCAGTGTAAAGAGTCAATATTGTATTAACTGTTCTGAAGAATTTTCCAAAAGGATTCGTGACCTTAACAACAATTGAGGATGAGTACTCGAGAGCAATGCTAGGTGAGCAACCAGGTAAAGGTTCCGGGCAATCAGTTCCAGATCGGAAGTTTGATTTTAGGTTCCGACTGATTGCTTTCTTTTTCATTGTCTTGCAGGTAAGAGCAAAGGCAAAGGAAAAGACAGGAAAAAAGCATGATATGAGATACTCTTGCTTTTAACCCTGATGATATGAGATACTCTTGCTCTGGTGTGACTTGTTTGCAGAGGCATTATCGAGGGAAAGGAAGCTGAGTATTTCGAGAGGCTTCGTTGGGAGTGCCCTCTCAGATATGAGGAATGGTTGAGCATTTTTGCAGGTTTGCCTGTCCGTGGAGGGGAAAGGTAGACATATATAGGAGTTTCCCCAACAACAAGTAGTAATGCTATTCATTTACCCTTCTTGGTCATAGCAATGTAGTGAGAACTGCAAGTTTCATGTGTTTTAACTTTGTCAGAGCATTTTGAAAAAGTGGTATGTGGTCTGTGGTATCTGGAAAGCTAATGTTGCGTGTGAAGATTGCAAATAAATTTTATCCAAGGAAATCTGGGTCTCGAAGTTCGGAGAGTGACGCCTCTTCGATTTTCGAACAAGCAATCCTGTTGGGGATCTGGCTCTCGAGATTCGAAGAGCGTTGCCTCTTCAATTTTTGAACAAGCAATCCTATTGGGGATCTGACTCTCGAGATTTACAGAGTGGTGCCTCTTCGATTTTTGAGAAAGCGATCCTGGTAAGAGTCTGGCTCTCGAGATTCGGATAGCGGTGCCTCTTCGATTTTTGAGAAAGTAATCTTGGTGGGAGTCTGGCTTTTGAGATTCAGGAAGCAGTGCCTTTTCGATTTTTGAGAAAGTAATCCCGTTGGGAGTGTTTTCTTGATGTGAGTAAAGGTTGGGCATTTTTGCCAGTCTGCTTTGCCACAGAGCACGGAGGTTGACACACATATGGACTTTCTAGTTATCAAGCAGTGGTGTTGTTCCTTTACCCTTGTGGGTAATGGTAGGGTAGCTGGACCTTCAAAATTTATGTGTCTAAACTTTGTCAGAGATCTTTGGCAAAGTTATCTGTGGTACCCGAGGAGCTGATGTTACATGTGGGGATTGTCGACATATTTTACTCAGGAAAATCTATTTCTCAAAATCCAGAGAGTGGTGCCTCTTCGATTTTTGAACAAACGGCCCTGCTGCCATTTCTTTTATAGGGGCATCAATTGTGTGCAAAAAGTATGTTCAGAGAGTTATTGCTTGTATGAATTTTTCCCTTATTTTCATACTTCAGAGATTTATTGGACCTCATTTCTCCTTCATCATTTCTGAAAATGTCTGGCCCATCCGACCGTCGTTTTGACTTGAACTTTGGTGAAGAGGCAGCCATGCCTCTTCAAGACAACATATGGCGCCCATCCTTCTTATCCCTTACTGGTATTCTTACCGTTAGGGACTCTGTGATGAAGAATGATATGACCGCTGCGGTGGTGGCCAGGAACCTTCTCACTCCCAAAGATAACATATTACTTTCCAAACGGTCTGATGGGTTGGCTGTTAAGGATTCTCTGGCTCTCAGTGTTCAGTGTATAGGTTCTGTGTCTAATATGGCCTAATGCCTATTTGCTCGAACTCACCAAGTTGAATCATTGGTGGCTGAAGTGATAAGTCTCAAACAGGAGATTAGAGGGCTCAAGCATGAGAATAAACAGTTGAATAGGCTCGCACATAACTACGCTACAAACATGAAGAGGAAGCTTGACCAGATGCAGGAATCTGATGGTTAGATGCTACTTGATCATTAGAGGTTTGTGGGTTTGTTCTAAAGGCGTTTATTGCCTTCCTCTTCTGGGGCTGTACTGCGTAATGAAGCTCCAAATGATCAACTTCCGATGCCTCATCCTTCTAGGGTTCTGTCCACTCTTTGATCATAGAGTTCTCAACTGGAGGAATAGATTACACTGCTTGAATATGTTCAGGTTGAAACTCAGAGACGATAGAGTTCTCAACTGGAACCTCAGGAGCCACAGGGATATGTGTAGATGAAGATTGTTCACTTGCATTGATGGATTATGTTGAAAGTAGTAGGTTAGGATCATTGGACAATGGTGATGGTGATGATGGTGAGACTAGCACATTATCAAGATTAGGCATTGATGGGTGTATACTTGGTTTTGACACTTGTGATGTATGGGGACTTGGTGCATGTGTTGATGCAATAACTGAATAAGGAAATTCAGATTCATTAAACGAAACATGCCTGGAAATATAAACTTTCTTTTTGATGACTTCATAACATAGGTAGCCCTTGTACATATCCCAGAAAAATGCACTTAATTGTTCTAGGTTGTAACTTTGTAGAGGTTAATGGGGCGTTTGTTGCACCAGACTATCTCGGACTGGACTAACTTTAGGGACTAAGTTGGATTGGTTTGGCATGGATTAAGTAGTATAAGAATAATGAAGCGTTTGATGTAATGTTGGACTAAATCACGGACTAAATTATTTTAGAGCTAAAATACTTTTTTGTCATTTTCTTATTCATTTTATTAATATTTACACACTTTTTTATTTGATTCTACCTCCCCATCCCTCTACTTTTCTTCTCTGGTTTGCATTTTCTTCTTTGCAAGCCCCGATTTACTTCTACTAATAATCAAACCCAGAAACTTCCTCTTCTTTTCATTTGCTTTCTCTTTAATTAAAACTCATATTTCTCTTCTTTTAATTTACTTTCTCTTCATATCAAACCCAGAAAAATCCCAATTTTTTTCTTCAATTTGCAAAGGCTCGGATCGTCGGATTTGCAAATCGATGACAAACTTGCAGACGCATCCTCCTGGCAGAGTGCTTGGCGGCCTCGAGGAGGATGCGACGGTCAGTGGAGCAAGATCTGGAGCTACAGCCTGCGGGTAGGGCCTATGCAAGAGCTGGAGCTACCGAATTGATGATTGCAGGTCGAGAAAGAAGAAAAACGTAATTGCAGCGGTTAGGGATCTGTGGAAGACGAAGAGGAAGACGACTAAGGAAGTCGAAGCATCATCACGGTGATGAAGCGAAGCGATGGTCTTCGCAATCCCATCCTTTTTGCCTGGCCTCACTAAGCCTAGCTAGCGAAGAGTTTAGTCGGAACGAATCCGAGCTAGTTCCATTAAACTTAGTCTTGGCTTGCACCAAACATGGCTTAATATTCTTAGTTAAGCTAGTCTAGTCTAGTGAGGCTTAATGAGTGGAAACAAACACACCCTAAAGGTCTTAAGAGTGGATAACAAGAGTAACCAAAGAATTTGAGGTGACTGACATCAGGTACAGAACCATAGAGCATTTCAAATGGTGATTTCTGATTCAGAGTTTGTGATGGCATTCAATTAACAAGATATATTGATGTTTGACATGCAAAAGACCAAAATGGTGCAGGTAGGTGAGATGTTTGAAGAAGAGTGATTGTAGTTTCAATAATGTGACGATGTTTCCTCTAGGCCAAACCATTCTGTTATGGGGTGTATGGACAAGATAAGTGGTGACTGATGCCTTTGGCAGCAAGAAAGGTTTGTAACTGTTTCCCTATATACTCACCCCTCCATCACTCTGAAGTGTTTTAATAGACATTGAAAAATGATTAAGTATAAACTGATAGAATGTAATATAATGTGGGACAAACATCAGCTTTACTGACAAGTGAAAAAATTCAACAAAATCGAGTACATTGATCTATGAAGGTAACATAGTACTTAACCTTTTATAGACAGACATGGGGCAGGACCCCATACATCACTGTGTACAATATCAAAAGGTTTGACAATTTTGTATGTGGCTGAATCAAAGGGTAGCTTGCTAATTTTGCCTTCAATACAACTTGAACACATCACAGGTATAAAATCAGAAATGCTAGATACATTTGATTTCTTAAGCATAAGAGAAACAACTTTGTTGGAGGGATGGCCTAACCTATGGTGCCATAGACTAGAGGTTACTGGTTTGCCAATATAAGCAACAGAGAAGGCTTTTGGTGTATGAGATAAAGATGATGTGAAGGGGGGATGAGATACAATCCATCATTGCAGAGACCCTTGAACAATATTCTCCCCGTGGCTTTGTCCTAAATCTAAAAACACCAAGCATCAAATATCAACCAGCAATTATTATCAAGGCAGATTTTATGTACAGAGAGTAAATTCTGAGATATTCTGGGCACATATAGAACTAAATTTAATTTTAGATTGTGAAAGGGAATATGCAATATGGCAGATCCTTTATGAGAAACTTTCAAACCTTCACCACTAGCAGTTTGAATCATCTTAGTGGAAGGAAGATGAGCTGTCAATGACAAATTCTTCAAATTTGCAATCATGTGATTTGTTGCACCTGAATCTGTAAGCCAAACTTGCTGAGAAAAGGTTGAGTCCATTGGAGGCACAGATACATTGACATGCATAACATTCATTGATCCAGAAGTAGAATTAATGTTGGCATTCCTGAAATGACAAAATTGTGCACTGTGGTTCTTTCATTCACAGATTTGACACCCTTCAACTATTGCAGATTAAGTGTTCCGAAATCTACATGTATTAGCAAGATGACCATATTTGCCACATATCTAACAAGAATTTCCAGAATTAGCCTGAATTGGTAAAGTTCCAAGAATCCCACGAGCTGGATTTGGATAAAAAGGCTTGTTGTTCCCAAATTTGGAACAATACTGGAACTTCCCTTTACCTTTATTCTTATTGTAGAATGGTTTATACTAAGAGCCATATTGAGTTCCATAGGATTGCTTGCTGAAGAAGCAATGCTTGAGAGTGCTTCTCCACCTTCTTTTCTTACTGCGATGGCTACTAATAATAGTGGTTCTCAGACACGTTTTAATGGGAAATCTGGACAACAGTCTTCTTACAACAATCAAATTGCCGGGTCTAATTCTTGGCAGGTGATGAGACTGTTGCAGTAATCAACTGCATCAATGCACGATCGTGCATCTTCCAGATCTTGTAGGCATCAGATTATGTTTGACAAGTAACTCCTTCAGAATCAACCTCAGACCCATTAGATGTAACCCTTATGAATTGAATAGGACAAGGTGAGGATCCATCCACAAAACCCATAATTCCATACCATTTAAGAAGAAGTTGCATCTGAAAATTCCAAACTAAGTAATTGGTCTCATCGAGCTTTACTGTCACAGATGTTGAAACAGTGGATATGAGGGATGTAATTGGAGACTGAATAATCTGCAGTTGTGAAGCAGTAACCATTTATGCAAGAAACCTGAAATCTTGAAGAAGAACAACTATTGAAGACTTATATCGAACACTTGGTGTGCACAACAGACGAACACCAAGAAAAATGATAGAGAGAAGATGAAGAACCCCAAGAAACTAGCAATGATGATAATGAGAGTAGAAATGATGAGTAGAAGCAGTTCCAGATCGAAAATATCCAACTGAGCGATTAGCTATTCCGGCGACGATACCATGTTAACCAAGCTGTAATCTCAGAGAAGAATGAGATGTATAAAGCTTGTGAAAGATACGAAGAAGAAGAAAGAAGATAGAGAGAGATAGAGAAAGATTTAGAGAGAGAGAGGCAATCTTTTCATGTATATTTTTTGTCAATTTACATTCTTACAATATCAAGACTATATACTATCTTCTATGAAACTTATTGTCTAAGTCACAATGTAACTAACTCTAACAACCTTCCTAATCTTATCTTTTGACAAGTGTCTCCATATTCTACCATTGGATTACTATCCTTAATAGGTGATGAGTAGATTTTATATTGTATATTTTACCCTAATCTTAGTATATTTTGGTTAATATATTAGAAGAATTTTGATACTTTGAATTGTATTTTCAATATAGGACTTTCGACTTCCTCTGGAGCAAAACAGGATCAAATGGACGAATTATGGAGTAATTCTAGATGGAGGACGTTCGTGAGTCACTTAGCTAAATTTAGGATTTTTCCACCAAGCGGTTATTTTCTGGCGATGAAATAAAGAAGCAGTGCGCAGTGCTGGAAAATGACGTTTTTGGGCTTAAATGACGTTTGGAGCCCAAGATGACCTCAGATGGGTTCGTGGCCTTCTGGAAAAGTGTTCAGAATATTCCAAACATTAAATCCAGCTATATTGGGCCAGTTTTGGAGCAGCTTATGGGCCAAAACGTGGCTGTTCAAATTTTAGACGAATTTTATCATTTAATTTAGGGTTATGTTTCCTAGGGCTTGGGGGGTGGCTTGGAAAATATATTGCATAGCCGTCTACAGTTTTAGGGTACGCTTTCTTTTATGCAATTTTGGAGACAGAGAGAATTGTTAGATATACGTTCTACGTTGGAGGTTCCAAGTAGAATATGAATTAGGAAAATCTAACCTTCAAAGTGGCATGTGTAGATCATAAGTAATTGGTAAAAATTCATAGGATTGCTAGGTGATGGTGGAACCCTAGTGCTTTCTTAATTTTATTCTCCCAAAACTGTTTTCTTTTCTCTCCAGCTCTAATATTGCAGATTGTTTATTTTAATTCATTAATTTCGTTTTTATTTTAATTAGGTTATAAAATCAATCACTTCAATTTCTACTTTACAATAATTAAATGGAATCTGATTAGTTCGAATTATTTAATAATTCCTGTGGAGACGACCTTGCGAAATCCGTTTATACTACAACAACCTTGTGATTCTTGCAAGTAAAATAGGAAATTTAAGCCCGTTCACATGAGTAGTAAAAATCCTATCAAGAAAATGGCGCCGTTGCCGGGGATTTTTTAACATAATTCCTACGAATCAGATTTTCAATTAGTTATTGATGTTTATACATATAAAAAAAATTAATTTTCGTTTTAATTTTATTTTTACAGATTACAACAGTACAACAGTGCAGATTTCAGAAATCTGTGCATGGTCAGCACCCGTTCAACAGTGCAGAAATTGATTCCATTTGATCCAGAACTTGAGCAGAATTTAAGGAGGAGGCGCAGAGAGCAAAATTTGCAGCGGGTTCGTCCTCTGCAGGAGACATTTATGCAATCAGTCTTTTCTGGGGACCTGCACAACAAAGAAAAAATGGCGTTTGTAATTCCAGAGGCAGGTCTGCCCCTGGGTGATTCACTGACTGCCCATACCACAAATATACCCAGTTGCATTACATATCCGGCAGTGGAGGAAGAGACTGCATTTGAAATAAAACAGCACATGTTGAATATTCTACCTACGTTTCATGGGTTATCATCTGATGATCCTAACATGCACATTGCATAATTTTTAATGGGGTGCAAAAACATTTTGGTGAGGGGATTTTTAGCCGAATCTATTAAGCTGCGGTTATTTCCATACACACTAAAAGATCAAGCAAGGAGATGGCTTCTCACATTCCCATCTGGAAGCATTAGCACTTGGGCCCAACTTAGCGAAAATTTTTTAAACAAGTATTATCCGGCTTCTAAGACTCTTGACATGAGAACTCAGATTTTATCTTTTGCCCAAAAACCAAATGAGGAGTTTCATGAGGCGTGGGAGCGGTTCAAAGAGTTGATTAGAAAATGTCTGCATTCGGGTATTAACACTACTCATCAAATGCATATATTTTTCAGAGGGTTGAATATGACTACAAAAACTCTTGTCAATGCTTCATGCGAAGGTTCGTACAAAGACAAAAATGCACAAGAGGCTTGTTCGTTATTTGAAAAAATGGCAGCAGATACACATCAGTGGGCAGTTGAATAGCCACAATCTAGGTCTGTTTTTGAGATGTCTAACGGTTCTCCGTATGTTACAGCACAAATTGAAAAAATGGAAAAAAGGCTTGACGCAAAATTTAACATGTTATTACAGAGAATGCCAGGTTCTCAGGTTGCTGTACAGCAGCCCTTACAAGCTGCCTGCAGCATTTGCAACATGATAACTCACGATTTTATGAGCTGCCCACATAAAGATGTTTCACCAGATTTTACAGCAGAGCAGGTTAATGCATTTAACAATTTCCAGCGTCCCTGATATGACCCGTATTCTAATTTCTACAACCCAGGTTGGAGAGATCATCGTAATCTAAGGTGGGACAAGGAACAGCACACTAGGCCTCAATTTCAATAGCAGGTACAGCAACCTGCTGCACCTAAGGCTGCTTGGGAGGTTGCAATTGAAAAATTGGCAAATACTACCACTCAAGAAATTCAAAATATGCAGGCAACAGTGAAAAACATGGAAAAACAGATGGGACAGATTGTTTTGTAGGTTTCTGGAAGGGCACCGGGTACATTTCCCAGCCAAACCGAACCAAATCCAAGGGTAGGTGCAGATTGCAAGGCAGTTAGAGTTCTATGATCCGGCAAAAGTTTTGATAACAGGGATGAAAATTGCGTTCAAAATTCGCGGGTGGCTTCCTAGCCAAAAACAGATTCGGGGAATGTTGAAAAATCTGCCAATTCAAAAGATTCTGAACGGTCATTGAACAGTTCCACAAATGGTGCAGATATTGTTGAGGATCGTGTTTATGAGCCACCTATGCCTTATCCTGAAAGGTTGAAGCCTAAAGTTAAAGATCAACAATTGACAGATTTTATGAAGACTTTGTCTAGAGTTCAGATTAATCTGCCGTTAATTGATGCCATCAAGAACATTCCGTCTTATGCCAAGTTTTTGAAGGATGTTTGCACAAAGAAAAAGAAGCTTGTTGATTTTGAGAAAGTGATTCTTACAGAACAGTGCATCGCTGTCCTGATACACAAGTTGCCCCCAAAGAAACAAGATCCAGGGAGTTTTACAATTTCATGCACAATTGGAAATTCTCATTTTAAACTGCTTTAATTGATTTAGGTGCTAGTATTAATTTAATGCATTTTTCTGTTTTTCAGAGACTAGGACAAGGAGAAATCAAGCCTACATCAGTTATTCTACAACTTGCGGACCGTTCAGTTGCTTATCCAAGGGGTATTATTGAATACCTAATTATTAAAGTGGATAATCTATATCTTCCTGCAGATTTTGTGATTTTGGATATGGATGCAGATATGCAAACACCGATTATTTTGGGACGCCTCTTCATGGCAACAACTAGAACGTTAATTGATGTAGAGGCTGGGACACTTACACTTAGAGTGCAAGATCAATCTGTTGTGTTCAGTTTATTTGAAGCTACCAAAAGGCCAGATGATGTGCTTGATTGTATGCGTGTTGATGTGCTTGACAGCTTATTACATGCTGAAATTATGCCACGGTTGACATCTGATCCATTGTTAAATGTGTTGCATGGGTTTGAGAATAAAAATACAGAGGATGAAGAGGTTTTTGAGTATGTTTCAGCTTTGGAAAGTGTTCCTTTTCAACCCCCACGTTGGAGGCATGTTTTTGAGAGTTTGGGGGAACCCAAAAAGCTGTTGCAGCTTTCTAAGGTACAACCACCTAAACTGGAGTTAAAGGTGCTTCCAGAACACTTGAAATATGCTTATTTGGGTGCAGATTCTTCGCTGCCAGTTATTATAGCTGCTGATTTATCATCAACAGAAGAAGATAAATTGTTGCGCATTTTAAGGAGTCATCAAGATGCAATTGGCTGGACTATAGCTGACATTAAATGGATCAGCCCTACAATTTGTATGCACAAAATTTTGATGGAGGATGAAGTAAAACCTGCCATTGACGCTCAACGTCGGTTGAATCCAATTATGAAAGAAGTTGTTCGTAATGAAGTTATGAAGCTTTTGGATGCTGGGATGATCTATCCTATTTCAGATAGTAAGTGGATTAGTCCAACTCAAGTGGTGCCAAAGCGTTCTGGTATTACAGTTGTGAAAAGTGATAATAATGAACTTGTGCCTACTCGTTTGACTACAGGGTGGCGTATGTGTGTTGATTATAGAAAGATCAATGCTGGTACTAGAAAAGATCATTTTCCATTGCCATTCATTGATCAAATGTTGGAAAGGTTAGCTGGTCGTGCTTTCTACTGTGTCTTGGATGGCTATTCAGGGTACAACCAGATTACGGTTGCCCCTGAGGATCAAGAAAAGACAACCTTTACTTGTCCTTTTGGGACTTTTGCATATAGAAGAATGCCTTTTGGTTTGTGCAATGCGCCTGCCACGTTTCAGCGTTGCATGATGAGCATATTTACCGGATTAGTTGAACATGTAGTTGAAGTATTTATGGATAACTTTTCTGTTTTTGGGGATTCTTTTGACCAATGTTTGCAGAATTTATCTCTAGTTATTGAAAGGTGCATTAAGACAAACCTGGTTTTAAATTGGGAAAAGTGTCATTTCATGGTTAAGCAGGGAATTGTCCTAGGCCACTTGATTTCTAATAGGGGTATTGAAGTTGATAAGGCTAAAATTGATGCAATTGAAAAGTTGGCACCTCCGACAACTGTTAAGAGTGTTCGATCTTTTCTTGGCCATGCCGGGTTTTATAGACGGTTCATCAAGGATTTCTCCAAGATTAGCCGACCCTTGTGTAATTTATTGGCTAAAGATGCTCATTTTGTTTTTGATGAGGCTTGTTTGGAGGCCTTCAAGAAGTTAAAGACACTCCTCACTACAGCACCCATTATTGCAACTCCTAATTGGAGCCTACCTTTTGAACTGATGTGTGACGCATCAGATTATGCAGTGGGAGCAGTTCTTGGACAGCGGAAAGATAGACTTCCCCAAGTTATTTATTATGCTAGTCGAACCCTTAATGATGCACAACTAAACTATGTAACAACAGAGAAGGAATTGTTGGCAGTTGTTTTTGCTTTGGAAAAATTTCGTTCGTATTTAGTTAGGGCTAAAGTGATTGTTTATACAGATCATGCAGCTTTGAAATATTTGTTGTCTAAAAAAGATGCTAAGCCTCGATTGATTCGTTGGATTCTTTTATTGCAAGAGTTTGACTTAGAAATCAGAGATAAAAAGGGCAGTGAAAATGTGGTGGCTGACCACTTGTCTAGATTGAATATTCCGACAGCTTCAGAAGATGATTCCCTACCACTGAGGGAGAGTTTTCCAGATGAACAGCTATTTGCAGTCCAATTCCGTACACCATGGTTTGCTGATATGGTTAATTATTTGGTTAAAGGGGTAATGCATCCAGATTTAACGTTGCAGCAGAAAAAGAAGTTTTTATCTGATGTGAAGCATTATTTCTGGGATGACCCATACCTATTTAAGTATTGCCCATACCAGATTATTCGCAGGTGTATTCCTGAAGCCGAACAGGAAAGTGTGTTAAGGTTCGCTCATCATTTTGCTTGTGGGGGACATTTTGGGCAGAAAAGAACAGCAGAAATTTTTTTGCAGAGCGGGTTATTTTGGCCTACACTATTTAAAGATGCATATAATTGGTGCAAGGCTTGTGATAGGTGTCAAAGAGTCGGCAACCAGTCCAAAAGGAATGAGATGCCCCAACAAAGTATTTTGATTGTTGAATTATTTGATGTTTGGGGTATTGATTTCATGGGACCATTTCCATTTTCCCATAGGAATCACTATATTTTAGTTGCTGTGGAGTATGTTTCTAAGTGGGTCGAGGCCATTGCAGCACCAACTAATCAGGGATCAGTAGTCCTGAGGTTCCTCCAAGGGGTTATATTTCCGTGTTTTGGAATTCCATGCGTTATTCTTAGTGATGGGGGGAAGCACTTTATTAATAAACCATTTGCTAATTTGTTGGCAAAATATGGGATTAATTATCGTGTGGCTACACCTTATCATCCACAGACATCTGGTCAAGTGAAAGTTTCAAACAGAAAATTAAAACGCATTTTGGAGAAAACAGTTGGTTCAACACGAAGAGATTTGAGTTTAAAATTAAATGATGCATTGTGGGCCTATAGGACAGCTTATAAAACTCCTATTGGGATGTCACCATTTCGACTCATTTATGGGAAAGCATGTCATCTACCTATGGAACTTGAACATAAGGCGTACTGGGCAATTAAAGAGTTAAATTTTTCATATGACTCAGCTGGGGAACAACGTAAATTGCAGCTCAATGAGCTGGAGGAAATTCGTCAGGGTGCTTATGAAAGTTCTCGCATCTACAAGGAAAGAACTAAGGCGTTTCATGATAGCCAAATTTTACGGAAAGAATTCCAGCCAGGGCAAAAGGTGTTGCTATTCAGTTCAAGGCTAAAGTTGTTTCCAGGGAAATTGAAATCTCGTTGGACTGGGCCATATTTGGTTACTAAAATCTTTCCTCATGGGGCAGTTGAAGTATCTAATAAGGCTCAAGGCAACACATTCAAGGTGAATGGTCACAGGCCGAAACCATACGTGGAGTCACCCTTTGATACAGCATACGAGTCTTTGACTCTGAAGGCACCAGTGATCTAGCCACCAGACTTCCGCAACGTCTAGCTACAGACTTAAAATAAAGTGCTAATTGGGAGGCAACCCAATTTTTCTAAACTCTTTCCTAATTTTAATTTTTGTTTGATTTTCTCTTTAATAAAAAAAAAACATACATAAAAAAAAATATATATAAAAAAAAATACATATAAAAATAATTAAAAAAAATTGAAAAAAAAAATTGAAAACAAAAATTGAATTACACCAGGTTAGGGGTGATGTTTACCTCTGTGGGACGATTGGAGCTGAAATGTGTCTACATTTCCATGACCGCAATTGTTTTGGGTTGTTGCAGAAAAGAGTGTGGTTGCGTGGCTAAGGCTACGGGTTTGCGTCGAGGTACATGGGAAGAGTTCCGAGAGAAATGCGAAAAAAATGGGAGGAAGAAGGATCTTGCGTTTTTTAGAGCAATGAAGAAGAGATGCAGAGATGAATTGGGGAAAGGAGAGAAAAATGTGAGAGACAAAGAGGTCCTTTCATTTTAGCAAAATGGGGTCTGCGAGAAAGAGAGAGATATGGGCAAATGGGTTGATCTTAACCTTTTATTTGGAATCCTAAGGAGTGGTGACACGGATGCGCGACACGTGTACAAATCTGGCATTTTTCTTGCCTGTCCGAGACAACTGTTTTGCAATGGGGAAATAAAGAGTCGTTTGGCTCTGGGTTTAATCAAACGAAGAGAGTAGGTCGGCTCGGTGCTCGAGGTCAGCCAGAAAAAAAAAAAATTTCAAATTGCACGCCAGTTGGATCCCTTTCATTTCCCAGGAATCCAATGTTTTTGTATTTTTCCCAGGCCCACATGTTTGTCAGGCCATAATGGAGGCCACGTCTCCCAGGTGCATTTCTTTTCCCCATTCTTCTATTTTCTTTATTTTGTTCCTTGTCATGTCGTTTGGGTCATTTCTTTGTCCTATTTTTGTACTTATTCATAGCTTTAGATGGTGTCTATTTTAATATTTCATTGTAAAGTTGTTAATTTATTTTCTTTTATTTTTTCCACACCTTGAGGACAAAGTGTGATATAAGTTTGGGGGTGGGAAAATAACATTTTAGGTTTTTAATTTTTGTGTCGGTTAAAAGTTTTCATTTTTTTTAAGTTAATATCCATAGATTATTTTAAACGTTAGAACAAATGGACATGGTGAAGATTAATCCCACATTAGAGTCTTTTTTATTTATCGTTGCTTAGACACTAATTCATGAATTATACTTTGAACTTTGCACATCACACCAACATGGTTTGTGGGGAGTGAGATTGAAACACTTGCTTTTAGTCTAAGTTTATTTTTAATTTTTGTTTTAAGTAAAGTCAGTTATTATTGTGAATAAAGTAATAATTGTCTCACCCAAGGTTTTGCCTAGTAACCGGGCCAGTCCTGCCTAATCAGCAGTGATTCTCGCGTCAAACGGTAGAGTTTTGGCATGGGGTAGGGTGGTTAGTTGGTTTCATAGCCTTTTCAGCTCGGGTTAATAAGTCCTTAGGGGTGTTCTACACCTAGTGCCCTAAAGCCCTAGTGGTTTGGGAGTCATTGGCCTAAAGCTCGCTACATGGGTTGGATTGAAAGCTTAAGTGAACCGACATTGCACGACCATTACTGTTACTAAAATATATATATATATATATAAATAATAAAAATAAAAAATAGTTATATTTAAAGTTAGTAAGTGTGAAATAAAGAATGACGAGAGGTAAGAGTTTTAGTCGAGTCTCCTTAACTATGTTGGTTCACTTTACACCAAAGGAAGTCTGTGAATTCTTTTCTAATTGATTCTAAATGGCTTAGACTCTGTGGTGGGATTGGTTGGAACTTTTGAAAAAATGTTCTAGTTTTTAAAATTTGCTATGGATTGCAACTTTGAAGGTGAAAATTTTTGTCAGTTAAATTTAGCTAGTTGTTTAGTTTGTTAAGTTTTTATTTTTGTTTGAGTCTTGTTTTGCTTGAGGACAAGCAAAAAGCTAAGTTTGGGGGTATTTGATGAGTAGATTTTATATTATATATTTTACCCTAATCTTAGTATATTTTGGTTAATATATTAGAAGAATTTTGATACTTTGAATTGTATTTTCAATATAGGACTTTCGACTTCCTCTGGAGCAAAACAGGATCAAATGGACGAATTATGGAGTAATTCTAGTTGGAGGACGTTCGTGAGTCACTTAGCTTGATCGTATCAAAATTTGGGATTTTTTCACCAAGCGGTTATTTTCTGGCGATGAAATAAAGAAGCAGTGCGTTGTGCCGGAAAATGACGTTTTTGGGCTTAAATGACGTTTTTGGAGCCCAAGATGACCTCGGATGGGTTCGTGGCCTTCTGGAAAAGTGTTCAGAATATTCCAAACATTAAATCCAGCTATATTGGGCCAGTTTTGGAGCAGCTTATGGGCCAAAACGTGGCTGTTCAGATTTTAGACGAATTTTATCATTTAATTTAGGGTTATGTTTCCTAGGGTTTGGGGGGTGGCTTGGAAAATATATTGCATAGCCGTCTACAGTTTTAGGGTACGCTTTCTTTTATGCAATTTTGGAGACAGAGAGAATTGTTAGGGTTTTGAAGACTTTTTACTTGGAGGTGCTTTCAATCATTTTCTGAAATATATTTTCTATGATTTCAATTAGGAGTATGCGGAACTAATTTCTATTGCTAGGGCGAAGCCTTGAGCCTTAGCATGAATATGTGATTTTTATTTAATTGCTTATGATTGATTGCATGCGTACTTTGAATTGTTAATCACCGGGATAAAAACTATCTAATTGTTTTAATGCCTGATCACCATTAGGATTTTTAGAAAAGTAATTTGATGCAATTTTGGTCAGAAGGTTCCCTGAAATTGATGTTGGCTTCTTGTGATTGATAATTGTAATTTCACTTAGGATGAATATCACGTCTTAAGGATTGCATGGTTTTTCAAAGGATTTTCATAAAGCATAATGAGTCTTTCATGTTCAGATTTGATCCGAACGTCCGGACAGGTTGCATGTTAGATATACGTTCTACGTTGGAGGTTCCAAGTAGAATATACAACAACAACAACAACAACAACAACAAAGCCTTTTCCCACTAGTGGGGTCGGCTATATGAATCCTAGAACGCCATTGCGCTCGGTTTTGTGTCATGTCCTCCGTTAGATCCAAGTACTCAAGTCTTTTCTTAGGGTCTCTTCCAAAGTTTTCCTAGGTCTTCCTCTACCCCTTCGGCCCTGAACCTCTGTCCCGTAGTCACATTTTCTAACCGGAGCGTCAGTAGGCCTTCTTTGCACATGTCCAAACCACCGGAACCGATTTTCTCTCATATTTCCTTCAATTTTGGCTACTCCTACTTTACCTCGGATATCCTCATTCCCAATCTTATCCTTTCTCGTGTGCCCATACATCCCATGAAGCATCCTCATCTCCGCTACACCCATTTTGTGTACGTGTTGATGCTTCACCGCCCAACATTCTGTGCCATAAAACATCGCTGGCCTTATTGCCGTCCTATAAAATTTTCCCTTGAGCTTCAGTGGCCTACGACGGTCACACAACACGCCGGATGCACTCTTACACTTCATCCATCCAGCTTGTATTCTATGGTTGAGATCTCCATCTAATTCTCCGTTCTCTTGCAAGATAGATCCTAGGTAGCGAAAACGGTCACTTTTTGTGATCTTCGCTAGATTGCTCCGGTCATTAGTGTGGATAAGTATATAAATGGATAGAGATAGGAAAGCAATCACAAGATGTACGTGGTTCACCCAGATTGGCTACGTCCACGGAATAGAGGAGTTCTCATTAATTGTGAAGGGTTTACACAAGTACATAGGTTCAAGCTCTCATTTAGTGAGTACAAGTGAATGATTTAGTACAAATGACATTAGGAAATATTGTGGGAGAATGATCTCGTAACCACGAAACTTCTAAGTACTGAAGTGTGGTATCGTCTTGACTTTCCTTATCTGTCTCATAGGTAGATATGGCATCTTCTCTGGAAGTACTCTTCCTCCATCCAGGGGTGGTATATGTAACTGGTGGAGATGCACAAGGTAATGTATCAATGTCACTTGAAGCTTACTTGTAGTTTCAGGCTTGGTCAAACGCGATACAAACCATGTAGTAGGAGTCCCCCAAGTCGCCGAGCTAGGGGATCTGCTGAAAGAGGTGACAGACAAGGTAAGCAATCAGAGCTCCGGCTGATTGTTCACATTCTCCCTATCTTGCAGGCAGCATGAAGGATAAAGAGAAGAAAAATGAGAAGAGATGATATGGGATACTTTTGCTTTTGAAGAAGTAACTTTCCACAGGCTTATTCTTGAACTGGACTGGAGGGTTTTCTGGTTTCCTCCAGAGATAAGGCCGACTGAAGAATTTGAGGGTCAAAACAAGTCCATCAAATCTAGAGTACGTTCGACCCTGCTGATATGGGATACTTTTGCTTTTGACAGAGTAATGGATGTATCGGCACGTGTGCTGTTACGCTTGTCTCCACATGCTTCCTTGTATCCTTCTCACTTGCCCTATCTGTTCCTCAGGCAGATGCGGGATCTTCCCTGGAAGCATAAGATGTTGAAGATGAGTACTCGAGAGCAATGCCAGGTAAGTAATCAGGTAAGGGGTTCCAGGCAGTCAGTTCCTGGCTGGAAGCTTAATTCCAAGTGCTGACTGATTGCTCTCTTTCTCCTTGTCTTGCAGGTAAGAACAAGGCCAAAGGAAAAGACAGGGAAAAAGCATGATATGGGATACTCTTGCTTTTAACCCTGATGATATGAGATATTCTTGCTCTAGTATAGCTTGTTTACAGAGGTATTATCGGGGGGAAAGAAAGCTGAATATTTCGAAAGGCTTCGTTGGGAGTACCCTCTCAGATAAGAGGAAGGGTTGAGCATTTTTGCAGGTCTGCATGTCCGTTGGGGATGGAGGTCGACATATATAGGAGTCTCCCTAACATCAAGTAATAATGCTATTCCTTTACCCTGCTTGGTCATAGCACGGTAGTGGGAGCTGCCAGCTTCACAAGTTTTAACTCTGTCAGAGCACTTTGAAAAAGTGGTCTGTGGTATCTGGAAAGCTGATGTTGCGTGTGAAGATTACAGACAAACTTTATCCAAGGAGATCCAGCTCTTGAAGTTGGGAAAGTGGTGCCTCTTCGGTTTTTGAACAAGCAATCCTGTCGGGGATCTGGCTCTCTCTCGAGATTCGGAGAACGATGCCTCTTCGATTTTTGAGAAAGCAATCCTACTAGGGGTCTGGCTCTCGAGATTCGGAGAGTGGTGTCTTCGATTTTTGAGAAAGTAATCATGTTGGGAGTCTGGCTCTCGAGATTCGGAGGGCGGTGCCTCTTCGATTTTGGAGCAAGCAATCTTGTTGGGAGTGTTTTCTCGAATGTGAGTAAAGGTTGGGCATGTTTGCTAGTCTACCTTGCCACGAAGCATAGAGGTTGACACACAGGGACTTTCCAATTATCCAGCAGTGGTACTGTTCCTTTACCCTCTCTTCGATTTTTGAGAAAGTAATCATGTTAGGAGTCTGGCTCTCGAGATTCGGAGGGCGGTGCCTCTTCGATTTTGGAGCAAGCAATCTTGTTGGGAGTGTTTTCTCGAATGTGAGTAAAGGTTTGGCATGTTTGCTAGTCTACCTTGCCACGAAGCACAGAGGTTGACACACCGGGACTTTCCAATTATCCAGCAGTGGTACTGTTCCTTTACCCTTGTGGGTAATAATATGGTAGCTAGACCTTCAAAATTTATGTGTCTAAACTTTGTTAGTGTTGTTTCTTTGCTAATCTTTTACCCTTCTTGGTCAGAGTGATGTAGTGGGAGCTGCAAGCTTCACGTGTCTCAACTTTGTCAGAGAACTTTGTCAGAGAACTTTGGCAGAGTTATATGTGGTACCCATGAGCTACTGTTGCGTGTGGGAAGTGGGTGATTGAACAGTACGATTCATGTGCTTTCTACTTCGCCAGAAATCTTCGACAGAATGCCCATAATTTTCGCAAAGCTGAGTGTGCGTGTGACAGGTGCTGACAGGGCTGGAAAAGTAGGTGCCTCTTCGATTTCAGAGATCGGCCCTCGTGGTCTCTGAGCAGCCCAGCTTTTGAGAAAGCAAGCCTCTTCGATTTCTGAGATCGGCCTTCGTGGTCTTTGAGCAGCCCAGCTTTTGAGAAAGCACACGACTATTCGATTTCTGAGATCGACCCTCGTGGTCTCTGAGCAGCCCAGCTTTTGAGAAAGTAAACGCCTCTTCGATTTCTGAGCAGGCGCCTCTTCGATTTCTGAAGCTTCATCGAGTGCAGATTTTTATAGGGGCTGACATTAAGTTCCAAAGGACACTTGAATATCCACCAGTAGAAGCTCCATTCTTGCACTTCTAAGATCTTGATTTGTCCGACCTCTTCTCTCTTCAACACCTTTGAAAATGTCTGGCCCCTCCGACCGTCGTTTTGACTTGAACCTTGTTGAAGAGACAGCCCCGCCTTCTCCAGACAACATATGGCGCCCATCCTTCGTCTCCCCTACTGGTCCTCTTACCGTTGGGGATTCCGTGATGAAGAATGATATGACCGCTGCGGTAGTGGCCAGGAACCTTCTCACTCCCAAAGATAACAGACTACTTTCCAAACGGTCTGATGAGTTGGCTGTTAAGGATTCTCTGGCTCTTAGTGTTCAGTGTGCAGGTTCTGTGTCTAATATGGCCCAACGCCTATTTGCTCGAACCCGCCAAGTTGAATCATTGGCGGCTGAAGTGATGAGTCTCAAACAGGAGATTAGAGGGCTCAAGCATGAGAATAAACAGTTGCACCGGCTCGCACATGACTATGCTACAAACATGAAGAGGAAGCTTGACCAGATGAAGGAATCTGATGGTCAGGTTTTACTTGATCATCAGATATTTGTGGGTTTGTTCCAAAGGCATTTATTGCCTTCGTCTTCTGGGGCTGTACCGCGTAATGAAGCTCCAAATGATCAACCTCTGATGCCTCCTCCTTCTAGGGTTCTGTCCAGTACTGAGGCTCCGAATGATCCCCCTCCGGTGCCTTCTCTTTCTGGGGCTCTACCGACTGCTGAGACTTCTCCTAAGCAACCTTTGTGAAGGCTCCCTCTTGTTTGTTTATTTTGACTCAAGTATATGTACATATTTGTAACTTATCGGGGATATCAATAAATAAGCTTTCCTTCATTTCAACGTATTGTGTTAAATACACCAAAGCCTTCTTCGCTAAGTTCTTTGAATTTTCTTTTGTTGAAGCTTGTATGTTGAAGCTTTGTGAGTGGAGCATGTAGGTTGAGGTAGTATTCCCTTAATTTCCCGAGTGAGGAAAACTTCTCGGTTGGAGACTTGGAAAATCCAAGTCACTGAGTGGGATCGGCTATATGAATCTTAGAACGCCATTGTGTTCTGTCCTGTGTCATGTCATCCGTTAGATCCAAGTACTCTAAGTCTTTTCTTAGGGTCTCTTCCAAAGTTTTCCTAGGTCTTCCTCTACTCCTTCGGCCCTGAACCTCTGTCCCATAGTCGCATCTTCTAATCGGAGCGTCAGTAGGCCTTCTTTGCACATGTCCAAACCACCGTAACCGATTTTCTCTCATCTTTCCTTCAATTTCGGCTACTCCTACTTTACCCCGGATATCCTCATTCCTAATCTTATCCTTTCTCGTGTGCCCACACATCCAACGAAGCATCCTCATCTCCGCTACACCCATTTTGTGTACGTGTTGATGCTTCACCGCCCAACATTCTGTGCCATACAGCATCGCCGGCCTTATTGCCGTCCTATAAAATTTTCCCTTGAGCTTCAGTGGCATACGGCGGTCACACAACACGCCGGATGCACTCTTCCACTTCATCCATCCAGCTTGTATTCTATGGTTGAGATCTCCATCTAATTCTCCGTTCTTTTGCAAGATAGATCCTAGGTAACGAAAACGGTCGCTCTTTGGTATTTCTTGATCTCCGATCCTCACCCCTAACTCGTTTTGGCCTCCATTTGCACTGAACTTGCACTCCATATATTCTGTCTTTGATCGGCTTAAGCGAAGACCTTTAGATTCCAACACTTCTCTCCAAAGGTTAAGCTTTGCATTTACCCCTTCCTGAGTTTCATCTATCAACACTATATCGTCTGCGAAAAGCATACACCAAGGAATATCATCTTGAATATGTCCTGTTAACTCATCCATTACCAACGCAAAAAGGTAAGGACTTAAGGATGAGCCTTGATGTAATCCTACAGTTATGGGGAAGCTTTCGGTTTGTCCTTCATGAGTTCTTACGGCAGTCTTTGCTCCTTCATACATATCCTGTATAGCTTGGATATATGCTACTCGTACTCCTTTCTTCTCTAAAATCCTCCAAAGGATGTCTCTTGGGACCCTATCATACGCTTTTTCCAAATCTATAAAGACCATGTGTAAATCCTTTTTCCCATCTCTATATCTTTCCATCAATCTTCGTAAGAGATAGATTGCCTCCATGGTTGAGCGCCCTGGCATGAACCCGAATTGGTTGTCCGAAACCCGTGTCTCTTGCCTCAATCTATGCTCAATGACTCTCTCCCAGAGTTTCATTGTATGACTCATTAGCTTAATACCCCTATAGTTCATGCAATTTTGTACATCGCCCTTATTCTTGTAGATAGGCACCAAAGTGCTTATTCGCCACTCATTTGGCATCTTCTTCGTTTTCAAAATCCTATTGAAAAGGTCAGTGAGCCATGTTATACCTGTCTCTCCCAAAACTTTCCACACTTCGATTGGTATATCGTCTGGGCCTACTGCTTTTCTATGCTTCATCTTCTTCAAAGCTACAACCACTTCTAACCTTCAAAGTGGCATGTGTAGATCATAAGTAATTGGTAAAAATTCATAGGATTGCTAGGTGATGGTGGAATCCTAGTGCTTTCTTAATTTTATTCTCCCAAAACTGTTTTCTTTTCTCTCCAGCTCTAATATTGCAGATTGTTTATTTTAATTCATTAATTTCGTTTTTATTTTAATTAGGTTATAAAATCAATCACTTCAATTTCTACTTTATAATAATTAAATGGAATCTGATTAGTTCGAATTATTTAATAATCCCTGTGGAGACGATCTTGCGAAATCCGTTTATACTACAATAACATTGTGATTCTTACAAGTAAAATAGGAAATTTAAGCCCGTTCACATGAGTAGTAAAAATCCTATCGATAGGATCAAGGGTCGTATGGGATTGGGATAAGGTTGAGAGCAGCTTTCTTATGGACTGAGAGTCCGTAAACTTCATCGGTGTCCATGGTCTCGGCCAATGCTTTAGCACCACTAGGCAATTTCCAATCAAACCAATATAGAAGGTTGGAAAATACATATTCAGTTGAAGCAACCGCAAAGCCAAGTCCAGGGCACACCCTTCTCCCAGCACCGAACGGGATGAGTTCAAACTCCTGACCTACGAAACCAACGGACTTTTCCTCGAACCTCTCCGGGTAAAATTCATCGGGCTTGTCCCAGACTTTGGGGTCCCTTTGTACCGAGTACGCGCTGACAAACACTTGTGTTTTCGCAGGGATGTTGTAACCTCCCAATTTCACATCTGTACTTGTTTCACGGGGAAGTAAAAGAGGTCCCGGAGGATGAACTCTCATATTTTCTTTGATGCAACATATCATGTAGGTCATTTGGGGGATGTCAACACTCTCATCTACAAATCCCTTTTTCCCCACCACTCTTCTTACCTCTTCTTGGGCTTTCTTCATCACACGCGGATTTTTCGCAAGCTCTGTCATCAACCATATCATGGCAGTCCAACTAGAATCACTTCCTCCGACAAACATGTCCTGAAATCGTAACTTAAGAAGCCAAATCAATCTTCAGCCATATATATAATGTTATTGTTAAAGAGAGTAAGTATGAAGGGGGATATATACAGACCAGTAGAAGTGCTTTGAGGTGGTCACTTTTGAGCTCAAAGTCATTGCCATCCTTTTGAACTTGGAGGAGAATATCCACGAAATCCTTCTTGCGAGGCTTGCCTTCTTTCTCTGCCTCCTTATGTTCGGCAATCAACTTATCGAAAAACTTATCAAATTCGGACCAAATTGATGTCAAATGTTTAATGTGGCCCCTAGCACGGTCGAGCCAACTCATCCTCGGACCAAAGTAATCCGTAAAACTGAAACTCGTGAGTTGGCAGATCAAATCTTTCGTCAGATCTCCGAACCACTTGTTCTCTTCGCCCTCAAACTTTTGTCCGAGAATACACCTGCAGATGATGTTGTTGGAGGTTGCCACCAGCAGATCACTCAGAACAATAGGACCCCCGCCATTGAGACTCGACACTTTGCGAATCTTTCCGACCAACTCGGAAACTTCTTCCACCCTTGCGTACTGAAACTGTGACACCTTCTTAAGACTGAGAAACTCAAGAACACAGATTTTCCGAACTTGCCTCCAGTACTCCCCGTAAGGAGCAAACCCCACATCATGAGCGTCATAGAACAATATTCCTGGAGCAGTGGCTTTTGGCCGGCTGCAGAAAGCAATGTCCTGCGTCTTCATCACCTCCTTGGCCATCTCTGCAGACGAAACAATCAGAGTCGGAACTTTCCCCAAATGCACTAGCATTAAATCGCCATACTTTTTCGAGAGAGCATGGAGAGAAAGGTGCGGGAATGTGCCTAACTGGTGAAGGTTTCCGATCAATGGCAACCTTGGAGGGGAAGGTGGTAACTTGAGTTTGCGTTTCTCATCGCCATTGGACGATGATCTAGTAAACGAAAAGAGAATAAACGCAGAAAGGAGGAGAAGAGGAAGAAGAAAGACATTCTTCTGCAGCTGCTCAAACACAAGTGCTAGAAGAGCCATTGCTGTTCTAGCTCTTGTTGCTGGGTTTGTCTGGATAGAATTCTGGGTTTGCTGGGTTTATATAGGACACAAATCTCTAGAATTTCCAGGTCAAATCAAGGGTTTTTTTTTTTTTTTTTAACTTGAATCTTTGCAAAAGATTAAAATTTTAAAAAATCTGGTGCTAGATTACATATTCAATTTTTTTTCTTGAAGTGTATTTTTATCAAAATTTATATTTTGTTATTTAATGTGTATTTTTATTTAATGTCTCCACATTAAATTTTAATTTTATTAATATGCACATATTTAGTTCTCCAAGTATAAATGAACAAAAATGAGAAAATATTAAAAGAAATTTGTGATACAAAAATATATAAATACATAAGTGTACAAAAATGACTGTGCCGAAATATATAAAATTAATTTTTTGTACTGAAATATTTGTATCTACAATTGTTCCGAAATATATTATAATGAACCTAAATGTATCTACCGAAATGTATTATATTGAATTAATGTACCTAAATGTCAATACCGAAATGTAAGTACCAAAATGTACATACCAAAATGTATGTACCGAAATATAGTATATTGAATTAATGTCCCTAAAAGTCAATACTCAAATGTGTGTACCAAAATGTACGTACCGAAATGCATTATATTGAATTAATATACCTATATGTTTGTATCGATGGATATACCGAAATATTCAAATGTATTAATGTACCTAAATGAAGAATATACAAAATTGTTATCGGAATATATATATATATATTATAAAAAAATTAGTTGCCTAAATGTAGACATTAAAATATATTTTGATGAATGAAATAAAAATTAAATTTAAATGTAATTAATACTTTAAAATAAAAATAAAAAGATAAATAAAACATCAAAATATAACTAATAAATGAGATGATTAAATGTACTAAGGACTAAAATTGGATTTTAATCTTACACAATATTATAGTCTAAAATTCATATTTTTTTAAAGATTAAATGAAGTTTTCTATTAAATGAATAATCATTGCTTAGAAGTAGTTGGATTTTGATTTGCTTCCATTTCTTTTCCATATATGGATTATAGGATTGGATCATATGGATCCTAAAATCCAGTAAAAATAAAATAAAAAAGGAAATCACACATGATTCACACCCAACAGCTCCTTACTAAAAAAATTCTCCAATTAAAAGCATCTCAACATGTGCACAGAATCTCTAAAAACGGCACAAAAAAAGAACCTGAGGAACAGTTGAGAAAAACCCTAAATCCACAAGTAAAGCATGCTCAACTGTATTAGAAAGCCACTAGAAAGCCATCTCGCTCCATATGTTTGTCATGTTTCATGCAGTGATTCAATAAAGTGTCATCATGCATGCTCAACTGCATTAGAAAGCCATTAGAAAGCCATCTCACTCCATATGTTTGTCATGTTTCATGCAGTGATTCAATAAAGTATCATCATGCAGTATGATGTTGATTAAATAAAAATAAAAATATTATGCAATTATAATTGCATTATTGTCTGCTAGGATTAAATTTGAATTAATGTTTGTTTGAACGAAGAATATACAAAATTGTTATCGGAATATATATATATATATATATATATATATATTATAAAAAAATTAGTTGCCTAAATGTAGACATTAAAATATATTTTGATGAATGAAATAAAAATTAAATTTAAATGTAATTAATACTTTAAAATAAAAATAAATAAAACATCAAAATATAACTAATAAATGAGATGATTAAATGTACTAAGAACTGAAATTGGATTTTAATCTTACACAATGTTATAGTCTAAAACTCATATTTTTTAAAGATTAAAATGAAGTTTTCTATCAAATGAATAATCATTGCTTAGAAGTAGTTGGATTTTGATTTGCTTCCATTTCATTTCCATATATGGATTATATGATTGGATCATATGGATCCTAAAATCCAGTAAAAATAAAATAAAAAAGGAAATCACACATGATTCACACCCAACAGCTCCTTACTAAAAAAATTCTCCAATTAAAAGCATCTCAACATGTGCACAGAATTTCTAAAAACGGCACAAAAAAAGAACATGAAGAACAGTTGAGAAAAACCCTAAATCCACAAGTAAAGCATGCTCAACTGCATTAGAAAGCCATTAGAAAGCCATCTCGCTCCATATGTTTGTCATGTTTCATGCAGTGATTCAATAAAGTATCATCATGCAGTATGATGTTGATTAAATAAAAATAAAAATATTATGCAATTATAATTGCATTATTGTCTGCTAGGATTAAATTTGCATTATTGTTTGTCTGACTTTGTAAAGGGTGAATCCCAGCCACCATTCCAATTGGATTATACTTCCTTGATTTCCTCTGTTCATATTATTATATAAATATAATAAGAAATATTTTTAGAGAAATTCATTTAATTTGAAACTCTTTTATTTTTATTTTTATTATTATTAAGGGAGAAGTTTCGAAACTATTAGAACATCTTCAAAGGAGATGTTAAATTTTGAACGTAAAATTTAAATTTGACAGCTATGTAGCATTTTGACATATTTTAATGTTTTGCTCTCCACCCAATATATCGAATTAAATTATTATTTTATCACATTATTTTTTTTCTTAATTTCTGTTTTATATTTTAAATATTACATATATAAATAATTCATAACAAATTCATAATCTTGAACAACAAAATATTAATACAAATAATCCAACAAAAAACAACCCCTTAATTGAAAATATTAATTAACAACAAAATATTTGTGAACATGCCTCAAATTTTTTCAGACTCCTCCGCTGAATCAAAAGATAAGTCTGAAAAAATTTGAGAGTTCACAAAATAATGTAGGATGCCTATTGAAGAATGAATAACTGTATTTCACAAAGCATCGTCGCTTATATTGAAAAGAACTTGTTGATTAAAAAAGAAGAAAAAGGTTGTACATAAAACAAACTCTATTGTTCAACAATCCAATAATAAATGACATTTAATTATTAATAAAAGACATTTAATAATTAATAAAGAAAATTTGAAGCTGTTGTCAAATTTGACAGCAAGCCCCTTTATAGTCATTTCATGTCATGCTACATAAGATTGGACATTTCGGTTGGAAACAATTAGTGGCTATCTTTTTTTTCTATTGTTATAGCTTATGTGGACATTTTATCTCCTTTGGAGATGTTCTTACAATAATCTAGAGGTGAGGAGAGTTTCGAACCCCCGTATGTATGGGTGAAATCCCAACACCTTACCTGTTAGGATATTGAACCACGTGCAAATACCGCTAAGATATTGAAACTCATTTGGTCATTCATATAAATCAATACCGTTTGTTACTAAAATTATCAATTTGTTTGACATATATAGATGGCTTAAAGGTCTACAAATCAAATGAATTTTTCTACAAATAATTTTTTGTTAAGTACAAAAAACTACCTAGTCTTTTAAATTAATCTCAACCTTTTAAAACATTCCAAATAACTACATAAGGTTTTGAAAATTAGACATCTGGTAGGTCTTTGGATACTTTACCAAATTAAGTGATGACATTACTAGCATTAAGTGATGATGTGGACAAATACTAAAGTTAGTTTTCACTAATCGACGTCTTTGGAAAGTCTCTCTCCCCAAATTGACTCATTTTAGCCAAGTTCAACTATAAATTTGCTTTTGCTTAGCCAAATGGCGTCAATTTGGAGATTCAAATCTCCATAGATGACCTTAGAGTTAAAACATGCTTAATATTTGTCCATATCATAATTGAACGCTAGTGAACCTAAAAGATGTCTATTTTTCCAAACTTTAGGTAGTTATTTGAATTGCTTTAAAAGATTACGACCACATTATTGAGATGTCTAGTGGTATTCATTTTCATTTGTAAGTAAGAGGTCTTAGGTTCGATTCTCTTCAGTCCATTGTGAGGCTAAACTCATCCTTCACCTAAATAATATTGTTTGTTTATTAAAAAAAGTTATGACCAATCTAAAACCACCCTTAAAAAATAATTATCCTGACTTAACCCAATAATTTTTAAATAACAACGAACAGTTCTGATGATAACATTTTTTCAGGTCAAAGATAGATTTGTTATATTAGATGTTAAATTAGGGAACCAACATAGTTCGAACCCATGCCGTGATGCAAGGACAACACTCCTCTCTACTATTATAGCAGAGGTGGACTTGCGTTCTAATGATAACTGTAAACACGGAAATTCCTGCGATGAACGAGACAAGAAACACGTGTACAAAATAATATTTGTATTGATGATTTAAGGGTTACAATCTCTTCTACAAATTTAGCCTCTGATTCTATCTTTGTAATGGGTGGATTTGATGTTGTTGGTCCAAAGGGCCGTCGGGGCTTGATCTAGGGATGAACGAATGATGAATGATGGACACTTTCTTCAAGGGCCGTCGGGGCTTGATCTTGAATCATTGGAAGTTCTTCAAAGGCCGTTGGGGCTTGATTTTGAATGAGGATTTGACGAAGAACGAAGAGAGCTCTCTTGATCCTTCGGGATTTGCTTGGGAGCTTTTGAGTTTCAAAGCTTCAAGGTTGTGGTATGATGTGAATTGGTTATGAATTGGTGTCCAAAAATGAATGCCATGGCCTCCTATTTATAGAATTCCAAAACTTGATTTTTTTGGATTTAAATAATCAGATGAAATAAATCATTTCTGCCAGGTGTTGACACGTGTCCTGTTTGATGACTTTTCTGATTTATTTTGATTTTTCGTTTAGTCACATGCTATGTGTAAAATTTATGTGACACATAAACATTGAAATTTTAATTATTGATCAACATTTATTTTACCGAAATTTCGATGTCTACAAATGCCCCCACTTCAAGGCGCGTCGTATACATGTGCTTGTCACGTGTAGAAGATGCGTTTTGAAGTCCCTTACTGCAGATGTTGATCCAAGGGCCGTTGAGGCTTGATCTTGAACTGGGTTGGTGATTTCTTAAAGGGCCGTTGGGGCTTGATCTTGAACTTTGTTTGAAATTTCTTCAAAGGCCGTTGAGGCTTGATCTTGAAGGTTGAAATTGGACCACAAGGAGCATCATGTGGTAGATGATCTTTTGCTTTGGTAGTGGGTGAATCGGCACGTATTTTGTTGTGCTTGTTGACTTTCCACAGCTTTGATCTTGAACTGGTTCGGAGGATTTTCTGGTTTCCTTCAATTGTTGACTTTCCACAGGCTTATTCTTGAACTGGGTTGGAGGGTTTTCTAGTTTCCTCCAAGGGACTTTCCACAGACTTAATCTTGAACTGGATTTGATTCAAGGGTGGTGGACACTTGATCTTGAATCGGACTTGTAATTTCTTTAAAGGCTGTCAAGGCTTGATCTCGAACTTAAACATGACCACGAGCAGTTTCAGGACATGCATGCTTTGAAAGATCAAGGAAGTTCGCAGCATTTTCATATGAACCCTAAGCAGTTTGGTCAACGGTATGATCTTCAAGAGTGATGGGCGCTTCTTCCAGTTGGTGACTTAATCTTTAAGGATTTGATTCAAGGGTGGTAAATTGGCACGTGCAGCTCACAACGCCTAGCGGGCCGACTCAAGAATTTGAGGGTCGAAACAGGTTCACCAAACCTAGAGTGATTGCAACCTTAATGATATGAGATACTTTTGATTTTGAAGAAGTAGCGGATGAATCGACTCGTGTTTTGTTGTGCTTGTCTCTACATGCTTCAATGTATCATTTTCCCTTGCCTTATCTGTTCTTCAGGCAGATGTGGTATTTTCTCTAGAAGCATAAGATGTTGAAACAATGGGTACTTCGAGAGCAGTGCTAGGTAAGCAATCAGGGAAGGGTTCCAAGCAGTTGGTTCCAGATTGGAAGATTGATACCAAGTGCTGTCTGATTGTTTTCTTTCTCCTTGTCCCGTAGGTAAAAACAAGAACAAATAAAAGAATAGGGAGAAAGCATCATATGAAATACTCGTGCTTTCGAAGAAATGGTGGCGATTTGACAGCGTTGCACAACGAGGCTTTGTTCTTCGACGATAGTGCCGCCAATATGTTTGTTGAAACTTCTCGAGCTATTGGATTCAACTCAGACTCCTTCTGCTGGGTTGGTTGATTGTGCAAGAAAGGGGAGACTTGATCTTGAAGGAAATCAGCACGTTGTCTCCACATGCTTCAAGGTATCATTTTCACTTGCCTTATCTGTTTTCTAGGCAAATATGGCATCTTCTTCGGAAGTACATCAGCAACTGAAGACGAGTACTCAAGAGCAAAGCCAGGTAAGCAACCAGGCAAAGGTTCTCGGTAATCGGTTCCTTGCCCGGAGTTTGAGTGGAGGTTCCGACATATTGCTTTCTTTATCCTTGTCTTTGCAGGTAAGAACAAGGACAAAGGAAAGGACATGGAGAAAGCATGATATGAGATACTCTTGCTTTCTACCCTGGTGATATGAGATACTTTTGCTTTGGTGTCATTTGTTTGCAGAGGTATTCCAGGAGATGAAGAAAACTGGGTATTTCGAGAGGCTCTGCTGAGAGTGTACTCTAAAAAATGAGGAAAGGTTGGGCATTTTTGCAGGTCTGCCTTGCTATGGACGGTGAAGGTGGACAGTTATAGGAAGTTCTTTAATACCTGTAGAGGTACTATTCTTTCACTCGTGTTGGCAATCATTGAGTGATTGATCAGTATGGCTTCACGCGTTTTCTTCTTCATCAGAAATCTTCGACAAATTGCCCGTAATTTCCGCAAAGCTGAGTGTGCATGTGACAGGTGCTGACGAGGTTGAAAAAGACTAGCGCCTCTTCGATATCTGAGATCGGCGCTTCGACAAATTATCCGTGATTTTTGCAAAGCTAAGTGTGCATGTGACAGGTGATGACACGTCTGAAAAAAAAAGCAAGTGCCTCTTCAATTTCTGAGATCGGCCCGTGGTTTCTGAGCAGCCCAACTTTTGAGAAAGCAGACGTCTCTTCGATCTTTAAGCTTGCCTTTTCGATTTCTGAACTCGCCTATTCAATTTCTGAAGCTCCGTCGAGTGCTGATTTTTAAAGAGAGGCACGCATCACATTCCAAAGCACACTTGAATTTTCCGCCTGTAGAAGCTCCCTATTTGCACTTCTAAGAACTTGATTTGTCCGACCTCTTCTTTTTCTTCACACCTTCGAAAATGTCTTGCCCTTCTGACCGTCGTCTTAACTTGAATGTCGGGGAAGATAGTGACATATCTTCTTCAAACAACATTTGGCAGCCGTCATTCGTGTCTCCCAATGGTCCTCTTACGGTTGGGGATTCTTTGATGATGAACGATACAACCGCTTCGATGGTGGCCAGAAATCTTCTCACTCCTAGAGACACTAGGATACTTTCCAGACGGTCCGACGAGCTGGCTGTTCAGGACTCTCTGGCCTACAGCGTCCGATGTGCAGGCTCAGTTTCAAACATGGGCCAACGCCTTCTTGCTCGATCTCGTCAGGTTGAGTCGTTGATGGCTGAGGTGGCCAGTCTTCGGCAAGAGGTTAGAGTGCTTAGGCACGAGAATAAAGAGTTGCACATGCTCGCAACTAATTACTCAACAAGCATGAAGAGGAAGCTTGACCAGCTACAGGAGTCCGAAGTTCAGATTCAGAGTGATCATCAGAGGTTTGTGGCGTTACTCCAGCGGCAACTTCTGCCTTCGTCCTTTGGCGTTTCACAAGTGTTGAAGCTCCGGATAATCAATCTCTGGTGCTTCGTCTTTCTGGAGCTCCGCCGAGTGATGAGGCGCCACCTGATCATCCTTGAAGATCCCTTCCTGTAAATTTGATTTGACTTTTTTTTTTAGGTATGTATAATGCAAATTTATGTAAATTTCCAGAAAAATAAATAAAATGGACTTTATTTCTCTTAATGCATTTTAGATATCAATGGACATGCTTTATTTTATTCAGTATGTTGTGCTAAATACAAATAAAACGTATATCTGACTAAAATGCGTTACTTCCTTCTTTTTTTTTTCTCTTTTATTTTTTTTAGATGGTGCCTGACACATCCATTTCCTTTTAGATGGTGACTAATGCACTATTCTTTCACCTTTTTTTTTTTTTTTTTTTTTTACTTAACAGTAGCTGGCACTTTTTTTAGTTGGCACTTTCTTTTCATATTTTCCCAATGCACCATTTAGGGTAGCTGGCACCTTGCAATTTTTTGGCACTTTCTTTTTTGTACACAATCGTATTTTCCCAATGCACCATTTAAGGTAGCTGGCACCTTGCACTTTTTTGGAACTTTCTTTTTTGTACACAATCATATTTTCCCAATGAACCATTTAGGGTAGCTGGCACTTTGCATTTTTTTTGGCACTTTCTTTTTTTGTACACAATCGTATTTTCCCAATGCACCATTTAGGGTAGCTGGCACCTTGCACTTTTTTTGGCACTTTCTTTTTTGTACACAATCATATTTTCCCAAAGCACCATTTAGGGTAGCTGGCACTTTGCACTTTCTTTTTTTAGTTGGCACTTTCTTTTTGCACACAATCATATTTTCCCAATGCACCATCCCATCACCTCTCATTTTGGTTTTTCTTTTCCAGGCACGGGTGGTCGTTTGCACAGTTTGCACAGTCACGGACCTGCGTTTTGAATAGCCACCGCATTTCATTTGCTTCTCCTGGGACCTTTATATATATATATATATATATATGGGATTGCTCATTTGCTTGTACACTCATTACACAGCTTCAGCCACTACGTTGCTTGTTGCCTTGCATCACCACTGCACCATTGTCTAGCAATCCTGCGCTGCTGCTTTTACTTGGTGAGTCACTTGAGTATATATATATATATATATAACGGAAGGCTGCTGTTGTAGTTTGCTTTATCGCTGTTGCAGTTTGCTTTATCACCGTGCATACATATATACATGTAATATAATGTGCTTTGCCCTCTGCAATTCCTTCATGCTGCTTTTACTTGGTGAGTCACATGTGTGTGTATATATATATATATATGTCTTTTGAGCCGTGCATACCATTTCCATCTTTTGAGCCATGCATATATGTATATATATATTTGTCCCATCACCATCACCATTTGCGTCCTTATATATATGTGGAGGTTGATCGTCTTGTCACCATCTCCATTTTGTGCACTTGTCCCATCACCAAACCATGCACACATATGTCTATATATATATATATATATAAAACGTACAATGTGTGTGTCCCCACTGATGGATTTCTTTGTTTGTAATGTCAGGCATTTTTTATTTTTTTAATCTTGAGAAGGCAGAGCTTGACACCAGGATCTTCGCAAAGCTTTTAGAGCCGTGGTAGCAGGCCGTGGGTGTGTTTGTGTAAGAGACTGCAACGAGGTTTCGTTGTGTAGTGCCTTTTGACCACAGTTTTCCCTCGGTGGCGCGCTGTCGTGTGGTTCGAGAAATTGCTTGCGTAATGCTGCGGGTTTGCGTAGTGCGATTGCGTAGCATTTTGGTTTCTTTTGCCATTGTAACGTGCCTTGAAGGACCATCATGTAGTTGCCATCTTTGTCGTGCTGCTCAAGTTTTGTGGTTGATTTGTGGTCATGGTATTTTTCAAATGTTTTAGGAACAACACCATCACCATTCTTGCAAAGGAAGGCGATTCACAAGATGAGGGAACAACATTGAAGCTTTACCGGCCACTAACTGGTCCTAAGGCGCTTGCTTTTCCCGTGAAAGACAATTCCATGCATATTAAGTCATGGTCTTCTGAAGTATCTTGGGAGGTGGTAGACGCTGTTCAACTAATTACGAAGAAAAAGGTATGCACATTGATGGTTCTTATTTTGAATCATTCACACCATGCTCGTGACCATCACCCGGCCTCGTTTAAGCTTCTTGGTGATCACATTCGTAGTGGAGCCATGGCTTGGAATGGTACCCTGTCGACTACTGGAGAAGCCGTCTTTGATGAGTTTTATTAAGAGTGGCTTGAAGATGTCTTAAGCCGATCTAAAGATGTGCTTACTAAAGTGGGCCTTCCTTCCGTCCTTCGAGCGTTCTTTGAGCATTGGTGTTCAGGGACCAACACACTTCACACGACGCAAGGGGAGATGTCAATTTCACTGTGGGATCTTTACAGGATAGGAGGCTTGCCGATCCATGGTAAGTTTTATGACGAGGTCGTTCCCAACGTGGAGGAACTTTCTCTTTGCAATAGCGGAGGATTACCTACGAGTTGCCGCTATTTGTTTTGGGCGTATCACAAGCTTTTCCAGGATGCTCAAGGTAAATAAGGCGTGAGGACTTCCTCATGGATCCGATTTTGGTACTGGGTGGCCATGAGGTATAAGAGGTCTTCGAAGAAAAGTTGTCGTAACAAGACCACTAGGCCAAAGGGAGACTCAGACCCGTCCGGTGTTATTGGCTCAACCAGGCGCCGCTCTTTGGACGAGTTGAGAGCGTTTGAGGATCTTGGCATAGTATCAGAGCATGTGGATGAGTCCTATCTAGCTGCTTTCTTAGCTTGTTGGCTTTGTAAGTTTGTTTTCCCGACAGGCGACGTCAACTTAGTTCATCCTGGAGTTTTCAAAATTGCTAGCAAGATGGCTGCAGGTGAGTCTTTTAGCCTTGCTATTCCGGTTTTAGCCAACATTTACAATGGCTTGAGCATTGTTTCGAACTCGGCAAGCACTGAAGATCGTGCTACGGTGCTTCCTTACCACTATGTGTATGGTTGGTTGGGTGAATATTTTGGCACTCACTTTTCTTTGACGACTCTAGACAAGTCAAGGCCTTCTTCATCGACTGCAGCCAAGATGGGGCCTTTGATGACGAAGTATTCTGGTGTGCTCTCCGCGAAAAGCCTTGATGATTTGCAGGCACGAGCGCTATTTGAAAGTTGTGAAAATTTGAGGATGGACCCCTTAGCGAGAGTTGGCTCGGTGCGGCGAGGCATCGTAGACAATTAGCATATTCGCTCGTCAGACTTGTCTTATCTTATAAGTCTTCATTCGGGGTTTGTTTCTTTGCGCCAAGAAGACCGATGTATTGTTCAGCCATATAATCCCCACCGTTTCAGTAGGTAATTTGGTTTTGTCCAAAACTTACCAGGCAAGCAGAAGGAAAAGAACCAATCAGCATCATTGCAAGTCGTGTATATGCATTGGGAGTCTTGTACCCGGGCATGTACAAATGCTGCTATCACGCTCCCAGCCAAGGACGAGTTCAAGAGTAATCCAGTGACCCGTGTTTATGCTCGTTGGTGGTCAAATGTATATTATAAGAACTTGGGGATGGCAAGTGGTACCAATTCTTCTCACTCGGGCAATGATATGTCAAGATAGGGCTGTCATGTGGTTCCTATGCAAGCGGTAGCTCTTGATTGCACCAGTGCGGCTCCCTTACAAGATAGACCTATAACTTTAGCTCATTAACGCACATGCTTATCTCCTCGACATCCGGATGTTTCTGAAGAGGCGGGAGATGAAGTTGACTCGCACGAAGATGGATTTATTTTGCAACAGTGTCAACAAGTTTTAAACAAGCGATCACTTGAGGATGCTCAGGTTGACATCGATGTCAATTTTCGTCATAAGAAGAAAGAAGTGTTTAGACCTCCTCTACTCGATGGCTGTGTGCCACTTGAGAGAGATGTATGTACTTCATTCTCTTTCGTGATTTCTTATGCTTTCATTATTTTGCTTTCGTTTCTAACATCTTTCTTTGTCTTCTTTAGGTTGGGCCTTCTTGTTCTTTTGATTTGGCAACTGCAGATGTTTATTCCTATACGGAGATGCTATTTGCAGGCAAACTACCTACAGATAGGGAGATCGGGGATCCGCCTGGTGCAGAGCTTGTTCCAAATCCGCCGAACTTCCCAAGTTTGCCATGTGTAGGTGAAGGTATGCAAGAACCCGTCATGCGTCCAACACCTTTGCCAGCTAGCTCTGAGATCCCTTTGAGAGGGCCGAACCTTAGCGGTACTGAGCAAGTCATCCACCGCATCAGTCTTAGTGTGGCAATGGATATCAAGAGCCATATAGAGGAGAGGATTTCTAAGTGCCCGTTGGAAGACCTTATGTTGCTCAATGAGGATTTGTCGAAGCTTGTTTCTGTTATTGCCAACCTTAACGTTGACTCTTCATCCTTGAAGATTAAGATTGCCGAACTTATGGCCGCCTCGACTGAGTATTCTTCCTTGCGTGCCATTTCCTTGGAGAAGTTGAGTCCAGATGTTTAGAGCTCATCAGCTAGCAATAATAAACTCATCACTGGCTCAAGTCCAGTCTTCTCAGCAAGCTGCTTCGGGAGATTATCAAGTTACAAAGACTTCTTTATCTTATGTCCAGGTGCATCTAGATACGTTGGCGAGAGAGAGAGAGCAGTTGGTAATCGAAGCATCGTAACTTGAAAGTGTTCTCGCGGAGCAAGGAACTACACTTTCTCAATACCAAGAGGAGATTTCACGCCTAGAACGAGAGAAATGCATGACTATGGAGTTGCCCATCTTGTCTCCCACCGAGGTAGAGACTTTGAAGACTTTGGAAAGCTTGCTTGAAGATCGTCTTCGTAGTTTTGGGGACATAGTTTTCAAGTAGTATCTTTTTTTTTTTTTTTTTTTTTTTTTTTTTTTTTTTTTTTTTTGTAATATGGCTTTTGAAGCCGACTCCTTCTTTCAAAGAAATAAAGTATTTACAATCTTGAATTTGCTCTTCATTCTTTAAAGTGTTTTTTTTAGATGGTGTGACTGTACTTGAAGTTTTGATGTTTCAAGTTGCCTACGTACCCTCTGTTGAGGGGAGATCAAGTCATAACGTAGTTCAAATGCATTTTTTTTCTTTTTTTTTTATGATGATTTTGCCGTACACAGTTTATGCTCTTGCGGGCCAGGAGCTTTGGTTGTCGCCTTTTAGGGGTAGTAGCGCTTCAAGAATCTTCCATTGATAGGGCCAATCTTCAAGCCGTCTTCTGCCATGATTAAGTAGGCGCCGTTGGTGTAAACCTCTTGTATTACGTATGGTCCATCCCACTTTGATGTGAACTTGCTTTTCGTCTTGTGAGTTGTGATGATAGGCCTACGCAATGCGAGGACGAGATTTCCAGTTTGGAAAGACCTTGGGCGGACCTTCTTGTTGAATGCCTTGGATAGCCGTGCTTGGTAGCATTCCAAGTGTTGTTGAGCTTCGAGCCTTCTTTCGTCGAGTGCTTCCAACTCTTGAAGGTGCAACTTTGCATTCTCCTTCTCAGTCAAGCTTTCTTGTATAGCCATTCTCAGTGAGGGGATTTGACTTTCGAGTGGTAGAACAGCTTCCACGCCATATACAAGAGAATAAGGCGTAGCTTGGGTAGGAGTCCTATGTGTCGTCCGATATGCCCAAAGTGCTTCGCTTATTCTTTCATGCCAGTCTCTTTTTGTTCGGCCGATCACCTTCTTTAAGAGATTGCACAATGTTTTGTTGAATGCTTCTGCAAGACCGTTGACCGGGGCATGATACATGGAAGACTTGTGCTGCTTGAACTTGTATTTCTCACATAGCTCATCCACGAGTCAGTTGGAAAATTGCTTTCCGTTGTCAGTAATGATGTAGCGAGGCACCCCATATCGATGGATGATGTGCTCCTTGATGAAACAGACGACAATTTCCTTCTTTACTTCCCTTAGGGGTATGGCTTCAGCCTACTTGGAGAAGTAATCTGTTGCAGCTAGGATGTAAGCTTCTCCTGCAGATGATTTCGAAGTAATTGGTCCTACGACGTCGAATCCCCATGCATCGAATGGCCATAAAGCAGTTGTAGGGTGTAATGGCTCAGGTGGTTGGTGTATGAAGTTGGCATGGAATTGGCAGGCTTGGCACCTTTTGGCATGTTCCAGGTAGTCCTTCACCATGCTTGGCCAGTAGTAACCCATTCTTTTGAGCTGGAAATGTAGCTTTGGTCCAGATTGATGCGCCCCGCATACGCCTGAGTGTGCTTCTTCCATGGCTTGATTAACTTCTTCCTCACCTAGGCATCTCAGAAGTACTCATTCGAAAGAGCGTCGGTAGAGTGTTTCTTTGTAATAGAGGAAACGATGTACTCATCGACGTATTTCGGAGCGGTGTCTAGGATCATCTGGAAGTTTTCCATGCTCTAAGTAATCAATCAGCGGTTGTCTCCACTCTTCAACATCGACTGGAAGTACTGAGATGACATTTGTATCATCTAGTAGCATTTCAGTGACGAGGGGGATCACCCATCTTTGGCAGACTGGCACGTCTGCAGCTTCGTCTTCTCCTAATGTCATGCTTGAGGCTAGGTTGGCAAGAGCGTTTGCCATTTGATTTTCTTTTCTTGGCACATGCTCTATTGTCACAGTCTCTAACTCTTGTAGCAGTTGAGTTGCCAGCCGGAAGTATGGGATGAGATCATCTTTCCTCACCTCATATTCAGTTAAGAGTTGATTAATTATGAGCTTGGAGTCGCCAAATATCTCAAGGGCTGTGATTCTTATAGTGATTGCCATTTGGAGTCCGATGATCAGTGCTTGGTACCCAGCGACATTGTTGGAGCATAATTCGCTTAGTTGAAATGAATAAGGTAATATATGCCTTTGCAGCGACATGAATACTACTCCTGCCCCTGCTCCGTTTGCTCGTGCAGATCCGTCGAAGAACATCGTCCATGTCGGGAAGATGTTGATGTAGAACACTTCCTCGTCAGGCAAGTCGTCTGAGATTTTCCAATCAGCTGGGATTGGGTGATCGGCAAGAAAGTTTGCCAGCGCTTGTCCCTTTACGGCTTTAGCTGGGACGTAGATGATCTCATATTGGTTAAGAAGCAGCGCCCATTTAGCGAGTCGCCCTGTCAAGACGGGTTTGGACATGACGTATTTGACCGGGTCAGCTTTTGCAACCAAGTGGATGGTGTACGCGTGCATGTAATGCCTAAGTTTCTGGATGGCGAACACCAAGGCAATGATAGGAGCATATTTATGCGACTTAATTGGCTTATTCTCGGGCTTTTACGTTGTGTTTCCTTAGTTATTTTAGTGTTTTAAGTCATTTTCGTATGTTTGTAGGTCTTAATAACAAGGTTGGCAAGAAAAGTGCATTTTGGTGCATTTTGGATCAATATTGGGCTGAAATGTATTGCATGCATGAGGATGGACGTTTTGGGCAGGAAATAAGTTGAATTGTGGCTGAAATAATGAAGAGCATGTGTGTGTGCAAGTGTGACAGCTTGTGCATGTGGAAATGATGACTAGATGGCAGCACACACACATGAGAATGCAAGGAAACACACGGCATGGGCAGCAGGAAATCAGAAAATGAAGAATGAAGATGTGGAAATGATGATTACATGGACATACACACACATGCAAAGAGGCATTGAGCACCATCCTTCACACTTGTGCAGCAGCAACCCTTCATCATTACTTAATATTTCTGCCACAAGAACATGGAGACAACATTATACAAGGCATGTGCAAAAGAGAAACATGGACAGCCAACAAATTCGTCAAAACTGCCTGTGCAGATTAGCTGACTTTGAAAGCATGTTACGAACAGCTCCGAATGAATGAGAGAATGAGCCTTATATGCTTGGAAAGCTACGGATGTCTATTTTCTGGAGCAATTTACAGATTGTTAATATCATTTGTCTAGAGGAAGTTATGGGCATTTTAACACTGAAAGGTTCAGAAACGGGCTAAGCAGATTTGGCTAATAAAATGAGAAAGTGAAGGCACTTGTTTTGTGTTTTGCTTTGTCATCAACACTCAGCAGAAAATGGGGTTATGATTACACTCATTTGTCTTTGGAGCAAGTGGAAATGCACAGCTAGAAGAGAAGGCACAACACATGCAAAGGAAAGGAGAAACATGGGCTGAAAATGTGTGTGTTTGGTGGTTGAAATGATGAAGCATGTGTGTGTAAATGCAAAGGGGAAAGCATGGCAGAAAATGTGTGTGTTTTGTGGTTGAAATGATGAAGCATGTGTGTGTAAATGCAAAGGGGAAACATGACAACACACACCCACACAAGCTGCACATGCAAAGGAAATGGAGTGGTCCTCTCTCAAGCCTATAAATACCACCTCCCATATTCATCAAAGACAACAGATTTTCTCCTTGCTTTGGCCGAAACTTCCCACCACCATTCTCTCTAATTTCAGCCAAAAACCACCCCTAGCCACACCACCCATCAATCCTAAACCTTTCCATACCATTCCCCATCCATTCTACACCATAAAAACCACCCAAAACAGTCCAAAACCTCTAGTGCCGCTGCTTGCAAGGAAGGAAAGAGAAGGAACATCTTGTGCCGTGCCTATGCCCAAGCCTTGGGAGTGTTGGAGCGTTTCTAGATGTTTTCTATCTTTGATTTCAATGTTTAAATTAAGTTATCTTTGTGTAATTGCGAGTATGAGGAACTAAACCCCCCTTGGCTAGAGGGGGATTCAAAACCATGTTTATGCTTGCTATATGATTTGATTACTTCCAATTGCGTTTCATGAATTGTGAATTTAATTTACTTATCTCTATGAATTAAAACTAATTTGTGTATGTTGGTTGAGAGTGCACGCTTAATTTTCATGCATAAGTTTGATGCGAAATATATAAGCACACAAATTAAACCATCTTTTATTCGTTGTTTGTTTATTTGCTTGTTTTTGTGTGAGTTTATGCTTGAAACGTTGAGGACAATGTTTGATTTAAGTGTGTGGGGGGGGGGGGGTGATGCGAAATATATAAGCACACAAATTAAACCCTCTTTTTGACAATTGTAGTAAAGTATGTAAGTAGGGATCGTTCTAAACCGGGGATTAGGAGGGCTTGCTAAAACCTCTAAACTAACTCAAAAACATAAAAACAAAGTTAAAAACGTTTGAATAGACTTAAAGAACTCAAAACAGGTTCACAAGACTCAAAATAACTTAAAGACACTCAAAACTGCCTAAAAACACAAACTAGGCAGTTTCTGACTCTAGCACAACTTTGGACGAAATTTGGGTTTTGACTTGACTCAAAACACTCTAAAACACAAACAAACAAATTTTAAACACTTTGAAACAAGAAAGTAAAAGGGGGATTTTAGTTTTGATGAATTTGAAACAAACAAACAAGTTATAAAACTAGGAAGATTGTAAAACAAATTTAAGAAATAAGATGATGGATGGATTAGTTAGAGGTCCGTTCTTCACACATGACACACTTGTATATGAATTGATTTCCAATTGCTTTTCAATAAACTATGATGCTCAACACCCCAGATTAATTAGGTACGCTTAAATTAATCCTCAGATTTTCCTAATTTCATTGAATTGGATGATTGCATACAACAACCCAAAGCATTCCCCACAAGTTCCCTACATGAATTGCATAATAGAGATACAAGCAAGAATCATTAAGTTCTATAAAAATCATAAGCATTGACGAAACACTTGTAACTATGAATTGCATGAAACTTATGCCAAGAATTCAATTAACGCGATTGTGATAAACAACCTTCACTACTTATGAATATAAATTTGTAACGATTAGGTGAAACTCATTTATATTCTAGCATCTAATTCATGCATGAAAACTAAGTATGCATCCTTAATAAACATACAAGAATTAGTTATGAATAAAATAGATAATTGAATTGCAATCACAACTTATCAAATCACAATTGGAAGAAATCAATTTAAATCTCAAGCATGTTCATGGCTTCAAACTTCCCCCTAACTAAATAGGGGTTTAGCCACTCATACTTACAAAGCAAAGATAAACAAATTTAAACATTGAAAACAAAAGAAAGAAAACACCTAAAAACGCTCCAACAATCCAATTTGAATGGCAAGCACGTCCAAGATCCTTCTTCTTCTCTTTGTAGCGGCACAAGGTGTGGTTTGATGGATGAGTGGTAAATTATGGTGGTGGATGGATATAGGTGGGTTATGGTGAAGGGTGGATGGGTGGATTGTGTTCTCTTTGGTTTTCTTCCCCCTTGTTATGGTGAAGGGTGGATGTATTTATAGGCTAGGGAGAGGACCACTCCATTTCCTTTGCATGTGAGCTTGTGTGGGTGTGTGTTGGCATGTTTCCTCTTTACATTTACACACACATGCTTCATCATTTCAACCACAAAACACACACATTTTCTGCCATGTTTTTTCCCTTTACATTTACACACACATGACCTCCATCATTTCATCCACAAATCAACCCATTTTATGCCCATGTGTGTGTGTTTCCTTTGCCCATGTGTGTGTGTTTCCTTTGCCCATGTGTGTGTGTTTTTCCTTTGCATTTGTACACACATGTTCTTCATTATTTCAGCCAACAATCCACCCATTTTCTGCCCATGTCAAACTATCCATGCCTTGCCTTTCTCTTTGTGTATGTGCTGTCCACGTTTCTGAACCTTTCAGTGTTACAATGCCCATAACTTCTTCTAGAAAAATGATATTAACAATCCGTAAATTGCTCCAGAAAGTAGACATCCGTAGCTTTCCACGAATATAAGGCTCATTTTCTAATTCATTCTGAGCTGTTTGTAACATGCTTTCAAAGTCAGCTAATCTGCACAGGCAGTTTTGACGAATTTGTTACTTAATAATTCACTTGTGCTACTTTTCTTTTCTTTGCTTGATAAATCACACAAAATACAAAAACATAGTAAATAGCTCAAAAATGTAAGGAACTAACTAAGAAAAGACGAGTGAATTCGAAGTAAAAATATATATAAATATGATCCGATCAGGGGGTAACCATTGTTTTGCATGAAATTCATAGGAGTTTATCACCCATTACTTCTAATGTTGTTCCTTGCTCTTTTAAGTGTTTTCAAGCTGTTTTGGAGTGTTTCAGTGTGTTTTGACATAAAAATCCAAAAATCTCATAAAAATTTGAAAAATTGTTTTGAAAAACCCAAAAAGAGTTGTTTTTGTATGTTTATTTGTGTCTTAGGGTACCTTCCAACACAATGATGAGGATTTGGTTTTTAATTATATGACTGTTAAAGAGAGTTATAAACATGGATGAACATTTGATTTACTCTTTGGTGTATGCTTGGTTGTGGTTATAATTTATGAATTCACATGCAATCATAAAGGAAAAATTAGTTTTTGTAACATGCTTGAAGGAAGGAACTCAAACAAACGCTAAAACCCTGTGAGACTTGAGCCTAAAACGTTATTTGGAGAGTTAAAATCTGTGCATTATTGTTTTCTAAAGTCGTTGCATGATCTCATTTTTCTTTGCTTGGTTACTACTTAGAAGGCGTTTCATCATTTAGTTCCAAATGCTAGAACTCATGCCCATTTCATTCAAAGCATGATATTGATTTGCATAACACATGTTCAAGTTGAAGTTGTGTAGTGACCACCACCGAAACCAAATTGCCATGTATCCTACTTCATTATATGTTTAAGTTAACCCCATTGAGCCTTGTTAGCCTACATTCGTTGTTAACCCACGTTATCCTCACCTAGCCTAGATTAGGACCATCCCTACCCTTGTTCTTGAAGCATAGTAAAGCATGATTCAAATTGAATTCCTTTTGATTAATGTATGGCAGAAAACAAGTGTGGGGGAATTGTTTTTCATGTAAGTAGTGTGCCAAAGGCACGGGTGGAAAGGAAAGAAAAGAAAAATTCGTGCAAAGAAAGAAAGAAAAAAAAAAACAATAGTGTGAAAAGTATGAAAAAAGAGTTGAAAAGATGTAAAAAAAGAGTTCTAAAGTATTGTTGGTTGAAGAAAGGGTCCAAAAAGTTGAATTTGACCCTAAGAGTTGTTTAAATCTTCCCTTTATGTCTAAAAGTTGATTTCTGCAATCTAAGTGAATTCTAAGTTTCAATTTCATTACTTTGCTTGCTATTGCTTTAAGAACGTTTGTTATCCCTATCCTTCATTTGTTAGCCAACACCCCAAGCCCCGTTGCAACCCTTGACTTCTATCTTGAGTGTTATGTGTTTCAATTTGTGGAGTTTGAATTTGGTATGAGCATATGGTGTCACTGGTTCTCGCATCTAAGTAGTAGCATTCCATTCATGAGATCATATCTAAACATGCTTATTAACTCCAGAAATTGCATTCTTTGTGATACATATATGTGAGTGTTCGTTTTCATATCTACATCAATCTTCTCACATATGACTAGTATAGGGTGTGTAGTTAGAAAATCTGAGTGAAAATTGAGTGCATACTTTGTAAGGAATTGAGTAAATTCTCTAAGGCATGTTACTACGTCAAAAACATTGTTTTAATCAATTAATTGTGAACAAGTAAATGGTGACTATGATTAAGTATGTGCTTAAGTGTAAGATGACTCAAATCTGTGGGGATAATGATTTTTAACATGTCATGTGCATTGGAAATCCCTGAGGCAAATGTTGGAAGGTTTAGGTTGTGTTTTATTTATTTTGTTTCGTTTTATTTCTTTGTTTTGCTCGAGGACTAGCAAAAGCTAAGTGTGGGGGAATTTGATAGGAGCATATTTATGCGACTTAATTGGCTTGTTCTCGTGCTTTTACGTTGTGTTTCCTTAGTTATTTTAGTGTTTTAAGTCATTTTCGTATGTTTGTAGGTCTTAATAACAACGTTGGCAAGAAAAGTGCATTTTGGTGCATTTTGGATCAATATTGGGCTGAAATGGATTGCATGCATGAGGATGGACGTTTTGGGCAGGAAATAAGTTGAATTGTGGCTGAAATAATGAAGAGCATGTGTGTGTGCAAGTGTGACAGCTTGTGCATGTGGAAATGATGACTAGATGGCAGCACACACACATGAGAATGCAAGGAAACACACGGCATGGGCAGCAGGAAATCAGAAAATGAAGAATGAAGATGTGGAAATGATGATTACATGGACATACACACACATACAAAGAGGCCTTGAGCACCATCCTTCACACTTGTGCAGCAGCAACCCTTCATCATTACTTAATATTTCTGCCACAAGAACATGGAGACAACATTATACAAGGCATGTGCAAAAGAGAAACATGGACAGCCAACAAATTCGTCAAAACTGCCTGTGCAGATTAGCTGACTTTGAAAGCATGTTACGAACAGCTCCGAATGAATGAGAGAATGAGCCTTATATGCTTGGAAAGCTACGGATGTCTATTTTCTGGAGCAATTTACAGATTGTTAATATCATTTGTCTAGAGGAAGTTATGGGCATTTTAACACTGAAAGGTTCAGAAACGGGCTAAGCAGATTTGGCTAATAAAATGAGAAAGTGAAGGCACTTGTTTTGTGTTTTGCTTTGTCATCAACACTCAGCAGAAAATGGGGTTATGATTACACTCATTTTTCTTTGGAGAAAGTGGAAATGCACAGCTAGAAGAGAAGGCACAACACATGCAAAGGAAAGGAGAAACATGGGCTGAAAATGTGTGTGTTTGGTGGTTGAAATGATGAAGCATGTGTGTGTAAATGCAAAGGGGAAAGCATGGCAGAAAATGTGTGTGTTTTGTGGTTGAAATGATGAAGCATGTGTGTGTAGCAAAGGGGAAACATGACAACACACACCCACACAAGCTGCACATGCAAAGGAAATGGAGTGGTCCTCTCTCAAGCCTATAAATACCACCTCCCATATTCATCAAAGACAACAGATTTTCTCCTTGCTTTGGCCGAAACTTCCCACCACCATTCTCTCTAATTTCAGCCAAAAACCACCCCTAGCCACACCACCCATCAATCCTAAACCTTTCCATACCATTCCCCATCCATTCTACACCATAAAAACCACCCAAAATCGTCCAAAACCTCTAGTGCCGCTGCTTGCAAGGAAGGAAAGAGAAGGAACACCTTGTGCCGTGCCTATGCCCAAGCCTTGGGAGTGTTGGAGCGTTTCTAGGTGTTTTCTATCTTTGATTTCAATGTTTAAATTAAGTTATCTTTGTGTAATTGCGAGTATGAGGAACTAAACCCCCCATTGGCTAGGGGGGATTCAAAACCATGTTTATGCTTGCTATATGATTTGATTACTTCCAATTGCGTTTCATGAATTGTGAATTTAATTTACTTATCTCTATGAATTAAAACTAATTTGTGTATGTTGGTTGAGAGTGCACGCTTAATTTTCATGCATAAGTTTGATGCTAGGATATAAGGAAGTTTTACCTAATCGTTATGAACTTATATTCATAAGTAGTAAAGGTTGTTGATCACAATCGTGTTAAGTAAATTCTTGGCATAAGTTTCATGCAATTCATAGTAACGAGTGCCTCGTCAATGCTTATGTTTTTCATAGAACTTAATGATTCTTGCGTGTATCTCTATTATGCAATTCATGTAGGGAACTTGTAGGGAATGTTTTGGGTTGTCGTATGCAATCATCCAACCTAATAACTTGTGGAAAAACTGAGGGTTAATTAGTGCAATTCACGGTTAATTTGGGGCGTTGAGTATTCATGGTTTGTCGAAGAGCAATTGGAAATCATTTTGTATGCAAGTATAACATGTGTGGAGAAGAACCCCTTAGCTAGCTTCTCATCCATTCAATTTGATCAATCTCGTTTTAAAACCTATTTTGTTTTACAAAGTTCTTGTTTTGTTTTCAAATTCGTCTAAAATCAATCCCCCTTTATTTTGTTGAGTCATATTAGTTAGAAATCAATTTAGTTTGTGTTTTTAAGTGTCTTGAGTCAAGTTATAACATATTTTCGTTCAAATTCTTCCTTAGTGTTCAAAACTGCCCAGATTGTGTTTTTAAGGCAGTTTTGAGTGTTTAGGTGCTGTTTTGAGTCTTTTGGTTTGTTTTAGTGTTTTAAAGTTTAGTTTTGCATTCTTTGAGTCTGGTTTAGTGTTTTAAACTTTGTTTTTACGTTTTCAAGTCAGTTTCCAAGTGATTTAGCAATCCCTCCTAATCCCCGGCCTAGAACGATCCCTACTTACATACTTTACTACAATTGATAAAAGAGGGTTTAATTTGTGTGCTTATATATTTCGCATCAGGCAAGGCACATCTTTTCTATTGGGGAGTAGTTCAACTCAGCGCCGGTGAGGGTTCGGCTGAGGTAGTAAAGCGCTCTTTCTTTCTGGGATTCATTCTCTTGTGCCAATAGCGCTCCAACTGAACTTTCCTGAGTGGCGATGTACAATATGAGTGGTTTCCTAGGCACAGGCGCCCCCAAGACAGGTGGACTTGACAAATACTTTTTTATGCTTTCAAAAGCATTGTGGCATGCTTCGTCCCATACAAACGGAACATCCTTCTTCATGAGTCGGCTGAACGGTTGACAACGCCCTGCAAGGTTAGAGATGAAGCGTCTGATGAAGGCTAGCCGTCCTTGTAGACTTTTCAGCTCGTGCAGGTTTCTTGGCTCAGGCATGCTTTGAATGGCCTTGATTTTTTATTGGTCCACTTCAATACCACGGTGCTTGACAATGAAACCGAGGAACTTTCCGGAGGTGACGCCAAACGCACATTTTAACGGGTTCATCTTGAGGTTGTATTTTCGCAGCCTTTCGAACACTACTCGCAAATCCTTCAAGTGATCTGATCTTTTCTTTGTTTTGACCACCACATCGTCCACATAACATTCTACGTTCTTGTGTAGCATGTCATTGAAGATTTTCTGCATTGCGCGTTGATATGTAGCTCCAGCGTTCTTTAGACCAAAGGGCATCACCTTGTAACAGTAGATACCTTTTGGAGTGCGGAATGCTGTTAGTTCCTCGTCTTCGAGAGCCATACGAATTTGATTGTATCTAGAAGAGCCGTCCATGAATGACAGTGCCTTGTGGCCAGTGGTTACGTCCACCATGATTTCGATGATTGGTAAAGGGAAGTCGTCATTCGGACAAACATCGTTGAGGTCCCGGAAGTCTACGCAAACACGTATTTGTCCAGATTTCTTAAGGACGATGATGATGTTGGAGATCCACTTGGGGTATTGCACCTCTCGAATGAATCCTGCTTCGATTAGCTTGTCAATCTCTGCCTCGATTTGTTGAATGAGCTCGGATCGATAACGCCTTTGAGTTTGCTTTATTGGTCATGTTCCAAGCTTGACTGCAAGATGATGCACAACGATGACAGGGTCAAGGCCGGGCATTTCTTTGTAAGTCCAGGCAAAGACGTCTTTGTACTCTGATAGCAGTTGGTAGTACTCCTCTATCTCGTCTGCTCTTAGTAGTGCACTTACAAAGATAGGTTTTTACTCCTCTTTTGTGCCTAAGTTGAGCTCATTGAGATCGTCAACCGTGGCTTGCCCCCCATCCTCAAGTTATGGTGGTGCAACAGTGACATCTTCTTCAGGGGTCTCGTCTTCTTTGCCTTCTTGGATCGTGATGTGGAAGACATCTTGGACTTCCTCTTTAGTGTCGTCCTTTTGGGTTTGTTGGTATGCAGATTGTCCAGTATGGATGATGGTGCGCCTTCTTACTATTAGTGGTCCATTTGCGTCAACCTCCAAGATTGCTTGACGCTTCATCCTTGAAGGAATTGAGCTTCGAATATTGCCTTTTTCTGCTAGCCTGTCGAGCTTTTCTTCCTTTGACGTTGTTTCCCTATTTCCAGAAAACTTCATGTTGTCTTCAAGTCTTTCCAAAGCTGACTGACGAGGAGGAGAGCTAGCCGTGTTGCTTTGCTTATTAGGTTTTGACAACCTTTCAAAAATAGAGCTTCGAGATGTTAGCCTGTTAAGCCTGTTGAAGACGGAGGTTCGGTTTTGACCACCAATGTGATCAAGGGCTGACGTTCTGGGTCTTAAACGTTTCATCCTATCGAAGATTGGCGTTTGAGGGGAGGATTTAGGCTCATCTCGATCTTGTTCAATGCTCACGCTAATGTGTTGAGTGCTAGCATTTTTCGCTTTGCTTGAAATCTTCACGGGTGCATTTGGTGTGAAGCCAAGTCCAGCTTTGTTGTTGTTAATTCCGTAACCATGCTTCTTCAACTTCTTTTGAGTCTCAGTGAGGTCACGTTCTTTATTGTTGACGGTGTTTGAAACCTTTTTTCCAGGATTCGAAGAATAAGCGAAGTCGTACCCAGCTTTTGACATGAGTTTGTAGGCATTTGGATCAAAACCTTCTTCGGTCCTCTTGGTTGGGAGAAAGCTTGGTTCCACCCCCTTTGGTAGAGCTTTTACGAAGCCTTGTGGTAATCTTGCAACCTTAGCGTTGCTTAGCTGTGTCAGAGGTAACACTGCATTTGTTTTGAGCAACTTTACATTATCCATGTACCGTTGTGCATCAGCTTTGCTTGCTTCAGTTTCGAATGGGGATTGACCATTCTTTCTTCTTGACATCGGGATGTATCGGAAAACGGGTGTGTTTAGTACATTTGAGGGCGTCCTACTCCATTTGGTTGTTGCAGGTTTAGCGAGCTCATCATCGTTCTTGCTTGAAGACGACATGGCTTCTTCTTCTTGCTTCTTGGGCATGGCTTGCCACTCCTGCTTTTTAGGTGTTACTTTGCTCGTGGATTTGATCTCTTTTGGAAGAGCTTTGAGCACCATGTCTTCATCCATGTAGAACTTGGCGTCTGCGAAATGTGATTCGGCTTCGGTGAATAGTTTGGTGTCGCCATAGATCACCTTCACTCCTTCTTGGTAGAATTTCAAGCATTGGTGAAAGGTGGACGGTACTACTCCATTTGCATGGATCCAAGGCCTTCCTAAGAGCAAGCCGTAGGAAGTTCTTGCATCAATCACGTGGAATATCGTGCTTGACTTGAGTTCACCAATAGTCATCTCCACTCGGATCATGCCCATCGCTTTTTGTCCTCCTTGATTAAAACCTTGGATTAGTAGACGACTTAAGGACAGTTCATCCGCCTTGATGCCGATTGTAGTCATTGTTGACTTTGGCATGATGTTTATGGCTGATCCACCATCCACAAGCATGCGGTTGACTTTGTGCTCCCTTACGTACCCAGAGATGAAGAGAGGACGGTTGTGAGGCTTGGATCCTAGCAGCAAGTCTTCGTCGGTGAAATGGATTGTGTCCTCGATGGCACAACATGTGGCATATTCATGTGGTCGAAGCTTGAAGCCTTCGTTCTTGCTTTCTTGCACTTCGTGGTCATTGGGACTTTCCAAGACCGCTGCTAATGCTATTCGCATCTTCTTTGGTAATCGTAACGCTTCCTCAATGCTAAAGTGTGTTGGCAGACCTTCTTCGAGCGTGAGAGTTTTTTCTCCCTTAGTGGTGATATCTTTGCCTTTTGAAGGTTCTTCTATTTCTACTTCGACCATGTGGCATGCAGCGATAGTGCACTGTTGGAAGAAGTCATTCAGGAAGTACTCGTGCAATGAGACAAGAATGCGTGGCACTTGCTCCATAGGTTCCCCAACATACGTTGGCTTATCAACTTTTACGTTTCTTTTGGGCTTCCTACTGTTGCGACGACGGTGCTTTCTCACTTGTTCCACCTTTTGTAGGTCACCAAAGTTCATCCTTATTCATCATCGGTATGTGCATCTTGTTCGTTTGCCCCCGGCGATGGTTGCGCAGAAGGTATCGTGTAACTTGAGCATTGATAGGAATGGTCAGGTGCTGCTTGGAGAGGCATGAGATCGAAAGATCCAAATGCAATTGTAGTAGTATATGTCGCGACCGTGTCTTCGAGGTCGAGCTCGATTCGCCCTTGTTGTGCTAGCTTCATGATGAGCTCTTTGAAGACGAAGCATTTACCCACAGGATGGCTCATGATTAGATGGTACTTGCAGTATTTAGGATCATTTATGCGATTCATTTCTTCAGGCTGCTTGCATTTGGGTAGCTCGATTACCTTCTTTTCTAGCAAGTCGTCTAACATTGCATCCATGTCTGAGTCAGGAAAAGGGTATACCTTCTGCTCCAATTACCTCAAGGTGCTTTTGTACCTTTCTTGGGTGCGAGGATGCTCACTTTTCTTTATCTCATTTGCTTTGGTTTTGGAGGAGATCTTGATAGGCGCGGATGCGGTCTTGACGGGCGCAGTGTTGACGGTGAACGCTTCCTTGGGGGGTTTCTTCCCAGTCTTGTCTACATTTGGGGAGAACACCTTATCCTTCTTGAAGTCGGTGATCGACTCTTTCTTTCCGTGATGGGCAATACTTAGCTCCATGTCGTGGGCACGGGTGGCGAACTCTTTAAATGTCCGTGGTTTGATGCCTTGAAGGATATAGTGTAACCCCCATTGCATGCCTTGGACGCACATCTCGATCGAAGAGATATTCGAGAGCCTGTCCTTGCAGTCGAGGCTCAGATTGCGCCATCGGTTGATGTAGTCCATGACTGGCTCATCCCTCCATTGCTTCGTGCTTGTCAGCTCTAAGTCTGTGTACCACTCAAAGACGTTTCCTTTTAATGAGCGCACAAACTGCTTGGCGAGGTAATCTCCTTCCGTCCCTGCATTGTTGCAGGTTTCGACGAAATGTGTGACATGTTGCTTCGGGTTTCCTTTTCCATCAAACTGCATGAACTTTGGTGGTTGATAACCCCTTGGCATCTTTAGGGCATCAATCTTCTTGGAGTAGGGCTTTGAGTGGAACGAGGAGGTATGTAAGCTCTATTCGTACTGCGCCTTGATGGTGTTGGCGATCATCTCTTGCAGCTGTTGGATAGAAAAAGATCCCATGAGTGCCGCTGCTTGGCCTGGCTCTGGCTTCACATCGATTTTCTCCACCGAAGGCTCTTCATCCTCGTCGTTTTCCTTCTTTACCGAATCATCCCCTTGCTTGATTTTCACGTCGGGCTTTACGTCTAGTTAGTTGACGAGTGCGGCGATTTGCTGGTCTTTTTCTTCCACAATCCGTGTTAGCCTTGCGATCGCTTCATTCATATGAGCCAGCTGTTCATCGATTGAAGTCGCTCCAGTAGTTATGACTTGCATGGCTGAGTTACTGCTTGAGTCGGCATCAGAAAGTATGCAACCAGAGTACTTCATTGGGCTTTCCTTCCTTGGCGCCCTTAGCGAGGCTAGGGTGATCACAGGTTCGTGCCTCAGGTGCTCTTGTTCTTTCGGCGGAGTTGATGCAGGGGTGGAAGAGGCGGCAGAAAGAGCTCTTGCCTTGCTTTGAGTTGTGATGCCCGAAGTGACACCGCCTGCGGTGATGACGTTCTTGTTCCTTGCATTGGCTGCGAGAACAACTTGAGCCTTCTTTGATGCCATTTGTGCTTTTTGCAGATTCAAAGATAGAGATGAGAGGTAGAGATGGTCCCACTAGGCGTGCCAAATTTGTAAACACGGAAATTCCTACGATGAACTAGACAAGAAACATGTGTACAAAATAATATTTGTATTGATGATTTAAGGGTTACAATCTCTTCTACAAATTTAGCCTTTGATTCTATCTTTGTAATGGGTGGATTTGATGTTGTTGGTCCAAAGGGCCGTCGGGGCTTGATCTTGGGATAAACAGTTGTGCAGATTTGTTGACGTCGTGGATCCAAAGGGCCGTCGGGGCTTGATCTTGAATCAGTGGAAGTTCTTCAAGGGCCGTTGGGGCTTGATTTTGAATGAGGATTTGACGAAGAACGAAGAGAGCTCTCTTGATCCTTCAGGATTTGCTTGGGAGCTTTTGAGTTAAAAAGCTTCAAGGTTGTGGTATGAGGTGAATTGGTGTCCAAAAATGAATGCCTTGGCCTCCTATTTATAGAATTCCAAAACTTGATTTTTTTGGATTTAAATAATCAGATGAAATAAATCATTTCTGCCAGGTGTTGACACGTGTCATGTTTGATGACTTTTCCGATTTATTTTGATTTTTCGTTTAGTCACATGCTATGTGTAAAATTTATGTGACACATAAACATTGAAATTTTAATTATTGATCAACATTTATTTTACCGAAATTTCGATGTCTACAATAACATTTGAAAAAGGATATGTTAACCTTTTATTTTAGGGAACTTTAACAAAAAACTCCCAGTATTGTTCATTTTAACTAAAAACCACATTTTTACACTAAAAAGTCAATTATGGTACTATTCGTTTTACCTTTTATTTTGTCCTTATCATTAAAACTTCAAGTTTTCAAGTCATTTTCATTAATTTTCTTTTTATTTTATGTTTGCATTATTATGGCAAGCACTAGAATAAGAAATGCATTGATGATTTGCACAAAAACGGGCCACGTTGTGTCTATTAAATTTTCATAATTCAGATTCTCAAAAGGTAGGTAGTGTGAGATTTTCTAGCATCTGATTTTGTACAAGGGAAATGCCCACCCCTTTTCCTTAGGAACAATATTTGACTACTCAAAGATGAGCATGAATTTCTACTCAAAACTCTTAATGTTTTAATCACAGAGCTTTGTGTTTATAATCAGAATCGTTAATACTATAAATCACATTGTAAAGATCATCTTTGCAAAAAATAAATTAAAACTAAGGTCGTTTAGTCAATCTATTATAGCAAGTACATAGACGGTTCATAATGCTTTTACCAATACCGTTCATTTGTTTTTAAACAGTTTGATGACTAAACGACCTTAGTTTTAATTGATTTTTTGTAAAGGTGATCTTTTTAGGGTGATTTATAATATGAATAGTTCTGATTATACACACAAAGTTCTATAAATTGACAACGAATAATTTTGAAAAAGTTTGAGCAGGAGTTCCTACTAATCTTTGAATAGTCAAGTATTGTTCTTTCCTTATGGCATTCCTATTTCCTATACTTTTCACATGAGGACCGCATTCAACTTAAAGAAATAATATTCTGAAAAGGACATTTTATTTCTTTTCCATCCCTTTATTTTATATCTAATATATCTAACAAATATAATAAATAAATAAAATAATAGTAAAACCGCATTTTGTAAGAATCTGTTTGTGCAAAACTTGAGTATGAAGAGGCAGACACTATTGACAAAGTTGTCAACTCATTTTAATGTTGGAATTAAAGAGTCATTTAGTACTACGGTTTAGTGATATATTTTTTTACTTGTAAGTAAGAGATTTTAGGTTCGATTCTCGTCAAAGATGAATTAGAACTCATAGTATTGCTAGGGTTTACGAAATGTTAAAAACAAATGGATTACTATTATTTTTACTGCTTTGCCTGATTGCTTGAATGATTTTAAATTATTTTTAATAGATTTAGTAAAACCGCATAATAAACTATTATTTTTAATAGTAAAATTGCATTTTGTAAGAATCCGTAGTTTTACATTATTTTTACTGCTTTGCATGATTGCTTGAATGGACTTCATCTTTAACTTCAAATTTAATAGATTGGACATGATTTTAAATTATTTGTTTTCTGGGGCTTCCCAAGACTTCATCTTTCACTTCAAATTTAATAGATTGGCAACTTGAGGATGCCAAAATTCTATGATGATTCAAAATATCGTACATTTTGTGGTGGTTTCTATGAGTTATGATAACTTTTTTATGGTTTAAAATCAGAGTATTAGATGTTTAGTGATGAATTACGAAACTTTTCTATAACTTTGTTTGGGATAACAAATATAAAAAATAAATAAAATAATAGTAAAACCGCATTTTGTAAGAATCCGTAGTTCTACATTATTTTTATTGCTTTGCATGATTGCTTGAATGGTTTTAAATTATTTGTTTTGTGGGGGTTTCCCAAGACTTCGGGCTGGTTTGGTATTGCTGTGCTTTGAAAAAAAACTGCTGTGAGAATAAGCGGCTGTGCTGTGAGAATAAGCGGCTGTGAAATAAATCAGCAGAGTGTTTGGTAAACTTTTTTGTAAAAGTGCTTTTGGAAAAAAAAGCAGTCTGATAGTGGGTCTTTTCATTAAAGGAGCACTGTAGCTCCGTGTGCTTTGAAAAAAAACCAGTTTTCCAAAGCTGCAAATAGCAGCTTTAGCTTTTTCCTTTGATTTCAGCTTATTCTCACAGCAGCTTCCAAAATAAGCCTTTTTTTTTCAATTTACCAAACACCTAAAACCCTCACAGCTTTTTTTCATGGGTGCTTTTTTTTTAAGCACATCACTCCCAAACCACCCCTTCATCTTTCACTTCAAATTTAATAGATTGGCCGTGGTTTTAAATTATTTGTTTTGTGGGGTTTCCCAAGATTTCATCTTTCACTTCAAATTTAATAGATTGGCAATTTGAGGATGCCAAAATTCTATGGTGGTTCAAAATATTGTACATTTTCGTGGTGGTTTCTATGAGTTATGAAATTTGAGTAATAATTTATTGCTAGTGATATTATCTTAGTGTATAAAATCAAAGATCCCAATGCATACTATTCTTTGATGCGTACCAGAAAATCTATGAAGTGTAATATCATTATGTAATTTAGTGAAAAGAATGAGAAACCAGATTCAGTTAGAATTGTTGTCACTGTGTTGTTTTGTAATCTTGACGTTTGTTTTGTATGTGTGTGGCTTTGTCTGTCTTTGTCAGTATCAGGCCTTGTACAAAATATATGGAAAATTCAAATACAGAATCTGCATCTTCCACATACCAGTATAAGAGGTTGGCAAATGGCAATCACATATCCATAGTAACAATGTTAAAAGAGCCCAACCCCAGCCCATTCCACACAAATCCAAGCACCAAAGTCGGTGCAGCAT